>NC_090447.1:380364327-380969327 GCF_031143425.1 Pleurodeles waltl
ACTGTCCCTTCTGTCTGCCTGGTATTGTCAGCTTACTCCCCTTGCCTCTTTCCCCCTCTTCTCTCTGTTGTCCATGTGCATAGCCTTGTCCCCTACCTATTGCTTACTGTGGTCCATTGTGGTGCACTGCCATCCCTCTTGCCGTGTGTGGTGTATTGTGCTTCTGCAATCCCTGACGCCAGCCCTATAAAGTAAGTTTGGTGTCCCTGCCCATTTCCTGCCCTCTGTTATCTGAGTCGATGTCCCTACCCCACTCATCCTGCCTCCATGATCCATGTATGATTCTTGCCAACATTTTGAACTTGGTAAGAAGGAGACAGATAAAATAAAGCTGTTTTGTGCTTAAAAACATCAGGAGTCTCCTGTCTGAATCGGGCCTGTTGGCATGTATGGCTGTACTGCAACTGCCTCTTCTTCCAGCCCTTAATGGTCTGTTTTATTGCCCCAGCCTCTCTTGCCGATCCTGCATGGTTGGTTCATTGCCCCTGCTCCCTTTCCCCTGCTTTGCATGGTCCATCGTGCTACCACTGCTCCTCCTGCTTGCCATTCCTGGTCAACTCGTTGTCTCAGCAACCCTCCTCCCTCCCTCAATTATCCAAGTCCGTGCCCTTGACCTCTGCCTCCCCACAGTAATCTAATGAACAACCAGATTGCTAACATTCTTTATTTGTTACAAAGGTGTGGCATGCTTGAAAATTTTTATAAAAATTAGAGTGTCTTATTCCCATTGTAATTATGGGATTTAAGGGTAGTGCTCTAAAAACCTAAAATGAGGACATATTTTCTGAGTTCTCAAATAGCTGCTACAAAGCAGTTTTAAACGTTTTGCTATCTTTATTTTTTTTATCAGGATGATCACTTGATTATATGTTACACTTAGGGGAGAGGATGTGGCGTTACGGCCAGAGCTGCAGACTTTGCAACTCAGGAACCAAGTTTGAGTTTCGGCATTGTTGACATCACGTGATTCTGGGCAAATCACTTAATCTCACTATGCCTATAACCAAAATGAATGTGTCCTTGTGTAATGTATCTGATGCTCATGTAAAGCACTCCAATACCCTTGAGGCAAGTCTGCTCTATGTAAAAACTTCAAAAATTTGAAGGCTGGAAATACAGTTTTACATAGGGGGTTACTCCCTCACAAATGTGAGGGATATCCCATTGGCCGTATTACGGTCCCATTATGGCTCATGGAGATCATAACCCGGCAGACAGGATATCCATCATGTTTGTGATGGAGTCACCCCCCACCACCAAACTCTAAATCAGGCCCTAAGTGTTTTGTACTCTATTGTCTTTGGGCTATACATGGGCTACATTTGGGTGATATTTGTACTATGTTTAGGCCCTTTTCGTCTCTGGTGGCCATCTTGGGGTAGTTATTTGTGATGAAGCTGCCTCGTTTCCTATTACACTGCAGCATTATCAGTAGAAAATGCTTTCAAGTATCCACTTTGATTCCATCAAGATTGTGGACAGATATGCCACATATTAAGGCATACATTCAGAATGTTAGGACTCTAGTTGCTCTTTAGAACATTGTAGTAAAGCTGATGATCACCAAGGAGTTAACTGCCAGTCTGCTGCTGGTGTTGAAATTGTATTTTCCAGTCTGCATGTCAGAATGTTTTGATGAAATAGAAGAGGAAGATATTTGAGAACTCACTTAAAACATGTCCTAATTTTTCTTTCTACAGCACTACCCATAATTTCAGTGACAAAATAAACCCCCTCGTTTTGTTCCTTTCTAAAGTAAATGTTTTAAGTTTTACCAGTTTTATTTCATCAAGATGGCTTCATGTGTGCCACACTTTTGTCATAAGTAAGACAGTTAGCGCTCTAGTTATTCTTTTGGACTTTCTGAAAGGCTGCACTAGAACACAAGGGAAACAACTGACAGGCTTCTCCTGTTGGAAGTACATGCTTTACTGAGAGTGTCAGACTTCATTCTCATACGGCAGGGAAAGCGTGTGAATTTACAGAAAATATGCTCTCATTTTAGCTTTTGGAGCACCTTCCATAACTTCTATGGTTAAAACATGAGAAAATAGTTTTCTTTCAACATGATTCATGAAATACCATCAGAAGGCTTTTTCACAGGGTAAAATCACCTTAAAACACACCACAATTCCTAAATGGTATGGTACCATCAACAAATGAATTATATTGTAACTAAAATTTGATATCACCCTTTATATTTTCTCTTTTTTTGTGACCCTCAAAACCTGTCATTCACTACAAAGCATTTCAGTGGGATGCTATTATGTATATTGGTCCCAAGATGGCTGCCAGCACTTCCTGGTTGAAATACTAACAGTCAATCAGATACCTGCTGGTGGTCGCCTGTAGGTAGTGATAGTTAGGACCTAGTTTCTACAGATATTTTTTTTAACTTGCCGATATCTTTTGTGCCATTTGATGAATCTTCTTGTAAGTTCCCAAATGAAGTGTTAAGTTGGATCTTGTTGAGCATGGCAGTTTCGGTGCGATCCATCAAGTGTGGGTTGAGAAAAAGGGGAGTCAAAAATGTGGTTTTCCCATGTTAATTTCTACATGGATTTTAGAAACAACTGCAACTGCAACCCGAAACGCTGTACGGAATTTGGTAGAAAGGTAGTACTTGGTTGAGAAAATGGCCTTTTTTTATTTGCTGGAAATCCGTTGAGTACTTTTTGAGATATTAAAGGAAAAACAAATTTGTATATTTAGGGACATGAAAACTTTGCAAATCCTGAGATTCTCGTCCAGAGATCTTATTGGCTGCCAACGCGTCAACCAAGAAGTATTGACAGCCATTTTGGGACTCTGCTTTAGCAGAATCTAAAAAACAAATAAAAAGAAAAGGGAGCAAGGTACTCCCCTATCCTTGGTGTAGGGGCCCCCTGACACCCAACCAGGGCAAAAAAGTGTTTTTTTTAATGGTGAAATGTGTGAACATTCATGAATTTTGCAATAAATCTTTTTTTTTAAAGCAAGCACCATCTCCCATGCTTGCTTTTCATTTCACCCCCAGGTGGATCGAGTCCCAGGGGCATACATACTTTGGTGGTTAAGGGGGAGTGCATGGCCCCGCCTTCTAGGGCTGCTAAAAGCCACAGGGACCACCATCTCCCCAGAGCTATATTTTGAAAATATGCAGAGGGGCTGTGTCCCTCCCCCCCCCTCCCAGGCCCTGGGGACCACCACCTCCCCAGGGCAAGAGACAAAAAATGCATAAGGGGTGCCCCACAGACCCCCATGCCCCAGGGACTACCACCTTCTGGGGCTACATTATGGAAATATGCAGGAGGGGCCGCACAGACCCCCTGGGCCCCGGGGGTCACCATCTCACTGGAGCCACAATGAAGTATAAAGAGGGGGTCCGCACAGACTCCCTAGCCCTAAAGATCACCTTCTCTCCATGCCCATAAATGTTTTTAAAATCATGGAGGAGAGCCGTGCGGCACCCCTCCCGGGCCATAAACAGCCCCGGGGACTACCACCTCACTGGGGCTGGCCTGTGCCAATTACTTGGTCCCTCTCCTGGAGCCATACATGTCCCTGGGGACTGACAGAACCCAGATTCGGCTCCTGTAACCTCCAGAGTTGCCCACCCTCTGGAATTAGCTATTTGCTTTTGCTTGGTAGGAACGGTGACATTTCCAGCCAAGCAAAAGCAAACATCACTCTGCTCCCAGCATGCTGGAGCTTTAAAACAGCTTCCACTTGCTAAGAGCGGAGTTTTCATCTCTTTCTCTGCCTGCTGTCATGCGGACAGGGAAAGAGATGGAAGTATTTCTCCCGCAAACAGGGAGCTGCATTTACAGGAGCTCCCTGTATGCGGGAGCAATGCTGGCTCCTGCAGACGGCAGCGAGCTGGCGGGGACCCGGAGATCCTTGAGCTACAGTCCAAATCATCCAACTGTGTTTTCTCTGTAGGTCCACCTTCTAAAGTTATCTAGTGGAGACACTCGAGGAACGATCACATTGGCAAAGTTACAGATACACAAGGTCACTGAAGACATTTAGGCAGCTGTAGTGTAGGAGAAGCACTATACATTTACCCAGCAAAGTAGTACTTACTAATTAGCAAGTAGGAAAAAATCCTTTTGGGTTGACATTCTGCACAAAATGCTGGCCTCTTCTTGGATAAATACACAGGACAGGATTCTTTCTGGCGCCCCCGCCATCCACAGTTTTTTCTAAAAACATTTGACTGCTAATATTTCATTTATATATTTAATGATGTGATAGAAGTTGTCATGAGTGCTGTCACATCTTGGGTAATTAGCAGTGAATGGGGAGGATGCGAGTTATAGTTACCTTATGGAGCGAGTTATAATTACTTGAAATAACTTTAAGTATAACTGCTGGATTTCTGTGTTTTTGTGTGAGTAAAGTCATAACCTAACTATAACGTTCCCGTAACCTTTGGTTTGTTAAGTGAATTTCTATGTTTTCTTTTAATCCTATTTCCTATGTATAATGTCCCTAAAATTAATGGTGTTTTCAGTGAATTTCTATGGTTTTTAAATGTAAAGTAATTTTAGTTACTATAGGTTAATCCAACCACAGCTGCGCATGGCCGTTAACTGTGCATGACAGGGGTTGGCCGCAGGGCCCCAACCACCTATAATGACCCAACGCTGTGCCACACATATCTGTGTCTCTTGGTGTGAGAGTGGATGTGACAGTGTCTATCTGGCTTTGAGAGTGGGTGAGAGAGGGTCTATGTGGGTGTAAGAGTGGGTGTGAGAATGTCTGGTTGTGAGAATAGGTATAGGGGGACTCTCTGGGTGTGAGTGTGGGTATGACAGTGCCTCTGTAAGTCGGTGTGTGAGTGTCTCTATGGGTCTGTGAGTGGGTGTGTGATAGTCTATGTGGGTCTGTGAGCAGGCATGTGAATGTCTGAGTGGGTCAGTGAGTGGATGCATGAGAGTCTGAGTGGTTCTGTGAGTGGGTGCATCAGTGTCTGAGTTGGTCTATTACTGGGTGCATGAGTGGCTAAGTGGGTCTGTGTGTCTGTGCAGAAGTGTCTGAGTGCATCTGTGAGTGGGTGAAAGAGTGTCTGTGTGAGTGAGTAGCTGTGGGAGTGACTCAGTATCAGAGCTAGGGTGGTGCACAGTCTAGGGCCCGCCCCAACCAATTATGTAAGTACCGACGATCACTTAAACCTACATGTTTAAAGTTTTGTGGCAAAGCACATGGAGTAGCACCCATGGTGCAGTGGTGACTACATTGCTTTTATTTGCGTTAGGATATGGTGCTATGTCATAATGAATTACATGAGTAAAAGTGTATTAATGACTGCATTGCAATATACATTATAATAACCACCGTTGTCTTTGCAGAGGTATTTTGCAAGTGCTTGTGTTTGAAGTTGTCTATTGCTTCCTTATTTTGATAAAGATGCATGCATAGCATACTTCTTTGTGCATTCTTTCCCCTCTTCAGGCCTTGTAGCCCAGGTTGGACTATATTTCCCAAATGTTCCTATGGGAGTCATGCTGGCCGTGGCTAGGAATTTAAAAGTTTGGCATGCCCTGCACTCGGTGCTCACTATTCCTTTGCCGTTTTCCTGAGTAGGAACACTTGCCACTCCCGCTCTGCTGCATTTCAAAGGGGCACCATTTGAGCTGCAGCACTCTCCCGGGGACCAAGGGAGTTTCTCCCTGAGCATTTCCCCGGACGCACTGCAGATCTAACAAGCCTATTCAGAGCAGGCCGTGCTCTGTGCGATAAGGGCATATTAACCACTGTTTTCTTCAAGGAAGGAGAGCGCTCGACTCTCTGAGCTTCGCTTGCAGATTGACAAAGGCGATAAAACATATTTCTTGCTAAAGTGCTAGCGCTTGTGTTTGGCTAAAAAGCGAGAAGGGGAATCTTCTTTTAAAACGAAATTTCATGTTAAGTGCGAATGTTGAGTTTTGGATTAAACAAAAAGGGAATTCCTTTTTAAAAGGTATTTTATGTTTATGAGCCAACCATGTGTTTTATGTTTGTTACAGTCTAGGTTGGTGTTTTTGGACCATCGTTTTGAGACAAATTGATTACGAGACATTGAGCACATCACTCGGGGGCATATCTCGACTTCTTACAATTTCTGCTTACGGTTTGTTAGACAGTGAGAAAGAGCTTGTGAAGGGAATAAGCCAGGGCAATATCGTTTGTAATTAGGGTTAAGAGTACAACCAGTGAACTAACAATTCAGTGTTGATGAAAGCTAGACAATTATATTTTGCTTTGTTGTTGTAATCTTTTATTTTTCCGGTCTCCATCCCTTCAGTATTCTACCCATTCTCTTCCCCTTGCCTGGCCACTCTAACAGCTTTCCTGGAGGTGGGCTTTGCTTTGACTTTTCATGCAGATCCTGTGGAAGAGGAGCTACAATGTGACACTTGGCCACACTTAGTCACAAAGGACCTTACTGGGCCTTTTATCCAACAAGAGTGCACAGTTTTGCACAAAATATGTACCCAAGTGGAGTTCTTTTTGACTTTCTTGGATAAATGTCTTGTGTGTATTCTACAATTCAAGTCGCCTTGTGTGCATTTGGCAATGTAATTGTGACTTGTGCGTCTTTCTCTAAAATTCTGTGATAACATCAGTCCTTCTATAGAGTCTAACAAGAATACAAAGACTTAAATCTCCACCACTAAGGTCCTTCCTCTTAGCTACTTAGTTTCTTTGTTTTCTGGAGATGTTCTCAAGTTGTTTCTTATTGGAGACCCTCAGCAGATTTGGGCCCCCGGAGGCCACACACCCCATGGGCCAGCCTTAAAACATATTTTCTATTAATGGGGAGAGAGGCTGCACAGCCCCCCACCCCTGGTCGATTTCAGCCCTGAGGACCCTATCCCCCAAGGCCCAGCCTTAAAATATATAATTTTATTTTCCGGAGGAGCGCTGCGCGGCCCGCTTCCTGACCCACCCCTCCCCCCCGGGCCAAGCCTTCAAATGTATTGTATGTTATTGAGGGCGGAGGGCCCCCCTTCCAGGGCTGATTTCAACCCTGAGGTCCCCATTCTCGTGGCCTGCTTTAATATATGAATACTCTGCGCCCAGCAAGCAAGAGATGTTTAACAGCTCTCGCTTTCTGGGAGTGGAATTGTGTTAGCTCTGACTTGGCAGGAGCTGTCAAAGCTCCTGCCAAGTCAGAGCAAACATCTATGTACCTGGAGTAGGCACCCCGGGATATAGCAGGAGCCGGGCCTGGAGAATGGTGGTCCCCAGGGCCATTACTGGCTTCATCAGGGCCCCTTCTTCTGTTTTCAAAGGCCAGCCCCTGGGATGTGTTGGTCCTGGTACTGTATATGGCCCGGGAAAAGGGCTGCGTGCCCCCCACACTTTCATATGTCATTTTCCTACCAGAGATGTGGTGGTTTCTGAGGCCTGAGGAGGGACCATGAAGCACCCCTATTATTAATAATTTGGCCCCAGGGAGGTGGTGGTGCCTGGTACCTGGGAGTGTCCATGCAGGCCCCCATTATAAAGATTCAACTCAGGGAGGTAGTCGTGCAGGGGCTTGGCGGTCCAGGCGCCTCCCCCCTATTTACTTAAATTTAGCTCCAGGGATGTGTGGTCCTGAAGCACAATGAGCCTCACGATGGGGGCCCTCATGCGCCCACCTCCTTTTTTATTCAATGTCCCCGGCACCTAGCAACCTGGGGGATTTTTCTAAAACAAACGTAAGAGCCCATGCTTTTTTTAAAAAACTATTGCGTATCCGAGTGACCGCAGTGACTCTTGGTGATTTTTTTTAAAGAAAATGCTATTTTGTCCTAGTGGGGTTCCTACGGGACTTCAGCAGCAGAACTAAGGGTTCAGGGTACCCCTACCCTGTCCCCTTTTCTTATTTTTGTAGCTTTTTTTCAAGGACTCGTCTGAAGCTGAGTCCCAAGATGTCTGCCAACACTTCCTTGTTGAAGTGTTGGCAGGCAATCAGATCTCAGCATTAGATCAGGAGGGTTTGCGGAGCCTTTGGAACCTCATTCATACAAATTAGATTTTCCTGTAATATTTCAAAAACTACTGAACAAATTTACACAAATAAGAAAAAGGTGCTTTCAGACCAAGAGCTACTTTTCTGCCAAAGTTGGTATAATTCTGTGCAACGGTTCGGGCTGTATTCCTCTTCAAAAACCCTATGGGAATTAACATTCGGAAAATGCATTTGGGACCCCCCTTTTTCTCAGCCCCTGCTTAATGGATCACCTTGAAAGCACTTTTTCTACAGAAACTACATCCTAACTATAACTACTTAGTGGGGACCGCCACCAGGGTATCTATCTATCTATCTATCTATCTATCTATCTATCTATCTATCTATCTATCTATCTATCTATCTATCTGTATATATATATATATATATATATATATATATATATATATATATATATACACACATTTATATATATGTGTGTATATATATATATGTGTATACATATATGTATAGCTATAGATAAATAGTGATACAGAAATAGATATATCGGTATGTATTGTATAAACATTTAGACATGTTCATGTTCTATTTCCACAATTGCTGGCCATATCAAACACCCATACACAGTACAGATACATTGGTTATGTGTTACTTGCTTGTCTATCATCAACAGAATAAAAACATTTGGGAAATACCTTTATTTCCCATGACATTAAGGCAATGTAGTAAACATCCTGAAAACCAACATTCTCTGCTCGCCATTTCGAGAGCAAACCCTCCCTTTTATGAAATCCTTTAATACAGTTTCTAGGTGTACTCAGCAACACATCCCAAATGTATATGGTTGCTTTTAAACCTGGTATTTCCCTTGACTTATATGAATTTCAAGGTTGTTGACAGAAACAAATATTATTGTCGACATTTTCTTTACAAAGTTTAAAGAAAATGAAGCATTGTCTCTAGATTGACTAATGGTTTTTGTAGTTCTATGTGTGTATAGTAATGAACTTTTTTATGCTACTTTAAATTGTTTCATGCATTATTTTTATTGATTTTAATTGGTTTTAAAGACGCCATTTAGTACACTGTATCGGTATTTGTGTGATACTTTTATGAGTACTTTGTAATCGAAAAAAGTTTAATTGAAGTCATGTCACTAATGGTAATTAAAAAAATACAAGGTTCTGCTATTTGCAGAATCATATAAAGGCAAATGACCCACAAAGGATGCAGCCCACTTAGCTATTTTCCCTCTAACAGTGATTACATTCAATGAAAGCCTCTGGCCACCTGGTTCTGTGCTTGGTAGGGAACAATTTCCCTCTTGGGTGCAATTACAGCAACCCTCATTTACACAAGTACAAGGAAGGATAGAAGCAGAAACTCAAGTTACACTAAACGTTTGGTTAAAGAATTTCTAATGCAGTCCTCTGGATGTAAAAACTACGCATCCGCAATCCCAGGAGAACAATAGCTCTCTGTAAAACTTTTGTTGATGTTTCAATAGGTTTTGATTCATACCCACTATCCTTAATTTTGCATCTCGTATCGCCTTTTTCGGCTTTGAAAGTTAATTCTCCTCTCGAAAAGGTTGACTAAACAAACCCAATAAAACCGAAATTGCATTCATTAGCAGAGTTAATATTGGTAATGGTTCGGACTCAAAGCTGGGATTTTCCAAAGGTAATTTGAATTTACTGTACGCTTTATTTCTGCAAATTTTATTAAAATAGCTCCGACAGCACCCATTTCGCACGACGACTCTTGCTAAATGACAGGGGGATGGTTAATACTGTATATCAGGTATCTGTTAGACGTTTAGGAATAGTTAATGAAATTTCTAGTGTATCCTCTGAAAAGGGCATGCAATGTTTTGCTCGGCTATTTAAAAATATATTACAGAAGCAAAAAAGGGCTAGAAGAAAGTAACTTAGCTAAGTGAAAGAAAAAAAGATTTAACATTGTAGGGCCGAGTGTCTTTCTGAACAGTGTTTACAAATTCTTGCTATGTAGGATGCAGTTGCAGCACAATCTCCAAAATAATAATATGTGCCCCTGTACAAGGCACACTGTTTATGTCACTGTGCCTAGATGTTCCACTTTAGATCTAGTCAAAAGTCAGCAGTAACTCTATGGCAAATGGTTCATAAAAGGAACATAATAATATTAATAATACATGATGAAAATATTACATGGGTAAGTGTTTTGGATCAGTCCCCTTCAGCTATTGTTTTGTTGGAGTGTCATTCATATTCTGAACCAGCCCACATGATAACACATAGAATGGTGCAGTAGGCCTAATGTAATGTCTAGCTTCCCTTCCCTACCCTCTTGCCTCAAAGGGTGGCAGTTATGTGGTCCCTCTTTTAGGCACATTGAATTCTCTGGTGAATTTTGCCCTTTCTACAGCATTTAACCTGCTATGGTTACCTGGATATATTTATCTATATTGCATGCCATTACAGTGCATGTCTCTACCACGCAGTAACATTTACAACATGTGGCATTACACTGTAGACTGTTCTCACAATTTTTTGTGGTTACTGTTTGTGTGCGTGAGTGTATAGGTGTGTGTGTGTGTGCACGTTTGTGTGTATGTTTGCCTTATTTTCATTCACAGCTATATTTTTACTAAACTACAGCTATCACTTCCCCAGATGAGGCCATCATATGCCTCATATGCCTCCCGTGGTGATATCTAATTACAAACCATATTGCCCTGGCACAACTATTAGATGTGGATTTACTAGCATTCAGCTGGGGCATAGGAGAAGTTACATGTGTCTTTTGAATGCAAAGACTTCATGTTGTCATATCGTATGATCTTTGACCATAATAACATGAAAGGAAGTGACATCACAAATTTTTTAAAGAATGCAACATGCACAACACTTATGAAATCAAAAATAGGTTTGAAAGAAAATAAGGAGCACCTTTACTATTTTTCCAAACAACGCAGCATAGCAAGGCAACTTGCTGCTCCATGTTACGTGAAAAGGAAAGGGCAGAAATGTTCCATATTTACAAAGATATGGATATTGTTGTGTCTCCTTGCACTAGTGCACTGTGTCCTGCCTAGCGCCAATGTGAGCTCCCGTGGATCGTTGTGCAAGGTGCCTGCATTAAGGGCAGAATTGTTTTGTGCAGAAAAGGACACTTTACTGCAAAAAAAAACAAATCCTAGAAGAAAAAAAGTATTTCTGTGTGTGCTGCATAATGTGTGAAGCATCGAAAGTGGAAGTAATGGAAAAATACATTTCTCCTTATTAGGCCTCTGTAGGGCAAGCACACCATTTTGGCAAAAAAACAGGTTTACAAATCTGAGTTTGCATCAGAATACATGGGTGGAAGCATGAAATTGCCCATCCTCCTCTCATGTAATGCCTACCCACAGCAAAGTAACATAAGACAATATCTGAAACAAAAGTCCAGGTTAAGGTACATACACCAGATGCTGCCTCATAAGTAAAGGTATTGCATTAAATTCTCCAGCACTGGCACCTAAGCCCACAACACTCTCATCAAGGTCAGGCACATCCTCAGATGCCAAGTGCAGCCTTCCCATGTGCGGTTATTATTTTAACTGCAAAGAGCACCCTTCTGCTATGTAGTTATTGCTTAATTTGCTCTGTACAATGCGCCCTGCTCTAGCTTAGATAATGTGCACCACCCTCACTACACCGGAACTTATAGTGGACATGTCACATAGGGCCGATATAGTAGTCCAAATTTGGTAGGATTTAAAGATCATTTTGCATGAAGAAGCTATGATCATCCTACCTAGCTAATAGGTGTTGCAAGCCAAGGCCAGAAGTGTCCTGTGATCGAATCACTTAAGAAGGTTTGACCTACTCCTTTAAAATCTGAAGTATGTAATGAGCATGTCAATAGTATTGAAAAACAAATTATTGTGGATCTGCCTTTAATTTCTCAAGCGACTCATTTGATAAGCAAAATCCTCATTTTAATTATTTTTGGCATTGCAAAGTATCACCGGTTTTCTGATGCAGCCATCAGAAATATTTACGTGGGACAATGAATTTTCATTGACATTTCAAGATAGACCTACAACATCATGTCCTTTTCAGCAGATCCTAATCAAGAATGGGGCTTCTTAGCAGTAGTGAAGATTGTGGAACTGTGTGTTCTGAAAATTTGAAAATAGCAATTATTTGGGAGTAAAGTTGCAGATGCTGCTATTGATTTTTTAGTAGAACTGAGTATTAAGATATACCCATTGGTTATAGGTTTTTTTGTATGTATTCACGTTGCTCAAGAGCCAGCTATTTGAAAAGTTACATTAAGAAAGGCAACTTCTAGCTTCTCAGTTATGAATGTAGAGATACAATACCCTTCGTGCAAGAAAAACAAGTATTATCATGCCAAAATGATTGATATTGAGGGCCAGTCTTTTGGCTTTGTCAATGCTGGTTTTGTTTTGTCACAGTGTTTGAAACATGTTATTTTTTTGGTACTTCCAGGCTTCCGGCAATACACATAGAATAAAAACTAAAAGCAAAAATATTTTTTGACCCCATAAAGTACACTTTTATATGACAGGCCCTTGTACTGAAGGGACCTACTTTGTGTGAATGTGCTCATTTTTCAGAAACAGAACGCTGACACAGAGCGTGAAGTTAAGTTATGGCTGAAGTGGGCCCACCATTGTCCCATGCTGTGAGCTGAAGTTGGTGAAGGGAGAAAGTGAATGACACAAGACCGACCAATGAATGAAGATGGCTTTCGAAAAGTCGTATTAGAAAGTATGTTATATATTTACAATTGTAATAAACTCCAAAGGACTCTGTTCAGCTTTATGGTTTTCATAACATTCCTTATGATTTGCTCATCTTGCAGTCAAATAGAAATACAAAGCAAGTGTTAAAAAGACAACATGTGTGAAAGCAATACTTTGGCTGGGTTCTATTGTTGTTCAGTTGATCTTTCGGGATGAAATATTCAAAAGAGATTTTTGATGGGTTACACACTAGCTAGTCTTTTACGATGGTGAGGCTGGCTTGCACAGCTCACCACTGAACTGGCCCTACTGGGCTTTACAGGCAGTATCAAAGAACCCCAGGACGTACAATACCTCCTGCTTCCTTTGACACCTGTTAGGTATACATCATTTATTATGCCACAGGTAGATAGATAACCAAAAGGAAAATACACTTATTAATTTCTACCTTATCTCGCTTGGCTGTCGTTTCAGGTGATTTATTGGGAGATTACGTAATGTTGTGGCTAGGTTACATGAAGCCATTCCACATTTTGGGAGTCAAACATTTTTGGAAAAAAAGATTGACGTGATGTGTGATTAATTAACACTGTTTTTTTTCAGCCGACTGCCGCACAAATTTTCAGGTTATTAACAAATTGTGTACCAATTATTTGGTACCAATAACGATAAATGAGCAAATTGGCCTTCCCAACAGATATCCCTACGCACAGTTTGTACTGTCTTACTGAGATCATAACCTGAAACTTTTAGGTTATACACAGAGAATACAACAGTTTTAACTGAGTCAGAAATAGGGAAACCTTAAACCCTTCGGCTTTGAATATGGTTGCAAAGGAAGCAAACTTTGCACTCTGTGAAGGAGGGCGAAGTTTTCAAACTTCACTGAGGCGTATGATAACCCGGCTGGCACCACACACTAAGGGCCTTAATTATACTTTTTGGTGCAAAACTGCACTAATGCAGTTTTGCACCAAAAAGTTTTGCACCGGCTTGCACCTTTTTTTAGCACCAGCTGGGCACCATATTTATGGAATGGTGCAAGCCGGTGCAAAGGGTAGGCTAGCTTTAAAAAAAATGACGTTAGGCAGGTTAGAGTCAAAATAAATTACTCTAACCAGATTAGCCTCATTTTTTGAGGCTAAGGGGCATATTTATACTCTGTTTGCACTGAATTAGCGTACTTTTTTTTAACTCTAATTCAGTGCAAAACTAACTCCACGTTTATACTTTGGTGCTAGACCCGCCCAGCACCAAATTTATGGAGTTAAAGTAATTTTTTGGAAGTGGAAACCTACCTTGCCTTAATGAGATGCAAGGTAGGCGTTCCCGTGCAAAAAATGACTCTATGGCCTTAACGCCATATTTATAGTCCCATGCAACAATGGTGCAAGGGAGGGAGGAGTGGTCAAAAAATGGGGCAAAGCTTGCTTTGCCCCATTTTGTAAAGCCTGGGTCTGGGCAGGCGTTAGGGGACCTGTGGACCTACTTCCATGGTGGAACACCAGGGGCACCCCCACCCACACCAGAGGGACTGTGGAGGATGGGGGGCCCCATCCTGGGTAAGTACAGGTAAGATTGAATTTTATTTTGAAATTGCCATATGGGGCCCTTAAATGGGCCTCCATACATTGCACAGGGTCCCTGTCCTCTGTACTGGCCATTGGGGTGGTGGGCATGACTCCTGCCTTTTCAAGACAGGAGTCATGTGGCATGGTAGGTTTAGCACCATAAAATGACGCTAATCTGGTTAGAGTCATTTGTCTTTACTCTAACCTGCCTAAAGTCATTTTTTGGTGCTAAACCCTCTTTTTCTATACTGCCAGCCCCAACCGGCTAAAGTCATTTTTTTTTACTCTAGCCTACCCTTTGCACTGACTTGCACCATTCCATAAATATGGTGCCCGGCAGGTGCACAGAATTGGTGCAAGCTGGTGGTAAACTTTTTGGTGCAAAACTGAGTTAATGCAGTTTTGCAGCAAAAAGTATAAATAAGGGGCAATATTTTGTAAGTTTGCGCCACTTTTGTGTCAAAAAATGACGTTAAGGCGGTACGAAAAGAGTATAAATCAGGGCTTTGGTGCTAGACGGGTCTAGCACCAAAGTATAAATATGGAGTTAGTTTTGCCCCGAATTAGAGTTAAAAAAATGACGCTAATTCGGTGCAAACAGAGTATAAATATGCCGCAAAGTATAAATATGCCCCTAAATTTGGCGTTAAGGTCATAGAGTCATTTTTTGCGCTGGAATGCCTACCTTGCATTTCATTAAGGCAAGGTAGCTCTCCACTTCCAAAAAATGACTTTAACTCCATAAATGTGGCGCTAGACGGGTCTAGCACCAAAGTATAAACATGGAGTTAGTTTTGCACCAAATTAGAGTAAAAAAAAATGACACTAATTCGGTGCAAACAGAGTATAAATATGCCCCTAAGATCACTTCCAGCTGAAGGATTTCAAGTCAGGAGCAGTGTGGCATACTTTGACTGGAAATTGCATTGCAAAAATTCCAAAGTATAGTCACAATTTCTTATTTACTGTATTGCTTTTTAATTCATGTTATCGGTGCGCTCAGGATTCATGTGTCAATGAATTCTATAAAATATTACTCATATCTGCCTACTTTGTAATGTTGACTTATTACAACATGTATACATGGCTTTTGGAAATATTTATTAAGGTGTTGGGTGAAACAATTGGGCCCAGATTTATGAGGCCCTGCGCCAATCCAACGCCACTTTAGCATAATTTTTTTACGCAAATGTGACGTTGGAAGGTCAAAAATGCTACGCCATATTTACAAAGTGGCACAGAGCTTGCATTGCGCCACTTTGTAACCCCTTGAGCCACATTATGCCTGCGCCAGGGACAATGTATGCAAGGGGGGCGTTTCGGCGCCAGACGGACCGAAAAAATGGCGCAAAGAAATCTAAGCGATTTCTTTGCTTCATTTTTATCGGCATTCATAACGCTTGTTAAGAGCAGGTGTTAAAAAGAAGCCCTCATTGTTTTCAATGGGCCTCTGGGTACTTTGCAGGATTAGCATCAACATTTTTTATGGAAATCCTGCAAAGTGCCGGACTGGCGCTAAAAATTATTACGCTACTCCCCCCGAATACCGCCATGGTGCACAGTATTTTAAAAATGGAGCACACATGGTGCTGTTAGGGGGGTGTTAAGGGTCTCAAGAAAAGTGGCGCTGCACTAGGTGCAGCATCACTTTTCATAAATCAGCTGATTGTTTTTTTTTCTAAACAGGACAGCACACTAAGAGGATATTCACAAAACAATATATGTATACGGTTTGCACTTTTTGTCAAGCAAACTCCTGTCTGACCTGTCATGCCCTGATATTGGCAGACATTAGTCCTGACAAGAACAGGAGTTAACCCTTTCCAAGGTGGGAAGTGATTCAGAATGCCCCAAATTTGAGTTGTTGATAAAGTTATTTCCCAACTAAGATAAATATTTTCCCTGCTGAGAGAAAAAAATAAAAAACGTTAGCAAGTGCATGTGAACTTGGGCAATATTTGTACATTGTTCATAGACGTTTTGCAGAAGTGTACCTGTACACCTGTGACGGATGCAATTTACAAGGTGTCCTTCTGGCACCTTTTGGGACTGCTAGCGCGCCTCGGAATCCAAGCTATTATCTACAGTGAATAGTGGATTCTGCGCTAGAGGACGGTGGATCAAAGCGACATAGGTTTGGGGGGATGTCATCAATGAACATCGTGAGTATCAACAAAGGTTAATAACAATCAATATATTAAACTCCAATCAATAACCACAACAGTTTCTTAAGAAGAATTCATAGATTTATTTCCCTATATTAACAATGTTAATGTCACAAAAATAACTCTCAAACACAAATGATAAGCATATAAGATCAATAGCAGTTGGTTAAAGCGTCTTATATATCTCAATTTGATCAAGACAATTAAACAAATTATCTCCAAAAGAATCACAGTTATTAATAATACAAAGACCTGCAATACTGGCAAAGTATTTATTAGTTCAGCATCAATTGATTTAAAAATAAGTCATGAGCATTTCAAATTAGTTCCCTCACTATTCACAAATTAGCATCAACATGTTGGGCTTCATGTGAAACTAATTTAGTAACACAAATTTAGAAAAACTCTTTATTTCAGTTAATGATTAAAAACATATCATGAATATGCAGCAATTAATTCATAAGTTGCAGCTGGTACCTAGAAAGCAAAAGAGACACATATTACATTACAATGACATACATTACCAATGGTAAAAGTAGAAACAGCAATTAGTATGCTTCAGCCTGGGGACACCATCAGTTATGGCCCAACGACAGCTAACCCACTCAGCTAATACGAACTTCATCTGCTCAAGAGTGCTCTCCAAACTCTAAGATTGTAATAATCATACTCTCTCCTAAAGAATTCTTCCCAAGTTGTTATACTAAATCCTAATAAGCTTATGATTGGTCAGTCTATGGGGTGGTTTCATTTCAGCCAATCAACAACTAAATTGATGACCTAACACACAACAAATCTACGCTAACTATAATATTTTCTTCAAGAATAAGTTTTCCTCTTCCTTCTCGTCTGTAGCTCCATTGTTTCACTGCCTCTCGAATATCTTGTCTCAGGAAGAAACTTTTACTGTTGCAATCTACTTCAATCCTTAAGGAAAGACCATATATTAATAACATGATCAAACAATAGGACATTTCAGCTTATGCAATGCTTGGTTAAAACATGACCTTAAAAGACATAACGCAGCAACCCACTAGGTGTAGCTGTGAGCACATCTATACGAACTTCAAAGACACTTTTATGAAGCTTTGAATCATGGAAAATAACCACAGCGTATAAATATTATTTTGCTCAGCCAAGAACAGAAAAACGAACATTTCAAAAGTCACTCGTTTTGCATGCTCATTCATTTCATATTTTTAGTATGAAAATCATCAATAAACATATTAGACATTTCACACTCTCACAATCCCTCCTCTGATGACTATTCGTGTCATCACATCAATCTTTAATAAATTCATTTATTGTCATTAGATTCAAAATTTTGTCTCATTTACTTTTAAATTATTTCTTTTTCGCCTCTTATTTCCTTTGTAAAATGTATTCATTTGTGTTTCAAAGCTTCTTCTATTCTTCTCTAATTTTCTCCTCTTAACACATTTTATCACTTTGTATGTTCCAAAAATTCCAATTAAACATAACACAATTATTGACACCCATTTTACTATTGTCAAAATAACATTTCTCCCCACATTGCTAAACCAATTTCCCACAGCTTCAATCCCTTTTCCAGCCTTTTTCCTAAGCTGTAGTTTTTCTTAGTTCTTTTAGATCCTTACTATTAGTGTGTGTTACATTAGTAGTTAATTCCTTGACTTCACCCGAGTTATCGGGAATGTAAGAACAGCAATGATTAGAACCTAATAATTTACAAACTCCGCTCTCTTTCGCCAAAAGAATGTCTAAATCAAGACTATTCTGAAGTGCCATAGCTCTTGTAGGAGCCATTTCTGTATCCAGAAGAATGATAGCTCCGGAATATCTTGTCAACATGTTATCTACTACTGTAGACGCCTTCTGACTCTTAATCAAATTTAGGACTACTCCCACTGAAAGAATTGTATCCCCGAATATGTCTCCCACAATTCTAGAAATTGATTCTCGATTGTATCTCGTTTGAAATTTCATTGAATCAGGAATCTTACTCAAGTTTTCCAAATGATAGATTTTTGGAAAGACTATTCCCAAATAACATGTTCCATACCATCCTCTAGGAAGACGGTAATATGCATTTCTTCCACAAATATAGTAAATCCCAGGTATTGGAGGATCCTGTCCATTAATCATAAAATTCCACTTACTCCTAAACATAAAAACATGTCTACATTCACTCTTTCCAACAAACACTCTATCATTTTTATTCCAAGGTCTATATATACAAAGTTTCCTAAGTGCTCAGCATCTATTGTTAGTTTTCCTTGTTTAGTAATGTCACTATAAGCATAATCTATTCCAGGCTTTCTACTCATGATTCCCTTATCTATTGTTGCCTTTATTTCTCTCATTCTATTTTCTGTGTTATTCAAAACCTTCTTTTCTACTGATGTTAGTAAAAAAGTTTAATTATTGTGATGTGCAAAAGCTGTGCCAAAAGTTAAAGTAGGCTCAAAGAAATCTCTCATAGTTACTATGTTATTTTTTTTGGCTATTTTATTCAAATAACCTATAACATGTACATAAGGCAATACCATGTCATAGTTTGAATAAAAATACTGGATATATTCTGGATTATAGAAACATGTTTGCAAAAGACTGCAATTTATAGCATAAACTACAGGCAGGCTATTATAAGTAGTTCCTCCTTCCACTGAAGTCGGAATCTGTGTACATACGTAACAATCATACGGGTCCATCACCTAAACATACTCATGCAATAAGCGAGTATTTTTCAATATTTCATTCACCCTTGGACAGTTCCTTTGTCAAGTTCAGTATAGCAGCTTGTCTAATTCAGTAATTCATTTGCCTTCTCCAGTAAATTTTATTTATTTGTCTCTTCAGTATGAGTTTTCTAACTCAATTTTCATTCTCTTTACCCAAAGTTTCTTTCTTGAAAGTCTTCACGTTCCAAAATAAGAATTTTCTAAATCTCTGTCAAAACAATAGCTAACAAATTATTCTTGCCAGTCACTTGTATTTAAATATGTCTGTTCAGGTCCAGCATATCTCCTACTTGAAACTCTTTTTCTTTTCGGTCGTCTTCCACTTTCACTACCTTCTCCACTAGTGTGTTTTCCTCCAGGCAATTATTTCTCCTCTTGAATCGGTGGTATTACATCAACTTTTCCACTCTTTGCAACTATCTCTGGCCAATTGTCTCCTTTCAATGTTCCTTTTGTCAGTAATCTTCTCAATATTGAGTCTTCACTTGCCTTTGAACCATTTTCTTCGTACGTTCCCACAATTGGTTCTGGAAGAGTATAATACACTTGGGCGGGACTATTCTCAATTCCTTTCCCAATGGGGTCTGTCTTTTCTTCAGTTTGGTTTGTCAAACCACCTGCTGTTGTGGTCACCTCCCTCTAAGCAGATCTTTCCTCAGTTGATTCTTGTGTTTCACCTTCCTTCGAAGACACCCTCCTCAGGCCGAAATCAGCCTTATCTCTTTCTTCTTGGACTGATTCTTCTACTCCTTTTGTGGCTTGTTCAACTTCTTCACTACTCTCTTCTTTTTCATCTGTTATAGGAGTATGTACATCTCTGTCATTCTTGACATCTTGCTCACTTTATTTTTCTTTATTTTCAATGTTCTCAAATGTTGGTAATCTCAACAGTTCCTCTTCTCTTACTGTTGGATCATGCACTTTTATCGTATGACTCGCATGCACCCAATTTAGCAAACCAGCACACTTCACAGCAGTTGTTGTAGTGAGCACGATCTGATAAGGTCTCTTCTACCGTGGCTCAAGGCAAGACTTTTGGATATACTTTCTTGTAAGCACCCAGTCTCCGGCTTTCAAACCGTGACCTTGACCTTGCATTTGTTGAGCTGTTGCAACTTCCACCTGATGAGAAAAAGACCAAACTACATCAGCCAGGCTTTTGCAGTAATCTAGCACCATATCATCTGTAATATTCACAAGTGTATTCGCAGGTATTGCTGGCAATCTCATTGCTCTCCCCATCAATATTTCATGCGGAGACAACCCAGTCTTCTTGTCAGGTGTACTTCTCATTGACATTATTACAAGAGGTAAAGCATCTGGCCACTTCAAATTTGTCGAGGCACACACTTTGGCCAATAGTGATTTAAATGTTCCATTCATTTGCTGTACAAGACCTAAAGCCTCTGGGCAATTGCTGCAATGTAATCTCTGCTGGATATTTTTTTAATGCCAAAAAAAGTAACTTTATCACCTCTTTATTGAAATGTGTACCCCTATCTGATTCAATTGAGACCGGAAAACCAAAACGTGAAATTAGTACTTGCAAAAGCAACTTAGCCACTGTAAGACTGTCATTTCTCCTGGTTGGGTAAGCCTCAATCCAATGCCTGAAAATTCACACAATTACCAGCACGTATTTGAAACCAGCACATGCAGGGACCTCAATGAAATCCATCTGCATTCTACTTAGTGGACCTCCCACCATACCTATGTGACCCATGTTGAAAATTGTTCCTTTGCCAACATTCATCTGTTGGCAAATTATGCACCTATGGCACACCAGTTCTGCCACTTGTCTGAATTTTGGATTATATCAGAATTGTTTAAAACTCCTGATCATCGCATCTCTTCCAATGTGCGTCTGACCGTGGTAGTACCTAGCCATTTGAGTTAACAAACTGTCTGGCAAAACTACCTTTCCCTCTATGGTTAGCCAAATTTCATCTTCCCTTTGTATGCATCAATGCCTAATTCAATCTCTTCTCTCCTCTTCTGGAACATTATTCTGTATTGCTTTCAACTCATCTAGTGTCTCCACTATCTGCATAGTAAAATGTGCATACATTTCTTCATTTTCAGACATCAATTCCCAATTTCTTTTGAAAGAAATCCCATTCAGAGCACAAGATTTTGCAACTTGGTCTGCATAACAATTTCCCAAAGTTACATAATCTTGTCCTCTCTGGTATGTACTGCATTTAACCACAGCAATTTTCTCTGGTTTCTATACTGCTTGTAACAGATCATTTATTCTTTCTCCATTTCCCACAGGTGAACCTGAGAAGTCAGGAACCCCCTTTGTGACCAAGTCTTCCCAAATCGTGTAAAATACCAAATCCATATTGGCTATCAGTGTAGATTGTCACTTTCATTTGATCTGATAATTGACATGCTCAAGTAAGAGCCACCAACTCTGAGACTTGTGCAGAAATCACTCCTTTAAGCCATGAAGCTTCTAATATGCCTGTGACTGTGCACACTGCATAGCATGCACCTCTGTTGTCTTGCAAACAGGAATCATCAACAAAGAGAATTTGATCATTGTCTTCCAGACAAGTATCTTTGATATTGTCTCTTGGTTTGGTGCATAATTGTGTCGCTTCCAAACAATCATGTTCAACATTGTCTATGTTAGACAGATCTTCCCCCTCATTTGGTAAAATAGTTGCTGGGTTAAGCACTGTGCACCTTTTAATTGTTATATTTGGTGCCCCAAGAATCACTGTTTCATATACAGTAGTGTCAGTCTTGCATTTGTCAAATATTGCGTCTTTGACCTGTTCAATAGAATTTCTATTGAATGTGGTACCAACACTGTCAGAGGATAACCCATCACAATATTTTCACTTTGAGTTGTACTCTGCTCAACTGCTGCAACTGTTCGTAAACATCCAGGTAAGGCTGCTGAAAGCAGCTGAAAAATATGCTACTGGACGATTGACACCCTATGTTTTTGTGTCAAAACAGACAAGGAACATCCTTCTCTCTCATGACAAAATAATAGAAAAGGCTTTGTGTAATCAGGCATACCGAAAGCTGGTGCTTGACACAAACTCTCTCTTAGCTCAGTAAAAGCTCTCACGCATTCCTCATCTATCATTATGGGGGCTGAAACATCCTTATGTGTCAACCTTTGCAATGGCTTTGAAACAGTTGAAAAATGTGGGATCCACTGAGAACCATATCCTACCATTCCCAAAAACATTCTCAACTCTTTTTGTGAACTGGGCATTTTCATTTTAATTATTGCTGCTACTCTCTCTCTGGAAATTCTCCTCGACCCTTTCTCAATCATATGTCCCAAATATTTCACTTCTTCCTGACAATACTCCACCTTAGCAGGAGGAACTTTATGACCATTGTCTCCCAGAAAATTCAACAATGCAATTGTATCCTCTGTACAGCCTTCTTTCGTTTTTGATGCAATCAACAAATCATCAATGTACTGTACTGAAGTCGACTGATAAGGCATTACCAATGACTCCAGGTTATTTTCCAAGATCTGGTTGAAAATCAGATGATGATTCTGAAAACCCTTGTGGAATTCTACACCAACAGTAGACTCTGGTCAGGAGTTTGAAACAAAAGAGATATCTGCTATCCTCAAGTAGAGGTACTGAAAAGAAAGCTTGGCACAAATCAATGACTGTGAACCATTCTGCATCACATGGAATCTGAAACATTACTATTGCTGGATTTGGTACAACCGGACAACACTTCCCTACTATGTCATTTATTTTTCTCAAGTCCTGGACTATTTTCCCATTTGGCTTTTTGAAACCCATTATTGGTGAATTACACGGACTGCTCATCACCTCTTTCTAAACTCCTTCCTCCAAAAATTTTCATATCAATTGTCTTATCCCCTCTATTATCTCATTTGTCATCGGGTATTGAACAGTTTGTGGAAACACCACATTCTCTTTCACTGCCACTCTGACGCCTTCAACTCCTCTAATCAAACCAATGTCTTTTCCTGAAAAATCCCAAACCTTCAGTCTGACCCTTTCCTGCAAATCATTTGGCAAATCGTTCTTTTCAGAAACTGGAAAAAAATTGATTAAATCCTCCAGATTGTGCTCTTAGTTTGTTTCTTCTTCGTCAATTGCCCCGTCATCCTCAACATTCAGTAAAGCCAATTCACAAGACATCATCTTTTTCTTTTCATTAACTGGGAAATCTTTCTCATCTTCACTAAAGGTCTCCTTCGTGATTCCCTTTCTTGACCACATGATTGAACAATTTATCTTGCACAGCAAGTCTCTTCCCAATAGTGATACTGTAGTGGAGTCACAAACAACAAAACTTTGATAATCTCTAAAATTTGGCCTCAGAATCCTAGTTATTAAATACAGTGAATATTGGATTTTGCGCTAGAGGACGATGGATTGAAGCGACATAGGTTTGAGGGGATGTCATCAATGAACGTCGTGAGTATCAACAAAGGTTAACAACAATCAACATATTAAACTTTAATCAGTAACCACACCAGTTTATTTCAGAAGAATTCATAGATTTATTTCCCTATATTAACAATGCTAATGTCACGAAACTAACCCTCAAACACAAATGATAAGAATATAAGATCAATAGCGGTTGGTTAAAGCATCTTATATATCTCAATTTTATCAAGCAAAATAAACAAATTATCTCCAAAATAATCACACTTATTAATAATACAAAGACCGGTAATAATGGCAAAGTATACATTAGTTCAGCATCAAATGATTTCAAAATAAGTCATGAGCATTTCAAATGAGTTCCCTCACTATCCACAAATTAGCATCAACATGTTGGGCTTCATGTGAAAATAACTTAGTAACACAAATTTAGAAAAACTCTTTATCTCAGTTAATGATTACAAATATATTATTAATTTAAAGCAATTAAGTCATAAATTGCAGCTGGCACCTAGAAAGCAAAAGAGACACATATTACATTACAATGACATACATTACCAATGGCAAAAGTAGAAACAGCAAGAAGTATGCTTCAACCGGGGGACACCATCAGTTATGGTCTAACGACAGCTAACCCACTCAGCTAATACGACCTTCATCTGCTCAAGTCTGCTCTCCAAACTCTAAGATTTCAATAATCATACTCTCTCCTAAAGAATTCTACCCAAGTTGTTATACTAAATCCTAATAAGCTCATGATTGGTCAGTCTATGGGGTGGTTTAATTTTAGCCAATCAACAACTAAATTGATGACCTAAAACACAACAAATCTATGCTAACTATAACATTTTGTTCAAGAATAACTCTTCCGTCTCGTCTGTAGCTCCATTGTTTCACCGCCTCTCGAATATCTTGTCTCAGGAAGAAACTTTTACTGTTGCAATCTCCTTCCATCCTCGAGGAAAGACCAGATATTAGTAACATTCTAAAACAATAGGACATTTCAACTTATGCAATGCTTGGTTAAAACATGACCTTGTAAGTCATAACGCAGCAACCCACTAAGGGTAGCTGTGAGCACATCTACGCGAACTTCGAAGACACTTTTATGAACGCTTTGAATCATGGAAAATAACCACAGTGTCTGAATATTATTTGGTCAGCAAAGAACAGAAAAACAAACATTTCAAAAGCCACTTGTTTTGCACGTTAATTCATTACACATTTTTTGTAGGAAGGTCCTTGCTATCCCAAGTTACAGAGAGATAGCGCAGTGGATGCTGCTTTTACCTGCTGCCGTCCACCCACACAATTCCCTTCCGCTAAATTTTCAGCAAGCAATTATAGATATCTAGCCATTATTCTCAGCTCTTTCTCTGAGGCTTTTTTGTATAGTTTTATATAGTGTGAACTGAATCAGAAGCAGTTACATTACACAAGGATATATATACATATATCTATCTATCTATCTATCTATATATATATATATATATACATATATATACATACACACACACACACACACATACATGCAGTGAGAGAGAGAGAGAGAGATGGGAGAAATCCTGAATTCAGCAAGGGGTCATTTGTGTAGTTCCTTCAAGGTTTTCCTACAAAAAGTACCGATAAAATTATATTGAAATTGAGGTGAAATAAAGAGCCCTTTCTGTCCACGTTTTATCTATAACTTTTTCCAGCTATGGCAAATTTTTGACAGCAATATACTGTTACGTCTGCTGGACTCTTCTGGTTGCTGGGATATATAGGGTTTGTAGACTCATCAAGAACCCTAGGTACCCAGAGGCAATAAATTGTCTGCACCTTGCAATGGGTTTTCATTGTATATAGGATATACAGCAATTTATTTGGTGAAATATAAAAAGTGAAAAATAGGTATCAAGGAAACCTTTGTATTTCCAAAATGGGCACAAAATAAGGTGTTGAGAAGTAGTGGTTATTTGCACATCTCTGAATTCTGGGGTCCCCATACTAGCATGTGATGTACAGGGCATTTCTCAAATAGACGCCTTTTTTAGACACTGTCTTACATTTTGGAAGGAAAAACTGTAGAGAAAGACAAGGGGCAATAACACTTGTTCTTCTATTCTGTGTTCCCCAAAGTCTCCTGATAAAAATAGTACCTCACTTGTGTGGGTAGGCCTAATTCCCGCAACAGGAAACGCAACATGGACACATCACATTTTTACATTGAAATCTGAAGTGTTTTTTTGGAAAGTGCCTAGCTGTGGATTTCGGCCTCTAGAACAGCCGGCACCTGGGGAAACCTACCAATCCTGGGCATTTTTTAAAACTAAACACCTAGGGAAATACAGGATGGGGTGCCTTGTGGGGCTCTCACCAGGTTCTGTTACCCAGAATCCTTTGTAAACCTCACAATTGGGAAAAAAAACACTTTTTCCTCATATTTCGGTGATAGAAAGTTCTGGAGTCTGAGCTGAGCCACAAAATTCCTTCCACCCAGCATTTCCAAAAGTTTCCTGATACAAATGGCACCTCACTTGTGCGGGTTGGCGTAGTGCCCGTGACAGGAAATGCCCCAAATCACAACGTGGACACATCACATTTTCCCAAAGAAAAAGGACATGTTTTTTGCAAAGTGCCCAGCTGTGGCTTTTGGACTCTAGGTCAGCCGGCACCTAGGGAATCCTAACAAACCTGTATAGTTTTGGAATCTAGACACAGGGGGGAATCCAGAATGGGGTGAATTGTGGGGCACTCACCAGGTTCTATTACCCAGAATACTTAGCAGACCTCAAAATTTGGCAAACAAAAACACTTTTTCCTCACGTTTTGGTGATAGAAAGTTCTGTGATCTGAGCGGATCCACAAATTTCCTTCCACTCAGCATTCCACCAAGTCTCCTGATAAAAATGATACCTCACTTGTTATGGTAGGCCTAAAACCTGTGACAGGAAATGCCCCAAATCACAACGTGGACACTTCACATTTTCCCAAAGAAAACTGTCCTGTGCCTAGCTGTAGATTTTGGCCTCTAGCTCATCCGGCACCTAGGAAAACGTAGCAAACCGGGACCTTTCTGAAAACTAGACACCTAAGGGAACTCAGGATGGGGTAACTTTTGGCACTCTCATCAGGTTCTGTTACCCAGAATCCTTAGCAAACCTCAAAATTTGGAAAAAGCACACTTTTTCTCACATTTCAGTGCTACAAAGTTCTGGAATCTGAGGGGGAGTCACAAACTTCCTTCCACCCAGCATTCCCCCTGGTCTCCCAATAAAAATGGTACCTCACTTGTGGTGAAAGGCCTGGTCCCGTAACAGGAAATGCCCCAAAACACTACATGGACACATCTAAATTAGCAAATGCAAACTACGTGTCTTTGTGGGGGGAGTGGGCCCCTGTGTTTTTGGTTGTGGGCTCAGCAGCCATATAGGAAAACCTAGTGAACCCAGACATTTATAAAAACTAGACACTGGAGGGAGTTCAGGGAGGTGTGACTTGCGTGGATCCCCCGGTGTTTTCTTACCCAGAATCCTCAGCAAACCTCAAATTTAGCTAAAAAAGAAAAAGAAAATTACCACATTTCTGTGTGGGCTCAGCGCACCGGCACAAATTTCCTACCATTCAACGTTCCCCTCAGTCTCCCAATAAAAATGATACCTCACTTGTGTAGGTGGGCCAGTGCCTGTGACAGGAAAGAGCAAAAAACATGTCCAATTTGAGGGGGAACCAATCCGGGTCAGTTTGAAAAAAAAACGTTTTTTGGCCAACAAGTGGGACAGAATTTTTTGTTGGTATAGATGTGACAGTGCTGGTGGAAATAATTCTGTGGATTTCCTGGAGATTCCGGAAGGTTCCATCACAAAAAATGTGGGATAACTATGTGATTTCAAGCAAAGTTGGAGGTTTGCAGGGCATTGTGGGTAAGAAAATGATGTTGGGTGCATGTGAAACACACCACCCTGGACTCACCCGGATGTTTAGTTTTCAGGTGCGTCTAGGTCTCGTAGATTTTTTTACATGACAGCGTCCCAAAGTCCAAAAAGTGCAGCCCACACCATTCCAAGTGGGACGATTTTGAGAGTTAACCAAGCTCCCATGGCCCAAATGTAAAAACAAAACCCTAAATAATCAAATGTCCACTTGCTTGCCATTGGGTCAAGATCTTTTAGTGTGCCGGGGGAGAGCTGAAAGACTGTGACCCCTCCAGTTGGGGTGGGTGCATAACCATGCCCATACTGATTGGTATCCACCATTCCACTATTTTTAATTTTTTGAATTCCCTGGCATCTAGTAGGCTTCATGCCCCCCAGCCCTGAGGGAGTGGATTGGGGGTAATTCCCCCATCTCCCCACTGGTGGGCAGAGCAACTTTGTTCCCTTTTTTTGGTTTTTTAACACATCTTCCCTGGTGTCTGGTGAGCTTTCTGCCCGCCAACAGTAATGTGCCCCCATGGGGAGCGACCCTTGCCCAACAAAAAACACACACACACACACCAATCCCTGGAGCCTAAGTGGTTTCTGTTCCCCCTGGGGAAGATCGGCCTATGGAAATAGGCTGATCTACCCCGAAGAAGGGCAGAAACGGCCTAAAATAAATTTGCTTGTCAGGGGAGCGACCCTTGCCTAAGGGGTCGCTCCCCATGTAAAAAATAATTTTTTAAAAAAATCCCTGGTGCCTAGTGGTTTCTGCCCCCTGGGGGGCAGATCGACCTAGTTAAAATAGGGCAGAAATGGCCTAAAATAAATTTGCCACTCCCCAGGGGAGCAACCCTTGCCTAATGGGTTACTCCCCTAATCTGTGGTGTCTAGTCATTTCTACCCCCCCTTGGGGGCAGATTAGCCCAAGAAAGATAGACCGATCTGCCCCCAAGTGTGGCAGAAATGGCCTAAAAACAACTTGCCCCCAGGGGAACGACCCTTACCGAAGGGGCCGTTCCCCTTATAAGTAAACACAACAAAAACAAACACAAAATCCCTGGTGTGGAGTAGGCAGTTCTGCAGCCCAATCGCTTCACGATTGGGCTGCAGAAATACTCAAAGAGACATGAAAGGAAAGGCCTTTCCTTTCCTTTCATGACTCTCTGCCTGCCCCAATCCCCCGATCGGAAGAGAAATGTTTTAATCACTGATGTCATCAGACATCTCTGGGTGGGTGGGACGGTGCAGGGGTGGAAGGGGAAGCGATTCCCTCGCTATCCTTGTCCTGGGGGCGTGGGTGGGAGGCTAGCGCTCCCCCCATGAGCCTGGTGGAGGACGTACGGTTATGTCTTCGGCACCTGAGCGGTGCTGGCGAGTACGTAACCGTAACGTCCAAGGCACCCAAGGGGTTAAAAGTGCCTATCTATTAAATTTCTTTGCATAATTTGTTTGGCTCCCTTAATGTGGAACGCCCCTTCTGCATACATTATGCCTAGCACATGCATAATGTAGCGCAAAGGGCTACAAAATGTCACCATGCATGCATTGCACCACTTTCCAAATATGGTGCAGCGTTTTTCGCCATCTAACGCCACATTAGTGTAAAAAAATGACACAAGTGTGTAGTTAGGCCCTCCTAAATCTGGGCCCAAGTGATTTGATAAGAACCACAGGATGTGCAGCTGAGGCTGAGACTCGAAACCTGGTTCTGAGCTCCAAAGTCGGCACCTCTAGCTGTTAGGCCACATCCTTTCTATTGCTGCGGTTTCACACCCTTAAGAAACTTAGCAATGACTGTGGCTGTGCAGAATATTGTAACTGTAGCCTCTTCAATTTACGTTTTACAGCCGAGAAGATTGTCTGTCATTTTTCCAGTGATTGAACAATGGGTGCATCTGATGCCGGCCCAATCATTTCTGGTGCTGGTTGACATCAATGGTATGAGCCTGCATATGGAAATGGCAATAGCTGCAAGTTGGAAACTAAGCACCCTGTCTGCAGCAAGCTTGCTTCGGGCAGCAGTTGCTTTCGATACTTACGCGCATATTTATACTCTGTTTGCACTGGATTTGCGTAATTGTTTTTACGCAAATCCAGCGCAAACTTAACTCTATATTTATATTTTGGCGCTAGAGACGTCTACTGTAAAAAATATGGAGCCAGCATCATTTTAAGGATGTGTGAAACCGCCTTGCGTCAAAGAGATGCAAAGTAGGCGTTCCCGTGCAAAAAATGACTCAAACACCTTAGCGCCATATTTACGGGGCAAAAATGACGCACGGATGGGAGGCGGACCTGAAAAATGACGCTAAACCCAATTTGCATCAAAATTTAACACCTGGGTCAGGACAGGCATTAAAATGAGGCTAACACACCACTACTTAAGGAAAACACACACAAGCAACATCACAACCCAACAGGACAACATGGAGGTGCTACTGATGCAGCTTGCAAGACGATGCAGAGCACAGGACCAGCAGCAGCAGGAACCACCACCCCAATGTGGCTCTCAAAGGCAACGCAGAAGGCAGGAGAGGGTCTTCAGGAACAGGACAACCCTCCATGGCCTCAGGGACCAGGACATCATCCGGAGGTGTAGACTCAACTGGGAAGCCATACAGCAGCTGCTGCACTAAATTGAGCAGCAAATAACAGCCAGCCTGCAGACACCACACAATATACCACCGGTGACCAAGCTGCTAGCTGTCCTGCATATGGTGGCAAGTGACTCCTTCCGAACAACGTGTGCCCTGGTCACTGGGGTATCACAGCCCTCTTTCTCTGCCTTCCTGCCTAAGGTCTTAGATGCCATCATCTCTCTCACACCCCCCACACCAGCATCCCCAACACCCAGCAGAAGCAGCAGGAGATAAAACAGGGGTTTTATCGAATCCATAGCTTCCCATGTGTGCAATTGAGTGCACCCATGTCCGGATTCTACCACCTGCAGCAACAGAGCATCTGTCCTTGAACAGAAAGCACACGCACTCCATCAATGAGCAGGCCATAGTTGACCACCAGAGATTGTTCACCAACATCTTGGCCAAGTATCCCAGGAGTGTACATGATTCCTTCATATTCTGCCACAGCACGATCAATCAGCACTTCCAGGATGGAAAATATGGCAATGGCCTTCTTGTCAGTAGGTCCATAAACCTAGCAATACACACACAGCACAGCAACCCTGTGGGACATACAAAACATACACTACTACATTGCCACGTGGGCAGGATGACACTGGGGTGTGACACAGGTAGTTATGTTGTATACCCTGACATAATGGGATACACACCTATGGACAAATGACGGCTGCCACAAACATTAGCTGTCACTCCAGAGCTACAAGGGACCAATGCCAAAGCACACAGTGACAATGACATGGCATGCATTGGAAGTACAACTTGGAAGTTGAACCATTTACAATTACATTAGGCCACATAGTCAATCTGACACCCTCCCAAGCAGTATGTAGCGTGGAAGGGGTGTGCAATGTGTGTTGCTGCAGGTCTAACACCATGAGACACATAGCATGATGATGCTGACTCACATGTAGGTGACACGGAAATACTGAGGCAGTCCCAACATCATACATCACTCCTGGGGTGCCGTTGCCAGGTAGCAATAAGGAAGTGGACTGTGCTATGAACACATATTGATGTGCCACTAATGCAAACTGCACACTGCTGCACACACTGACAGAGCCAATTGTCCATCAAAATAACATATGTACAGGGAGATGGCCCTTCATGTACAGATACATCCACCTCCACAAAGCATTTAGCCAGGTTACCTGGAGCAAGTTTGGTAGTGAAGGTGCACGGTTGCACTTGAGCCACTGACAGAGGGAACAACAAAGGTTTGCCTAGAACCAAGTCCCACATGGGACAATTGTGCATTGTCAAAACTGAACACCTTAGTCCTGCCAACTTATGGAGATGTGTTGAGAATTGTCACCAAGCCAAATCACAAGGGCCTCACTGTTGCCTTTCATCTGCAATGGCATATGTCTAATTGGATGGGATATCCAGGCCATGTAGTGCAACCATGTTACCACCACATTGGAATCTATTGTGTGTGTGGAAGTATCATGTCCCATCCAGTGAAAGCACACTAAAACATGTTGGACACTACACAATGCATGGTACATACATACTGACCAACAGTTTGGAAACAAAATCATAGATCCCAGGTCAATGAACCAAACACAAGTTGTCCAGTCAAACAACCCTCTGCAGAAAAAACCTCACAGAAGCCCGGGATTTCACACAATAACACAAAAACATATGAGTCACAAACGACACAGGATCTCAACTGCCATGCTACATGACATTCCTGTTGCAAGCACTAACAAAATACTCACTCCTATTAAGTTTTGCAGCGGATCAGGGTTATGGGATCCAGTCATGGATCATGACACCATTCCCCAACCCAAACACAGCAGCAGAGCGTGCCTATAATAAGGCACATCGGAGGACACGCACCTTTGTGGAAAGGACCTTTGGCATCCTGGAGTCCAGATTCAGGTGCCTGGACATCACAGGAGAGAGCCTGTGCAAAATTATACTTACCTGTGCTATCCTGCACAACATTGTGTGAGGAGGAACATCCATATATATGAGCCACAGCAAGAACTGCTTGAGGAGGGGGAGGATGGTGCCATGGAAAATGAGGGGGAACAGCAAAACACAGCTGCAGGAATGCGCCACAGACAGCAAATTGCTCAAAATGTTTTCTACCAATAGTCACTCTACACACACTTGTTAGGATATGTAAACAAACACTTTACTTGATCACACAATCCTGCTCTGTTTTTTTCTTTCTCCATCACATGTTCTTTAGGAATGTGAGTATTACCTCAGGGAGCATGTTACAAAGACAAATCTGACTACTTTTGATGCAACGTCACATGTGATGCGTATGATTTTACAGCAAACATCACACCCATATAAAAAATACTCATCTTTTTAATTTCACATATGAAGGACAAAATCAATGGACTACAGCATATGACACACATCCACGTTGACAACATGGTCACTGTAGCACATGACACACAACTATGACATCTCCAATCATAAGGTAACTAAGCTCCCCATATGTGAGGTAGTGGATGTGAACAATCAGTGGAAACAGGAATTATTGAACAGAACCCTGACATTAGTAAGTGTGACATTTGCTATCTCTGCAAGGAGCTTGTGTGACAAGGGGGGCATCATTTTAGAAAATGGATAGCATGAGTGTCCCAGGTATGACAAGTAATGTTCACAACACATGCCCTGCACAGTCCATCCCTGGAAATAAGACCTGCCACTGCCATGTGTTACATCTCTGCCCTCCCATCTCTAGGGGGCGCAGTAAAAGAACTATCTGTACCCTTGGAATTATCATTAACACTCACCCAGAGTCCCTTTCTGACTCCTGTTTGCTTCTCTTTTCCATATGGCATGCTATAGAAGAACTACATTACTTTGCATGGACTTCAGTTCTGATAATGCACTGCCTGGAAGTTGGTAAGACCTGTAATCCTCTGTCCATTGCTTCCTATGGGAAAAGTCCAGTTGTCCCTTTATATTGGACTCTCTCCTCCAGGACTTGTGAGAGACTGAAACTCCACACACCTGTGACCTCTCTTGTGCAGCCCAGTCATGTGACTCTTCCCTGGCCCTGCTGCTGCCTGGAACTGCTAATAAGCTGCCATTCCCTGGAGTTCCTCGTCGTCCATTGGAGTATGATTCCTTTGTGTTCCAGACCCCTTGTTGGATTGTGTTACAGTCCTGATTCACCCTGAACCTGCTCTCTGTTTACCCAGTCCTGTTCCTGTGTGTTTCAGTCAGAGTCTTCTCCCTGTTTCTAAGCCTTGTTCATATTTGTTTCTGCCAGAGCCTGCTTTCTGTTTCCCAGACCTGTTTCCTGTGCCTGGCTTTGCCTCCTAGTTGGTTCCCTCGCTTTCTGTTTCCTCTTGGGTTATCATGTCTGGTAAATGTCCTCTCACTTCTCACCTGTCTACAAGTGTTTTCCTTTGTATTTGGGCTGGCACCTGGTTTCCAGGAGGCAAATCCAGCCCCCATCCTTTGTCTAGTGTTGCATGCAGTCATTAGTACCTAATAGTGATAGTATGCTATTGCTGAATTCCAGGAATTGCCACTGTGTCTCCAGCCGGACACACAAGGGCTAGTCTAGTGTATGTAAGTACAATCCTTGTTTGTGCCCTAGGGGGCCAGACACAGAATCACTTCTGCTGCCTCCTTTCTATGGGGCTTGCGTGGTGACTATCTGTATGATTAATCTGCACAGAGGCACTGAAGTTCCCTGTTGCTGTGGAAAGCTCTGAGCCCTACCCTGTGTACAGTCTTAGTGATAACCCCAGCATGTATGTCCATTACTGACCCGTTCCATATTTGTTCGCACTAAGGTTGCTCTGCCTTCACATTTCTGTTTTCTATGCCTTACTATAGCTGGCCTTTCCCCTTGTATGCCTTTGGCTGCTCTTCTGCTTTGGTACACTACTTCCTTGTGAGATACTCTGTGAACTCAAGGGGTGCCCCTAACAGAGTCCTGACAAGACCCTCCCGAAACCATAACACAATGGAGCCCAATCCTGACACAGGGTACACATGCCCACACACTTGAACTGGACACTTCTTTGAAATGCACATCTGAAAATATGTTGCCACATGCAGCCAGGGCAGCAGGTCCACCACAGCAGCGTAAGTAACATAGGTAATTGTAATGCGTCAAACTGACGTGTACCAAACATTTTATGGGTGGAATTAAGGCACAGTGTCTCAAACACAGTACATACCAAACATGTACACATGGCTGACATATGGGTAGTTCACACACAAGTCACCATGAAGTCGTAACCAATAATTAATGACATATGAGGTGTAACATATCCGACCTAGCACTCATCAGCCATCCTCAATCATACCTGAATTGTGTTTGTCATGTGAAATGTAATGTTCCCAAAGTCAAACACATATTACAACCACATATCATGACTGTTGTAGATCACTGATTGCTATCAGAGGTAGATACACATTTGAAACACATTCATACATGAGCATTACATTGAATGTATTGCATGCCGTTCCTTCAGAAACACACATATTGTTGATACAGATCATTCACACACAAAACACACAGTTGCATGCTCTACCACATGTGGCCAACCACTATGCCACACACTGCAGGCCATACCATACTATCTTCATTTTGATACAGGGTGCATGCATGTTAAATATTTGAAAATTACGCAATCAAAGTTTAAGTCAAAAAAATCTACGCAAATGTGTCGCAAAATCACGCAAACGCTGACTAACCATACATGGGCCCTTAGCGTTAATTCCTACTCCGCACCACACGCATACGGATATCCATTGAAATTGAAGTCTACAGGTAATGCATGGTATTTTGCCTTACATGTAGGTTATGCACAAACATTGTATGCGTCAAACAAATACACACATGATGGAAAATGGGCCGCAAAGAGGATAGGAAGTGATGTAATAGGAAATCCTGTTTACAGGCATGGTACAGCAGGTGTACTTTTACTTTCACTTTGCAGTCTGTGCTTTTTCTTGACTGTGTGGCTGTGACTCAGTGTTGCTGGTGTCTGGATTGCGTTTCTTGTATCTTGTGGTGTCTCTCTTGTGTCTTTTGTGTATTCTATTTTTTTATTATACCTGTGTATGTGCTTTTGTGTAGTTTTGTGTCTTTCGGATTGTATTTGTACTGTCGGGTGTCTTTCTGGGGGTTAGATTAGTTGGGTTAGTTGGGTTCTTAGTTTTGGGCTGTCAGTTTCCTTTTTTACATTTTCTTCCTTCTTTTTTATACTTTTTCTGTTTTGCTTTGTTGTGCAAGGACATGTGGGGAAGGGTGAGGCTGATCCGCATGGGGAGGAGGAGCTTGGGGGCTTTAGTGTGGCTGGTGTGCAACTTCCTTCCATTGATGCTGGAGATGGGTGGGCATGTGATACAGGGGTATCACACAGAGGCAATGTGGCTGCAAAGGGGCAAGGTGCTCTACCACCTCAAAAGAGTATACCACACAAGCAGGAATGAGCACCAGCTGAAGCATCGCTGGGCTGACCTGGTACCCAGAGAGCAGGATCTGCAGGACCACCTGGTGTGTGGTGATTGGTGGCTCTGTTGGTGAGTATTACATTGACAAATGTGTACAGTAGAATGCTCCTGAGTGACAGTGACAGTAGCAGATGTCTTGACGTGCTGCATGCAATGTTTGTGGCCATGTTCAATGCAAGCAGAACAAAGTGTTAGTGTCCCAGTACTGAGATTTAATCCACATGTCTATACATGTGAACAATGCAGTCCTGATATTTGTTGAGTCATGTACGACTATCACTTAGGGCCACATGTAACAAGCTAATTTTAAATTGTTACAAACTGCCTAGTTTTCAGATTTTGTGTGTTTACGTCAAGAAAAAATGTTTATTTCAATGCACATAGCCAATTTTGGCATTCTGCAATCACATTGCCAAATCACAAAACAGGGTTTGCTAGTGGCATCCAGGAAGGGGCGTTCCCTTCCTATTAGCGAGTCGCAGTCCGCTAATTGATTCTTTGGTGACCACAAATGCTGTCACTAAACAATTGCAGTTACCACCAGTTTCAAGTTGGTGCTAACCCATTTGCAAAAGGGGAGGCGTCCCCATGGGATCCCTTCCCCTTTGTGAATGCATGCCCACAAATTGTTTCAGAGCAGGCAGTGCTCCCATGGACCACTGTCTGCTTTAAAAAAAAATATTAAAGTTATGATATAGGTTTTTGACATGCTTTCTGATTATCCCTTGATGAAATGAAGCTGCATTAAAAAAAAAATTATACATCTCTATTTGAAGGCTGTCACAGACATGGTGGTCTGATGAGCCTAGCAGGCTTGCATCCCTTTGAGTGCCGCCATTCCCAAGGGGTTTGCAAAATGAGACCTACCTCATTAAAATTCATGAGGTAGGTGAGTTGCTACACCATTTGTGATTTGCAAACAGTGTCATTGACAGATTATCCTATTCTCAAATTGCAAGTTGCTAAGTCTCGCAATGTGTGACTCACAAAACCTGATCTTTGTACATGTGGCCCTTAGTCACACATTTCAGGTGCAATGACAAAACCTGTGCCCATGCAGTCTGTCAATGATGATCAGGTAAGACACTGTCAGCATACCACATTTCACTGTATCAGGACAGCAAAGTGGCCAATCCATGTTTAGCGCTATATTGTCATCATTACACACACACGATCCCTGCCATTATGTTGGGAAAGGAGGCATACATGGCTTAGGGGACACTGCCAATAGGGCATTTGTTAACTACATACAACTGTGCCACATCTGTCATGGACCACTGAATGCATGATAATTGCAGACTGAAAATTGAGCCACATGTCTATCACACAGTAACTCAGTGCCCCTTGATGCGCAAGCCACAATACCTGAGTCACTTGTATTGTAGTGGACCAGGGAAGTGCCATTGAAATTGTCACCCAAATACAAATCATGACATGGAGTACCATCTGAAATGGATTAGCCACAAATGTTTGTATTTGGGTTTAGCACCACATGATTGTTAAGGCCCACTGCATGTGTGCAGATGTGTGTCTATCACTCACTGGAGTGTCAGTGTCAATGTGAGTTTGCAGTGGTATGTCTGTTGGAGTGTCTACATGCAGGATCACCAGCTCACTCATGTGAAATTTTACACATTGTGATATGTTGTCCACACGTTTGTACAGTGATCTAATATTGAGCATATATTTTCTTTCCATGTCTTACAGGTGGACCTACCCCCCTATACTATCGGGGAAGTGGCTTGATTTCAGGACCCAGATGTATCCAGTAAGTGTGATAATGTCTGTCCTGTGTAGTGATTGCAGCTGTCGTGTGAGTGACTCGTGTGTTGCACTCATTGCAAGATATGACGAGCTGGCACGTGATCTGATATATTACTTGACTGGATGTTGACATAGTGTTCCATGCAAGGGTTAGACATTCACAGTCAGAGAGTCAGATCTTGGGAGTCTTGTGCTACGCAATAGGAAGCAGCGTGTGAACAAGGTGATTACTAACCACATGTAGGACCACTTGTGACTTGGAAGTGCCCCAGTGTCAGTATATTGTCACTGGGTCATACCCTCATTCTCACAACACAGTGATGCATCAGTTTTCCGCACAAAATTGCACATCCCTGTATTGTAATGTACATACAGGACAGTATGGGTAACTGTTCCCCGGCATCGAGCCCCATACGTTGTACTCCATTTACGTGACACTTATGTGGTATGCAATAGGCATGCATGCAGGTCAAGGCCAGATGTGTGCTGGCATCAATGTGGGCATTTTGGGAATTGTGTGGGCAGATCAGGTGTTGATGGTTGTCCAAACTGGACACATGAATGTAGATGTGAATGACCTGTGGATACCTTATTCCTAGGTGGTAGCCCTCCTCACATGTGTTCCACTCACTAAATCCATGTACAAGTGGACATGCCTTCGTGGTTGTCCTCGACAGTTGTGATGATGTATTGCATGCCCATCCCCCCTGAGGCACAGGGGTAGGGGAACAACATAGATGTGATGGTCACAGTGTAGATGACAGTCATCTCATTCAAGCATGCATGTGCCCCAAACACTGACCCCTTATGATTAGCAACTGCATAACATCCTGCTATTTACATGTACAAATCACTGGTCTTCGGTACCTTGAATTTGACTCAGATAATGTAGATAAGTCGGCCTGGCCCTTGTGAAATAGTTGCTGCCTTTGCATTGTGACACATTGCACTATATCAATGCACAGATCACTTTATTTGGTCCAACTCTTGTTGTGCTTTGCTGTGGTGAAAAAGACATGATGGGTAAGCAGCGTTGCCATTACCTTCATCAGGGACATTGTATCATCTGGACTGTGATTTGGACTGCATGTGCAAATTGAGGCAGAGTGTTAGATTATCATCTGTACCTGCATCACACAATGATGACACTGATGGTTGCTTGTCTTATTTTTACAGCTGCCAACATGGATATAGTGGAGATCAGGGCTTTCCAGAAGCGGGCAGTGAGATACAGACACATTTTGGATGTTGAGTCTGGGTACCGAAGGATGGCAAGACGCTACAGGACAGAGTGACCAACAGGAGAACGGTTATAGCCACCACCACAACGCACCCAGTACCACAGCGACCACCCTCACATCTGCCCCACCTGCTGCACTGTCGACCTCTGCACCACCGACCACCACACCTGCTGCACCATCAACGTCTGAAACACCGATCACCACACCTGCCGCACCCCTAATTCAGTTCCCTCCCTCCTCATTCCTCATCCTGTTTTGTAGTGGGTTTCAGGGGTTTAGTGATAGGTTAGACTAGGTTAGTTGTTTAGATGGGGTAAGTAGGTTTAGGAGGGTTTCATATTATTACATGTTAGTTTGTGAGTGAGTGGGTGGGGGTTAATGTTGGGGCTGTTGTGTATTTAAAAAAATATATATATTTCTTTTAAAAATACAAAAAAATATAATTGTTTAGTATTAGGTAGTATATGTTTAGGTTAGTATATGTTGTCCTACATGTGTCTCGTCATATAAGGAGGTTGGGGGGAATGTTTAGAGTGTGTTGTTAAATGTGGTAAGTAAGCTTGGCATAGGGTAGTTAGGTCCAGTTGTGGGTAATGCATAATTAGGATAGATTAGGTTAGTATAGGTGTGTTAAATTGTTTTAAGTTCTGTTTCGTACTTTGTTATTAACGATTTAGATACTCCCTTACTGCATGAGTCATATGCTCGGAGGCTCAGGGTCTTTGCATGAGTGTACAGTGCCAATTGTCTGTTGGCCTGTGAATTCCATCCTGCATCCACATCCCTCTTTTGACATGTTAATTCCCACTTCCAAATGAACTGTCACATTAGCAGCCACAACACATCTAAATCTCAATGCAGCTGCCATCCATTGTACCCACCACTCAATGTGACTATGGTTCCCATGTATTGGACAGGTAGGTGTGCTTTTTAAACTGTAATTGTTTTGATCCTGTGTCGTGATGTTGGGCACTGTGGGACGTCTGCCTGCAGCCTAAAGTTCATGTCAACACTGCTAAACTGAGTAGTACCAATTTCAGAAGAGGTCAAGTTTACAAATTTTACGCCAATGTGTTTTACTTGTACTCCCAGCTGACATTATTGGCCAAACACTCTTATGCAGCCATTCCTGCTGTATGTTGTGGGTGAGGCATGTATGTTTTAAAGCAAATGTCACATACACAATGACTCGCTTGTAGTGGATGTGGCAAACATTGACTTTTATCTTGTAGAAATCTTGGCCTTGATTTACAGTTATTTTGCACTTCATTTGTGTCATTTTGTGACACAAAAGCAGCGCAAACTTACAAAATACAATGATATTTTGTAAGTTTGCGCTGCTTTTGCTTAAACAAATGACGCAAATGCAGCCCTAAAAAATAAAAAATCAGGTCCCTTGTGCGTAAATATCTGCCCACATTATTTCTGCACTTTGGTATTGACACTCTGTGACCATAGACATGTTACATGCATCACAAATATCCATCAAAGTAGATGTGTTGGCGGTGAACAGAATTCCGCCGTTGGCGGTGAATGGAAACCCGCCATATAATGAACGAAAAACCCAACCCTGCCTAAAATTCCCAGACCACCACTCCCCGCCAGGACTCTGTCGGCGGGAAACCCGGCCCACCCCACCCCGCCACCGCCAAGCACACCCACATCCCACCCTCCAAATAATGATGCACAAATCACCTCGCCGGACAGTGGAGGCCGGACGACCATTGGCGTCTGCGACCGCCACGGGCGGCAAGTGGACCCAACAGCAAGGAGTGCACACATTGGATAGATGTATCACCCACAAACCTGACACACATCCAAAACCCTATAAAACACCCCCAGACACACCCCACAATCCCTTGAAACGAAACCAGGACAAGAAGACGGAGAGCACCAGAGCCAGACAGCGAACGCCAGCATACAGGAGACACACATCGACCCGCAGAGGAGCACTCTTACCCCGTCCCCAGTCCCGACACCCTCCACCACACTCACCATGTCTCCCCCAAAAATCCACGCTTCACCGAAAGGGAGCTAAGGACCATGGTGGACGAGATCCTGAAGGTGGAGCCACAAATATTTGGGGGCGAGGAGCAGCACACACCCATCGCCCGGAAATTGGAGCTGTGGCAGACCATTGTCAACATGATGACAATGGTCTGCAGTGGGACGTCATCCACGCACCAGGGATGACATCCGGAAGAGATGGAATGACCTGCGGGGGAAGGTCAGGGCCATGGCATCTAGGCACCACATCACAGTACAGAAGACTGGGGGAGGGCCACCACCAACACCACCCGGCTACATCGACTGGGAGGAGAAGGTCCTCGCCATCCTGCACCCAGAGGGACTACCGGACTCACTGGAGGAATGGACTTGGGTAAGTCATCTACACCACTGCTGCAATGCATGCACCACCCCACCCCACCCACACCAACCCGGACCTACACCCCACCCAGCCATTACCCACCACATCCACAACCCACTAACAGGCCCACATCACTCCGGCTGTGCACAGCCACCAACCCCTGCACACACCCACAATGGAACAATACCCCCCACCACAATGCAACCCCACCACAGGTGCTAAATGCAATGTCAACCTCACAAAGGCACCCTGGAAGTCCACTGAAATGAACACCAGCACAAAATATCACAGTCCTGTACACCTCAAGCCTACATGCATATGTAACAGGCATGTGTATGTCCCCTAACAGGCACCACCACCCATGCAACCCTAACGGACGGGACAAGGAGTGCCACTGCCCTCCAGGGAGACAGATCCACCACACAAGACTTTTGCTAAGGATCCCTGGACACTGATGAGCAGGCAGGCCCCTCACACAGTCCTGGATTTTCACCATGCAGCAGCCCCACCCAGGAAACCACTGTCACCCCTAACACCCAGTCAAGCCCAGCAGGCCAGGGGAAGCATAGCCACACCAGTGTACCCAGGGCACAGACTGGTGGAACACAGCTACAGAGGCCACAGTCTCCTACTTCCAACATGCAGGAAGGCGAGGGTCCCAGTACAAGTGGCACGTCCAGACCTGTGCAGGAGACACAGGCACAGGGGGCTAGGGCAAGTTCTAGGGTCTCAGTGGGCCAGGTGGGAGGCCACAGGATGGGTGCAGCAGCCCAGGACGTTATTGCAGAGGTATTGGGGGCCTACCAACATACCCAAGACAGGTTGGCACAGATTGTGTCCACCCTGGAGCAAAGTCAGAGGATGCAGCAGCAACAACACCAACAGGCCATGGAGCAGTGGAAAGAGCACAATGCCACAATGGCCACCATTGCTGGAGCACTGCTGCAGTTGGTAAAACAACAGTCTGACACCCACACCGGACAAGAGACCCCCACAACAGCCCAGTGTTGAAGTAAGCCTCAGCAAGGCCTACTAGTGCAAGGGGTTCACCTTCCTCTGCACAAAGTCCTCAGACCATGTAGGAAGAAGTTGGCACAGAAACTGGAATAAAAGACAAAAGTTTATTAACCTCAGGAGGTGGTACTACAGTTCAAACAGCACCCTAGGGTAATGTCTGAAGTAGCACACTGAACTGAGAGAGCATGGTCCTTTTATACCCACACAGGGGCTAAAAGGAGATGGTACAATTATGTAAACAAGACTTGTATACATGTAAGGTCATGTGGAAAATGCACAGTCGACAGGTAGGAGGAGCTAACAGTTTCCAAGGACTAACAGCTGCAGACCTTACTGAGCATGTGCGAAAGTAAGAGATGCTAAATATAACTTGTCATAAGGCAGATTTCAAGAGCAGTTAACAGAAAGGTAGGACAGAGCACATGGTGAGCACATGGCAGCATGTAGCAGAGAAAATGGCTGCCATGAATACAAAATGGATTCCGCAAAATGTTCACAATAGTTACTAAATACAAGATGTCTTCTGCTAATGCTTAATCTAATCACTGCTAAATTACAACACCAGGACAACCAGCATCTGATGACCCAAGTAGCAGAAACATCCCAGGAAATACCTTCCCAGGAAACCCAAGGGCCAACCATGCCACCCCAAGAAGCTCACAGCAGGTGCCCAAACGTACTCTTAGGCCAAGATATGGCACTGGAAACCCAACTAAGAACAAGACTCCCTCCAACAATTGACTCTGCTACTAATGCAAAGCAACCATCTCACCCATTCATCAACAACACTTAGCTGAGGGCAATATGAAGTACTATTCGACAAAATGGACCCATCTAAACCATCCAACAAGGCTGCCACCAAGTTGGTTTTGAGGACACCCAACCCTTACGACTCCCATCACTGTATATAGCACAAATCACTAAATTCTACCAATAAAAAACATTTCACACCTGTAACACTGTCCCCTGTCTTAAATTCTGAACAAAGTGGAGTATGGATGCAACTGCCAGAGAACAAATGTATTGTCAATTTGCGCATGATGGTGGTACTGTGTGCCCAAATGGTGACAAGGAGGGAATGCATATATTTTCTGTCAGTACCATGCAGAAGTGGTCCATGTATTGCCTATCATGACCAACCCCCCCCATATGACAGAGCACACTGACAGTCTTAGTCACTAACCCCAATGACAGGCTAAGTCCCACAGAGTTGTTGGAAGTAGAGTTGTATCAGTTGGTTCCTGGATTGGACATCTTCCCCTTCCTCATCCTCACCATCACTCTCCTCACCTCTCTGAGGTAGCTGATCAGGACCTACAGCACCCTCCACCTCCAAGAGGGGGATAGAATGTCTCACTGCCATGTTGTGCAGCATGCATCAGGCCACCACTATTCTACACACCTTGTCAGGCCCATAGGCCAGGGAACCCCCAGATATATGTTGACACCGGAATCTAGCCTTCAGGAGACCTATAGTACACTCTATTACCCCCCTCGTATGTCCATGGGCCTCATTGTATTTACTCTCTGCATCCGTCCTGGGATTCCTCATTGGTGTCAGGAGCCATCGCAAGTTTGGATAGCCAGAATCACCTACAAAATGGTTCAATACGGACTCATCATTGTTATGTCCCTTAGTCAGACAGGCTGGTTTTCTGCAATGTGCCAGTTATTGACAGGTAAACTTACCTATGATCCACCCTCTGTCCTCTTGTAGTTGTTCCATCTTCTGTGGCACACTACTGTTCCTCAACACAAATAAATCATGAACTGAACCTGGAAACATGGCATTCACATGGGAAATGTACTGGTCTGCAATACATACCAATTGGATGTTCATGGAGTGAAAGTTCTTCCTGTTTCTGTACACCTGTTCACTCACTCTTGGGGAATGATGGGTATGGTGTGCCATTGATGGCACCTATGACATGGGGAATGTTTGCAAAGGCATAGAAGTCAGACTTGATGGCAGGGAGGTCAGTACTTTGGGGAAACCACACATAGGATTGCAGATGTTGTACAAATGCATCCAGAAATCTTGTCAGTACCTGGCTGAACATTGGCTGTGAGAAACCAGCACCCATGCCCACTGTACCTTGAAATGAGCCTGTGGCCAGGAAATGGAGTGCGGAGAGCACCTGCACCTCAGTTGGAATGGCATGCTGATTATGATTTCCCGGAGTCAGTGCAGGATCCAGTAATGCACAAAGGTCCTGAATAGTTGCACGTGTGAGTCTGTAAGTGATTATGATCTGACGCTCCAACATTGTTCCCCATATCCACAAGTGGTCTGTCCACCGATGGTGCCCTTCCTCGCCACAAGGGTCGGTACCTATGAGGGGTTACAAAAAGGATTGATGAAGACACATACATAGGCACACTTCTCATCATTTCTGCACTGCATTGTTCATTGTAGTGTCTCGACAGTAACTGCTAACCGACAGATGTACATGTACATCACTAGGAGGGAACAGAGTAATTCATATGTGCTACTATACGGAATGGATAGAGGCCTAGGTGCTTCATGTTGCTAGTGTGCCCTGCATTGTGAGTAGTATGAAATTCTAGATGCTTAGGTGATGGCAAAATGTCTGCGCACTGTAAATCTGCCCCTTCGTTGTGGAAGTGACCTCATACCGCTAGCGGTTGACGTCACAGCGTAAGGCGGTGTTGACCGCTGTTCGCACCCTCATTGGCTAACATGGATGCCAATGGTGAATCCTGGCATCCATGATTGCCGCCAGCAGTGACGGTGCATTCATCATCGTTTGATCACTTGCCTCCCTGATCTCGTGTGGACAGGTACTCCACTCTGTGTACTGATGTGGCCTGCCTCTGGCAATGGATGTGCCATGTGGTGCAGTTGAAAGGGCTCGGCCTTCACGCAGGAAGAACTGGAGAAGCTAGTGGACGGGGTCCTGCCCCTGTATGGCAGACTCTATGGACTGCCAGAGGTGCAGCTGAGTCTGGGTTTGGGGGGCACTGTGTGTGTAATGGATGGTGTGGATTGGACATATGTGTGCTCCTCTGAGCATGCATGGGCCATGGTGCATGGAATGCTGCATGTGACTGTCTTGTATGTCTGAGAGTATTGTCCGTCCCATGTTGGACAATTTGCCAGATGTTCCTATCGTGCAAGTGCCTGACCTCTGTGTTCCATTTCTGTGTCGCCCTTCTAGATCAGCGCCCACCAGAAGAGTGCACATTGGCATGCCATCACAAAGGAGGTGCGGACCCTGGGGTCTACAACCGGCGGAGCACCCACTGTCGAAAGAGGTGGGAGGACCTGCGGCGCTGGGCGCGAAAGATCAGTGAGGCCCAGCTGTGGAAGTCCACCCAACGTGGAAGGTGTGCCCGTCGGGCACTGACCCTCCTCATGCGACGGATCCTAGCGGTGGCGTACCCAGATCTGGATGGGCGCTTGAAGGCTGCACAGCAGTCACAAGGGGGTGAGTACTCATTGACCATACTTCAGTCTGGAAGGATGTCTGGGTATGCAATAGGGCTCATGCTGCTTAGAGCAGGGAATTTGACTGGTGTCTATCTACTGCATGTTCACCAAAGGGTGTAGGGGTGTCCCTGTTAGGTTTCACCTACCTCAGCTCCAAAAGTATTTCAGGGGATGTATGTAGAGCAGTATTCTGCTCAGTAGTCAGGTGCATAGACATGGCCATAGTGCACGCTGCTGCCTGTTGGGTGGGTTTGCTGGGTGAGTGTATGTATGGCCATTCTGTATCTGCATTCAGCTATTTACAAGTGTCTCTCCTGTTTTGTCTCCCCATCCCTCTTCTCTTGTGTTGGTTTGGTACAGCATCAACATCAGGCGAGGGAGCTGCGGAACCAGCAAGTGGGGAGGCAGCAGCCCACGGATCCTCCGAGGCAGAGACAACGGACGCCCAGGGGACTAGTGGGTGGGAGGGCGAGGGGACTTCCACGGGGAGGCTACTACCACAGGAGGTAGTGACTCTGAGACCTCCTCCGATGGGGGTCCCCCGGCGGTGGCGGACCCTAGTGCACACACCACTACCGTGAGATCTTCTGCCACCCCCATACCATCACAGCCCTCCCTTCTGCTCCCCACCGAGTTGCCCGTGCACCTTTTCCCCTGCCCCAGTCAGCCCTGCTGCCCTCACAGAGGAGGCTATTGACCTCCTGAGAACCATCTCTTTAGGGCAGACAACCATCGTCAATGCCATCCAGGGGCTAGCATCAGAGGTGCAGCAGACAAATGCCTATCTGGATGGCATTCACAGTGCTTTGTCTGCCCTACAGCGATATTTTCAGGCTCTGGCCTCCTTTTGGACGGCAGCCAGTTTCCCTGGCCATTCCGTCCCCCCTTCAACCTCCTCTACCCCTTCCAGCACCCCACTTCCTTCACCCGTCCAAAGCACTCAATCAGACCCACTGACAGGCACATCAACACACAAGAAGCACACTTCAAAACACAAGCACCACACCTCCCACCACAAGTATTCACACAGCCAACAGACACCTGCACACACAACAACGTCCAAGTCCCCCAGTGTGCCCACCTCTTCCGCCTCCCTGTCTGTCTCCTCTACATCCACACCCTCATGCACTGCACCTTCACTCACTGTTACTGATCCTCTTCCTGCACTCACCACAATAGCAGACAGCCATTCATGCACCCCATACACCACACCTGCACTCACCACCTCTACTGTAGTTGACACATGAAGCACACTCACCAGACTTGCAGACACCCACACAACATACATTCACACTAGCTGTCTGACTTCTCCCACTGTGTCCAACCCCCCACCTCCCAAGACACACAAACACACCAAGACACCCACCCATCAGACATCCACCACACAACAGCATACTGAGCAGTCACCTGCACCCACTACATGCACCCCTACACTCCATACATCCACTCCCCCTGCCTCCACTCCCACGCCCTCATCCACGCCCACCCCAATTGCTCCCAAGAAACTTTTCCGCTCCCGTGCTGACCTCTTCCAACCCACTGGCCCACTCCGTCTTGTCCCCAAACGTGCCCACCTCCTTGCCCTTTCCGCTCCTTCCACATCACAGCCCACCCTGGTCCACCCTTCACATTCCGTGCCCCTTCTCCAGAGAATAAGAAGGCCTGGTCAGAGCCTAGGCCATCCAGCTCCACCCGAGCCAAACAGCCCCCACCCCCTTCAAAGGAGAAGCCCACACCCTCCACCTTCCACAAGAAAATCAAAGGCCCACCCCCGTCGAAAATCCTCACCCTCACCACCCTCTCCCCCCCTTCCATGAGGTGCCTGGAACCCATATGGTGCCCCGTTCTGTGGAGTACCCAGCACTTGTGGGAGTGAGGTGGGGCCCGTTGTGGCCCATGACAATTGGGATTTTTTGGACTGGCCATTGACCCTGTTTGCACTGTTTGGCTCAGTGAGTTTCTTATTAAAGTTTCTGTGTGGCCTGTGTTTGGGCTGCACGCAGTTACACCCTGATGTTTGTTTTACTTTTTTATGGGTATGAGGCTTTTGTATTTACTATGGTCAAGTTGCATTGGCCTTCGGTCGGGTACGTACCTCTTAGTGTGGGGTGTATGACTTGTGCTGCTGGGAAAGGTTGGGGGGCGCTGCCTGATGGGTGGAGTGGGTGGGTATGTAACTTTGCCCTTTCCTTCCTTGTGTCGTAGGTTGTGGTACTTACCGTCATCGTCTTCGTCTGCGGTCTCGGTCATGTAGGTATATGGCAAGGAGCAGGGCTGGCATGATCTGCAGCTCTCTATCCATGGCTGCCGCTGCACGTTCTGTGGGACTCCGGTATGTGGTTCCTTATATTTGGTTCATTTCCACCTGGCTTTGTGTGGCGGTGGTTCCCGCCCTGGAACTGGCGGCTGTATGGTGGTTCATTATTTGATGGGCAGGTTGGGCCTTTCCAACGGACTGTGGGTGGACTCTGCCGATGTCGGCGGGACTCCTCTCCTGGCAGTGGGTGGTTCGCAGGATGCGTGTGTTTTGTTTGGTTCATTATTTGGTAGTCCGGACCGCTCCTCTGTTGGCGGTTTCTACTGCCACCGCCAGCGTAGCGGAACAGACCGCCATGTTCATAATGAGGGCAAAAGTGGGTGTGTAGGTGCTGTTTATTTTAAAGTGCTGTAGTGCGATATTTACATAGTCCAGGTCAGTGACCCCATTTGTGTAAAGCAATCTATTGTGATGCAACACAAGTGCAAGCTTGAGGGACATGTCATTGGCCATGCTGAGATGAAGTGTCATTCAGTGCAGAGGAACATGAATTGACAATGGAGTAGTGAGAGACAATTGCAGTCCATAGTGGAAAGGTTAACAGTGTGGCAGCGAAGAGTGCATGTCACCAACTGTAGCAACACTTGCATGTTGTCAAGCACAGGACAAAGGAAAATCAGTGCCCATGTGGCATGAGCTGGTGCTACCGGGTACTCCTACGGGTGAAGATGATCTGTTCCACCTCTTCATCCTCTGTTGTGTGTGTCATCTCCTCTGCCCTTGATGTGGTGCTGGTGGGTTTGAGGGGCAACACACACTTCAGTGGTTGGAGAAATGGGCACCAAATTCCCAGCAGCTGCCATTTGTGGAACTACATATGGCACAACTGAAGCAAGGAGGATCTGTTGATTATTGAGTATGGCCTCAACATCCTGTGGTAGGCAGCCATGTCTGGCCTGAAGGTGGCCAGTTCCCAGTGCATGGAGTCCAGTTTATTTTCATGCATGCAGCAGATTGAGAGGGCAGATGTTGTGGCAACTCCCTCACAGCAGTGGTTAGGCCCCTCACACACTGCTGGACTCCTTGCAGTAGAGATTGTGTGACTTGTATGGCTGCTATCTGTTCTGCAAACGTCCTCATGCACATTCGCATCCCCTCAAGGGTGGCTGCCCTAGTTTGCATCCCCACCAGCACCTCCTTGGGCAGCTCCCGCAGTACTCCCAATACTGTTCTCTCAAAGGTGGTCCCTGTGTCATCAGAGTCCTCAGCTGTGTTTGAGCTGGCAGGGCGTACTATTGGGGTGGTGGGTGGGTCCTCTGGGATGGCTGCACCATGAATGCTCCTCCTTGCGACTGGAGGTGGTGTCTGGAGGGTTCCTAGGACATCTTGGAGGGTTTCTTGGCTGATGGTTGTCAGGTGGTCATCCAGGTCATCAGGGTAGTCCGGGACAGACAGATCCACAGGCGAGCCATCGTCCTCTGCAATGAGATATTGAACAATTAGTGTGTCTATGTTGTGCCAGTTGTAATGTGACGTCACTGACTACGTATTGGTGGTACATTGTCATCTTGGTTCCCATGCATTGATCCTGTCATTAATGTTGGCAGCCTCTCAGCCCTATGCCCCACCTGCATGTCATATGTAGTGTGTGCATTTTGGGCAATTGTCTGCGTCACATCTTCTAGGTGTGGGTTCTGTCCAAATTGTGGCTTGCCACCTTCTTGTCCTCATCAATCCTCACTCTGCTTCCATTAGCATGGTAAGGCCTTGCAATGATTGTTGATGTGTTTATGCCACAGCTCCACACATTACAATATCCCACTGTCCCAGTCATTCATTTTTCACATACACCTATGCGGTGCTGAGACCTAGCACCACACCATGTATGACATTTCCATGAGACAATACAGGTGTTACCATTGGTAGTTTCTCATGTTGGTTTGCATATGTGTGCTACATTGCATTGCACTGATGGGCCTGGCAGAGTTCCATTTCCTCTTGTGACTGTGCAGGTGTGTTTGCCTCCCTACACACACATATTTACTCCCTCTCAATGCAGTTGTCTTAGCACTATGACACCTGAGATGTTACATGGTGGCATTGCACCTATTGTGCACAGGCACAGGCGTAAACCCAGGAATGGGCAGCATGGATATGAGATTACTGCCATGTACATCATTATGTATGTGACAGTGCCTAATGGTTATCCAGTCTATGGACATGAGCAGTTAACAGGAGTTGCACTTGGATATGGATTGATGGGGATTGATCACGTAGTAATACTGAACCCTCATTTTGAGTGTGTTTGTGCCATGGGCACCTAACTGCCATTTCCTAATTGACCAGCGCACACAGCACAGGTAGTAGTGGCAACTGTTGTCAATGGTAAAAGCTGCTTGAGCCAATGGCCTAAGACTGGGCATTCTCCTCTAGTTTACATTCTGACACTACCAGCTGTCCTGTGACACCAGACCAGTTTTACGTTCTACCCTACCCGCCTGGTCTGCTTCAGCATTTCCAGCAGCCTTGGCATGGCAGTGTAGCCCCATGCAAAGGTTGTTGGCATTATGTTGTGCTGTGCCCCTGTATGCCCCTGCACAGCCCATGCACCTGGCATGGGCAGTGCAGAGAGTCCCGTGCTGTGCCCTTTTGCCCTTTCCACTGCCTGATTTGCAGGGCTGACATGCATTGCGTTGTTGGTATGTGCCTCCCCCTCTTGCACTTGACATTTAGGCATTTTGGTCCCCCTTGCAACTTACCCTGCATATGTGTTGTTTCCTGGGAGTCTGCGCTGTCCTGTCCTGCGATACCAGTGATGATTTCCTCCTGGATGATGGCTGCAACCATCTCCTCCATCTTGTCCAAGTCCTCTTGCGGTGCTGGACTCCCACCTCCGGTCTGCAGTGCTGCCTTCCTGTTTCATGCCATTTTTACATTTGTCCTGCGCTTGCAGTCATGCCAGCCAGCATTTCTTGCACAATCTGTTCCCAAATTGCCTCTCTCCTCCCAATTGGCAAATTAGAGGTGATGAAGAGTTGATGCTGGTGCTCCATCACCTCTCTCACCAGAATTGCATGCTCCTCTGCGACACTTCCTCTTTTTCTAGTCTCTCCCCTGGGTCTTGTTTATGTCCTCTTGTCTGGGGTCTCCCTGGGGTCTCTTCTGGCTTCTGGGATCCATTGTGTGGCTCCTTAGTACTGTTTGCTCTGTTGTCATCGCTTTTTGATGCTATTGTGGGGAAAAATTGCGATTATCCGTTTTGCTATGTTTTTCCACGTCGTAAACCGGATTAGAGTCATTTTTCCTGCGTTAACGTCATTTTGTCTTATGACAAGGCGCAATGGTTAGCGTCAGAAAAAATGACTCTAACCTATTCTTAGTTCCACCTAGCCTCAAAGTATAAATTTGACTCACGGGTGGCATTAAGAAATGGCGCTAGTCAGCGCTAACATTTTTTAAAAGTATAAATCTGGCCCTAACTACGTATAAAACAATTAATCATTGTTCTTCCGCAGTTTCACTGTCTTTCAGAACAGGGTTCACAAAAGCAGTGCCAGGCGAAGCAAGGGGCATGCGTTGTGAGCTCAAATGAGAAAGAATGATAAAAAAGAGCATGGGCAGTGGAAAGGAGCCGAGTATGAGAGAGAATGGGGTTTTCTCAAGATTTTCCAAGAAAGAAAAAACTAGACCCTGACCCAAAGGCAATCAAATCGAAAATTGTTCTGTGAAAAACTAGATGATAGATGAGTTTTATTTGATAAGCATCCGTACGTTGACAGAGAACCTGGAAATCATTATGAAGATCATATGATTGTGAAGATCAGACATACAATGAGGTGCCCACTGTGTTGTTAGTAAATCATATCTGAATGAATGGCCACATGGTTAATGGAAAAATCTGCGTTGGCTTTAAACCAAGATTAATTTAATCAGTTCTCCACACCCCGATATTCTTTGGCTCTTAGGTGCCCATAAACACCTTCTTTTATATACATTTCAAATTTCTCATTGCTAGTCTTTAGTTTCAGTGGCAGAATTAAATATGGCTTTTTACATCTCAGGATGCACAGTGAAATTCATCATTTTATCGTTCCCTTCTCATTCCTATCCTTAGTAGAGGTTATTTTTTACTTTTTTAACATCCTAACAAATCTAAGTAAATTAAAGTGTAGGATTCAGTAGTAAGGAATACAAAAAAATATAAATCCATCAATACATGCTAATCTTCTTTTGCATTCTTTCCTGTCTTTCCCCTGTTTCTTTAGAGTGGGACGAATGGGGATTTAAATATTGATTTCATGAGTGTGGTAATTACCAGGTGTGGCAAATACCTTAAATTCTTAAGAAAATGAGAAATTAAATGTGGATTGTTTTTCATTTTTACTCTGACTTCCACAGGCATCAAGTTTTTTCATATTTTCCACCCACTAAATTTTGGCTGGTTTGATAGGATGAAATTCACCAGGAGAAAATTGCAGATTGTGTTAATTTAAGAAAAATCAGTGATCAAATTTCTGTGCAAAAAGGGTTCTGCAAAGGAATTGGAATGTATACTGCAGGTAATAATTAGGGCCTCTATGTGCTACACCCCCCTCCTGAAAACAATTATTGCCTTTTGCAAGCCCTAAACATTAGGGGACATATTTATGATTCCCCTAGCGCCACCTTGTGCCACAGGTGGCATTTCCCACGTCCCTTGTTTACAAAGTGGCACAATGCAAACTTTGTAAACCCTTGTGCCACATTCTGCCTTCGCCAGTGTATGCAAAGGGAGCGTTCCCATGTAGGGAGGGCCAGAAAAATGGCAGAGTGAAATTCACTAGATTTCACTGTGCCATTTTAGCCTCATTATCAATGCCTGCATAAGTCAGGAATTAAGAAGAAGCTCCCATTGAAAACAATGGACCTCCCTGTGCTTTGCTGCATTAGTGCCATAATTTAGGGCGCTAATCCAGAAAAACACCACAATAGCGCCATAAAGTATGATGCTAATGTGGACACGACTACCATGGTGCACCGTATTGTAAATAGGCACACACATGGGCCCATATTTATACTTTTTGATGCAAAACTGCGCCAACGCAGTTTTGCGTCAAAAAAATTAGCGCCGGCTAACGCCATTCTGAAGCGCCATGCGGGCGCCGTATTTATTGAATGACGTTAGCCGGCGTTAGCCGCCGGCGCCGTCTGGTGTGCGTTAAAAAAAACGCACGTACACCAGGCAGCGCCGGAGTAGGGGGGTATGGGGCTTGGGCGTCAAGAAATGGGGCAAGTCAGGTTTCGCCTCAACCCGATTTGCGCCATTTTTTTTCACTCCCAACCCCCATAGAAATGACTCCTGTCTTATCAAAGACAGGAGTCATGCCCCCTTGCCCAATGGCCATGCCCAGGGGACTTCTGTCCCCTGTGCATGGTCACTGGGCATAGTGGCATGTAGGGGGGCACAAATCAGGCCCCCCTATGCCACAAAAAAATTAAAAAAAAATACTTACCTGAACTTACCTTAATGTCCCTGGGATGGGTCCCTCCAGCCTTGGGTGTCCTCCTGGGGTGGGCAAGGGTGACAGGGGGTGTCCCTGGGGGCATGGGAGGGCACCTCTGGGCTCCTTCAGAGCCCACAGGTCCCTTAACGCCTGCCTTTTGCAGGCGCTAAAAAACAGCGCAAAAGCGGCCGTACGTCATTTTTTTTGACCCGCCCACTCCCGGGTGTGATTTTTGCCCGGGAGTATAAATCCGACGCACATGCCTCGGAGTCGATTTTTTAGACGGGAACGCCTACCTTGCATATAATTAACGCAAAGTAGGTGTCCACGCTAAAAAATGACGCTAACTCCACGGACTTTGGCGCTAGACGCGTCTAATGCCAAAGTATAAATATGGAGTTAGTTTTGCGTCGAAATTGCGTCAAAAAAATGACGCAATTCCGGCGCAAACGGAGTATAAATATGCCCCATGGTGTTGTTAGGGTGAAGCAATGGAGCACTAGAAAAGTGGTGCATCATGAATGATGCACCACTTTTCCGTAAATATGCACCTAGATATACTGATAACCACCTCCATTGTGACAAATATTTTCTATTGAATTTTACTGGAAGTCAATGCTGTGCTAACTTGACCTGCACACTGAATGGTTTGATAACATTACTTGTTTTTTGTATTAACGTTTATAAAAATGGCTGCATGTTCACAGTTTATGAAAATTTTAATTGACTCATAGATACAGTAGGTACATTTTGTTTTACTAATAGCATGTGCACATGCTGTTTAAATTTTAAACTAGCAATATAAAATCATTGAAACACTGAACATAGGAAATACATAATGGGGCCGGTTCACAAAGGCATTTTGTAAAACGCATTTTGGAGTATTTGTTTCTTGAGCTCATACAAGAAAAAACATTCATCAAGGAAAATGTATATCAAGCATGGTATTGAAAAGTCATATTTAACAACTAGTAACAATTAAATGTAGTACATATTACACAATTCATAAATAGCAGAAGGCAGACTGAAATCAGGAAAGGAGCAATACTACAAATATTAAGGCAGCAGAGAGATTATAGATCCCTATATCCTCCCTATAATAACAATAAGGTTATAACAATCACAATGATTGGAAATACATCAGGCGTAACAAATTCAGATTAAAGTGCAATAGAATAAAGTGCCTTTGAGCCTTGTGCAAATAAGACAACAAATGATCAATTACAATAAAATGCAACAATCTTGATGATTAAGAATACTGCATCTGAGAAAGCGCCAAGCCTCCCTGAGCCTTCTCGAGCTGTAAAATGGCAAATTTAGCCCTTGGGACCCTTTTATTCCAAATAAAACTTCTGAAAAGGGAATCTAGGTCCCAAAAATAGCTACTCATAATTTTGAAAGGGATATTCAGTGCCTTGAGACCCTATGGGTGATTATCTGTGCTTTACAAATCCTTAATTGATTGATCGATATTGGAGAACACAAACAGAAATAAGGGTACTGTCGACAGGTTGCCAAATGCCACCCTCCTTATAAACGTCAATGGGAATTCTGTTGCCTCTCTCTGCATAATAATGTAGTTTAGCTGGAATAGCTGGGAAGAATTACTAGTAACATATATGCCTAAATACTTGACTGGGCTTTGAGTCTTAACCTGATGTTTTAAGAATACTGGTAACTCTTCCACTGATGCAATAAAAAGCAACATTTCTGTCTTATTTTGGTTCACCTTGTAACCCCCAATGCCCGTATATTCCTCTAATAGTTCGAAAGCCCACTGCACATTTGTTTTATCTGGCTTGAGATACAGGACCATATTGTATGCAAGCAACTTCAATTTGGACATCCCCTCCACCAGTGCTTTTATCCCAGGTACACTTTTAATCTAAGCGCTAATGACTCAATAAAAAAGGCAATTTGCATTGGGGAAAGGGGATATCCCTGGCGGGTTTTCTTGTTAATTGACGCTTTACCCACCGCAAAATAGTTGACTACTACCTTGGCCTGAGCTTTCTAGTTCAATTTCGTAAGCATTGTGACAAATTGCGAGGGGAATCTAAATTTCAGCAAATAAAGAAATAAAGCGGCCCAATTGACCAAGTCAAACACCTTCTCGGCATCAACCGTAATTGCTGCTGCTGGTGTTTAATTGCATATAAAATAATCTATTGCATGAATCAAAAAAATCGTATCCGTAGCCATAAGATGATTGGCTATGAAGCAGCTCTGATTCTTGTGAATCAACGCTTGGCCCGCTGGGGTGATACTTGTGGCCCATATTTTAGTCAGAAGCTTATAATCAGCAATAAGCAGACTAATGAGTCTGTAAGAGTTGACGTTCGACAGAGATTTAACTTTTTTAAGCAAACTGACAATAATAGATTCCTTATAGGAGAGGGGAACTACCCCACCCTCCATTATATACTTAAATATCTTAGTTAGGAAAGGCACCAGTTGCTGTGTACATTGCCTATAAAATTCAGAGGAAAAGCCATCATTAGCACTAGCTTTAGCATTGGGCATTCTAGTTAAAGCTTCAAAAACCTCTGACTCTGTTATTTTCCCCATCACAGCCTTAGCCAATGAGTCAGGGAGTTGTGGCAGTACAAACAAACTAAAATACCGCACTATGTGAGAGGAGGAGACCTGAGATGTATTCTTAGATAGCTGTCCATAATGGCATAAAAAGACCAAAGCCACTGCATCTTTCCCTAATGTCATGTTTTGCGTGACTGGATCCTCGATTTTCCTAACCGCAGATTTATCATGCTTAATCTGAGTGGACCAATCTAGGAATTTTCCAATCTGCTGACTTTCCTCATACAATGGTTGCTGATTTTGGAATTATAAGTTTCTTCTAATATAAAAAAATCTTTTAGTTTTTTTTGCTTTCTCCAAACCCTTCAGTGAATTTCCCTTACCTGATGAATTAATAACAGCGCTCATAGCCGCATTAAGAGATAGTTGTAGCTCTTGTAGCTCTTTTATTGGCCAATTGCACTCTTTATTCTGAATGGCTTTATAAGCGAGGATACGCCCACGTGTCGTGGCATTAAAAGGTTCCCAAACAGAAAAAAGTGAGGTCGTATTTCTATTAATTACAAAAAACTCAGATATAAATGCACATATGTCTTGCAGCCATTCCTGATTTCTCAGTAGAGCTCTTTCAAACTTCCACCTAGGCCTTGATTTTGTGGAGCCAGCTAATTCTACTGAAATTAAAACCACAGAATGATCAGAGAAAGCATTTGACTAAGTGACTGACCCACCTCTCTTAAGGGACTGGAGAAGAAAACAAAATCAAGATGGGAAGCAGTTTTAAAACATTGCGATAAGCAAATGAACTGTGCCATAGTAGAATGTTCAAGCGGCCAAGGATCTACAAGCCTAAAATCCTGCTTTAGCACAAAAAAAACTTTCTTAGTTTTGGGCTTGATCTGTTTTTTAGCCTTATTAAATTTATCTAAAGCAAGGTCCTAAATGAAATTAAAGTCTCCTCCCAAAATCAACAAGCCCTGTGTCCCATAACAATATAATAGGTGAATAGTAAGGGTTTGATCTCATCACTAATAGGGTCTTAGTAGTTCACCAAATTGAGAGGGAAACCAAGGTCCATTACCTTCAGCCAACACCACCTGCCACAAGGATCGCTAATCACATCCCTTACTTCCCAATCAATACCCTTGCCCAAGTATATCGCTACACTTTTTGCTGCCACCCCAGCTGAGGCAAAATACGTATGTGACTACTCTCTTAAGAATAAAGATTTTAAGAGTATTACACATCAGATCAGTTTCTTGTATAAAAATTACCTCTGGGGTGAGTGATATTAACAATCTTATAAGACCCCTACATTTATGCTTGTTAAGGATACCATTCGCATTACAGGAGATAATTCTTAGATTTTGAACTACTCTATTTTCATGTTCTCCTGTCACTGTCCCTACTCCCACTCAATCTGTCTGTTTTGGTAGCTTAATTATTCCTTTTTTCCATAAGTGCACACCCCCCTCCTCCCCTTATACCCTTTCCAAATTCCTTACTTTGGGGGCCCTCCCTGCTTGGGACCACCCAGAGATTATCCCACCCTTCTCACATCCGTGCAACCTTCATTCTACTCCTCTCCCTGAATGACAACCTTTCTCTACCCTGTCCACACCCCTAGTGACCCTTCCTACGAAGTGGTGCTTAGACATAACACCTGGAGGCTACTTAGGACTCCTGTCAGCAGCATTGAGAACCTTGTAACTTAATCAACAATGGAGACCAAGAGTACAATAAAGAAGGTAAGAAACATTAAGCAAAAAATAAAATGAGGAAATAAGGCTTATCCTATACATTCCATGCTTATAAAAACACAGTAACCTCTCCCCCTGTCCCAGCTGCTGTAGAGAGTGTAAAAAGTCTCTTGCTTGCTTTATGGGCTCAGAAATGTGTGATCGCCCCTTACGCAGGACTTTCAGTTTACACTGCTGGATGATATCGGCAGGGCTTCCCAAGTTCTGGAAGACATTGATCATGTTTTTAAATTCCTTACAATGCCAGTCAGACGCTACTGCCATATCAGAGAAGATCCTGAATGAGCAGTTTTCTGAAGTTCTATAAGTTTTGTCCCTAATGGCATTATCAAGAATGGTTCCTTAATGCGAAAGTATCTGAAATTGACCAGGATTGTTCCTGGGTATTTGGTGTTAGAAAGTTAGCTGGCAGGTCATGATGTGCTCACATTATTGTCAGGTCTACGTTTTGGGTCGCAGCCTCTGGGTATTCATACTTGCAAACAAGATCAGAAATGAGACTGGTCACTGTCTGTCAAGCTTCAAGCCCTTCAGGTATCCTTGTAAACTTTCAATTTAAACGACGTGACCTATTTTACGCATCTTCGATTTTGTTCTGCAAGTCTACTACTTCTGCCTGTAACTTGCAGGAGAGCGCCTCTTGTTGATGTCTAACATCTTCCAGAACAGAAATTTGTTCTGTCAGCTGTTGTAATGTGTTGTGGATCTGACCAAGTTGCTCTTCAGTACATTTCTGTGCATCTTCTTGGGAGATTTTCATTGCCCTAAGATCATCAAGGACCTGAAGGAGAACAGCGTTATTGTCTGGTGACCTGGCTTGTATATTTCGTTCGTCCATTGAAGGGGGAATATTTCCCCTACGAGTAGGCTCCAATTCAGGAGCAGAAGCTGTTGCTTGTGAAATGCGACCATTTCTGTCACAGGTGTCAATGACCTGCTGTAGATTTCCATAATCTGCCTATGTATCCAACTGGGGTACAATACGAATAGTTTCAGGTGGACATGTGAGACCTGGAGTGGTATGATCATTTAAAGTATCGCTGTACTGCCCTTTTAGATACTCTTTCCTGCATTTGTGAATCGGCTAAAAACATCTAACATGGTAATATGTAGGAAAATTACTGAATAGATAGTAAAAATCGAAAGAACTCTACTGCTTTTACACTTATACTAGCAGGCAGTTGGACATTATGAGCTAATTCACAAATACGTTTTGGAGTATGGAAACTGGTACTCCTGTAGTATTCTTTCACATACTCTTGCATGCCTTTGTGAACTACCCCTCATCTAAAATTGGAATGTTCAGAGAATATTCATTTAGAAGTAGAAGAAATAGAGGGGACTCTGTCATCGTTATACGTTTACTAATAGCTGGGTACCTCAGGTCCAACTGAAGGAATGTGGGAGTACGTAAAAGAATACTCCTGTAGTACTACTTCCTGTCCTCATAAATTACTTCGTTAACTGAAATGGCCCAAATGTTTGGTACTGGGTTTCACAACAACCAGACATTTTCGTTGCTTTTGAACTGCTCCTGGAAAATAATTAGGGGTTTGGTGGGAAATAAAGAAGTGTGTCCGTCTTTTGCTATACAGTGAACTGTTGCTTGGGGATTTCCAGATGCAAAAATTATATAAACATAAAATACCGCAAGGGCATTTCATGTATCACTAGCATTAACCATGACAAAGAGTCATACAAGCAAGCCAGAAAGTTGTCAGTTCCCATTAAAAAGCATGCTTCAGCATCTGAACTCAGTGTTCCTGCTAAAAGAATCTTGCCAGTACAAAGGCAACAGTGGTGTGACAGTGAAGTAGACGAGTGAAAACAAGCGCCTACCGTCGTCTGCTTTCGGTTTTAAGCTATTGAGCAAAGGGCAGTGAACATATATTTAACAGGAAAATAAAGCTGTCACTTTCTTTTTAAGTTATAAACTACAAACATTCACCCAAAACCTCAAGCCACCCAGTTGTACACAAACCAGAAAAACCCGGCATGTGATGACATTACCAAATTACAAGAAAGAACTACTCAGTGATTTTAACCACATCTGGAAAGGCTGAGTGCCTCCAAGGGAATTTCAGTTTTCGCATACATGCAGTTACAAGACTGAATCTTAATCCTGAGTTCCCACAAGCTGAGATAATGTTCAGAACTGCAGGAAGCAGAACCTGTACTCTTTTGTGGTTATATTAGTCATTTTCAATTGTCGGAAATGCCCACTTCTATACCAGTGACACCTACTACAATCTATTTTTAGTTTGTTTGTTGGGAGAGGCTCTTCTGCCCCCACTCTAAGGAATTTATTTGACTTTGTCGCTGTACAATTGATTTCAGATATGCCAATAACTCACTGTGGTATGTATGTTTATTCTCTATTGCCTGTAGGAAGCATACTACAAGGCAAAGAGTAGGAATATGTGCTAACTCGTGGCCAGGGATATTTAGGTGAGTAGGGAATTACATGCAAATCGTACATAAATTCAACCACTCCGGGGTGCACAATCCACCATTTCATGCGGCATGTTCATTCATCGTCCATGATTTCTGCTAAGTTTCAAATCCTATTTTAGGTCCAAAAGAAGATTGTGCCCAAAAAGTCACTTGCCGCCCCATTGTAATTATGACTATAATTTTTTCCATTATCTGTGTATTATTACCAGAGGTAACTGTGAAAATTGTACAGTCTCTTGCTCACTATAAAAGTAGTCTTTCAAATATGGTTTTGGGATTGCGGAACAGTAACAGCAAGGCACAGCAAACAGAGCAGTTCAAGAGCCCAGCAAAAAGTAGCGGACGTAAGCAGATAAGAATGAGTACCATCTGGCTTTGCCTCAGTGTCAAACCAGTTCTCAGGTAAAGCACATGTAGTTGCTATGTATAGCAATCTGGCTATTACAATGAGCACAGCAAATATTTAACATTAAAATATATTGAGTGCCAACCATAATTACATTTACTGCACAATGACAGATAATGATAAATGACATTATCTTAAAATGTCATTGAAAAAGGTAAATATGGAAAAGGGTAACATTCTTTTATGTGTCCTCCACAAATTTTGACAAGATCCATAAAATGTTGTATCTTTCTTTCAAGTTGCCACGGTCAGCTTCAAATAATGGGTTTGTATATCACATTTTGAAAGCTTATAAAGAACTTCAAAATATTCAATGCAACTAGCATTGTATCTGATTAGGCTTCCACAAAGTGGGATAACTTCAGTACCAGGTCTCTGTCGAAGTACAATTCGAAAAGCCCTGCTAAAGAATGAGTCACAATTCATGGAAACTACTCAAAGGAGTCTTGAAGGCTTGAAAATAAGGAACCCGTTTAAAATGTGTTTCCCTTGTCTGAAATGTCAAATTGGGGTAAATGTAGTTTTACCTTGCCAAACATCATGAACCCTTCAGAGCAGCTATTCATTGACTATATCAATATGTAAGCAATTGTCACAGACCCAATACATGAAGGATGTTGACCCAGGACTCGGCTACTCCTCACAGATAAATTAATTCTACTCCAGGATTCCAGGCTTCCGCCCAACTCAGAATCCCAAACTGGTCTGCAATTTCCAGTGGTTACATAGGGCCCTTTCTAAGTCACAGCTTTCAAGGAGTAAAAGTCCCTAGCAAGCAACATTCTACAGAAAACAATTGTCTCAATAACTTATAGCCCAATTCAATAACATGACGGGTTACAGCTCAGGCCCTGCTACGTGCCAGTAGAAGAATTACAATGGGGTGATCCTGCTAAACCCCAAGCATTTCATTCAGTGAAGAGTGAGACTCTTCTGTACAGTTATTTCCTTCTTCCAGTCTTAAAAGCAAGAAAAATGGCTGTATTGGAACTTTTAAGGACAAATAAGAAGTGCAGTTTATAAAAGGATGTCTAGTCAATGCTGAAATATTTCAAATCACTGGCAGTCTACCTTTTACAAAATGAAAAACATCTATGGGTTTTGATTATATATTGCCTAAACCCATCTGAGACCCTTAGAAAAAATTGTAACTCTCATGTTGCTTCCTGCCTGCAGAAATGTTCCAATAAAGGAAAATCACATGCAGAAACAAATTGTTTTATCCAAATGAAATACATATATTCTACAAGTCCTTGTGAAAGAGCTAACTTTTAAAGTTGAAGATTTCCAAAGCTGGAAAGTCTACAAAAGATTTTCCCAGTAAGAACAAAATGCCCAAAAGCTGGTTTCACACAACCCAGACAGGTAAGAATAACCCCCTAACAACTCTACCCCTTTTCTTTCAGTTATCCCTCAAGCCACAGTTCTGCTCCAAGTTAATTGGATTTAACAGCAGTGTTGAGAATATATTTATCTATTGTAGTCACTGTGGTTAAAAACAAGTAAACTAGTTTATCTTCCATAATTCAGTAACCTAAACAGCAGATATCTGTTGCAGAATCTGTTTCAAATGAAACATACATAGGGGAATATTACATTAGTAGGTAACTTACTCCTCTCCTCAATTCCAGGATCTCAGGACTTGACTCACAGAACTTGTCTTAAGGCTGGGGCTAACACACTTTACAGCCCGCCTCCAACCCCTCCAAGAGCACACTTTGTCTGTGCCATGCAGGCATGTACCTGGATGGGTCCTCCCATCATTTGGCCCACGGACGGATTAGGAAGTGCGTTGAAGTCATCAGTTGCAATGTCATCTTCAAGCTCAACTTCAGCATCACATTCTTGAAAATTAGGTAACACATGATCCACTCATCTAAAAACTGCAAGGCAAAACCCCTCCCTAGCAATCACTTTCTCTGGGGCCACTGAAGCGAACTCTCAGATCAGCCTAAGTCCCAGCACATATGTAGGTAAAGTGCTGTATGGGATGCATGCTATAGACAGATCCTGGCAATCACATATCCGTCTCTGTACCTCTGTGTACACCTTCACCTCAAGAAAGGAACCATTGCAGTAGTCCATAACTTTGATGATTTAGGACTGACTGTCTCAGTTTAAGAAGGAAGCAAAACCTATCCTTATGGTCCTTTAAAGAAAAATCTCTCCACTGTAAAAGGAATGGCAGTGATCAAACTATTCCTTTCCCCTCTCAGAATCTCACTTTACTCCATCAAAGGAAACGTGGGATCAAATCATTCCTAAAATGTTTTCTCATTGGCACTCCCAGTCCATCCAGTGAAAGTGAGAGCATAGCACCCCTTTGCCAGTCCGTCAGGCATGCAATCCAATCTACTAACACTCACAATTGAAGCCATCTTCTGGAATTTCAAACCAGCATGTTGTGTCCTAGGGTTGTTCTAGGTCTCTTATTGTTAGCTGAGACTCTTGTAACCCCAAAACCCGTTTCTTGTCTTATGTGCAGTGGGTTCCTTACATCCTTGGTATAACGTTCATGATCTTTCTAGCAGTATGCTGGAACACGCCTCTCATTCCAAAGTGTCACTGTCAGGAATAACTCGGTTTTCTCTCCACATCACCTTGTTCAGACTATTGGAACACACTCTCCACTCCTGGTCATAATTGCCAGTGTCTTTATAGACATGTAAAAGTGAACTCAGCTCTTAGCCATTTACTGAGGCCCCCTAATACACATTAAAAACCTGCCTCAAAATGTGGGAAGGATCTGTAATAAAATTGCTCAGTCTAGTTTCTGCTGCCTTCAAATCACAAGCTGCAAAAGAGGGGCTTTCCATAAGGGTATATTCACAAATTTATTGGTCAACAATAATACCATCTTATTGGACATGCATTGTAATTCGTAGACAGATGTGAAGAAATGAGCGCAGTATTACTGGAAATAATGTTTTTGGTGGAATTACACTGCAGGTCCAATAAGACGGTATTATTGTTGACCAAATAATTTGTTAATTTATCGCTACCGAGAACTCTTTTGCAGGACCCTTACATGCCCAGGTTCTGTGAAGGACATACGGGATCCATCCTGTTGTGTTCCACTTTGAATCTCTTATCCACTCACATACTTCAGTAATTTCATATTTTTGCCAGCTCTCTTTGGGCACTGTATCGGCCCACCTACTCCTAGAAGCAAGGGTGTTTTATGTAGGTTCAATTGTTGCACTGTACTGGCACAGAGGAGAAAAACAGCCCCAGGAACCACTAAGCGAAGTGATGCGTAACCTCACCTTTAACATTCTTCCTTTAGCTGCCACAGCCTATTTCAAAATTCTGACATTTAAATTACTACTTCTAAAGGCATAGCTTACATTTTCAGTGACGTATAGTGCAAGGTCTGTAGAGCTCAGAGTCACACTCAACATCATTTTGTATCTGCGAGCCTCTCTTTAGGTCTTCTAATATGATGTACAAATATTTTTCTTCTTTTCTGCCAAGCTTCCCATTTCAGGAGTGCACTGTTCTTCAATTCTCAGAGGGAGTAACACCACCTCCTTCTTTTTCAATGCCATTATACTTCCAAATTCCCTGATGTCCTCTTTCTTTTGCCATCTAATTTTCTTTTGCACTTTCAGGAGCTTCCCCCTCAGGGGTTGTTCACGCCGGAACTGGAATCATTGACAAAAATAATTATTTTATCACTTCAGCTAACTAAGGATATGAGCTGAAGCCATGACTCCAGTTGGACATCCCTACACAGCGGCAGAACACACTACAAACAGGCACTGGGCAAGGCCAGGGACTTTGTCGAACAAATGTTTGGTGTGCTGAAGTCCTGTTTCTTCTGCTTGCACATCTCAGCGGGAGATTGCTGTGCTCCCCTCCTACTGTGTGCAAAATAATCCTTGTATGTTGCATCTTATGCAAGATATGAGTACTGACAAATGTCCTGTGGGACATGAGCCCTGATGACCAAGAAACAACAGAGGAGGATGAGTACAAGGACAGAGGAGAGATAGAACACACAATGGTTGGTAGAAGGTGACACAACCACATTGTGCAGAATCTCATCTGCATGTAGTAATGTTCCAATAACAGTAAATTTAAAGTTTCCTTCTACATGTAAGGGGCAGATAATTTGAGGGGTAGGATACCAATATGTACTGTACATGTCTCCAATTGCTAACCCCTGGTCTATGGTGCTGTTATAACAGTTGTGGTGTTTTTAAATTGATTCACATGTCTGTATCTGTAAACATAACCTAATTTCACACCGGGGTTGGGTAGCCACAGCTCAGATAACCCCTGCTCATCCCCTTGGTATCTTGGCACGAGCAATCAGGCTTATCTCAGAGGCAATGTGTAAAGCATTTGTACATGCACAGTAAAAGTGAAAACACCATCAAAGTATTCCACACCAGTTTAGTAAAATAGCCAATATTTATCAGAGTGAAACAAGACCAAAACAACAAAAATCCAGCATACAAAAGCAAAGATATCAATGAATCACTTGACTAAGGAAAAGTACATGTGATGGATCAAAAACAAAGATGATGTGGGCGGCAGGAGAGGTGATGTATCAAAAAAGCCGGAGATGTATTGTATCCTTACTTGGGCAGGGGAGGTGAGGCGCTGGTTTCTTACTGCTATGCAGGGGAGGTGACGCATCAGTTCCTTACTGCAACAGGGGCGGTAATGCGTTGTTTGCAGCACGAAGTGTTGGTTCCTTACTGTGGTGCGATGTTGATGAAGAAAATGGGGCCCAGGGATGATGTGTTGAAAGTCAAGCCATGACACATCGATCTTGCAGCGATGAAAAAGACACTGCGTCTGAGTCAGGACGATGAGTCATGGATTTCAGTAATGTGGTGTTCAAAACACATGCAGTACTGGTTCTTCTGATGCACTGAGATAGAAAGCTTGGGCCTGCATTGAAAACCATGATTGTTGCGTCAAGCGTGGGCCATTCTCAGGTGAGGACGGCGACGATGTGCTGAATCCTTACAGCATCACTTCTGAATGATGCTGTGAGTTGATGTGTGTATTTTCTTCTTGTAGCATCAAAAGCCTCCTTCAAGGGCCTAGACTGGATTTGACACCACTTTACAGGACAGGGCTCTCAGCAGAAGAGCCCAGGTGCTGGCAGATGAAGTATTTGATGTCCCTGAGACTTCTTAACAGGAGGCATGCTCAACTCAAGTCCTTGGAGAACCTTGGAAAGCAGGATGAAGTAAGCAAAGTCAGTCCTTTCTCTCCCAGGACAGACGCAGCAAGCATGAGGGTAAAACAACACAGCAAGTGACAGAGTGGTTGTCCCTCCTACAGCATCCAGCTCTTCCTCGTGGAAGAATGTCCTCAGTCCAGACGTATTCTAACTATGTGGTATCAGAGGTCCAGTGCTAATACACATCTCTATCTTTGAAGTGGGCAAACCTGGCCTTTCCCTGCTCTGGCCTAAACACACTCTAAGGGCTTCAAGACTGGTTTGTGTGAGGACCGGCACAGCTCTCTTCAGGTACAAGTGTCAGTTCCTCCCACCACTCTAGTTCAGGAAGATCCATCAGTCTAGTGATGGGCCATCAGCATATGCAGGGCACACCTCATCCCCCTTTGTCTAACTGTCTAAAGTGAATACACAAACAGCCCAGCTGTCATCCTGACTCAGACGTTTATTCAGCATACAGGCAGATGCACAGAATGGTTAAGCAAGAAAATGTCCACTTTCTAAAAGTGGCATTTTCAAAATTACAATTCAAAAACCAACTTCACCAAAAGATGTATTTTTAAATTGTGATTTCAGAGATACCAAACTCCAAATTGCTATCTGTTTCTAATGGAAAGTTACACTTAAAAGATATTTCAAGGCGATTCCCATGTTACCGTATGGGAAAGATAGGCCTTGCAATAGTGACAAACAAACTTAGCAGTATGTCACTGTCAGGACATGTGAAACACACCAGTACATGTCCTACCCTTTAACTACACTGCACCTTGCCCATGGGCCTACTTTAAGGGTGACTGACATGTGGTAAAACTGAAGGTTTGGGCCTGGCAAGTTGGTGCCCTTACCAGGTCAAAATGGAAGTTTAACACTGCACACAGACACTGCAGTGGCAGGTCTGAGACATGTTTACAAGTCTACTTAGGTGGGCATCACAATCGGTGCATGCAGGCCCACTAGTAGCATTGTATTTACAGGCCCTAAGTACATATAGTGCACTTTACTAGGTACTTACCAGTAAATCAAGTATGCCAATCATGGCTAAACCAATCGCCAATACATTCTAGACAGAGAGCATATGCACTTTAGCACTAGTTAGCAATGGTAAAGTGCCCAGAGTCCTAAAACCAAAACAGCAGGTCAAAAATAATAGGACGAAGAAGGCAAAAAGATTGGGGCTAACCCTGCAAAAGGGGCCAGGTCCAACAAACTTGTTGATTATAACATGTCACTGGGATGTCTTACTACTGTGAAGGATACGTACAAAGTGTGTACTTGTAATAGTCACAGAGCAATGTTCAAATTTTGTCTTGTAGGTGGACCATCACCCTACACCCAGGGTGTAGTGGCAACCTTCAGGGATTCAAATGCTACCAGTAGGTGCCAATAGAATATGGTGGTTGTTGCTCTGAAATGATTGTGTGCGGTCTATGATAATTGTAACATTGTGATATTGATGGGCTTGTATCGTTCACCTGCATCCAATTTACAGTAAGTGTATGAACACAACTGAAGTTGTATACAGTAAAATATTAAATGGTAAAGGATGGAAGTGGATGTGCATTTAGGTGCACTGGTTGCAAGCCCAAATGAATCACCCTTCTTTATCTGCTGTGGTGATGTTTTCCCAACTACCATTGTATGCCTATAGCACAGGTACCATGCTGGGGCACTAAATATACAGATAGGCAACACTTCTATTGTCTTACACCCATAACATGGCACAGACGTAACAACCTATGGTTCACTACATGATGCAGCAGAGTAGAATGAGCTAGGCTAAACTTGTGTTGACATGGTTTGCTTGCCTATGTCCATATTTCAGCATGAGGCAGGTGCTGGTGAGGTGGAACACATAACCTAGACAGATTTAACAATAGTCACCATTACAGTGTCATGTAATCAGAAGTACAGTAAATGTGTTTTCCAAATGCAACTCATACTAATGTTGTTTGTATGTTGCTCATACAAGCTGCATATGTTTATTGTCACTAGCAAAATGACTTCAGTGTGAAAGACTATAGGCGTGATTAGGCAATCATGCAGATCAATAACTTAAATGTTTTGTGATCCATGCCTGTACCAGTAACTATCTGTGAAATCAAATTTACTAATTGTACAAACTTGTGTGACCGTGTCAGCAGGCTACTAATCACCAACCAACAATTCTTCCTATGACAGATGATGCAAATGCTGTGATGGGGCAAAGTTATTCCTAACCATTGATTATTGTCATCGCAGAGGACATGTTAGTACATTGTCAGTAGGAATCATTTACTGTGTTACGACACATTTTCAAAAATCAGCCTGAGTTATGGCAGCTGCAATCCAGCCTCAGGAATACCTGAGAATCCCTCAGAGTAGTCTCTATCATACAAATGTGAGACGGGTGACAGAGAAATGATTATATTGATGACATGGAGGATGTAAGGATGGTGCGCAGCAAATCTATTTTACCATGGTGTTGGATGATTCATCATCAGACTGCTAATGCTGATCAGTCTGATGCACATTATAATTGTAGATATCTACATGGTAGGCTATGGACATCTGGCTTTGTGGATTGTGACATGATGTAAGGAATCCTAGGTCAGTGCATACAGATTTTTTTGGAATACATTGGCCAGTGTTACCAGTCTGTGCATGACACTACAGTTGAATGCTTTATTCGTGGCTTCATATACCTGATGTCCCATTTCTGGAGACATTCATACATTGTCAATGAGTTGTTGATATTGATGCAATGTGTAAAGGAGCATATACAGGTATGCACTCTGTCAGTAGCCTACAGCTCATTACACTGCTCACCTACTGGTGGCATTATATATACTGGCTAGCACCAACGCTGTCACCTTTGACTCATGGTGCAAGGCCAACTGCTACAAAGTTCAAAGTACTTGTGCAGATGAGAATTGCAGCATGCATACACACACTCATGACATGCATAGCCTTTTTACTAATGTGCATCAAGGAAAGCAGCCTTGATGGAACGTGTGTACAGACAATAGAATATGTTAAGGTCAACATGGTATTGCTAGAACTGTATGCCATAAGCTATTTCTGTATGCCTAACATAGTAGGCGTCATGGTATTTGAATGAGTCTATATTGGTGAAGTGTCTAACAGGTCTCTTTTACGGGCGGTTACTACCCACAGTCCATCTGTGTTTTGACTACTTGGCACAGAATAAGTCACTACAGCAATTTGTGTTGCCTTTTGTATTTCCTGATCAGTAAACCAATGCATAAGCACACCACCTGTACTTGCATAACATAACTCATTTCCCCTATGTTAATGACCTAAAACAAACCCAGTTGCATGCTGGACTCCCAACACTAAAGTGTTCATATGTGGAATTGTGTCCAGATCCATGCAGACACAACATCATGCTTGCAACTCAGTCTCAGAAATGATAGGGATGCAAATAAATGTGTGTTGACACTGCCTTATTGTATACCTACACTGGCAGAACTTGAGTACATTTGCTTTCTTTGATTATGAAAAGTATATGTTTAGAAGGTATCTTGTTCAAAGCTTTTTCCCTGCCTGCCACATGTAATGGTCTTAACAGTGAGCCTATTATTGCAGACATCATGTACATTGTTAACTGTGGCTGATACATATTTCCTTTACCTCCACAGACAACATGACAGCATCGAAGGCAAAGCAGCACTGAATAAGAATGGAGCACTACCAACATATCTGCCATGTCACTAAGCCATACAGGAAATTTGGCACCTGGAATGAGCAAGGGAAGGCAGATGGAACCTGGAATGCAGGCAGGTGGTACAAACAGGAACATTCCAAGGCCATGCAACAACAGTTAGTTGGATGTTGCACCTCAAGCCGTTTTCAGACCATCAACTGCCAATCCAGTGTAAGCCACACAGGCCATGGACACAACCCATGTCGTGGGATCCTCATTTGAGGCACATGACCTGAGAGACCTCCAAGAAATCAAAACACGTAGAACAGCCGTTGAGGCTGAGCTGTCAAGCTTGCGACAAAGCATGTTGACATTACAGTAGGCAATTGAGTACATGAGTGCCCAGCTCTCCATCAGACTTTTCCCTTTACCCATTTGTTGAGTAGTGTTAGTTATTTATGCATAGTGCACAAAAGGATTTAGGACAGGTATAGTGTAGGTATTAGGTTCTTAGGTATTCGTTTTTAGGTGTGTTTTTAGATGGGTATGTATTTTAGTGAGGTTTGAGGTTTAGTGTGTTGTTTCAAGAAATTAAAAAAAAAAAAACATTATATATTTGTTTAGATTTAAATGTATTGGTAGTGTATGTTTATGATGTGGTTGTCTTCTGTATTGTGCTGATGTATGTGTATTAAGGAGGAGTGGAGTAGATGTTTAACCTGTCATTTGGGTCTCATAGGTACGTTAGTTTAGGCTCAGTTAAGAAACTATAGGGTAGATTTAAGGTTAGTTAGGATAGGCTAAGTAGATATAAGTAGTTTTCAAATAGGTAGTATAGTGTAATGTACTGTTACGTTAGTTTAGGCTAGATAGGTGTAGTTAGATTAGTTTTGTGAGATATATGAACAAAGTTTCTACTTTAACAACTTTTTCATAATTTCTCACTTATGATTTTCCTGCATGGAGTCGATTTCATGCAGTGTTTGTAGCGATCTGTTACTTCATGAGAGGCCTATGGACAAGAGTCAATCTACGCCACAATTGAGTCACTTAAGGACTTATCACCATTGTTTGTCAGTGGTCCTTTTCGTGTGACTTGATGCACAGCCCAAACAGATTGACAGCTACTGTACCACTGTGTGGAAGAGATTTCTGTCACTACAGAGTACCCATTCCTGGCTATTGTGGGGTTCACACTGGTGTCAGCCACTTACACACTCACTCGTGCACCATTGTACTAGTAGGTCATTGTTGTTAGCTGTTTTTAGCTATTTGGAAATCATGAATGTGGTTCCCATCTGCCTGGATAACTGCAATCATACTTGACATTGAGTACTTGCTAAGTGTGGCATTTCATGCATGTCACTTGAACAGACTACTTGCTAAGTTTGAATATCATATGTCTGACATTTCCTCTTACTCTGGGGATGTGTAGCTTTGTTCTTGGGTCTGTGCTTTGGCTCCTAATTAGTTGTGTGTGTATTGTACAATAGATGTAATGAGTAGTTACACTCACATGCAATGCATGAGATGGCTCTCAAGGGTAGAGGTACTAATTGACCCTACATATCCCAGAGTGCCTTTCAGCACCATTTATATTTTGACACAGGATCATAAATACTTATTACTTGCATTTCATGCATATTGACATCCAAGGTGTTGCACTGAGGTTCCACGTCCTTGAGTAGCATATTATGATGCTAAATTAGAAGGAGCCTGGGCATTAATATCTGCATATTGTCAGTGCATGCATAATCTTGGTAATTTAGGATCTCTTAAGTGTAAGCATTAAGCTTATCATACGTCCTCTATCATTTTGTTATGATCACAGAGCAAGATATATGTGGCTATGTAAAACTGTGTTGGTGGATCACATGACTCACAGGACGCATTTTTGCTGGTAGGGATTTGTGTAATCAGTAAGGCATTTTCACTGTGCCAGCCAAGTATCTGATGCTCATTGTCACACCATGACATTTAACAGTTAAGTGAGACTTAAGACATAATGTCAGGGCAGTAGATGTACATGATGCTTGGGTATGTCCAGCCAGAGCAGGAGATAGTGACTGCAGCAATATTTCCTTAAAGAAGTGGCTTTTGTAGGAACACATCCATCATCGTCTAGTTAGTCTTATATGCTGCAGACATACAACATGTTGGTTCATAGGAGTACATTTATTTACAGGTTTGTACATAAACATTTACAAATTAGCAGTTCTTGTGGCCAACAAGCCCAATATTGTTCAACACCAAAGGATGTCCATACAGAGACCATACTGCACACATGTAATATTACATGTTGAGATGGGGAGAATTCCAGTGAGGAAGAGGTCCAAACTGCCATCAGGGAAGATAGGCCTCATCAATAGTCCACAAATTGATCAGTTGGGCATACAAAAAGGGGACAGAACCAGGTGACTTAGGATGTGGGATGGTGATAAACACAGGTCCAATGACAAAGTGGCCGAGAGACACAAACAAGTGGTAATGGGCAGTTTTCTGCTGTAAACTGGTGAAGTCCACATCGTTCTCCATCAGGGCAGGAGATGTGCCTCCCCTGTCACAGGCAGCACTCGCCTGTGCCAGCAAAGAAGGCAGCACAGGTATAACAAAAGGTCTGATAGCTTGTCAACAAGGCAATAGGGGTGTTGTGGAAGGCACCTATAATTGCAATTTAGGAGTCCTGTTTGCACTCCATAGATTGGAGGATGGTGCGTATGGCCTCCAGTTTTGTGGCAGCTTTACTGGTGTGCAATTGGCAGAGCTGTTGCCTCTGCCTCATGATATCAGCAATGTCAGCCAGGGACTGTTCCATTCTATGGAGCGAAGGGTATGTGCCTCTGATTGCCTCAGAGTTGTTCTTTTTGGGAATGAGGCACCTACGGACTCCTTCTAGCGTGCCCACCTCATCTACCATCTGCTGCTGGACCCGTACCTCTTGCCATTGGAAGACAGCTTGGTGGGCTTGGGCTGGCAGATGGGACAGGTTCTGGGGTAGGCAGTTGCTATGGAGACATGGCAATGTTGTCACGATTTCTGTGACCGGAGAAAGTGTTCCAGTGGAGTCCACGAGTTGCTAGAAGCTGTGATTGTCCATGGGGTGCAGGATGTCATCACCAACAGATTGATCTATCTAGTGTTGATCTACGCTAGATGTTGGCATGAGTTATATTGCTGACATACAGACTTTATTCTCATTCACTTCCAGTTCAACATTGATGTGTAGGGCAGGTTATTTGTAGGTTATGTGACCAAGTTCCACTTTAGTTGCCTTTCATATGACAACAGCTTTCCATTTTTAACACAACCACTATGTGACAAGAGTGACTTTTGGTGTCATGCCAGCCATTGCAACACTGTTACACAACTTGCTGGCCTGCTCTGCCTGTGAGGGTAAGTTGAAGAGAGGTTCACATCTGCCTTGGTGATTAGTGTTCTTTTTCATGATGGCTATATTGATTAAAGATTCACTTATTTACTTCTATGGCATTCCTTCACAGCTGCAACACAAGTGTGACACTATGAGTCACTTTACTGCTGAGTATCGCTCAGGCTACCTTACAGTACACACGCCACAACTGACCTCCCTGCAATGCAATGTCTCCCCATTCAGACACAGTGCCAGTTCAATGTGCTCAGACACACCTACATTTCACTACACTAACAGGGGCCCATCCAAGCTCACACAACATCTATTCTTACAACAAACACTCATAGTCCTCTGGTGTGCATGACATGCCTTCACCTTCACCCCCAGTATAAATGTGTTCATGACAGGAGGCAGGGCGCTCTGTACTATGGAAGTCAACACCTGTGATCTCTCACCCCACACATAAAGACACCTGTGTGTAATGTAGTTACATTCTAGTGACTATACACATGGCTCTTTGCATGATCCTACGTGGTGAGACATCACATACACCACACCTGGACCCCGTCTCAGGTGAGGAATTAATCTTATGGCAACCTTATTCCATTCCATTGCTTTACAATCCAGGTTTAGCTACATAGGACCAAGACAGGCACACTAGCCTCATGGTGCAAGGGGGCTGGCATTGTCACAGTCAAGTTAGGCAGTATTGAAGTTTCCTTGCATGACGTGCTGTTCCAGTCCAGTTATTTTTGTTTTGTGTAGTGGGACTTGCAATCCTGGTCACTCAAGTTCTATGTTCAAATACAAGTCCCAGATTACAAGGGTGAACCTGGACTGGTGCTGCACATCACACAAACTTGACGGAGCTGGACTGGGCTGAACAACATGTAACTGAGCAGTATGACTTATATATGTGTAATGTATTACTGAACATCTGAGTAATTCCTTCCCTTTCTCTTGCCACAGCACAGTGCAGGACAGGAACTTAGCTTGCTGCACTGCACAGCGTGACTTTTATATGCATATTTTCCCTTGTTGCCACTTACCCTGTTGGTCTTGCTGGTCCTCAACTGCAGCACTGTTGTGTCCTTCCACTCCTGCCATCAACAATGCTGGGATGACTGATGCGACTTGCTCTTCCAATGGGTACAGCTCCTCGTGATCCTCAGGTCCTCCTCCGGTCCACATGGCTGCCCTCAGATTATAGGCCAGTTTATTCTTGGTCCTACGAATATAATCATGCCAGCGCTTTTTGACCTGTGGCACTGTCTGCTTAGCTTGCACTACACTGTTTATCTTCTCTACTATGGACAGTCAAATGGCTTCAAACCTGCCTAATGGAAATTTGTAGGCGGCAAAGAGTTGATGTTCATGCTTTGTCACCTCTGTTACTAGAATTGTATTCTCTTCCTCACTGAGATTAATCTTCCTCTTCACCTGGAGTTCAGTCTGGATAACCTCGCTGGAGCTGGGGTTATTGGGGATTTTGCCCTGACTGCCGCTGCCCCCTGCTGCCTGCTCAATCTATCCCTTTTGAGGAGTGGGTAATGTTTATTTTTCCAGTGCATCACCATGGCATCCACTGTGGCGCAAAGGTGATTTGCAGAACATAAACCTTGGTTTATGACTCACAGAGCAGCCTTGCATCAATTTGGCTGTACATGCGTCACTTTTATCTGCAACATCTGAACCACAGATGCGTAATTGTTTTTAACAAACCTTGCGACATTACGACTTGGTGTGCTGTACCATAAATACAGTGCATCCGTGGCATTTGAAAATGTCGTATTGCTGCAAAACCTTTCCTGATGCATTGCTGCCTTGCCACAGCAATGCATCAGTTCTCATAAATGTGCCCCCTGATCCACATTGTGTTGAAAGAGGGTAGCTTGGCTGTGCCACAATATCTGTGAAACAAGAACATGAAAGGGTGGTCATTTTCACGTGGTCAGAATTTGATGGTCACATTCTGTATCACACGATGAAGTGTTTTCATATAATCACTGCACTGCAAAGTATGTGCACCCTTGGATGTAATATTTAAGTAACGCTTCATGTATATCCATTTTAAACTAAACTTTTGAAAGTAGTATTCTGCATAATCATTTCATATATTCTCAAATGTAATGCTTGGAATTCGGGTTATCTAAAAGTATATTTGTGTTTTATTAACTTGGCTGGAGGGAAGGCCTACACATTTTTTTTCTTTTCAAAGTTAACCTTCAATGTGGAATTTGTTTTTCCTAAATGTTTTCTCTTCAAGATGCAGGTGTTAGGAGCTGAGATGGAGTTAACAAGAAACTTATTGTGCCTGAGAGATAGGATAGCTATGCAAGGATAGAGAGGACTATTCTGGAAGTTGGCAGCTGTAACTCTTTTGAAATTGCTGAGACCAAGGATTATCAAGATCGTACTTGAAGTAAAAATAATTGGGGGTTCAAACAAGAAGTTTTGACTGTGATGTCACTGTCCTGGAAAATTGTGATTTAAAGAAGACTTAGGGGGTCATTATGAACTCGGCGGGAAAACCCACTGAGTTCTGCACTGTTGGTCAACAAAAGACCGCCAGCGCGCAGAAGACCCCACCGTCCACATAATGTACATTCAGCTTGGCCGGCGGACGGAAACAGTGTTTCCGCCCGCCGGCCCAGCTGAATTCAGGGCCTGTATATTGAGGCTCCACATGGAGCCGGCGGCAATGTAGCAGTGCGGCGGGTGCAGCAGCACCCGTCCCGCATTTCACTGCCCGTAAATCGGGCAGTGAAATGCACCACAGGGCTGTGCACGGGGCCCCGCAGTGCCCATGCCAACTGCATGGGCAGTGCAGGGGCCCCCAGGGGGGCCTGAGGCACCCATTCTGCCAGCTTTTCACTGGCAGGGTAAACCACCAGGGAAAGGCTGGTGGAACCAGCACTGCCCTGTCTGATCTGTAACTCCGCCATCGCCAGCCTTTCCTAAAAGTGGCAGTTCTGCCACGAATATTATATGGCGGTATGGTAAGCCATGCTGGTGGCAGTAATTACCATCACCACTGGCATGGCATACCATACCGCCATGTTTATAATGAGGTCCTTAGTTAATGACAGATCACAGATCCTTTTTCACTCTTAAAACTGAACAGGCCCTTCAGCGGTACAGACCTCATGCTTTGATTTTATGTGACTTCATGCTACCCACAATTCTCTTAGAGAATATTCTAGGAAATGTTTGATGGCAGACACTTTCTTAAATATTCTTTTAGAATTAAAATTGTTAGGTTTTAGTTTAAATGGTTAGGCAGGAGAACTTGGTTCTGGTGGCAAAGAACCACATGCTTTTTCTGATTTTCAGAATCGTGGGAATCAAAGTCTAAGGGCCTCATTATGAGTGTGGTGGTCTGAGGACCGCCACACTCATGGTGATGGTTGAACCACCGCACCCCAGGTGGTCCGACTGTCACATTACAACTCTGGTGGGCAGACCTTTCTAAAGACCGCTGTCCCCACCAGGAACATGGTTCCTAATGTGGTGATGGTGGCCTGAGTTGTCCTCAGCCAGGGCAGTGCTGAACTCAGGACTCTGCCATGGAAAGGCAAGCAGAAAGCCAGTGCCAAGGGCCACAGAGGGCCCCTGCACTGTCTGTGCATCATGGGCAGTGCAGGGGCCCGCCTGCCCAGCACCCTCGGAATGCGTACTGCCTGTATTGCGCATTCCGAGAGTGCTATGATATTGGCCTTGGCTGTGGTACTGTTCCACTGGGCAACCTGGCAGGAGCCACATACTAAAATGTTGTCGCCGGTCAGCCTGGCAGAAACAATGTAATACGCTCAGGGGGGATGTCACCCCCATAGAGGTGGCATCCTCGCCAAAAGTTTGGCGGCCCAACGTTTGGCCTGCCAAACTCATAATGAGGCCCTTAGTCTTGTATATGTTCACTAAGTTGAATATTGTACGACGCTTGAACTCTCGGTTGGTGATTTTATGTATCTATACTATGGTTTTGAGACTCATTTATGTAACATTGACTTTGAGTCTGTAAGAAAGCCCCTATGAATCTCTGATTTGATTCAGAATATTATTGTGTAACATTTGGGTTGCACAGAAATTGATTAAATGACTTGATAATTGTTGCTCTCTACCCCTCAGAACTGAAAAAGAAAGTTTCATTGGACCCCAGGCTCCATCAAAAGGTAGCAGAAACGGATGGCTCTCTTTCAGAAGTGGAGAGAACTGCAACTGCGTTCTAGAGTAGGTAGTCTGCAGAACCCAATTCCTGCAAGGAGGGAGATCTACGTCATAGTGTGCTGTGCTGCTATAGGTAGGTTGGTGAGGTATTGGGCTGCTATTGGTTTGTGACTTCATAAAGTCCCTTGCTGTGATTAGTGGTTATGGCAGAGGAAAGGATTGTGGATACAGAGCTGTTTTGAATTGAATGGAATTATTACAAAAAGTTTAGAAAAATGAAATTTTTAAAAATAATAGGAGACATGGTTAGAGGAGATGTTTATATTCTCAGTAAGGGGGGAGAAGTTGCGCCTACCGAAGAAACTTCAAGTCATTATGTGGTTACACATATAGGGCTTGATACGTGTATTTGGCTTGGTCAATGGTACAAGATCACAAAAAAGGTTTGTCTATTGAGATTCCCGCAAAATGGCACATTTAATTTATGAAACATTGAGAATTTAAGGAGAGTGCTATACAAAATGAAGCCACCACCTAGACCTGTACAATGTGAAGTGCTTAATGCTTTGTAACATGCTGCTCGTGCAAAAGAAAGAGAGAAATACCAAGGTAGAGTAAAGCTGTGCTAAGTTATGATGCTAGATGGGATGATGAGCAGAAATGGTGGAAAACAGACTTCATAGAGGGAGTCAAGCTGTTTCCAGCTCCCCCTACTGATGCGACTGAGGGAGAGGGGGAAAGGAGAACACCACAAAAACTGTAACCAAGGGAGCCTGACGACATGAGAATGGATAGTGATGGGTGTTCTGGAGATAGCCTTTTGGACATATTACTTTCTGAGTGTCCACCCCATATTATGAAAATAGGGATGGAAGTGGGAATCAGATTGTTGGTAGTAGTGGCTCAATTGTTATTGTGACTGCCCCAACCAAAATGTTCCCTAGTCTGATGGGAGTTCCTTCCTTCCACTAGTGTACCTTGTGAGTTTCAGAGAGTTGAAAAAGGAGAATGAGCCCCCATTGATCCTACAGTGAGTAATGTGGATGCCTTTGCATTTCCAGTTACTATTGGTCCAGTAATTCCTATGTATCAGACAGAAGGTCTTGGTAGAAAAAAGTATATCTGAATGTGTCGAGTGCTAGGGACTTCGGGGCATATTTACAAGCCCCTAGCACCTCCTCGCCGCACATTACCATCATTTTATTTTACACTAATGACACACTAAGGGAGCATTTTTGCTTAACCATATTTACAAAGTGGCACAATTCATGCATTGTGCCACTTTGTAACCCCTTGCGTAATGTATGCAAGTGGGCATTCCGACACTAACAGGCCTGCAAAAATGGTGCAGTGAAAGTTACAAGATTTCACTGTGTCATTTTGGCATAGTTGTTAATGCCTGCTCAAAGCAGGTGTTAAAATGTTGAATCATGGAAGCCTATGGACCTCCTTGCACTTTGCTGCACTAGCATCAACATTTTTGATGCTAGTGCAGCAAAGTGCCACAATAGCGTTCAAAATTCTGATGCTATTTGCCTAACACCCACCAGGGTGTGCCATATCATAAATATGGTGCTACCATGGTGTCATTAGGTGCCGGTAGGGGGGGCACAAGAAAAGTGGTGCATCATCTATGATGTGTCACTGTCTTTTAAATGTTCCCCTTTGTTCCTTTAATTCCAGCTCATACTAGCAGTCCATATGGGGCAAGTGCACCAATGACGATGAACATGTCACAATGTGCTTCAATGGGTTCTTATCAAAAGATGCCTACCCACACTGCTCCCATATGGGAACCACCTTTGAATCTGATAAACAGTGTCCAAGGAAATTATTCCACCCCAAAAATATCTGTGGCTTCACAGTCTAGATAAATTAGGGCCAGATGTAGCAAAGTTTTGCGAGTCGCAAATGGCCCGAATCGCTATTTGCGACTGTGCAAAATCGGAAATGGGATGCAAAAATCCAATTTCTGACTCGCAAAAAGCGATGCGAGCCGTTAGCGACTCGCAAAAATTGCAACCCCCATTTTGCGACCCGCAAATAGGAAGTCGCAATTTGCGAGTCGCAAACCATATGCAATTGCGACTAGTCGCAAAAAGCCCAGTTTGCATGTCCCATTTACCACTAACTCAGAGCAGGTGGTAACCAGTACCAAATTATAAAAGGAGACCCAGAAGGCATCTGGGTTACTCAAGATGGCGGAGATATACCTGATAGCAGTGAGGAGGAGAGCCCACGCACCCCAGCAGAGGAGGAGGAGGAGCCAGAGACAGGAGAAGATTTACAGAACAAGGCAGACTCTTTTTCAGCAAACTGAGGAAGAGATCTATGACATATACCACCTTAGCAGCGCAGCCATACTAGAATTAATTGAATTAATAAAACCACAGCTAGAACGCCAGACTCTGCGCGGCTGCGCCATCCCTACGCGTGTGCAAGTGCTATGCTCACTGCACCTCTTGTCCTCAGGGAGCTATCAGGGGGTCATTGCTGTGGCAGGTGGGGCACCTCAAAGTGCACTGTCAAGGTTGATCAGGGCATTCCTAGATGCCATACTCACACACATGTCTCACTTCATATACCTACCCAGGAATGAGGCAGAAATTAACAGCACCAAGCTGGACTTTTACCGGATTGCCAACTTTCCCCATGTCATAGAGTGTGTAGATGGGACACATATTCAAATATGCCCCCCTGCAAACCTGGAATATCTGTTCTGCAACAGAAAGTGTACCCACTTACTCAATATTCAGGTTGTTTATGACGCCCATTATGTCATCACCGACATTGTCGCAAAATTTCCAGGCAGTACCCATGACTCCTACATTTTTAGGCACAGTGGGATACACCAACGCCTGGAACATGGGGAGTTTGGAGACGGATACCTCCTAGGTAGAGCTGCATACACCTCGTAGACATACACACAGGTCACTGTGCACACCAACCAGGACTTTCTAACAGTGTAATGTTTGTGCCCAACAGGTGACAGTGCATATGCACTACGGCCATGGATAATGACTCCGTTCTTAACACCCAGCAATGATTCCGAGAGGCGATACAACAGTGCACATAAGAGGACCAGGAACATAATAGAACGCACCTTCGGATTCCTGAAAGCAAGGTTCAGATGCCTCCACCGCAGTGGAGGTGCCCTCCAGTATACCCCCATTACAGCATTCAAAATTGTTGTTGCATGCGCCATCCTGCACAATATTGCCACCCGACGTGGGCTACCTCTCACCCCTGCAGACCCAGATTCAGAGGATGAAGAGCAGGAGCAACCACATCGCCATCATGGGGATCGGAGTATAGCAAATCAAGGCAGACTGAGACAGGAACACATCGCAACCCAATACTTTGGAAGGTACGTGTCAACTTCAACCATACTCACCTATTGACCAAAAACTCCATTTGTTAAGTGGAACAAAAAAACTATTTAATATGTGCAGAAATTGAACTATTTACAATGACTAAATGTTCATGTACATCAAAAAGCAAACCATGCATGGGGCACATTTCTGTCATGTGCCCCAACATCAGGGACAGGGTTCAATCTATGTCCTACGGCGGCCTCTGCCAGCCTGGCTGGTCCCAGGTTGTTCTGCAGTGCTCTGCCTGGTACTCCCACTCCGGAGCACCCTAGTGTCACTGGCAGAGACACTGCTCACTGTGGAGCCCTCTTCGCTGTCCTGGGGGGTGTCCCCTGTGCCCCTGGACAGATGCTGTGCCTCCATTAAATCGATCACATGTGTGATCCGGCCCAGGCCTCTAGCCACATCCCCTGCAAAGTGGCCCATTTCAACTTGGAGGCCAACTGTCCTTCTCGACAGGCCAGTGGTGTTGACTGCCAGTCTGCCAATTGATGTGGCCATCCTGTCCAGCCTCTGGAGCAGCTGACGGTCCCTGCGCCACCCACCCTCGCTCTGTGACAGTAGTCCTGCCACCAGTTCCCGCATGGACAGGGCTAGGTCCCCAGTGTTTGTGCCAATGACGTCCAATTGGGAATGGAGCTGCTGCATGCTGGCCTCATTGCTCCTCACAAAGCGGTGCAGAACCCCACTAATTCTCCCTAACATATTGTTCTGCAAGCGCTGACCACGGAGCAGCTGTGCCTCTGTGATGGTGGTCGATGGACGGCCGGATTCAGCCTGCAGCCCTGCTCTCCTGAACCTGCGTCGCCTGCACATCGGTGGATGCCCTGTGAGCTCTACTGTGGCACTCCTGGCTGTTGCTGTCGTAGCCTCCTGAACCACTGTTGCAGCAGGTGTTGACATCAATGGGATGGTGTTGGTGGTGCAGGTGGGAGTGGTGGCAGCTCCTGTGCTTTCCTCATGGGGCTGGCTGCTGTGGCTTGTGGTAGTGTCTTGTGGGAGACCTGTGGGACATGGGGAACAGACTGTCAGTGTCTACTATCTGTTGCACACTTCCTAATAAACATTTTTTTACTGCCTACTTGACTACATTGCCCATAATGCATCATTCTGGTGTTTGCTACCCTGAAATGGAGCTATCTTGGTTGTGCATGCCCCTGTGTACATGGTGGGTGGGGGTATGGCATTGATGGGGGTACAGGCATATCACATGGTACTCACCGGTTGATGTAGTGGGCTCAGAGGTGTCCAGATCTCCAAATCCTGTCACTGCCTCCTGCTCCAGGGTCTCCTCCACCCTTTCCTCCAGGGGTGTGGGTGGTGGTACGGATGATGGTCCCCCTCCTGTGCCTCTCATCTCCTAGAGCCTTTCTGCCACCCTCTCCTTGGTCCGGGAGCGGAGGTCATACCACCTCTTTTTGATCTCATCCACACTCCTGTGGCTGACCCCCACATTGAGGGCTGCCTTTCCAAAGAGATCATCATAGTGCTGACAGCATTCTTCTGTCAGCACCTCCAGCTCCTTCTCAGAAAATTTCAGTTTTCTTTTTCTTGGTGTTTCTGCCATTGTAGCTGCTGTTCCTCCTGTTGGCTGTTCAGCAGTTTAAAATGGGTGTGGTCCTCCCTCCTCCCAGGTGTATTAGTAAACTTCCTGGCTGTGATGTCATCATCATGTGCCAGGAAGTGTTTCCAGAGTGTTCTGGAGTGGTTTCTGGAGTGCTCTGCAGCACCTGCAATCAATTTACATGGAACTCGCAATTTGCGACACCCACTCGCAAATTGCGATTCGTTTTTTGCGCGGTCGCAAACAGCGACCTCGCAGACAGCGGACTCGCTATCTGCGTTGCGACTCCGGGTGCGAGTCGCAAATTGTAAACGGACATTGTACCTGCTTTCCTATTAGCGACACGCAATTTGCGACTCGCACATGCTCGCAAATTGCGAGTCGCTAATTTGTTTGTACCTACATCTGGCCCTTAATGTGTACAATTATTTAATGGAAATACCCTACCTAAGGAGAGTACGAATACAGAGGTGAGTGAGGGAATGCTTTCATCACCCCCAAGGGAAAGAACTTTGGTGGTGACAAAATTAATGGCAGAGCTGGACGCGATGATTGTTGGAAATCTTAGTTCGGAGAGGCGAGACACATATCAAGAAGATGAGCTTGTTTTCATGTGTAGGAACATTACTAAACAAGCGGGCCAAGCTCATGATAAGTTGGCAGAATTGTCACATAATATGAGGTAAATCTAAACAAAACAATAAACATGCAGAGAAGCTATCCGGTGTGTTTTAGTTACAAATATATTTCTGAAAGGAGAACACCAGGATTAAAAACTCAGATTAAGTAACTGATTCACAACATAAATTCAATGAACTGGATATGTGGGAGACCAAATGGGTGAAAAAGAAAGAGCCAAAGAAACATTCAGGTGAACTGCCTCCGGACAGAGTAAAGGGAAGTGTTGAAGCTTTCACTTTGTGAGAAGTGTCTAGTGGAGGTTATGTTCATGTGCCATGGAACAGGAGCGATCTTGCATCATTTACCAATGATTTCCCAAAATTGCGAGAGAAGCCAGTTGAGTTGTACAAACAAGTTGAAAGGTTTCGAAAAATCTTGTAGGTGTTGTGGGTTGGTTTGAACACGTTTTCTGACATTGTCATTCCGAGTGATTTATGGGCAGAATGTAAGATAGCTGTTCTCTGGCCCAAAAAGGAACCACCTAGAAAGATAGTAATGAAGCATCCCTCATGGTGGGTTGTGAAGAAATATTAGAAGGTCATAACATTCCTGAAAGGGAAAACACCTTCTCAGGATGTTGATTGGGTCAAAATGGAAAGAACAACTCAAGAACCAAAGAATTCAATACATGTTATTATGAGAGAATGCTGCAGACATTCAAACAGTATAGTGGTATGGAGACGTTAGTGTCAAAAGATATGGGACATTTATTGTTGAGGTTTGTGACAGGTTTGAGGCCAGAGATTAGTTTGACGATTCAGGAACATTTATTCTGTTGGTAGAACAAGTCTATTGATGAGATTTTGCATTATGCAAAAATTATGCCACAACAAAATAGAAATGAAACAGAAGAAGCTTAAGGAAAAACTGATACTTGCTCAAGTGAAAGCAGCTCAGAGAACTAGCCAGATGCTCAAAGCTGTAAGTAATGCAGGTAGAATGCAAGGTGTATATCAACAGCCACAGAATCCAACACAATGCAGAGGTCGAGGTGTCCCAATAGATCCTAGTACAGGAATGGATGTAAATAAGTTAAAAAGGTCAACTCCTTGTCATGTTTGCAATAAACTGGGACACTGGAAGCGGGAATGTCATTTAAATCCTGCTAATTAAGCTCAAAATGCAGGGTTTGTACCCTCTCAGAATAATAATTTTAACCAGATGCAGGTAGTCCAAAGGCCTAGGAATCAAAATTTCAATATGCCCCAATCCCCAACAATTCAAGTCCCCCAACCTCCGATGCCACAGCAAAATGCCCTGGCATGCGCCAACAGCCAAATCAAAGTCTGAGGATAAATTAAAATGGGACACAGGATGGAAATTCGCTCCAACAATATCCTTTGTTTGATACAGGTGAAGGAAGTGTATCTGATCAGTCAGCCTGAGGGTGCCTGAGAGGGAAGGAAGACTGCATACTTGCCTCAGCCTTAGAGGTAGACCACAGTGGACAATTCTTAGATAATGAAGTGGAAGGCCACCTGTGTAAATTTTGGTTGACACTGGTGCTGCCTGTTCTACTCTGAGAACAGTAGAAGTCCCAAACCTACCCCTCTCAGGAAAAACAGTTCAAGTTGTTGGTACGGAAAATAAACAAGTGACAGTTCAGGACATTGCCCCAGTTCTAGTGAAAATAGGATAATTTGAAGACAAGCAAAGGTTCATATTATGTGATAGCTGTCCAGTATATCTCTTGGGAAGAGATTTGTTGGCAAAATTACATTGGGTCATTTATTGTACCCCATCAGAAATATAGGTTCAAACGCGATGAAGATGCTGCCTTTAAGTTGATGAAAAGGGAAGCATATTGCACATTACTTACTCTGTTAACAGTTGATGACCTGCTTTTGGACTTCAGGGAAACTGGTAAGCATGAAGTGTGTGATTTTTCAGGAAAAGAAACCAGACTAACAAAAGGTGTAGAACCAGTCCGAATCACTGTTAAACAAAATGTTGAGTTCCCAAAGACTCCACAGTATAACTAGATCCCTGAGATGATTGCTGGAATAACACTTGTAATCGAACCAATGATTCAGCAGGGAATTCTGAAGGAGATAATGGGAAGTCCTTGTAACTCTCTCATCATGGGTCTTCATGAACCAAATGAAAAGTACATGATTGTACAAGATTTGAGAAAAAAACAATATAGTTTTTCCCTGTTGCCCTGTGGTACAGAATCCATGTGAGGCTGAGTGGTTCACTGTCATTGACCTGTATCAAGCGTTCTTTTCAAAACATTTGCATGAGGACAGTCAATTCCTTTTTGTGCTCTGGCTTGGAAACAGGGCCTTAACGTGGTGTAGTGTGCCACAAGGATATACTGAGCCTCCATCGATCTTTAATCAGATTCAAAAGAAAAATCTGGGATCTCTGATTATGCCTTGCAACTCAGTTTTGATTCAGTACATCGACAATCTTATGGTGGCTTGAATATTCAAGATGCATGCAAACAGGATACTATTGCATTGCACCAGCCTGAGAATGGGCATAAAGTGTGCACTGGAAAGTTGAAGTATTGTCAAAAACAGGTTCCACATATTGGACATCAAATTGCGAAAGGAGTGACAAAGGTGTTGCAAGAGAGGTTTTCAGCTATACTGAAAGCGGGTCCACCAGCTACACAGAATAAAAACAAAATGTTCTTTGAAATAATGGGCTACTGTATACAGTGGATACCCAGCTTTCCCCTAGTGGCCAAGACTTTACTGAGGATGTGCCTGATCTGGTACCATGGGACAATGAGTGCCTTGTCGGATTCCTTCATCTGAGAGAATGTCTCTGTCGTGCCCCAGTCCTGGGAATGCCTGATTATAATAAATTGTTTATACTTTTCAGCAGTGAGAGAGACAGCTGCCCTCTCTCAATGCTGACACAAATACATGGAAATGCCAAGAGACCAGTGGCATATTTTTCTGCTATGTTAGATCCTGTTGCTTCTGCTTTGCCTGGCTGCCTTAAAGTTGTAGCTGTAGTTAGTACTTCAATTGAGATGTACGATAATATTGTTATGGGTCATCCATTAATTGTGTACATGCCTAATTCAGTTAAGCTTTTATTTATTAGGACATGCGCTCAATATCTTACCAGCAGTAGACTCACAAAGTACGAGCAGGCAATCCTGATCCCAGAAAATGTAACTGTCAAATGATGTGGAATTTTGAATCCTTCTATCCTATTGCCAATTGTGGGTCAAGGATCAGTTGAAGATTGTGAGGGAGACCATGATTGCCTTGATGTCACAAAACTATGTACTAAACCCAGACCAGACTTATGGGATGAACCATTGCCTGAATCTCATTATGTCCTTCATATTGATGGTTCATGATTGAGAGACAGCAGAGGAAGTCTGAGAGCAGCCAATGCTGTCTGTACTCTGCCTGATGTTGTCAAAGCTTCTTGGCTTCAAGTAATATTTTCTGCCTAAGTAACTGAAGTGATTCTCTTACATGAGCATGACGTGTCTCTGATGAATTGAACTTGACGACCTTTACCGATAGTCAGTAAGGCTTTGGCCTCATTCATGACTTTAGGCAACTGTGGTCCCAGCGAGGATTTATGGTGTCTTATGGATCTCCATTCTAGAATGGCAAACAAGTAAAAAGTCTCCTCATTGCATTGCAATTGCCTGAGCAGTTTGCAGTGGTCAAGTGTCCTACACACCGCTACCTCTTGTTGACAATGACTGACACTTGGGATGAGATGAAAAGTTTACAAGAACAGATGCCTGAGAAAGAACAGCAAGGTTGGGTTAGAGCAGGTTGTACCAAAAGAGATGATGACATTTGGAATTTAATAGATGGAAGTCCAGTCTTGCCAAATAGTTTGTTATTCCCTATGGAGCAACATTTTCATGGCCCTGCTCACATTGGTACGGACGCTATGTTAGGATTGTTCAGACAAACTTGGTTCAATCCTAATTTCAGAGTGATGTCTGAAATGCTGTGTCACAGGTGAGATGTGTGTCAACAGAACAATGCATGGAAGAGAACTACAGTTACATTGAGCCACATAGGGAGACCAGGAGGACCTTTTAATTGACTTCAGATGGATTTCATTGAGATGCCTTTGTGTAATGGATTTTGGTATGTTTTATTGTATGCATATTTTTCAGTTGGGTTGAAGTGTACCTAAATAGGCAAAATGATAGTCTCATTGTAACAAAATTGCTATTTAGGGAACTTATCTGAAGTTAGGCTTCCCAACTTCTTTGGAATCAGATCGAGGAACTCATTTCAACAATGAGGTGCTAAAGTTGTTGTGTGCAGTATTGCAGCTGGAGCAGAGATTGCACTGCTGTTATAGACCTGAGGCTTCGGGTCTTGTTAAACAAGGGAATAACACGCTGAAATTGTGATTGGCAAGAGTTTGTGCTTCAACATCTCTGAATTGGCTGGATGCTTTGCCCCTTGTGTTGATGAGTCTTCGGAGTGTAACTGATCGAAATACTGGACTGTCCCCCAAAACATCCTGATGGGGAGGGCGATGAGACTGTAAGTGATTCTTTGAATGCACTTGCGAACGTAATTGATGACATGGTCCTAGACTATTGCAAAGTACTAGCTAATGTGGTACATTATGTGTCTCATCAGGTTGGAACAGTCACAACCTCCTCACAACAAGAACATGACCTCAGTCCTGGCGATTTGGCCTTGGTGAAGCGACATGTAAGAAAGACATGTCTGGAAGCTTATTGGTGTGGGCCTTATCAGGTGATCCTGGTGACCACAACCGCTGTCAAGTGCGGAGGTCCTCCCACCTGAATCCATGCTTCCAACTCACAGGGTGAAGTGTCCCCTCGATGTGACAGAGCCTGTCCCAGAAGAGTCAGTAGTGTATGAAAGACAACTGGAACAGGTCAGCCAAACTGTTGGGGACCAAACTGAGCTTGAAACAGCACTTGATCACGGAAAAGAGGGTCTAGAGCAAATCATGTCTGACTCTGAAAGAGAACCAATCGAAGTTTGTCCTGAGGTGGAGGAGTCAGACTTAGACTCAGATGCTAGAGAAGGAATGAGTGCTCACGGAAAGCGAGTGGAAGCTGGACACTGTAGACCTAGACAACAGGAGCATGAAAGAGTGAACCTGCCTAAAGAGCGTGTGCATCAACAATTGTTGAGGAAACAGAGAATTGTGATCTGAGCGAAGACAAAGGTGTAAAACGGAGAAAGTCAAAAAGAACAAAAGTACCAAGTCATAGGTATTCTTCACCTGAATGGACCTACTTTGCAAATGACACGAACCAAGAATTCTGGGAATGTTGGCATAAGCATACTGGTTCAACTGAGCCTCCGTGAACTGGGCATTGAGATTGAGCTGTATTTGGAACTTTCATTGTCATCTGGAAATGTAGTTGTTCACATATTTAAGACATTACATTGATTGAGGTTGAGGATTTAGACAAACACCAAGGCCCCCATAGAAGAAAGAGGGTTGTCATTCAGAAGAACACTGAGTAGAGAGAGGATGTCTCATGAAGATTTATATGTGTTATTGCTGAATGAACTTTGAACATTTGAGATTTATTTTCCTGATTGCATTGGTATAATCAACAAAGAGATATTTACTGCTGCTACATTTTGCTTGATAATAGATCTGATTCTAAAGACGTGATGAAGTCAAATCAAAGAAATAGACACAGGTGCATAATGGGTGCTTTATTGCATGTTTTAATTATAATATTAATAATATTACTAGTAGGAGTGTTTCCCTGCACTGATCCTGTATAGGAAGGGACGTCTTCTGATTTTCCATGCCGTACTATTAGTTCCAGGAAAGGTACTAGGTTAAATGAGAAAGCGTTATACATAAATACATAGAGAGGAGATTATTCTGCAAATGTATATTTCCACTTGTCATACGAATATATAGAGACCATTAAGGCAAGGGACTGCTATGTAATGAATATACTCAGTTGCCTGCTTCTGTTTTAGAAGGTATTACTTATTATTACATCCCTGTGACTTATGTGATTTCATTTAGCTTGTTGTTGAGTTTATTTTATGGAACAGGACATTATCAGTATCATTTTTCCAACTATGTCATAGTTCTGTCAGAAATTCCTTTAGTTGAACATTTGAATAGATGTCCAGCCACTTGGAAATAAAAATTATTGCAATGATTTGTCAAACCTAGAACCAGCTTAGATACTGTATATGCACATAGACACAACTTAACTTGTCTTTTATCAGATGTAGAAAATAAATGATTGAATGTAGTTAAAGACAGGAGGAGAGAATTGGAAGCCGGATCACACTTCCAAAGTCAGAATAAATGGACAAAAGAAGAATTAGCGCACCAGTTAGCTGGAAACCTAACTGCTTTTTTTTTAGATTGGGAACATAAAGGGAGATTGTGCATTTGGACACAAAGGTCCACCACTGACAATGTGTTTGTGGGAAAGAGTGAATGTGAGCACGCATTTGAAGTTTGGGGAAATTCCAAGTTGTATTTGGATGGAGAAGGTGCAGTGATTCCTGATGTTTATTTTATTTGTGAAAAGCAGGAATATTTTACACTGCCAAAGGAATGATATGGTACGTGTTATTTGGGAATAGTTTTCCCTAGGATTTATCATGTGGAACACTTTGGTAATCCTGTTTGGACACAAGGGTTTAGAACTAAATGAAGTGTGAGTGCAGGAGATGTAGTAGGAGACATTTGTGGTGCTATGATTCCATCTGTGGCAGTGATTTCAAATGATCTGAAAATCAAAAGAACATTTTCTGGGGGAAAGAAAGTTCAACAAGGCAGAAAGAGAAAGAGAGCAGAGGTTCAATTGGAAGATAGTCAGAGTAAACATTACGATGATATGAAACATTTGGAGGAATCCAGGAAAAAGTTTTTCAAAACAACTAGGTTTTAGAGAGTCTCATTCAAGAATTGAAATGGATTTGTGATGACTGTAAAATCAACAGAGGGACTTTTTGAATAGAGCAGCTTGGCTGTGCCAGTATATCTCTGGAGCAAGAAAATGAAAGGGTGGTAATTTTCCAGTGGTCACAATTAATTACTGCCCTGCAAAGTATGAGTGGAGTGCATCTCTCTTAAAGGAGTATTCTACTGAATTTCTGTTTGCAGATCCAGTCTTAAATAATATTTTAGAATTAGAATAGTTAAATGGTTAGGCACGACAACTTGGTTCTGGTGACCAAGAACCACATGCTTTTTCTGATTTTTTTTATTGTGACAATCAAAGTCTTATAGACTCATTATTAGTTTGGCAGTCCCACCATGGGACCGCCAAACTCATGGGGAGGCCACCATGTGGCGTCCCACCTTGCCCTATAGCAAAGCAGACACTGCGCATTCTGATAGTGCTGTGCAGGGGGGCCCCCAGCACACCCTCACTGCCAGCCTTTCCATGCAGGTCTAACTGCCATGGAAAGGCTGGCAGTGAGGGGATTTGTAATCAGCCAGGCGGTGCTGAGTTCAGAGTCGCCCTGGCTGAGTACAGCTCTGACCACCATCATGCCATTGGGAACCATGTTCCCGGTGGGGACAGCGGTCCCCTAGCCCGTCCACCCACGAGGGCTGTATTTGGGCAGTTGGACCACCCAGATTGCAGCTGTCCAACTGTGAACGCAAGTGTGTTGGTCCTTGGACCACCACACACGTAATGAGGCCCTTAGTCTCATTATGTTGACTACGTTTAATCCTGTAAGACGCTTGAACTCTCTGTTGGTGATTTTATATATCTATGTTATGGTTTTGAGACTCATTTATGTAACATTGAATTCAAGTCTGAAATAAAGCCCCTATGAATCTCTGATTTGACTCTGAATATTATTGTGTGACATTTGGGCTGCACAGAAGTAGATTAAATGATAATTGTTACTCTCTAACCCTTGGAACTGGGAAGAAAAGATTAATTTTACTCCAGATTTAAAGATAGGGCCCCAGGCTCCATCAATGCCAATTTACTCCTCACAACTGGTCATATTCCACTTATTAATTCCAGCACTCAAGTTAAGTTCCACAAAGCTCAGCAGGATCTTCTAATTCTACAGCCCCTCTCTAAACCATTGGTTTCAGGAGGAGAAGCATACTGCTTGCATACCGACTTATATATATATAGCAGACAAAGGTGCTCCATTACCTTTGTGGCCTGAAGAAACTCCAGTTCTGTACCCTGCAGAATTAGACTTGAATAAAACGAGCCCACTATTCCTCATTCTGAGATCAATGACTAGAATTGTACGGTACAGGTAAAGTGTTATCACAGAGTATGAGTGTTTAAAGGTGTGAAGTTTACATCCTGCCACTATTGTGTAATTTGTAATCAAGGACTATCTGTCAGAATCACATCTTTGAGCAGATTCGATATTATCTGAAAGTACACTGACAACATCTGTGAACACACTAATACAACTCAGAGGTACTGGAAACACCAATCAATTATCAAATTCAGGGAACATAGCAATAAAGGAGCTTAGGAGACTACTGGGCTGCTGGGAAGTCTACCAATTGTTATAGGAGATGAGAGAATAATGTTTAAATATTAAGAAAACATATATTTGTGTGAAATAAATGACAAATAATTGCACCCCCCCAGCAGCGTGCCATCTGTGAACCACTCAACCGAGTTAAGAAAATCATATGACTATGAAGAGCCTACTGAATTATCACCCCAGAACAGATTTACAGTATGCAGCAAGGAATGCCTAGTTCAAGTCAAGAATAATGCTTAAAGCATGATAACTGTACACTGCTATTTCTTGGACATGATTGTTCTGTAGTGATTTACAGTGCTATGTTGCATTGCATTGTTATTCACAACTTTGTTGGTTATCGGTACGTCAGACATTTTTGGAAAATTAGTTGTTGGCATGCACCCATCCGTCAGTAGTTATATGCTTTATTTCTTTTCACTTAAAATATACACATTTGCAACACCAAAATGCCATACTGCAGTACCTCTCGTCCAGCATGAAACATAAACTGGCCCATTACAATTAAAGATGGCTGTCCTGTTGGGATTGCTACATCCATGTGTCTCTTTAAAGCATACTCCATTCAGTGGACAGAAGGTAGTTAATTAGCTTAATAGCAGGTGATTGAATCGTCTTAGAACAAACAGTAGGTATATGTGATACACCATGCTAAATTGTATCTCACTCTTGAGGAAGAATTCTAGAAAAAAAGCTATGCAGGTGCCCCCAGTGCCCTAATACAGAACGTGGCAAGAACATTTCTAACCACCCTTGGAACAGTCTCACCTGCAATGTGTCTTTTGACAATGAGAACAGACAATTTGAAAGCAGTAAGAAATGTGAAGTGTGAATAAAATGGTAGGGCATGTGTGTGATATATTGAGGAAACAGAATAAAACATTTGGTAATCATTGAGAAAAGATATAGGATCTCCTTACGAGTTTAGCGGTCCTGTGACCGCCATGTTGGCAGTGGCGGGCAGACCGCCAACGGGCTGGCAGAGACTCATAATTTAGCGATGATGTCAACGAAAAACTGCAAAAGCCCCGCTAGCACCCCCAGTATAGTCAGACCCTGGTAGACGATTGAAGCCACCAACAGTCAGGCAGAGACCATGTTTCCATCGGAATCATTATGAGGTTGCACACCGCCTACATTTCCACCATGGTCAGACCACCACGGAATCCCAGGTGGAAAATGAACTGTATAAAATGAGAGACACTCACCTCCAGGAAACCATACTCGTCCAGAGCCACCATGGAACCAGAACTAGACTTCATACCACTTTTCCTGCTCACCAACGAGGACAACAACCATAAGTACACACACTCACCTACTACATTTGCATATTGACAAATTTTGTATAGTCACATTACATACCATAGGGAGAGGGTGCAAAGGATATACTCACAAGTAGCAGTAAAGTGACATGCACACTCATATACAGCAACAAAGACACCCACACATACACAGCACAAACATTGCAGCCTGCACACACCCACCACACATCAAGAACACACAGTTAAGCACAGCAACCCAGCACAGGCCCAGTCTCACACAATCCCATACAATATACCAACACAGCACATTGTACCTATCATACCATGCACAATACACACACACTCACACAGTCAAAGCACACAAAGCCTCACACTACAACAACAAAGACATGTCAACGCAAATACAACACAATACCATGACAACATGTCTGGAACATACACATGCCCATCACACAACAGACATCTTATCCCTGGGGACAAAATCACTGCACACACACACTCACATAATGCTCACACAATACAGGAAGCACAAGCACCACACACACACAAATACTGACACAACCTCTGTCAGACAGGAACAACTCAATCCTAGGAAAGGAAATGCAGGACAAAGATGTAACCAGAAAACCAAAAACTATATTTTGATAATAAATAAGAGAAAAGTCCAAGGCCATTGGCCTATCCATACAAACAACACTGGTTTTTACCAAAGGCACAAAATGGTGCCTCAACTTGACTCCTGACTGCCATGTAACCTACACAGTTAGGGGCATCGAGGGGGAAGGCAGGCAGCTCAGGGAGTCTTGGGAGGGTGGGAGGGTTTTTGGCCTATGCTGGGGAGGGGGAGTTGGGCTTAGGCTTGGAGGGGGGTTGGTTTTGGCCTGGGGGAGGGTTGGGTCTTCTTGGGATGGGTCGACTTGCTGGCAGGGAGGGACAAGGATACTGGCAGGGAGGCTTTGGAGGTGGAAGTGATGTCCTTGGTGAGGGAAACGGATCTTTCAGGATTGTCACATGGGGAAGAGTAGGAAAAAAGTTACATTCTGAGAGGAAAGCTTTTTTGCACACATGGGAATGGTCATAACAAAAGGGTTTGGGTGTGGAGGGAGAGGGAGTGGTTGTAAGAGGTGTTGGTGTGGATGTCTTGGGTGTGTGTTTGTGGGAGTTATTCTTGTGGGTGGTCTTTGGCTGAGGGGGGTTGAGGTGCTGGATGATGCCATAGTGGGTGGGTGGCTGTCTGTTGAGGGGATGACTGAAAGGATGGTGGATGTGCTGCATGTAGGTGTGTTTGGGGTTGTGGTGTATGTGGGTGTGGTGACTGGGGGGATGATCTGAGGGTCTGTGGGTAGGATAGGTGCGTTGGCTGGATCACTGAATGTTGGTGTGGTGTCTGAAAGTGTGTCAGGTGTTGTGTCTGTGATGTTGGCGGTGGTGGGGGTTTGAGGGCAAGAAGTGACTGTTGCTGTGTATGCAGGTAGATGTTGCTTGTGTGTATGCCAGTGGTATGTATTGTGGTGTTTTTCTTTGTCTGCACTACCCTTGAATGTTGAGATGGATGCATGTCTGTCTGTTTGTGTGCTTTGGCTGGGTCGGTTAGGGGGGATTTAGATGGGGAACAGGAAGATGGAGGCAGGATGGTAGACATAGGGTGACTGGCTGCCGTCAAGATGGAGGCCAGAGCCCAAAAAGATCTCTGTAGGCCAGCCACTGCACCATGAATGCAGTCCAAGAATGCATTACTCTGTTGTGTCTGAATTGTCACTCCCTGGATTATATTCACGATGGTCGACTTGACCCACAGAGGGCAGCAGGGCTAACAGGGTCTGGGGCAGAGGTGCCTGCGGTAAAGGGGACACCAACCCTCTTGGATGGGCTGACACAGCCAGCTGGGTGGGGATTTACAGGAAGGGTATGATGGAAAGGGGGTGGCAGACAGAGATGGTGCTGGAGTGGTCCCAGATGGGTCCGCCACCACTGGAGGAGGATTCCAATGATGATGTACTGGATCCCAGTCAGTAGGCCCCTCAGTGTCGGTATTCTCATGACTGTAGGTCCTGTGGCCAGAAGCTTCCTCACTCGGCTGTGCCCCGTCTTCTTCGCCTGCCGATGCTGATGCTGCAAAACAGAAAGTGAGGTATTGTCATCACATTCTCTACATACCACTTCCATCATACTTTACATATCAGTAACATTACATCCACTTGACCAACACCCCCAGTTAGTACAGTTAAGTGCCAACATCATGTCACAACAAGATACAATGTATATCCCTCAATAAAAATATTGTTACACACCAGCTATGCTACCTAGCTCATACATACAATACCATGATATCAGTAGACCTATCAGGCTGACCATTCCATGACAAGGTGAATTTACCACATGATACAGGCTTCCTACCCACCGCAACATAGTTAAGCAACAATCAAGCTATAGTTTAGAAATGTGACATTCATTTCCACAATTCAAATACACAAACTCAACACATATTAACAATTAAGTGTGATGTCATGTACCAGGCAATGAAACATATTGGATAGTAAACTCAAGAAAGCCTGCTGTACACAAGCCAGACCAATTTCATGTCACATAGTTACCAACATGCAGAATTAATATACTCAATCATGCAACTCCTCTAAGGGACATACTCAGAATTTTTTACATGAAATAGTCTGAACACGTCATCTACATATTTACCAATAGGGTTGTATAAAAGGATTGTAAATACATTGTAGACCAAGGCATCTAAGTCATTGTCCTCTTGAAAACAAAGTCCATCATTCATGTAAGGGCCTAATAATCCCAGAGCACTTACTCACACACAACAACAGGTAGTATGTCTTCTGTTTCTAGGCAATGGACCACTGCCATGTGCATGAATGTGACAATCAGAATTAACTAATCATACAATTATTCCACCGACAGCACAGTGACTGGGTGGCAACATCATAACTAGCCGTACATCTGTCTGTGGAAAAATCAGAGACAAACCAATTCAAATGCTACCATGACAGGTACACCCACCATGATTCAAGCCAAATGCCTGAATACACATACCATACCACTCACATGTGTATGTGAACTACCACACCTGCACCACATTAGTGTCAGTGCAAACAATAGGTTTCCATACAGTCGTCAGGACTCAGTAAACATACCCTAAATAGCAACAGAAAGTATGTCTATAACTATTTACAATGTGGAATCATGACAGAACCTTTCAATTTACACATGATGTTCGCAAAAGACTGATAAGATTGTAACTGTGAATAAGATATCTATGCCTATGTCTCATGCCTACAACAATATGGCTAAGGAAAATGCTGTATAGCCACTTCCCACCTACAGAACATGAACATGATACTAACATTCATAGCCATGACACCAATGCATGTGAACCAATAGGAGTCTAGCAAAACCTCCATAGTTCCCAACATGTAGATCGTCCACTCAGATGAGACATTACAAGGGTCTATGTACATCCCTCTCTTACCAAGGGGGGTTACTTTGAAACAGGACTGAATAATTTAAGCAAGTATGTCATGTGAAATGTCAAATGGACATTACAGCCTCACATGATGCTGTCACTCATCAGAAACCTTTTAAAAAGTAGGAATAACTTCAAATTGTCAGACTCAATGTTGCACATAGACATGGATCAAGGGACTTAGCAATGGGCAGAGAGCAAGGACCTGGACAACTTACCACCATGATATCTGGAGTATTGACATGTAGGTGAGTAATATTTCTCTATACACATTAGAATGTGCATACTTGTTGGGGACTGGACATCAATGCGTTGAATGGAGATCTTTGATCCTTTGCACTTATCACATTGTCAGAGCTAACAATCTGTCACATTAGACACTAACCTGGTAAAGGGAGTGAAATTGTGTTAGGTCTGTACTTACCCACTTGTGGCTGCTGTGCTGTCCTCAAATGCCCAACCAACTCAGGGTAGGCCACTGCCATCATGTGGGCCATTAGAGGGGGGTCAAGGTCTGACGGGCACTACATCCTCCTTGGGAGAACATCCCTAGCTGGGCCTCTGCGGTCTTCCTGGCGCAACATCTAGGGTCCTCCCACCTCTTCCTAGAGTGGGTGCTCTGCCGGCTGTGGATCCCCGGGGTCCACACTTTGTTGGAGATGACACGCCAAATCCCCTTCTTCTAATGGACATTGACCTGCATGGATGACACAGACAAGAAGAGAATATTTTGTCCACATGCACCATACCAAAACAAGCAGGGTGAAAAACAAGTTTGTTCAACTAGCCATACACTGACTGTCATGAATATCCCCTTCAATGATAGATGACCATATGCAGTCACGCCATGTGTGATGTTGAAACAGGCATATAACATGCATATCCAGCACCAGGTGTCAGCTTGTTACATATGACCAGACCACCAGCATATCTGTAAACATGGTAATTCTGGCAAAATTTCAGTGATCATGTATTGCAGTCAGTAGGTGGGTCAGGCAACATGCATCACAAACTCAGCTTCTCAGGACTCAAAATCTATCAAAATACATATGCACATGCCCATCTACCCACACATATTACCACAACTCTCCATTCTACCACATTTCCTGGACATCATTATAAACTTTACCCATCACCGTTGCTTGTCATACTACAAAATCGATGAGCATATAAACATATGTGCACCTGGCACACTTACCTGTTCCTCTTGTGCACCCTAGAGCTGTTCATACAGGGGTAGGAACTCCTCCACCAGCTTATCAAGCTTCTCTGGAGAGAAGGCAGGAACCCTATCTCCTGTGGGCCATAGCATAATTGCTCCCAGAGGCAGTACACAGCAGCTCAGGTCGTGAAGGATTTGCTGGCAGCAGTGTCAGGAGTCAAGTGAGAGATGAAGTATGAGATGGTGGTCACATTTGCCACGTAAGAGACCGGTACCGCTGGAAGACATGGCCATTGGTGCAAGACTGCCAAAGACAGCAATGTGTTTCAATGGCAATGTCCACCACTGTTGTTTCTTCCTACCAGCATGATGACTTCTGCCGGCGGAGTTAGGTCATTTCCTAATGTTCAGGTCTGGCAGCGGCCATTTTAAGGCTCATAGATAATCAGTAAAGTTAAATGAAAGTTGCACCACCAGCTGTGAAATAAATCTTCCACATTGTGTTCACTGCTGGCTTTGAGCAAACATGTAGGAATATGCAGGATTAATGTACATGTTGTAACCTTGATGAGTTATAAGTAATGTAACTTTAGTGGCACAGTCAGCACACCAATAGCAACCTGAAATATGGTATTTGTGTCTTAAAAATGTGAAACATTGTAAGAATGTCTTTATCACAGAGACCTTTAGTGACATGATTATCCATTTCCAAATCATGATTGAGAAAAGGGGATGTGATTGTAGTAATAAACCATTGTTTGTTCTGTGTACAAGGTTTCTACATTTTCATATGGCATGTTCGAGCATTATGTTTGACATTTGTATTTTAATACTTACAATGGACAGAGTGATACACATACATCTTGGTTTTATCTCACATGGTTACCCTGGCGTGAGAAGAGTGAGACAACCTCCATTGTACCATCCACTAGCAGACCTGCAGACTATGGAGAATCCACATATCATCCAAATCTACTGTCTGGATAGGCATACAATCATGGATCTCTGACTTCAGTTGGAGCCAGATCTGATGCCTGCCATTTGTAATCCCCATAGCATAGCACCCATTGTACACGTCATGTCAGTACAGCACATCCTGGCCACAGGCTCCTTTCAAAATACCATGGCCCTAACTACAGGGATGTCACAGTGTATGTTCAATCTGGTTTTGAAGACTGTACTGTCTGCATTGTTGAAACACCTGGACAGGTATATCAGATTTCAACAACGTGAAGATTTGGCCTATGTAAAGGCTGATTTGTATGCTTTGGCACACACCTCACATGTGGTAGGAGCCATTGCTGGCACCCATGTAGCCTTGGTTCCACCAAATGAGAATAAACAGGTGTACTTGAACAGAAAAAACTACACTCCATCAATGTTCAAGCAGTCTGTTTGGCTGACCTCTACAATTCACAAGTTTGTGCAAGGTACCTGGGGTCAGTCCATAATGCCTTCATCATGTGGAACAGCAATATCCGACTGCTGATAACATGACAGTACACAGAGAGGGCCTGGCTGGTGGTAAGTCATATATGTTATATGTGTCTGCAACTTTTATCTGCTACCAAAGATGTGGATTTCCCCGATTCATGTTTTCATTTTTCTAACTATTCCTTACGGGGGACTCTGGATACCCAAACTGTCCATGGTTGTCGACACCTGTGAGGTACCCAACCACACCATGGGAAGTCCACTTCACTGGGGCCAATGGAAGGGCAAGGATTGTTGTGGAGTGGACTTTTGGGCTCCTGAAGACAAGATACCGTAGCAATAATAAGTCTGATGGAACCCTCCTCTACTCATCCACCAAAGTATGTCAAATTATTGTTGACTGCTGCATGCTCCACAACCTCACCCTGAGACATCAAATCCCATTTATATAAGATGAGGGGGGACCAGAAATTTCAGCAGGTGAAAATGCAGATTTGCCAGTTGAGGATGACTGTGATGAAGATGAAGCTGGAGATATCCAGGCAGGTCTCCTCAATGAGTACTTCACCTGACTATAGGTATGTGATGTCCTGTAATTTAATTAACTCAGTGGAGTATTGGGGGTTAGGGGTGCTGGATAAGGGTCTTAGTATGACCATCAGACAGGTCATAAGTAGCTTCAAAGCACATAACTCAGATGTGCATGCCGAATACTACATGGAGTAGTGTGCAGCATTTTGATCACCATAGTCTAAGTTCGTCACCATGCACAATCAGAGTTACCATTGTATTTAGGACAGAGCTGTATGATGTTTTACAAACAATTCCTGCCTATACCTTATGTATGACATTTTTATTTTGCAGATGAATTCATAAGGTCATCAACATTTGTCAATATCTGACAGTGTCACAGGCAGGTGGGATTTGCAGACTGACACGTGAATTGAACATTGATTGCAGCAGGTACTGTCAGGTATGAGATTTGTGGTGTGTGAGTTCTATGCCCAGGACAGTGGGATGGTAGTGTCCTATTCCACACTACAGACCTGTTTGTCATGGGAGGTGGGCTCAATAGTGCCATGTGTGTGGTCTTGTGTCTCTGACACGTCATCATGTGCAATCCATAACCTCAGGCTTCTTAATGGCTTGATTTTGGTAATACCTTATTTGTATGTAGCTGTCACTGTGTTTCCTCATTAAAGGCCACTGTTCATGTGTATCAAGACTGACATAGGTGAGTAGCATGCCTACTGATACCTGACCACGGTAAGTGGAAGGTTCCATGACTGGTGGCATTTGTACAGAACTCTGTATTATGGGGTATGGTTATTTGGGATGCATGGTATGGGTATTTGATAAGGATGTAGCTGATGATACATTGAAGCAATCTGTTTGCCTAATCAGATAGTGAAAGAAAGACATGTCCCTAACTTCAGTGGTCTGTGGGGTGCTAGTAATTCACACCTATGCAGAGTCACTAAAGTGAGCAGCAGTACTTCCTCACCCTCCGCATGCTCCGCAAGATCTTCCGCTGGATCCCCGCCGACACCAGAAAAACCGTGACCCACGCCCTCGTCACAAGCCGCCTGGACTACGGCAACACCCTCTACGCCGGGATCACAGCCAAACTCCAAAATCGCCTGCAACGCATTCAAAACGCCTCGGCCCGCCTCATCCTCGACATACCCCGCAGCAGCCACATCTCCGCACACCTGAGACACCTGCACTGGCTCCCAGTCAGCAAAAGGATCACCTTCCGACTTCTCACCCACGCACACAAAGCCCTCCACGACAAGGGACCGGAATACCTCAACAGACGCCTCAGCTTCTACATCCCCACCCGCCTCCTCCGCTCCTCTGGCCTCGCACTCGCTGCTGTCCCTCGCATCCGCCGCTCCACGGCGGGTGGGAGATCTTTCTCCTTCCTGGCAGCCAAGACCTGGAACTCCCTCCCCACCAGCCTCAGGACCACCCAGGACCACTCCGCTTTCCGGAGACTCCTAAAGACCTGGCTGTTCGAGCAGCGATAACCCACCCTTTTTCCCCTAGCGCCTTGAGACCCGCACGGGTGAGTAGCGCGCTTTATAAATGTTAATGATTTGATTTGACACTTCATTGAGTGATCATTGGAATTTTCCCAACCTATATGTAGGAAAGTGCAATGAATGTGAATAGAGGCTTGTCCATCAGTATCATCAAATGCAAATTGTACCCTGATTAAATAGTACATGTGACATGGGACTTTACAAAGTTGGTACATTTGTGCATATCATTTATGTGCAAGAGGTATTACAGTTAACAGTTACATATAGCTGAAACATGACTCACACATGTGATCTGTGGGTTAGTAGTGTTTATTAAGGAGTACACATTCATATGTGGGAATTGGATCAAGTCAAATGAATAGAAACAATGAAGGGTTCAGTCATTGTGGATGAAATCATCAGGGTAGCTGCAACCACATTTGGAGTCTCAAGTCCAGTGCCAATGGAATATGGAGATTAGTTGCAGGACAGTCAACAGGGTGTATCAGTGACACACAAGGGGAACCAATCAGTAGAGGTACACCTTCTGCAGTGGTTGAAGTCTTAGCATCTGCTCCTCCTGGATGTTTAGGTGAATGTCCACATTTGCTGGGGGGTGGTTCATCAGCTAACTAGGCAGGAGTGTCTGAGGGATGTCCTTCCCCTGGCAGGGCCTCCATTCCACTGGCACAGATATAGAAGGGACAGATGCCACATTGCTAGTGGAAGGGGCCATCTGTGGTGAACATAACCTACTCAGTGTGGTATTTATGTCTCTGAGCACCCCTGCAATGGCAGCCAAATGGGCATTTTGTGTCTCCCACTGCTGCATCACTTCCTGGTGGTTGTCCCTCTGTAGCTGCTTGATCTCCCCCACCATGGTAAGTTCCTTGGGATTGTTGGAAAACTCCTAAGACTTAGGAGGTGGTGTCCTGGTCAGTTGTATCCCTAGGAGCCTCCATCCTCAGGCACACACCATCCCTCCCACGCACCGTACCCCCACATACCTGTGCCCCTGGTGCTGTTTGTCCACTCCCACTGGTGCCAGGTCCATCATTGTCTGGGTTGACGACTGGTGACTCAGGTACCTGTATTGGGGGGGCACATGATGCTGTCACTGTCCTTGGAACTTTGGAACACAGGATTGGGGTGAATGGTTGCCTGAGATGTTGAAGCAACAGTGCAGGAAGGAGTCAATGTAGGCAGGGTGAGGCTGACAGTTGTTGACTGACCAGGTGTCCCAAAAAGACCAGAGTACTTCTCAATGTCCACACTTCCTGGGGTGATTCCCTCACTGGGTGCTTCATCCAGAGGGGAAGAGGCTGTCTCTGGTGTCCTTTCCATTGTCACAATAGCTAGGTTACCTGTGGGAGAAGTGGAAAACACTGTTACTGAAAGTTATGTAACAAGTGGTATTAAACTTTGACCGGTGGACATGCTATGTGACATTCACACTAAGCCTTTACTTGATCCACTGATATGACATTTGCACCTGCTTCCAAATCTAGGTTACAGCTATATGGGAAACAGAGATTTCATAAATCATACACCTTGCTACAAGATGTTGGAGTATCTTGGTGGTTAGATGTCTGTATATAGACTCATTACCTGTCTGCTAAATCACTTTACATTTTAAAGTTATCTCCAAGTTAGGTGTAGAGCATCATTGAGTCAGCTAACAGCTTCACAATATACTATAGAAACAGAGCTGGCCAACAGTATAGGAGTAACCATTGTACCTGGCCCTCTGTATGGGTGTACCCTGAGTACATCCTTCTTCCTATATGTGTGTGTGCCCCCCAGGTGAGTATATTATATTGTTTGAATGGAGCTTTTAAGGCCAGTTTAGCAGGAAACATAGCTGTACCTGTGTGTTGTATGGTGTTGTACTGGCAGATGCCCATTGCATTGCTGTCATTGTCATAGACTGTACAATTGTGGAGCATTCAGGTGGGTTGAATTGTTTGTTAGTTTAACATAAAAGGCTATTTTAATTGTAGTACACTTTTTGGTTTTCTTAATGGTGGTACAGTGCCTACTGGTGGTTGTAGTGCTATCAGTCCCTCTACTACCCATGCCATGCACAGACACTGTGGCCCTAGGTGAGTTTAGTTGACACAGGGGATGGCAGAGAGGCGTATTTGGATAGTTGGACATGGGGGTGGTAAGTGAGTTGGCTTTTAAGATGTCAAAAGGTGATCAGTGATCATGCAAGACAAAAGTTTAGGGTGACAACATAGGTGTTGTGACTTACCTGACTCCGCTCTCCCAGGTATTCCTGTCAAGCCCTGAGGATGCAGGATGCCCAAGACCTTCTCCTCCCATGGTGTGGAAGTAGTGGGAGGAGGTGGTGGCCCACCGCAGGTCTTGTGGACCGCCAACTGATGCCTGGCAGGCATGGAACACACCTTCCCCTTGAGGTCATTCCACCTCTTCCTGCTGTCCTCCCTTGTGCATGGATAGGTGCCTACAGAATTCACCCTATCGGCTATTCTTTGCCACATCTCCATTTTACTGGTTATGGGTGTTTGCTGGACTTGAGCTCCAAATAGATGTGGTTCTGCTCTGATGATTTTGTCCACCATGACCCTAAATGAATCATCTGTGAAGCAGGGATGTTTTTGTGGGGACCTGATAGTCGGGATGAGATGGTAAGGCAGAAAAAAAGGAAAATTAATTTGGTGATGAAGTGTGGGTGCTGTGAGGTGAGTGGATGACCGGTGGTGTTTAATGTGTGGGGTACTAATTGTTGTGTTGGTGTGTTGTGCAGGTGCCTAATCTATGGATTCTGATTTTTGGCTGCAGCCATTTTTGAGCTGTGCATGGGATTCTGATTTTAACAGATTGTGGGTTTTGAAGAGGTGTGTTTTATAGTGCAGTGTGTAGGTGTGTCAGAAGTGTGTCAGGTGTGGGGTTTTCAAATTATGGTGTTGTGTATTACCGTGGTGACCGCCGACCACCAGGGTTCACACCACCATTAGTCTTCTGCGATGGATGAACCACTATCGTGATTTGTGGGCTGTAATCAGTTTAGAGATTTTTTGGTGGGTTGGCGGTGCTGGAGATGGGACGGCCTCTTTCCCACCCTCCAGTGTCCTGACGGTTTCAGAATTTTGGCTGGTTTTTGGCGGACTTCGCTGTATGAGTAGTAGTTCAACAGTAGTATGACCGCGAACATGACAGTCTTTTGGCTGCTGCCACCTCGGCGGTCTTTCCAAAAGACCGCCAAACTCATAATAAATCCCATAATATTGACCCCTGTATGTGAGAAGTGTGGCAAGAAAATATTTATATTCATTTGCAAGTGATTGTTTTGTTGAGGTAATAATAGTTGGTGAGTTAAATTTATTCTGTGTCCAAACCTGATCGAGGTCAAAACACAGCACACATACAAAAAAAAACTGGTGCTCACCTGTACAAATTAAAAACATCTCCAGACCCTATGGACCCGATTATTAGTCGGGCAGAGCAGTATCCTCAGGTGGCATAGTGATACATTGAATTATAATTGTTTCAACCTACGTTTGGATTTACGAGGTATGAGACACCAGAACTGATTTTATTAGCTTGGTGTAGGCTGCAGGCACACATACAGCCTCATCCTAATCTGTATCCTTGTTACATGACAGGGGGAGGGGGCAGCTCTCTCCTCAACCAGTCAACAGCTGGCAGTTCCTACTTGCATGGTGCTAGGGTATAATTAGGGTCTGACATTGGTGAATACGAACCCAGTAATTCTGGAATCCCTACTCTGAGGAACTCACAACAGGTAGCAAAATTCTTCCTACTCCCAGCTTATTCCCAGAACACAACATAATAAAAACAAGGAGAAATGTAACCACATTGTAGAGAGAAATATGCCATAAAAATTTGATTCAGGGTCTCTGACTTCAGTAGAAGAAATGTTTGCAAAGTAGTCTGTATTATGACTTCCAAACCCATAGCACAAGTCAGTCAAAGGCTTAAAAAGTACTGGCAGAAGAGATATCACAGGACTTCTGGATTGTTGATAATTATTGTGACCAGTTGACATAATAGCCTTGAAGAAGCTCACTGTGTAATTCTGCCAAGGGGCACAAAATGTTATGGTTAAGTAACAAAGTGCATTGAAAATTGAAAAATAATTCACAAAACAAGACTTTATTTTACTTCCAAGAACGTGTCACTTTGTAATGTGATTTAAATCCCAAAATACCAAATGGTTTCCTCTGCATAAACATATAAATCAAGAAAATGGCATCCTCTTCTTAAAATAGAATAAAATACGATCTCAGTCATACAGTTATATCAGCCATTTTTATGTGTCAGTCACCTATCCACTCAGTTCACTAAATAAGATGTTACATGATCCATTAAAATAATTGAGACAGTCCCAAGAGATGCGGTACCAGAATATCATTGGCAAAATATTGTATGGATTGAACATTATGTCCTAAATTTTGTCTGCAAACATATAGACCCATTGAAGTTAATAATAGAAAATCTCCACCCAAAAGGACAACGTTTTTGTAAACAATATTTATCATACTGTGGCCATCATTACAAGTAAGGCAGAACAGATTGCGACACTTAGTACACCTGTTTAATACTATCACCTTGTGAGATATTTACTGGATGTGCTAAATAACTTCCACTATATATTTTCAACTTCAAAATGAGGCATGACATGCAGAATTGATACACATAGAATTATTTATGTTTTGTTTTTCATACAAGCTTTTTCCACATATAGGTTTCTACAGGTGTGATCTGTCTGGAACCTGTCAGGAACCTATAATTGAGAACTATGAGGGCGTGATAATTGTCTCACAACATGGAATTGGATCGAAAGTTAGACCATAACTTGTAGTTATGGACTATATTTATTCATACAAAATGCCTGTATTCAATATTACAACATACAAGCATCCTTTACAATCATATCTCTAACACAATGTTGCCAGGAAAAAAATACTTAATGGCTTTGAGCCAATACTCAACATTTGTGTTCATACATAGGGAACTATTTCATGTGGAAATGAACATGAGAATGAGGCATCTCATGAACATGGTATTTAAAGGTTGGAGAGGTGTAAGATCTGTATTTCACTCAAGAGATATGCTAAACATAAGCTTTATTTGATATGTGGCTTGAAGTTTGACTTACATCTGTAGGTATGTCCTAATTAGTAGTCACATTCTTTTCCCAAGGCGGTAATAAGTAGATGTTTGTTACTGAGTGTTTTAAATGCATTCCCAAGTGATGGAACAACATTCGACCATCAGTTTAAGTGCCAGTTATTCTTGCAGCTTCAATATCAAAAGTGAACTTTCTGAAACAATTACATTATTTCAATAGTGGAAAACCACAATAAAATAAGAATTCTAACGGGTTAGGAGAGAAGTTGCTTCAAAGTCGGAACTTTGATAGTCCATCTCACTCATTTCAAGCAATTAGTTGACAAATCTGATACCAAAGCCAAAAAAAGCTTTCTATTCTAAGGCCCATAATTATACTTTTTGACTCAAAACTGCATTAGCGCAGTTTTGCATGAAAAAGTATTGCGCCGGCTAGCACCATTCCAAGACGCCAGCTGGGCGCCATATTTATGGAATGGCGCTAGCCGGCGCTAATGCCCTGTTAGCATCCTTGTAAAGAATGCTAGCAGGGTGGGGGAGACGTAGGGGAAACCGGAGCTTGTGCGCCGAATTATGGCGCTACACTGTTTAGAGGCAAAAAAATGCCTCTAAGCAGTGTAGCGCCATTTTCTGGTGCACAAACCCTCATGGACATGACTCCTGTCTTATTAAAGACAGGAGCCATGCCCACCACCCCAATGGCCTTGCCCAGGGGACAAATGTCCCCTGGGCATGTTCATTGGGGCCAGCGCTATGCAGGGGGTCCCAAGTCAGGGCCCACAAGAGTGAAAAATAAATAATAAAAAAGAATACTTACTGGGACTTACCTGGGATGGGTTCCCCATCCTGTAGTGTCCCTCTGGTGTGGGTGTCCCTGGGGCCAGGGAAGGACATCTGTGGGCTTTTCCATGGTCTCTGACCATGGAACTATGCCTACAGGTCCCCTAACGCCTGTCCATACCCAGGCGTTATTATTTAAGGCCCCCATCCCCAGTGCTGGATCTTACCGCGGGGGGATAAATATGGCGCTAAGGCCATATTGTCATTTTCTGGACGGGAACACCTACCTTGCATCTCATTGATGCAAGGTAGGTTTAAACGTCCAGAAAACGACTTAACTCCATAACTTTGGTGCTAGACGTGTTTAGCGCCAAAGTATAAATACGGAGTTAGGTTTGTGCTGAATTAGTATAAAAAAAATTGACGCTAATTCAGCACAAACTGAGTATAAAAATGGGCTTAAATTTGAAGTTGAGACCAAGGAGAAGTTTGGTAAGTTACTTGCTTTGGTAGTAGACAACTAGAATGTTACAATCATATCACTCAATTAAAGATAACAAAGGCAACGTTTTTTACAGCTAGCTGGAAATTCTTGCAATATTTGCAAAGTAATTCACCAACCTCTTTTATTAGCACTATATATAGTGGCTTGCATACCTGGACATATCTCAATAATTTAGAAATCCTTTCTGCTTAGGAAGCCAGAGGCGCTAATCTGACCACCAAGTTTACTTTAAAAGAGATGAGGTCTGCCATTTTCCAATTACCATCTGGTAAAGTCCCAGGACCAGTCAATATCCAGGCCAAAATCAATAAAATTCGAATAGCTTAAGTAACTTTTCTCTTTCAGAAAATTCTTCAGGAAATAAGACTAAGGGCCAGACCCATGACCATTTCCTTTTGCGACTTGCAAAATGCACATTTTTGCGACGCGCAATTTGTGAGTCCCTAAAGGAAATATACTAATGTGTCACAGGCACATTTAGCGATTTCCAATGGTGTTGCAAATGACCTGCTTCATCAATATTCGTGAGGGATGCATTTGGGATGCATTGAGAATGGGCAATAACACAGGGATGGTGGCCTGCTGGGGGCAGCAGACCACCATGTCAGTGTTTGCTGACAAATTAAGCAACTTTTTACTTGGAAATGCAGCCCGTTTTCCTTAAAGGAAAATAGGATTATTTTCAACAAAAAAAATTAAATGTTTCTGTTTTATTTTTTAAGGGTAGGCAGTGATCCGTGGTACCATTTTAGCTACCATTCACAAAAGTGAAGTGGTCCCTTGGTGACCCCTTCCCATTTGCAACTGGCTTGCCACCTACTGGAAGTAGGCAGTAAACTGCAATTGATTGGCGACCACATTTCTGTCGCAAAACAATCATACATCCCCCTGCCACTTGCTATTAGGAAGGGATGCCCTGGGCATGCCCATTCCTAATAGCAACCGGCAAACCCTATTTTGCGAGTCAGTAATAAGTTACTGATTCACAAAATAGGGTTTGTACATGCCATAGGTCACTTTAGTGGTCGCAAATGGGCCAAATCTCCGTTTGCGGCTGCTATAAATGGTCATACATCTGGCCCTAAATAAACAGACAACTTCTTAATGGTCCAGAACAACTATTTTTGTTCTTTCTGAGAAAAAGATAAAAACTTTATTCATTGCAGATTCTCCTTAGCCATATCTTTACTAAAAGTCCCATTCTAAATAGCTAAAATATTAGCCCAAAGACTGAATTCTATCTTTGCATCATTGACACCTGATTTTCAAAGTTGTTTCATATCTGGAAGTTATATCGAGTCCACACCAACTTAGCTGTATCACTGATCAACTGTGCTGAAATATTTCAAAAAACATTATTCACTATAATTCTTGATGCTGAAAAGGATTTTGACCTTGTTTCTTGGGTTACTTTGTGGGAAGTACTTAAAACCTTGAGGATACATGCCGAATTTAAAAGGTACACCCAAACCTTGTATCAATATCATAGAACGTGCATATGCATTAATCTTAAACTGTTGTCTACAGTTTCCATTGGTCATGGTGCTCGATAGGGATGTCAACTCTCACCTGTCATTTATGCTTTATTTGAGGAAACCTATTTAAAACAACTTCAGACACAATTTCTCCCTGTTCTAAACTTATGCTATAAACTTATACCACCTATTACTATACCGGCATGTGTTGATGATGTGTCATTTTTTCTTCAACACTTGAATCCTATGCTTGAAATTATGAATAAAATTGCAGAAAAGTTTGGCTCACTCTCTGGTTAAACACAGACAAAATTAAAAGTGTTACTCCTTGGGAAGCTGATGCAGATGATAACTTGAAGAGTCACTTACCACAATATTTGGTATCTTGATCTTTTCATAATTTCAAAATTGTTTTGATGTAAATATACACTTGTACTTCACTCTACTAAATTGGAACTAGAAATATGGACTCTTTCTAGAAGGTGAGATTCATTTAGATAAGAACATTTTTCCAAATCATCCAAGCACCCCCACTGTACATAGCTGCTATATATTAAAGAAAACAAATCACAATATGGTACCACAATTAATCTGGCACGGCAGAGCTCAATACAGATCCTTAAAATAAAAGAACTCCTTTTGTTGGGGTGAATAGGGACTACCCGATTGGAGATTATACCAGTGCGCTTATTTTGGAAAGTGTTTATGAATTGTATCCCCTATTATCATCCCAAAGGGCCACTGAGCTGTTTGGCTATTAAACAGTACCATGAGATATTTGACTTTAACATTTAGGGGTCATTATGAGTTTGGCGGTCTGACGGTAGGACCGCTGTGGAGGCAGCCGCAAAAAGACCGCAATGTTGTGGTGGTGTGACCGCCGTATAGAGTTAAACAGCAAAGTCTGCAAAAAACAGCGAAATTCTGAAACCGCCAGGACACTGGGAAACAGAAAACAGGCAGTTCCACCACCTGCACCTCCAGCCCGACAAAAATCATCCGATCTAATTACGATCCACAAATCACGACTACGGTTCTTCCGTGGTGTAAAACCATTGGCCGTGCAAACTTCGGCAGACTGAACTCACTTCAGTCAGAACAGCACACCATGTTGGAAACTTTAAATACCCTACTCCTGACACACATCCACAAACCCAACACACCTACACACTTCACTATATAAGACACCTCTGCACAACCCACAATCCTTTGCAACCAGAATGCCACATACACCCAGAGACAAGCAAAAAACTTATACATATAGCAATATAAACAATAGGCACCTCTACATCTGCACAAAAGCACAACACTCAATTTACTATCACACACAATACACAACCATCACCCACTCACATCACAGCATCCACACCTCTCAGTAAAAGTTTTTTCCCATCTATTTCTCCACCTCAACATCTTTCCCACCACTGCCATGTCCCCACAAAAACATCCATGTTTCACTGATGATGAGTTAAGGATCTTGGTGGACGAAAATGGCAGGGTAGAGCCATACCTTTTTGGAGCACAGGCCCAGCAAACATCCATAGCCAGAAAAATGGAGTTGTGGCAAAGGATTGTCACAGGGTGAATTCTGTGGGCAGTTACCCTTGCACACGGGATGACATCAGGAAGAAGTGGAACGACTTACAGGGGAAGGTACATTCCATGGCTGTCAGGCACCATCTGGCTGTACTCAAGACTGGCGGTCCCACTTTCACATCAAGGGAAGAGAAGGTCTTGGACATCCTGCATCCTGAGGGCGTGACAGAAATACCTGGGGGAGTGGAGTCAGGTACGTCACCACAACATTCATGTCACCAGAATGTTTAGTCTTGAATGCTCACCGACCACCCACCACTCCACCACTCCTCTTCAAATGGCCAAATAACCCTCACTGGCATGCTACATGTCTACTAAATTCACCTGAGGCCACACACTTTGGGAAAGGCATGTGAAGTACTGTGAACTGACAGCACTACAACTCTCAGAAGGCACTGTTCCACATTATGACAGCCAGAACAGTGCTTTTAATTTAAAATGTCTTGCATGTAACACTTAAATTGAAAGTAACCCATCCTGAATGCTCCACCATTTAACAGTGCATGGCATTGACAGCAATGCAATGGCCCACTACTATTACCATTACAAGCAAAGCACAGCCACAGCTTTATCCTTTACCAAACTGCCCTTTGAGAAAGGCTCTCTAACAATGTCATCTACTCACCTGTATGGGAAAAACTAAATGGCAAACTGGATGCACTTGCATTACATCTAGACAGAGGCCCAGGTCAAATGGTCACTCCTATACTGTGTGCCATCTCTGACACCACTGTGCATTGTCAAGCTTTTAGTCGAATCAATGATGCCACACACCTTACTAGGAGAGAAATGTATATTGTCATGTTTTCACTCAGAGAAGATATGAGGATATGAGCAGTCTTTTAAACACCTACATAGTGTAAGAGCATGGATCATGGTGCATGCATTTGCTAATCTCTGTGTCCCACTTTGATCTAGCAAAGATTTGGAAGCAGCTGTCATAGTCATATCAGGGCATCATGTAAAGGCAGTGTGTGCATCTCACATACCATGTTTTATTCTCAAAATTAAACATCACTTGTTTCATCACTTACAGCAACTGTGTGTTCCACTTCTCCTACAGGTAACCTTACCTTTCACAAAATGGAGAGGACACCAGAAACTGCCACTACCCATCTCGATGAAGGCCCCTGTGAGCAAAACACCCCTGGATGTTTGGGCAATGAGGCTGAAGCTGGCACATCAGGGACTCCTGGTCAGTCAACAACTGTCAGCCTCACTCTGCCCACAACCCAGCCCTGTTGCATCCACATCAGAGGCAAACATTTACCCCCAAACATGTGTCACAACAGTTTCTTCCATTGTGTGCCCCCCAGTACAGGTACCTGAGCCTCCCCTTGTCACTCCTGACAATGATAGTCCTGTCACCAGTGGGAGTGGGCAGACTGTGCCAGGGCACAGGCATGTGGGGGTAGGATGTGTGGAAGGGATGGTATGGGCCTGAGGATGGGGACTCTGAGGGGCACAACTGACTAGGAGACCATGTCCCAAGTCTTGGTAGCCTACCAAAAGTCACAAGGCATGATGGGCCAGGTACTGACCATGATGGTGAAAACACTACAGCTGCAAAGGGACACCCACCAGGAAGCCATGCTTCAGTGGCAGGCACAACATGCCATCCTGGCTTCCATTGCTGTAATGTTAAGGGACATGAACAACACTGTGAGTAGCTTTTGCACCCAACATCAGGCCTCTTCCACTGCAGATGAACCGTCATGCCCTTCTACATCTGTGGTTGCTAGTGGAATGGAGGCCCTGGCAGGGGAAGGAAATGCCTCAGATACCCTACCCTCTGTAGCTGAAGACCCCCCCGCAAACGTGGACATCCCCAAAGACATCCAGAAGGAGCAGATGCCAAGACAAAACCCACTGCCAGGAAGTGAACCCTCTACTGTTTGATTCCCCTGGTGTGCCACAGATATACCCTCTTGACTGTTCTGAAACCTAACTCAATTTTCCTATGGTGCAAGGACACTGGACTTGTTTATCAAAATTGGTTTAGCTGCTACCCTGATGATTTCATCCACCATGTCGGAATAAGATTCAGACACACATGACATATATGTCTTACTAACCAGCCAGGCCCTCTCTGTGTATAGTCGCATCACCAGCAGTGAGATTTTGCTATTCCGCAGGATGAAGACATCATGGACTAATCCAGGATATCTAGCACAATCTTGTGAAATGTAGAATCTAGATAAACACACCATCTGGACGTTGATGGAGTCGAAGTTTTTCCTGTTTCTATATACCTGTTGATTAGCCCTTGAGGGAACCAATGGTGCATTGGTGCCATCTATGGCTCCAACCACATGTGGAATGTGCCTCAAAGCATAGAAATCTGCTTTCACATGAGACAAATCCTCATGATGGGGAAATCTGATGCATCTGTCTAGATGTTTAACAATGCAGATAGTACAGCCTTGAAGATCAAACTGAAATTGGGTTAAGACATCCCTGCAGTTAGGGCCACTGTATTCTGGAATGACCAGTGGCCAGGAAGTGTAGCACTGGCATAACTTGCACCATGGGAGGTATGCAATTGGGATTGTGAATGGAAGACATCAGATCTGACTCCAACTGATGACAAATATCCATAATTATCTGCCTACCATGCCGATATATCTGGATGACATGTTCCTCCTCCATGGTCTGCAGGACTGCTAGTGGATGGTACACTAATGGTTATCTTTCTCTCCTCATGCCAGGATATCTATGCAGGACAACAACAAAATGTATGTGAATGACCCAATCTATACATCAGAAGTATGTTCACATCAACATCACACATAAATCGAAAACATGTCACATGAAACAATGCAAAGGTGGTATTCAGCACATAGCTAGGAAATTTATGACTGTGTTCCGGACCCCAAAAAGCTTCCATGTTCTTTGAATGTAGAAACATCACTGACTGTAAAAATAACATGAAACTAGTTGACATGTAACACATGTTCATTGCAACTTTACTGTGTTTAGATTATCAGTAGTATAGTGACAATATAGTTTCACTTACATTCCCAGAAATACTCTTTTTCACATCCTCTAATAATGACATGAACATTGACACTTGTAAGCATTTAGCCAGCACTTTACACACAATCATAGATTCACTTTTTAGTATGTGACCCACCTTTCATTACTTAAACATACATATGTGAGCCTTAAAATGGCAGCTGCCTGACCTACTGTATTGGACATCAGGAAGTGACCTGACCCTGTCGGCTGATGTCTTCATGGCGGTAAGCGGTTACAACCACCATGGACATTGCCATTGGAACACATTGCTGCCTTGGCAGAATTGGACTAATGGCGACGTCCTCCGGCGGTGACAGTCCTGTATGTGGTGAATTTGACCGCCATCTCCTGCTGTATTCCTCACTTGACTCCTGACACTGCTGCCATCAAGACCTCCACTACCTGAGCTGTTGTTTACTGCCTCTGGGAGCAATCATGCCACATCCTGCAGGCACCGAACAAGCTTGTGAAGGAGGTCCTACCCCTGTATGATCAGGTGCACCAGAGGAGTGGGTGAGTCAAATGCAAAACCAATATGTTAAAAGGTAGAGTGACTGATGTAGTTGAAATGTGCCAGAAATAAGGAATAAGCTATCATGTGTATGTAGATGGACATGTGCAGATGTATACAGAAAGATTATTAAAGATTATGAAGCCTGATACATATTAGGTAGTGTGTGATGCATGTAGCCTGATCCACAAAAATACATTACAGCATTCAAATTAATGATGGTGTGACCAATAGTTGTTGTCCAATACCATTCTAAGGGCATTCTCATGGTCTGGTCATATATTTCCAGCCAATACCCGGTACTGGATATGCATGTTGTGTATTGCTGACTCCACTTCACACATGGCCTGACTGCAGATGGTAACTTGCAAAAGAGTTTGACATGTGTATAAGGGTATGTTTGGCTACTTGCACTAAGTTCAGCTTTTTTCCCTACTTGTTTTTTGATGATGCATGTGGACACGATTTTCTCCTCTTGTCTGTGTCATCCATGCAGGTCAACGCCCATCAGAAGAAGGGGATCTCATGTGCCATTGACAAGAAAGTGCAGAACCTGGGAGTCCACAGCTGGCAGAGCACCCACTGTAGGAAGTGTTGGGAGGACCTGAGACGCTGGGCCCAGAAGACCGCAGAGGCCCAGCTGGGGACGCCCTCCCAAGGAGGAAGGGGTGCCTGTCAGATCTTGATTCACCTAAGGCCTACATATTGGCGGCAACCTACCCTGAGTTGGATCGGTGTTTGAGGGCAGCACAGCAGACACAGGGAGGTATGTACGTAGGTAACACATTTACATCCCTCTGCCAGGTCAGTGTATGATGTGAAAGATTCTAAGCTGTAAAAATAGGGTAAGTGCAAAAGATTAAAGATCTACTAGGATTACATAGATGTACAGTCCAAAACATCGGTACATAGGTGTGCACATTTTATTGTGTATAGGGATATATTACTCACCTATGTCATCCCCTCTGTACAAAGGCATGTAATGATGCACATGTGACTCTGTCATATGTGTGCTACTACACTGCTTTATATACCCTGGTAGTTGATCCTTTCCACCTCCAGATCTATACTCCCAATATCCTGATGGTAAGTAGTCCTGGTCTTTGCCCTCTGTCCATCCCAATGCCCCTTGAACCATTTCTATGTGCAACACAGAATCTGACAAGTTCAAAATATTCCTACTGTTCCAGAGGTTTCAAATGAGTGTCAACATATTGTGAGGCTGTAATCTCAATCTGACATTTCACATGCCATACTTGCTACACTTACTCAAAGTTGTTCGTAGGTGTCCCCATTGTTAATTGAGAATTATACCTTGACACCTGTAATGTGACATCAGAATGGACATCCTACATGTTAGAAACCATGGTGGTATTATTAGAATCCTGGTACAATCCAAAACATTGATTTGGGACTACAAATTATGAGTACCATGTACATGCCCTATGGATGGAAAGTGGCGACACAGAAAATCCCTTATCCAATGTGTTGTGGACATACTGAATAAGCCAGGACATCTTAATGATTGGTACATTGGACACTTGTTATTGCCAGCATCATGTGTACATTGTTAGGCTCTGCCATATGTCAACACTGTGATGCATTTTAGACATAGTTACTCTTGCTATTATGGCTACGTTTTGAAGGCTTTTTGTATGGAAACCAACTGCCTGCACGGACTTGATTGTGTTGCAGGTGTGATAGTTCACATTCACATGTTGGTGGAATGGAATGTGTAGTCAGTCATTTGTCTTGCCTCATGGTGTATGGGCAGGTGTGATAGTTCACATTCACATGTTGGTGGAATGGTGTGTGTAGTCAGTCATTTGTCTTTCCTCAAGGTGAATGAATCTATCATGGTAACCTCAGAAGTGGTTTATGGCTTTGGGGTTTTCCTATACTGATGAAAGATTACTCATGTTTGAAGTGAGATGTTGCCACTTAACTAATGGGCTATTGATGTTGCCACTGGCAGGTTGAGAGGTGCCCATTGTCTTTGAGGTGTAGCTATACTAGCTACCTGTGGTTGTCTGTTGGTAAATCTAGTGGGCTAAATAAAGTCTGTTTACATTTTTTCCACAACGCTATTGGTACATGTGTTTGTGATATGGGTTAAGATTCTATCATCCTCCAAATTTTGATATGCCATATAGGCTACATGCATGTGAACATGTTTCAGTTGTGAAGGTTGTAAACACTGAGACATGAAATGTTTTTGACTTGTATGCAACATGTTATTTTGTGTATGACTTTTGATGAGCTTCCATTCCTGGAACATGACAGCAGGTCATGTTATGAGAATGTATAGATTTGGTGTCTATGTAATGTGGAGGTCAATTTGCCACAATTTCCTATAGCTTGGTTGTTGTTTTAAAATGTTGATGTGAATAGGTTCAGGTGAATTCAGGTTGCCAAGTTGTGATGGAATGGTTAGTGTGATAGCTGTATTGTTAGGATGGTAATAATTGTGTGAGATAGGTGGCTTATGTGGTGTATGTCATAGTTGTGATATTGTGAGGATTGAATGTTGTTGTGACATGATGTTGGCACTAACCTGTTTCTACCTGGGGGTGTAGTACACCTATATGTAATGTTAGTGATGTGTATAGTGTGATGTAAGTGTATCAAAAGAATGTGGTGACCCTACCTCTCTCTCTGTTTTCCAGCACCGGCAGGTCGAAGGAGATGGGGCACAGCCGGGTGGGAAAGCCGCTGGTCACAGGACCCCAAGTCAAGATGCCACTGACAGCGAAGAACCTAGGGGCCTTGAGAGTGAGGGGAGTGCCACGGGGGACACAGGATCTACATCATCTTCTTCCAAATACTTCTCCAGTGGACACTCCTTGGTGGTGGCAGACCCATCTGGAACCACCTCTGCACCATCTCTGTCCACCACCTTTCTACTACTGCCCTCCCTGGTACTCCCCACCCAACAGTGCCTGCTCACCAAAGAGGGTGGTTGTCTCCTTTGCCGCAGGCACCTCAGCCCTAGCCCCTGTTAGCCCTGCCACCCTCAGTGAGGAGGATATTGACCTTCTGAGGTCCATCTCTATGGGTCAGTCAACCATTGTGATTGCCATAATGGACTGGCAAATCAGATACAACAGAGTAATGCATTTCTGGATGGCATTCACTGTGCACTGGCTGGCCTACAGAGATCCTATCAGGCTCTGGCCTCCACATTGATCATAGCCACTCTCCCTTTGTCTACTGTCCCCCCTCCACCGTCCTCTTCCTCTTCACAAACCCAAACCCCTCTTCCCAAACCCAGCAAAAGCACACAAATAGACAGGCATGCATCCACCTCAACATCCAAGGGTAGCGAAAACAAACACAAGCACCACAAGACACATCACCAGCATTCACACAAGCAACATACACCTGCACACACATCAACAGTCACAACCAGCCCTGAGATACCCACTACCCCCACTGTCCCCAGCATCACAGAAAGCACACCTGACATAACTGCAGATACCACACCAACATTCACAGATTCATCCACCACACCTATCCTACCCTGAGATAGCACCACAGGAGACCCTCAGATATCCACCCCAGTCACCACACCCGTAGCAACCAAAACCACTTATACTCCTAAATGGAACCCATCCACCATATCTGCAGTCACCACCCACAACAGACACCCACCCAGCACGGTTTCTCCCCCCACCTGCATACCCCCTCAGCGCAAGACACATAAACATTCTCACTCACCCACTCAAAAGACACCCACCACCCACAATTAGAACTCCCACAAACATGCACCCAAGACATGCACACAAACACCTCAGACAACTACTCCCTCCCCCTCCACACCCAAAACTTTTTGCTATGACCATACACGTGTCAAAGAAATCTTTCCACGCAGAGTTTGCCCTTTTCCCTAATCATCTCCCCCATTGAAACACCTAAATGTTCTGTTTCCCTCTCAAAGTCCATCCCTTACACCTCCAAGGCCTCCCTTAACCCCCTGCCAGTGCCCATGTCTCTCCCCCCACCAAGAAGTCTACCCTTCCCAAAAAGACCAAACCCTCCCCAAAGCCTAAACCTAAAACCCACTCCCAAGCCAAATCTCAACCCCCCTCCCAAACCTAAGCCCAAATTCACCCCCCAAATAATCCCAGAGGTGCTGGTCAGCCCCCTTGATGCCCCACCTGTGGAGGGTACATGGCAGTCAGGATCCAAGTTCAAGACACCAAAATGAGCCTTTGTTGCACAGGACACAATGGGGGTTATTACAACTTTGGAGGAGGTGTTAATCTGTCCCAAAAATGACGGTAAAGTGACGGATATACCACCAGCCGTATTACGAGTTCCATAGGATATAATGGACTCGTAATACGGCTGGTGGTATATCCGTCACTTTACTGTCACTTTTGGGACGGATTAACACCTCCTCCAAAGTTGTAATAACCCCCAATATTTGGACTAGCATATGGCCTTTGAGTTTTTACTTCATTTTAACAAAGGAATATATTCAAACCAACCAGTTGTTGGTTTCTTGGTTAAACCTTTGTCCTGCATTTCTTTTTCTAGGGTGGAGTTGTTCCAGGCTAACATTGGTTGTGTGGGAGTATTTGTGTGTGTTTGGTGCTTGGTCTCCCTCTATTGTATGGCCAGTATGTGTGGTTGTGTGCAGTGCTTTTATCCACCAATGATAGGATGTGTGTTGGGCATGTGTATGTAGCAGACATGTTGCTCTGATGGTATTGTGTGGTGTTTGTGTTCACATGTATTTGTTGCTATGTCATGTGGCTTTGTTTGCTTTGACTGTGTGCATGTGCAAGTTTTGAGCATGGTATGATGGATACAATGTGATGTGTGTGCGTGATGTGTATGTCGGTTGGTAAGCTGTATGGTTGTGTAATTGTGTTTTTTGTTCCCTGTTGGTTGTACGTTGTATGTGTGATGTGTCCTTGGGTAGTTGTGAGTGCTTAACAATGTGTTGATAACGGTGCAGTTGTGGTGTGATTGTGATGTTTTGTGGTGTTGTGTGGTATTGTGTGGGACTGAGCCTGTGCTGTGTGTCCGTGCGCAAGTGTGTATTTTTTACGTGTGTGCGGTGGCAGCAGTGTGTGTACTGTATATGTGCGGTTGTGTGTGTTGCTGTGTGTGAGTGAGCATGTCAGTGTGAAGTTACATGTGAGTGTTGCCCTCGCTCCCCTTCCTGATGGTATGTTTTGTACTTATGGTTGCTGTCATTGTCAAAGATTCTGCAGTCTTTGGGCGAGCAGGAGCAGGGGATGACGTCTAATTGTGGTTCCATGGCGGCTCCAGACAAGTATGGTTTCCTGAAGGTGAGTGTTTCCTTTTACAGAGTTTGTTTCCGCCTGAGTTTCCATGGTGGTGTGACCATGACAGAAACCTTGTCAGTGTGCAGCCTCGTAACCTGTCTGCCTACAGGTAACTTCCATTATCCATTGCGATCTGACCACAGTGGCAGTGCCAACAGTGCTTTGGCTGTATTCTGTTGGGAATACTGTCATTGTCATAATTTGGTGGTCTTCTCTGCCAGCCTGTTGGCGGTCTGACCCCACCGCCTACATGGTGGTCCTGGGACCGCGAAACTCATAATGTGGCCCATAGCAATCCAAAGTTCTTTGAAAAAGTCAAGTTTAAGACTCTGGTCAGCTAGAGGAAGAGCTGATGAAAGAGCAGAATGTATTTTGCCAATCCCTAACCTTCACTTGCTAACACCATTAAGGAGCAATTTTGAAATGCCCCTGATTTTTTACGATGACTCTGTTATATAAATGGTACCAATTGAATATATGTAAACAAGGGAATTTATTTCAAAATCTGTCAATCAAACCTTTTCAGCAGCTACTAGAAGAATTAAGGGCCTGATTACGAGTTTGGCAGTCTGTGGACCACCATGGCGGCAGCGGTCAGACCACCGTCAGCTTGGCAGTCGGACCACCATATTACGATGCATGCGGTTCCATAGTCCAAAGACCACAGCGGTTCCACCGCACCGCCAGGCAGCACAGACCACTGTAGTTATGATATTGCCCAATAAGTCAGTCGGAGCCAGTGTTTCCACCGGACAGTTTATGGTGTTGCCTTCTAGCAATGTGACTGTGGTGGTCTCCCAGCTGACAGGAATGGAGGCATAAAAGGCCTGCAGGTGTGTCACACATCCTGAGCTGCCATGGAGCCGATCACACATGTTCTGCTACTGCTCATCAATGGAGCACAAAATTCACACCGCCGTGGACGCAATCGATGGTAAGACCACACCCCTACCCATGTTCTGAAACTCAACAACTGATCAATGTGCCACAATCCAGCTGGTATATAGGTTACGCCACGTGAACCAAGTACACTTTTTTGTGTCCGCAGTTGGAGTCATTCACAATGAATGACCCACACACAGCCACATGATGCCCCCTTTTGGCAGGTCACTAATACTGCACTGCCACATTCCACAAAAACACACATGTCTGCTCATCCCAGTTTCAGGGACAATGAAGTGTACATAACATTGTGTCACAAAACACCAACACCACATCAACATCACACATAATTAAACAAACACCCTCACATAGCTCACATGCCAGGGCCTGTCATGACATTGAAGACACATATGTATGGATGTGTCATTTAACCCAAGTACACCTTCCATGAAACATTGCTGTGATGGACCCTTACATACCACCCACATTGCGACACAATAAAAGCTCATAAAAGCTCATATTGTAAACAATACCTGCACAATAGGGGTGGCAGCATTAAGGACACTCCAGGAAGGATTCTGCCCTGGAACACATTACAATTTGCACATGCCCCTAAAACATCATTTGCACAAGAACTGGCCCTTCATATATCTCAGGGACAACAAATAATAAAGCCAAGTGACATGTCAATCTGCCAAATGTGTAAGTGCAAGTCATGAAAGCAAATTCAACAGCATGGGTCATACATATAGATGAAGTAGGTGCAAGGTACCCACACGAAAATACACACATGGTCAGTCAAATATGTAGGAAAGTAGCACAATTGAATGCCCACCATGTGTGGACAAATACAACTCTTGCTTGCACACATGAGTCAAATGTCCAATCAACATCAGGTGGGAACATTGAACACAATACATGTTGACATTGACCAAGCGAAGATGAAATATATACCATGTCAAAACACAATGCAAGAACACCCCAATTGGAATACCACCCACGTATCCATGCAATGAACATCTACCCTTGTCCTGGGTGACACCAGCACTACCCACAAAGTCAGATCTTGATAACCACACCAAACGGATCAATAATCAGAGTGAAACACACACAACTGTAGGCATACAACACAAATTACCCAGGAACAATAAAAGAGGTAGTGTATCCAACGCCTTATCATAAGAAAAACAATGATGATCAAAAAGCATTGGCCTGTCCATAGCAAAGTCCATGCACAGTACTGGAACGTGCTTGACTCTGATCACTGCCAGAGAACCTCCACAGGAAGGGGCATCAAGTAGGCATGCAGACACCCCAAGGTGGAGTAGGGTCAGATTTGGGATAGGTGGGTTTGGAAGGGGTGGTCTTCACCTTCACCTTGGAGGGGTAGACTTCTTCTTAGTAGGGGTGGTCTTCTCTTTTGGAGGGATGTCTTTATTCTTCAGGGTGGAAAGGATATGGCTGCTTACAGGGGCAGGTGTGACAGGGGATGACTTGGATGTAGAAGGGATGGGTTGGGATGTGGGTTGGGTTATTTGGTTTTAGGGGGGTGGGAATCACATGGGTAAGGGCAAGGTAAAAAAGGAAACTTTCTTTGGGGAAACAGGTGGGGTCTGCAGAAAGGGATAGGGGTTGGGAGGTTGAAGGAATGCATGTTTTGCTTGTGGGTGTTGATGTTGTCGATGTGTGCGTGTCTGACAAATGCTTGGTTTGGGTGGTGTCTATTGTGTGGGTGAGTGTGTGCGTTAGTGTTTCTTTGGTGTTAGACATGGCATTCTTGGCGTGGTCTCCCTTGTTTTTGTTGCCTCTGCTTCCCATGTTTTGACTTTGTGCTGGACTCTGTTTTTGCTGTTTTTGGTACTGCTGACCAGTGCTAAAGTGCAAGTGCTCTTGTGTAAAGTGTATGTGTAGTTGGCTTTTAAATGACTGGCATATTTGATTTACTATCAAGTCCCTAGTAAAATGCACTAGCCGTGTGCAGGGCCTGTAAGTCAAATGCTACTAGTGGGCCTGCAGCACTGGTTGTGCCACCCACATTAGTAGTCATGTAAACATAGCTCAGACCTGGCACTGCAGTGTCTGTGTGAGCAGTTTTAACCTGCCAATTCAACTTGGCAAGTGTACCCTCTTGCCAGGCCTAAACCTTTTTTATACATGAAAGGCACCCCTAAGGTAGGCCCCAGTAGCCTCATGGGCAGGGCGCAATGTATGTTAAAGGTGGGGCATGTATTGATGTGTTTTACACGTCCTAACAGTGGAATACTGCTATATTCGGTTTTTACTGTTGCAAGGCCTATCTCTCTCATAGGTTAACATGGGGGTTGCCTTTAAATATTTTATAGTGTATATTCCCTTTGAGAGCCGATAGAAATGTGGAGTTTGGTGTCTCTGAACTCACAATTTAAAAATGCATCTTTTAGTGAATTTGGTTTTTAGATTGTTAGTTTGAATTTGCTACTTTTAGAAAGTAGGCATTTTCTTTCTAAAACCGTTCTGCCTGTTTGTTGATTCAGTGTCTGGGTCAGACTGACAGTTGGGCTGTTTGTGAATCTCCTGCAGACAGTGACACAAAGGGAGCTGGGGTGTAGCCTGCATATCCTGATGAGCCATCTGAGCTAGAGGGGAGAGAGGAGTGGTCACTTACACCTGAATGGGCTGTGTCTGCCCTCACACAATGCAGTCTCTAAGCCCAAGGTGTGTGTCTGGGGCCTGGCCTGGGCAAGGCAGGATCTTGTCAACAACAGAAATATTCCTTTAAAGTTTGCCTACTTCAAAGGCAGAAAGGTGTATAAGTAGTGAACCCAAAACCCCAGACTTTAGATCACTTCTGGAACTGAATAGCTGAGGAGAAGTGCTGCTTCTGCCTGTGACTATGCTTAGTTGGGCTTTCCTGCAGTTGCTGCTTCTGCCTGTGAAAGGGGACAAAGTCTGGACTTTGTTGTGCATTCCTGCTGGAAGACAAATCTCCAAGGGCTTGAACTGAGCTTGCCTCCTGTTTTGAAGTCTCAGGGCCATCAAAGACTTCCTCTGCCAGCACCTGGACTCTCTGCTGAGAGACTCCTGCCCTGCCAAGTGGTGCCCTATCCAGTCCCTGTGACCTTGAAAGGTGACATTGGCAGAATAAGAGCTGAAATTCATGCACAGAACGCAGAGTGGGGACATTTTTGATGCACCATCTGCAACGCAGCTGATAAACGATGCACCCTCCACTTTGCAGCAAGAATTGAGGCTCCACCTGTATCGCAGCTGGGAGATCGACACATCGTGGCTGGAGAAATAATGCAACATCTGCTGATAATGACACATACCCCACGCAGCACGGTTTTCTAACACCGTGCAACCGGATTTCACACGCATTGTACCTGGGCGTCAAAGTCATTGTGAACCTGCGCAGATCCAAAGTGCCCTGCCTGGAAATCGACACATCACTCTCTTGCGAGGGAGACAAATGAAGTATTGCCGACCCGAACAAAGAACAAACGATGCACGGCTTCACCTGTGAGTAAGGAATCAACACATTGCTGACTTTTCTGATGCACGCTCACCGGTGCGGCTTTGTTTTTGACGCAAACCAGGTCCTTGGAGTAAAATCAGCATTTCCATTGTTTTCTATGGAGTACGGCTCTCAGGCCTTCATTATCACATTAGCGGTAAATACTGAATACCGCTGCGCTTACTGTCACCAACATACCGCTGCATAGGCAGACAGCAGTCCACCAGATTATGACACATACACACAAAACCAAAGGAAAACAGCCACAACCACAAATCCGCCAGACCCACAGAACGTGATAAACTGTCAGTACTACCAACCATACCTTTACGCCACCAAAACAACGCCCTCCAAATAATGACCCATGAATCACCACAGCGGACAATCAACAGTGGTAAACCATTGGTGGTGCAAATCGCCGCGGCAGAAATGGCCACCCAAATACTAAACAAGACAACATTGTCCGGAACCAAAATCCCACACCTGACACAAATACACCCACCACACACACCCACCATCAGCACTATAAAACACCCCCCCACATCACCCACAATCCTTTGCAAACATATTTCATCCGTCACACACCACACACCCCACCACATCACTCAACACCCTCTGCACAACATACACAACACCCATATACCCACTAAGGCACCCCCGTTTCACCGATGAGGAGTTGCGGGTCATGGTTAGGGAAATAGTTAGGGTATAGCCACAGCTGTTTGGAGCACAGGTCCAGCAGATTTCCATTACCAGGAAGACAGAGCTATGGCGGAGGATCATGGACAGGGTGAATGCCATGGGAATACATCCATGCACAAGGGACGACATAAGGAAGAGGTGGAACGACCTACCAGGAAAGGTGCGTTCAATTTCAGCAAGGCACCAGCTCACAATCAAGAAAACTGACGGTGGACCCCCACAGCTGACAGCATGGGAGGAGCAGGTCTTGGCAATACTGCATCCTGAGGGACTAACTGGAGTAGCCAGAGAACTGGACCCTGTTGAGTCAACATTTACTACCTATCCCTCCTATACTTGATGCCACCACGACCCCTCATCCTGACCCCCATCACCCTACTCCATCCCACACAGTGTACCACCCAAATTACCACACCTAAATGGCAACCCCTGCATGCCATACGCACTGCATTCACATCCCTTCCAGCCCTGCATGCACACCCACCACCAATGCACGCACAGCATGGAAAACTAACAATCTCTCAATCCATCTCCATACACAACCAAAGGTGACAGGACAACAGTAATAACATTGCGAAAGCTAGTAATGCAGAATATGTCACAGACGTGTAGCATAATACACCACTTACATCCCCACAGGTGCCTCAGCCAATGTCAGCGGGTTAAAGGTGCCACAGCTACCCCGTCCCCTACCAGAAGATGCCCCCAGTGATGACAGCAACTCAGGAGCTCTGGATTTCGGTGAACTCCCTGGCCCACCTGTGACCACCGGTCAGTCGGCCACCCCATCCCACAGCCAGTCCACCACAGAGCCCCCCCATTCAGAATCTAACACCACAACAGCCAACCAATGCCCCAAGACCTCTTTCTCCAGGACACATCAATCAGTAGTGTGCCCACCTGTACAGGGACCCAAGTCCACATCACACAGGCACGACAATGAGGGTCCTGATGTCAGTGGGAGTGGGCACACCATTCAGGGGACACAGGCACAGGGGGCCAAGGACACTCGGAGGACAGTTGTGCTCCAGGGGGAGGACAGACCCAGGGAACCGACAGCCCAGGAGGCACTCACAAATGTCCTGGAGGCATACCAACAATCCCAGGACAGGATGGGTCAGATGATCACCATCATGCAGGAGAACCAGCTGCAGGGGATACACCACCAGGAGGTAATGCAGCAGTTGCAGGGCCTAAGTGCCAACATGGCCTCCATTGTAGGGGTGCTGAGTGACATGGTCAATACCATGCAGGAAGACAGAGCACACCAGAGAGCCACTTCCACTAGCCACTCCACCCAGCAGCCATCAACATCTGCTGCAGCTAGTGTGCAGGAAGCCCTGCCACAGGATCCACAGGCCACCAGTACCCCTCCCCCTGCAGAAGGTAAACCACTCCACAAACGTTCCCTGTGACCCAAACAGACACCAGAGATAGTTACCAAGACAAAGACCACCGCCAGGAAATGAGCCCCTCTTGAATGCTCCCCTTGTGTTCCACTGTGTCACCTTGTCCACTTTGAACTGCCATTGCTTCCCTTCATATGGCCCCTTGGACAACAAACAGACTGGCCCACTACACTGAACTTTTCCCAACCATTACCCCACTCTATTGCACTTTCCATTGTATACCAGATTAATTAATAAATACCCTTGGACAAAATTTGAGTGATAGTGCTTTATCTGAAGTAAATGTACAATGTTTTGAACTGTATTTAACTGCATGATCCTGTGCAAATATCCAGTAATATGTTGATCTATCCTATAAATGTGTCTCAGCAGTGTGTACACATCACAGCATTACACTGTTGCAACCACACCAACAACTGCAAAATCGGAAGGCTTTGGGATGCAAAGGTAGTGAGTGGCATTTTGCTACAGCCACACATGCACAACACGGGAGAAATAGAGAAATGTTTAGTTCAACAGTCTTACCTGAGTGTCAGTGGAGGTAATGCTGTCCACATCCTCCTCCTCTTCCTCCTCTTCACTGTCCTCAGTGTCCACTGCTGCCACAGGAGCATTGTCGCCACCCTCCCCCTGCAGATAGGGCACATGGCATCTGAGGGCCAAGTTGTGTAACATGCAGCACACAAAAACAATCTTGCAGACCTTCTCAGGTGAGTAACACAGGGATCCACCTGTCAGACGGAGGCACCTGAGTCTGGCCTTCAGGAGACCGAAGGTCCTTTCAACAATGGGGAATGCCATGAGCACCATTGTACTTCATCTTAGCCCCTGTCCTCGGATTTCTAACAAGGGTCAAGAACCAGGACAGGTTTGGGTAGCTGGAGTCACCTGCAAGAAGTGAGGGACACACATTAGCCTTGCACAATGGAATGGGGTATGACTCCTGAAGGCATGCACTGACACACATTGGGTGGGGACTCTGCTATTCCTCAGGACAAAGGCATCATGCACATACCCAGGATACTTGGCAGTGGCGATGGAGATGTACATGTCAGCAAGGCACACCATCTGGACATAGAGTGAGTGGAAACTCTTCCTATTCCTGTAAACTTGTTCATTGGCCCGGGGGCGGAACTAAGGTAATATGGGTCCCATCAATGGCCCCAATAACATGTGGTATATGTCCCATTGCATCCCATTGCATAGAATCCAGCCTTCACAGTGGCAAATAATCTACCTGTGGGAATGTGATGTAACTGCACATGTGTTTGAGCAAGGCTGCCAAAACCCTTGCAAGCACAATCAAGAACATTGGCTGTGACATTCCTGCAGCCAAACCCACTGTCACCTGGAAAGAGCCTCTTGCCAGGAAATGGAGCACTGACAGTATCTGCACAAGAGAGGGTATTCGTGTGGTGCAACAGATAGCAGATCAGGCTCCAATTGTGCACACAGCTCTGTGATTGTGGCCCAGTCCAGACGATAGATGTGTATGATTTGCCTGTCCTCCAGTGTAGCCTAGTCCACAAGGGGTCTGTACACAGGTGCTTGCCTCCTCCTCCTGTTCCTCTGCAGTGGTTGGTACCTAAGGGTACCTAAGGGTGCCAAAAGTAAGAAGGGAGTGACAACAGAAACTATGGTCATACTACATCAATATAGACAGAGCATGTTTGTATGTTGGACACTGGAATTGTCTAGGTGTGTACATTCGACACCAATGACGCACTTCTAAATCTGTAAATGTGTACAAGCAGTAGAAAATGGCAACCACCTGTCTTGTATGCAGGTACAGGTAGAAGTGACCTCACTCCGCCGGCGTTAGGCGTCATGGCGGGAGGTAGTCTGCCCCCATGTGCTATTCCTCATTAGCTAAAATGGGGCTCTATGGAGTACAGGAACCAGTGACGGTGTACACGCAGCGGACGTGACTGCCATTTTCTGTCTATCACATCATTTGATTCCTGACTTTCCACAGGACCACATCTCCACTGCGTGTGCTGCTGTGACCTGTGTCTGGAACCTGTGATGGCTCATGCAATAGGGGAAAGGCCCCAGCCTTCACGTTTGAGGAGTTGGAAAGGCTAGTGGATGGAGTCCTACCCCTGTATGGGCAGTTGTATGGGCCTCCAGACCGACAGGTGAGTACATCATGGTTACGTTGCCTGCAACATGGCCTCATGTAGATATGTGAGTGGGCTGTCAGTGTGTCATTTGGTGGGGTATGGGTGGCGGCAGTGTTAATGCAGTGGTACGAGTCATGTGTGTGCCTGATGAGGGGCAAATGGAGTATATAGGCCATATGTGTGACAGGCTGGATTGTGTGGTTCATGATGTCCCTCTGTCTGTGTTTCCTCTGCAGGTCAGCGCCCATCAGAAAAAGGGGTTGTGGCGTGCCATTGCCAAGGACGTGTGGACCCTGAGGGTCCATAGCCAGTGGAGCACCTACTGCAGGAACCTTGGGAGGACCTGAGATGCTGGGCCCAGAAGACTGTGGAGGCCCAGCTAGGGACCGCCTCCCAAAGAGAGAGGAGTGCCTGTCGGAACCTAACCCCCCTGATGGCCCGCATACTTACGGTGGCCTACCAAGAGCAGGATGGGCACTTGGGGTTATCACAGCAGCCACAAGGGGGTGAGTACAGGTTGTGTGACAACCATCTTTGTTGCCTGGCATGGGATTTGGGTGCAGAGTTCTAGTCAGTGGAAGTCCCAGTGTGACAGCTTAGATATTGCTGCGTGGTCCAGCTTAGGTATTTTGGGTGTAATGCATATTGTAGATAGCTAGGCAGCTGGCTTTCCATGTCAGACAGGGCTTAGTTGGTCTCAGTTGATGAGCAGATGGCAATGTTTGGCTCCTAGCTGCTGTGGTACGTAGCCAATGGTATGCCAGTGTGATCCATGCTGCCCATTTTTAGTCCCTGTGTGTGATAGGGATGTGTATGCCATCTGTTCTGTTGGTGCTGTGATTGACCATGTGCTCCCTTTCTCCCCCTTCTTCTTTTGTCATCTCGTCCATGTGCGCCTTATCATGGGGCATCAGCGAGTGAGAGAGCTGCAGCCCACGGGACTCAGGAGGCAGATTCCACCGACGCTGAGGGGACCAGTGGGACCAGTGGGACCAGTGGGACAGAGGGTGAAGGAAGCACCACGGGGGGACAGGAACTGATTCAACTGACTCTGATTCCTCCTCTAATGGGAGCTCCCTGGTGGTGCCGGACCCCTCTTGAGCCACCCCAGCTAAAGGTTCTACCACCGCCCCCCATCAGCACTGCCCTCACTGTAGCCCCCCCACCATGTTGCCGTGCCCGCTCACCCAGGAGGGTGGGTGTCTCTTTTGCCCCAGCCACCTCAGGCCCTGTCGCAATAGGGCAGTCAACAACAGTGAATGCCATCCAGGGGCTGCCATCCCAGATGGAGCACTGTAATGCCTTCCTGGAGAGCATTCACTGTGGCTTGGTGGCCCTGCACAGATCATTTTAGGTTCTGGCCTCCTTCTGACGGCAGCCAGTGTCACTGTTTCTTCCGTCCCCCCTCTAACTACCACTTCCCAGTCTCCTCTCCCCAAGCCCATTCCACGTACACATTTTGACAAGCATGCACCCAAAACAACAGATAAGACTCGCACACACAAACACAGGGAGCACACTTCAGTCTACAAGCACTCACACAGCCAACACACTGATGCACACACACCAACATCCACTGCCTCCCCCTCCTCCTCCCTCACAGTTACATCAGCACTCACACCTGCATGCACTGCATCAACAGTCCCAGAACCTGCCACCTGAACATCCTTGCCCACTGTCAACACAACAGCAGATCCGCAGACATGCTCAGTCACTACCACCACCATCTCATGCAGCACACCCACCTCACTTGCAGACATCACCACAACATCCATCCACAATTCCTGTTTGACCTCCCCCTCACTGTCTGCACCTCTCCAAAGGCACACAAATGCTCGCACTCAGACCCCCAATACCCATCCACCTCACACGCACACTGTCCATGCACCTGCACCCAAGTCTAGCATACCTCCTCCTACAACCAGTCCCTCTACCTCTACTCCCATGCCTCCTCCCAAACCCGCCCCATTGGCCCTAAGAAGCTTTTCCTTTCCTGCCTTGAACTCTTCCATCCCCCTCCCCCATCCTGCCCATACGAGGAAGGTCCTACCCCCCCACCCAGTACCTCCAGCAGCGGTGAGGATTGGACTTGTATTTGTACTTGACATACAGTGATTAAGTGTACACTACTATTTTCGGTGCAGACCATTACATGGCCACATACTACTTGTTTTTGCTTTTGCTCTTTTTTAGTCCTTTCCTGGCTTCCATATTTTTGGTGATCTTTTTGTTGATTCTTTAACTTCTCATTGGGAACTCTTTTTTCTGCCTTGGAACTTTGCACTTTTTGAGTTCCCATCATGTCTCAATCTGGAGATGCAGCAGCTGGAGCTGTTTTTGAGTTAGGGAAACTGGAAGGTTACACAGTTGTTCAACTGATACAGTTCTGTAAGGATCTTGCTTGTCCGATGAACAGCTCCACCAGGAAGGAGGAGCTGCAAAAGGCACTGAGTGCCTCAGTGACACCCAAGAATGCTGGGGGGCACACCGAGGAGGAGGAGGAGGATGGGGAGGTGCGGAGTGTTCACAATGGTGTGGTGGATGTACCTGTTATGCCTGAGGAGAGGGTATGTAGCAGTGTGTCATCCAAGGGTCTGACTCCTGAAGAGTTGCAGGACAGACAGGCAGAGAGGGTTCACCAGTTGGAGTAAGAGAAGCTTAGGATGAAAATGGAGAGGGAAATGGAGGAGAGGAGGATGGCCATACAAGAGAAGAAGATGCTCCTGGCTCATGAGCTTAGTTTAAGGGCACTAGATTAGAGGAGCCAATCTAATAGATATGGTGGCAGCAGTACCAAAGTGCAGGCTGAGAGGAGCGTGCACATTCTTAAAGACCTAGTGAAAGATTATAAGAGGGAGGATGACATATATCTTTGGTTTAAAGGGTATGAGTCTGCTCTCCGCATGAATCTGGTCCCTGAAGCACAAAGGGATTATCTAAGTGTGTTTCTCCAATGCCCTGACTATAGTGAGAGTCCTTGCTTGGACAGGGGTTAACCTGACTGCCAACCAAAGACCCCATTTCTAACATTGGAGGTATGTGAGGCTGAGGTGCTGGGTAATGTGTGAGTGGTGGCTGTGTGTGTGGGTGTTGAGGTGGTGTCTGGGGGTATGGTGGATGTGGTGGTTGTGCTTGTGGGTATTGAGGTGGTATCAAGGGGTATGGTGGATGTAGTGACTGTGTTTGTGGGTGGTGGGGTAGTGTCTGTGGGTATGGTGGATGTGGTAGCTGTGTTTATGGGTGTTGGACTGGTGTCTGAGGGTGTCATGGATGTGGTGGCAAAGGAGACGCCTACCTTCTTGGGTGAGCGGGCACAGCCAACTGTGTGGGGAACAATAGAAAGTGTGGCAATGGAACTGCGGGTGGCGGACAAGAGGTGCAGGCCCTGATGGGTCTGCCACCACTAGGGAGTGGTCACATGAGGAAAAATCTGAAGATGATGATGTGGATCCTGCGTCCTCCATGGCACTCCCCTCATCCCCTGGGCCACTAAATTCCTCCATGTTGGTTGTCTCATGACTGGAGTACAGAGGCCAGATGCTTCCACACTTGGTTCCACCCTATCTCCTCCACTTGGCTGGGATGATGCTGAAATTACAATGACAAACAGGGTCACTACATTTTGCTGAGCACACTTGAACAACAGCTGTGATTAGCAAACATTATCATGTAACCCCCAGCCTCAAGCTCCAGTAAAGTGACTCCAACATTTGCAACACCATATGCATGCATGCTACATGAACTGTCATCAGTTGCTCACAGGATATTCAGAAGCATGGTCAATTCTAATTGCATGGGTGAATTTGTACAATCACAGTATCCACTGTACAAGTATGAGACCTTATCACCTTCAATGGTTTGCCCCATGTAGTATCCCTCAGTTACCTGTTGTCACACATTAGTAGGGGATTGACACGTTCAGTTCCACAGTTCCCACACATGGTCATGCATACAGCTAATGTTCATGAAGAAATGATGGCCAAATAATCCAGCTGTTGCTGAAAGAAATAAAGCAGGAAACACCCATGTCACACTAGAACAAAAACAACAATGGTCACTTGACTATATGTACATAGTCTAAATGGACTCATGGACGTTGTACTAATGTTGCTCAGACAGATAACACATCTTGCACAGAAATGTACACTGGAGACAGGTTGGGCAAAATGTCAGGGAGATTATTGTACAAAATCCATACCACAATGAATCAGCTCGCCCCACGGAAATCACCTTTCTTGATTGCAACTCCTGACAATACGTTACTCTGATTGCAAGAGTAGAAACCAATGGTCCTTTGAATGTTGTAGAGACCCAGGGATTCCTGTACCTGTAGAAGGCCCTCGGCATGTTGCTCAAAGTTAAGGCATATCACTGTCTCTTTTTGTCATGCAAACAGAGATTCCCTTGGATGAATGGTTGTACACAACTACATGTGATTCCCACATTACTGCAAGACACTCTCTGATGCATCTCAACACTCAAGTAATGAACCTTCACCATTTAACATGTGGCAAGCACTTTGTTAAATTATTCTACATCAATAGCATGGAAATGTACATTGTGGGTAAAAACTATAGTCCTACCTGCCATGTCCTTCATTGCTACTGCAATTGTACATGCCAAAATACATGGCATGAGGGATGAGGCTAAGCATGACCCGCCAATCAATGGTGGCACACTCTTGTCTGTGGCACAACATAAAATGCAACCTCATCACATATGTCCAATTCAAAACTCATGTTGGCATGCACACATATGTGACGGATTCAAACATCAGCCCATGAAGACAGGTAGACCATGCATGAAACAGCAGTGAAAAGTATATGGCAAAAGTGAAAGGCACACATGCTAACATGCAGGCACAAGGAAGTAAGGCACCAGTGATATCACCAAATCATGTCACCGAACAATCACCACTTACCAAGGGAAAGTATGGATCTGAGACCGTACCCAAATTGCAATGTATGCTCTGCCACATGTATGATGGCAACCGTCACATGACAGACAGTAGTGAGGCACCAGCACTCGTCACAGACTAAAGACAAGTGGCCAGTGGGGCACAGATGCCAATAGACTGACTAGAGCAGAGACATGGATGAGTAGTATGATCTATTACGGAATGTTGTTTGGGCTGACACACTGAAGACAAGTGGACTGTTGGGTGCAAATGACACCCACAACAACAAACAACATAACAGGATTAATTACCAATTAATTGGTTGTGGACTGTACTTTGCTGTGTCCTAGGTCACTGGGCCAATAGATAAGGCACATGAGCATGCACTAACTACCATTGATTGATTGGTGGATTGATTTATCACGTATAGAGTGCACTGTCTCTCCCAAGGGAGTATCCTGTTGTTAAGGCAAAACCAGCAAAATGAGAGATGGTGCTTTAAGGGGTTGAGCAAGGGTGCTAAAGGTGTCATGAAAAGAGACCACTTACAAGATGTAGAAATAGCAGAGGGAGTCTACCTACCTATCTCCCATACCTACACAAACAATAATTCTTCTTGTGTGTCCCTGGCCCATCTATAACCTTCAGGAGGAGATGGCAGACTTCAACTTGGCAATATAACAGGCAGGAGTATGCACAGGACTCACCCCCTTGTAGCTGTTGTGCTCCCATCACAAGTCCATCATGCTCAGGGTAGGCTACCGCCAGAATGCAGGCCATTATGGGGGCAGGATCCGACATGCATCACACTCACGTTGGGAGGACAGCCGCAGCTGGATCTCTGTGATCTTCTGGGCCTAGCATTTCAGGTCCTCCCACCTCTTCCGACAGTGGGTGCTCCGCCGGCTACGGCCCCCCTTCCTGTTGATGGCTCTCCAAATCCCTTTCTTATTATGGGAATTGACCTGTATGGATGCAAGAGACAAATCAAAATGTTACAAATCCATCTTTTTCGCCAAATGGTTGTGGCACACACATTTCAGAAACACCAGCCACAAAAAGGTTTAATTGTTAACACACCACAAGTGTAAATCACACATGCTAATAAGTACAGGGACATGCACACTTTTGGAGTCATCTCCCGACTAACCCACTACCCTGCTCATGACCAACACCTACTAAGCAAGCCTACTGACATCAGTTAGCCCCAGCTCAAGCAACATGCACTGTGATGTGAGCCACAATGATACACAACACACCATTGTGGCCTTCTGAAGGGTAAACTCCTTGGGCCAGACTGGACAGACACATGTACATCCAGCCACATTGACTTAATGCATACAGTCCCTCCAGGCAACTACCACAGCACAGACTTCTCCCTAACAATTAAGTGACAATGAATGTGCTGCCATGGGTGATAGAGAAAGTCCCTTCCCTGTGCATGTGTGGGCATGTGGGCTACCCAACGTTTACTTATACCACTTCAGGGTGGATTTGTGTGGTATTTACTTGTATCACAGAACACGCTTTTTATCATATGTGACAATCCTACAGAGATGGCATCCAACATACTAAGGTATGTTGGTCTGATTGGTTGCATGTAACCATGCTAAGGAGTTTGGCACTTTTGCAGTCTGCTTGTACAGGGCATATGTAACCTATGTAAAGGTGACAACGGAGGTGTGGGTGTTAAGGACCTGGTGGTATTCACAGCGCTGGACATTTCTTGATGTTGCTGCCTCCTCGAAACTGCACTTACATAACAATGTCTGCTCCCCTTTTTGTGTAATGGTATATGATTACAGGATACACAACCATTTGTTGCTATTACAACCGGCATGACCAATGAGACAGTATTTGAGCTGTTTTGATTCATAGAATGGTGGTACTTACCCTTCATATGTTCATTCCACTGAGGCCTCCCAGTAAGCTGTACTCACCTTTACCTTTACCCACATATATTCTAGAGGGTCCTTTATATTTACCTGGTTCTCATCAGTTTGACTTTGCAATCAAACTGATTTCTTTTTGTGAGATTATTTATCTGACATATGGCTGATTTTTCTCTGGCTTTGAAATTACACAAGTTGAAGTTTGCCTGACAATAATGTCTACTATAACATTTGCGATTTTATTTATTATTGATTCAATTTAGGGTGACTATAGTACTTCAGCTCCCACATTTTCCAAGGTACCCTTTCCTTCATTTAGGAGGGTAAGCAATCTAACCTTGAAATTATTTCAGCTTCTTCTGGTCATTGCTATATGGAGTTGGTGAGTCCACAATTAACTAAATATGTGTTACACACAGAATGGAAGCATGTCATCACCGAGTGTCACTACACTATGATGTGTTTGTTTTTTTGTTCTTGTGACTTTGACTTTAATATGTATTTGTCGGTCTGTTCTGTCTCCACAGGTCCACACCTATTTAAGTTTCTTTTGCGTAGCTCTTTATGTAAGTTAAATGTTTTCCATATTCTCTTAGGGTTTTTTTGTATTTGGTCCTGATGAAATGCAACCTGAGCCGTAGGGACAACTATGGCATGAAACATGTTGACATGTACTTAGGGCTAAAGGGTGAATTTTCCTTTGCCCCATCTTTCTCTTTGTAGAGTGGAGGAAGATTATTTCCTTTCCACTCCCCTCTGTTTTTAACCTTGACCAAGACCCGCAGTAAACATACTGCGGTGATGTTCTCAGGCCAATTTTAACTCATTTTCTCCAGCTCCTGTCTTCTTCATGTAGGCTTGAATCTACTCCTACACTTAACTATGGCATGCACTTCAAAAGATCTCTGGCAAAGACCATCTTGTGGGGCCCGTCGGACATTACAGCACCAGCCCGAAAAAGAGCAGGCCCTATGATGAAGCATGACATCTAGTGGATGTGTGAGGGCTCGAGCTTCTACTTATAGAAGTGCCTTTGGGACCCGTGTTCATTTATGAAAAACAGTGTACTTTTCTGATTTATATGGAGTAAGGAACAAGTCATAAGTCAATGACACACATTGACAATGAGGCAAAATGGACTATGTCATGGAGTTATCTCAGCACCCATCCCTAATGTAGTCAATAGACAAAGGCCTTCAGGCCAAGTCTTGCCATGGGAGATTCACTTTGGCTACATGCAAGTATCAGCAGGTCTATGTGGAGTGGGCCTGGTGCCACAGTATCATAGCCACAGTAACTCTACCCCAGCCTGGCCTATGTCCCATATTGGGAGATACATATGAAAGGTCATGGACTTTGCGGGATGACCATACAGAGCCTACATGACACTCACATTTTCATCTCTTTCAAGCATGACCGTACATCATGTGCCTATCCTCTATGTGGGTTGTGGCTTGTGTGGCATTCTGAAGGGCACCGTTTTTTTAAATATGGTTCTCATACAACAATTTGCTAAGGGCAGATGTTGCCTGAGTGCTCTGTTGCACTATATGCAATGCTAACAGGACCCTCAAATGACTCAAACAGTATACATTCGCAGCTCATGCTATGATGTACATATATTTGACATGTACAACCATCATATCCAAAGATATGACATTGTATGACTGTAAAGTCTCCTTTCCTAGATATATGAATGTAACACAAGGAGGATCGAGGCCTTATAACACATCACACAGCACAATATTAATCTGAAATACATAGAGTATTTTTCTCCACTACCTGCACAACATACATCCCATGTATGGCACACAAAATTTGACAACACACACCCAAATGTCTCACTGGCACTCAGAGACACATTTTAACCTATGAGGAAGGCAAGGAGGAAGGAAAGGATGCTGTTGAACAGAGTCAAGTATGCCCATGAGGTTCTTCGCTGGTCCTCTGATGAGCCATAGAGTTGACCATACAGGAGAAGGACCTGCTTACCGAGCTTCTCCAGCTCTTCAGGAGATAAGGCAGGGGCCCTGGCATTATTGCTCCCAAAGGTGGAACACAGAAGCTGAAGTGGTGGAGGTGTTTGCAGCAGTGTCGCGAATCATGTGAGTGAATTAGCAAATCCCGGTGTACATGTATGCCACTTATGTAGTCATCACTGCCAACAGCCACAGCCATTGGCCTGCAACCATCACAGGCAACAACATTTGCCTATGGCTGTGTCCACAGCGGTTTGAACCACCCACCACATGGTCAACTTCTGCTGGTGGCCGTGGGTAGTTCTTCCTGTCCAGTGAAGTAGGTCAGGCATCCGCCATTTTGGCATCTGGAAATACAGTATTGGGTCCCTATAAATGGGTCACAACACCAACATATGTGTTGTATCATCCCAAACATTCTAAAGAAGCCTTGTTGTGTAGGTTCTACTGCACAATCACCAGTGTAGTGTGTTGCTGGGCACAGATTGCATAGTATAGCAGCGCACTATCCACCACCGCTGACGGTATTTTTTGGGGTCAGAACAGACTGTTGAATTTTGTGGGGAATTTGAGAAGCAGATAGTTGGGTGTTGCCCAAATCCATGTTGTGGACACCTATGTTGAGAATCATGTGGGTCACATTTGACCCTTGTGCAGTTGACAGCTGTGATGTGTACTGGGTGAAATTTATTTCCAGTCAGAAATGCTTTGTCACATGATTTTGTTGCTATACATCATGTATGTTGGTGTGGACACAGTGGCTATTGCTCCAACTCATGTATTTTCACAAATAGAGACCCTGGGGGAGGGAGGAGGTAACAAACTCCAGTGTACCATCCATTGCCATATCTTCAAACAATGGAAGAATGTCACATCATAAAAGAGTACCATCTGAATAGGCAAGCAATTGTAGATTTATGTCATCAGTTGGAGCCAGATCTGATGCCTGAAAAGAGTAATCCAACATGCATTCCACCCATTGTTCAACTCATGGTAGAACTACACCTTTTGCCCACAGGGTCCTTCCAATATACAGTGGCTATATCTGGTGGTATGTCCCAACCTATGTTCAGTGTTGTGTTAAGAGATGTGCTATCGGCAATGCTGAAACACATTGACAGCTATATCAGGTTCCACAGACATGAGGATTTAGCTAATGTGAAGGCTGACGTCTATGGTTTTGCTCACCTCCCACATGTGATGGAAGCCATTGATGGCACACATGTTGCCTCAGTGCCACTGCATGCCAGTGAACAAGTCTATCACAACAGGAAACACTTTCATTCCATCAACGTGTAAGTTGTCTGCTTGTCGGATCTCTAAATCTCAAAGGTCTGTGCCTGGATCCCAAGTTCAGCCCATGATTTCTTTGTAATGTGGAACATCACCATATCCCAGCTAATGTCACAACTGCAACCAGAGAGGGCCTGGCTGGTTGGTAAGTCATATCTGTCCTGATGTTGTGTGTGCAGTGGCAGGTGCTATAATCATTAGGTGTGTGATTCATTGTTTCACTTATGTCTCATTCCTAAACAGGAGACTCAGCAAATCCAAACCATCCTTGGTTACTGACGCTTCTGAGGAATCCAGCTATGCCAGGGGAAGTCCACTTCATTGTGGCCCATAGAAGAAGATGACGTGCAGTGGACCAGATATTTGGTCTCCTGAAGGCCAGATTTGACTGTCTGGACAGGACTGGGGGAGCCCTCCTCTACATGCCCAGGAAAGTGTGTCAGTTCACTGTGGCATGCTACAAGCTCCATAACATCACCCTGTGGAGAAATATCTCTTACATCCCAGAAGAGGAAGAGCCTGTGGTACCACCGGGTGAGAATCCTGAAATGCCAAATGAAGATGATAGTGTTGAGGAGGAAGGAGCTGACATGTGACAAGATCTCATCAACAGCTTCTTCTCAGCTTCTTAGTGTTTGCTATGAGATGTCATGACTTTGATTGTATGATGAACTGTAGTTGTGATCATGTGTAAAGTTAATCCTTGGATATGGTTAGTGAGCTGATGCTCAGGAAAAATCAGTCAAAGGGTGTTTGATGAGGTAGCTTTTGACACATCTTGATAATGTTGATTTGTTTTTGTAAGATTTTTTGTAATGTACTTTGTTCTCCAGATGCTTGCTATGTGACTTGTGTCATTTGTATGGTTTAATACTTAAACCCCTTGTTTTTATTTTTCAGCTACCTTCACCATGACATCTTCATGTGGGCATTTCAGAGTTGTGACATTGGCAGGTATGTGATACTGTCTGGACATGTGAGGTGGACATAGATTGTTCCTGGGACATCCAAAGTCTGTAGGTTACAGAATTTGGATGTGGAAGACCTGTGCCAAGACAGTTTTCACAGTGATGGGATGGAAGTACAGATTGTTCCTTATCGTGTGGTGGCCCTAGTGCATCACATGTATCATCATGTGGTCATAAAATTTGTAGTCCTAGGCCAACATCATTTTAGATTCCCATCACATTAGCAAAACACTCTTTTTGTATGAACTGTCTGTAGCTGTTGATGTGTTTCATCATTTAAGGCTGTTGTAGAGCCATTTTAGAGATACCTGTGGCACGTTATTTAAGCAACTAGGCCTGCTGCTTGAGCTCTTTAGCCTTGTAACGTTTTATTTTATTTTTTTTCATTTTATTCTTTTAGGATCAGCCGCATTCATGATGGTATTTTATTTTCCTTTATCTTGTTGTCCTTTCACCTAGGAAAGCATTACATTTCTTGGGCACAATATTCTTTCACTCTGTGCTTTCTTCAAGGCTTCAGTGAGTGAGGATTTTCAGTACAAGTGGTACACTGCCTCTCTAACATTCACAGAAATACACATATTTTTACGTGGGGACACTTTCTCAGAGCATCAGTTGTTTTATTTTGAAAACATAGAAGATTGTTCCAGCCAGATGACCACAACTGCATGCTGTCTGACTTTGTTATAGCTGCTTATGAAGGCCCCCAGTTCCCAGGCCCTTATGGGGATGGTGTCCCTGTAGATAACAGGCTTCTTCACTACTGTCATACTCAGGTATGGGTAATGATGTTTTCCCAGGGGGGAATCCTGAAGGGCGGATAACGGCTTATCCTGCTGTGCTCTAACATAGCTTACATATATTATGCATTGTGACAGTATGGTGGGACATTTCTTGTGTTTCACTTTTTAGTCACCATTTTGGTTCTGGTATGTTTCATCATTCTGATTATTGCATTTCATGTTATTCTATCTGAGATGCAACTGATTCAATAAATCTTATTGAACCATTTCCTGCCTCTGTTTGTCTTTACATGTGTGAGACTAATGTAACTTAGAGAAAAGGGTGAGATCTGATCCACCATGATTTCCCTGAGGAGTCATAATGTCATGCACCTGATTGCCACAAATCAACCCTGCTCCTGGACAGAGAAAAGACACGGCTAGCTTGCCGGAAATGGATTAGGCTGACAGTTGACACATGGTGTGGGACTGGACTCAGTTCCCACAATTCAAGTGATGCTGCTGCCCAAATCCAGCAGCTTTATTGGTACAATTGGAGCCAACATGACATTTGGCTGTCAACATTTGGTCATGCACTGATTTTCAGATCCTCCTGAGTATCTCTGTCTCACTGCCTGCTGAAGGCACCTCAATACTATATACAGAGATGTCCATGGTATTGAGGATTCCCTCCTCAGCTGGATAGGTAGTACCTATCTGATGCTGTAGGTTGTTCAAGCTTGAACCTTAAAAGGATTAATCCCAATTAGGTGTCCTTATCTTTGAACAGGTATATCTACCATGGCGAACCCGCAAGGAATGGTAATTGCAGTAAAATGAGACCTCCCTTCACAGCTCAATTGTTAGCTATTGGCCTTACAGCCCAGGGGTTCCTGTTAAATTTGTAGTTCAGGCTCATCCAGCCGATAAAACAGAAACATTTTATTCGTGGGTCAACTTTCCAGCAGTCAATGGTAACACTAATACATTTCATCATTACACACCTTTTAATATACCTGCACAATACAGAGCACACGCATACCTCTATCTTTTCAAGACCATAATAACTGACATGATGGCACCCTTCCCCATACAATACTACATGTTAGGTGAGGTCCTCTGAGCAATAATAGTCCTACCTGGCCTTTATTGGCCACATATACACTGCATCCTGATGCAGGCACCTCGGCAGTAGCTGAGGTTTGTTGCTTATACATTGAACTTACAGCAATATATAGAATCTTAGTACAGTTTGTAATGCAAACATTAAATATCAACACAGTACGAGCTGCCCCAGCACAACCACATGCAGTCACACCAGGCATTAGCCCAGAGACTGTACCTTCGATAATGAGTAAGGTACCCACCAAACGGGAAGAAATTCTGTTTTGGTTAGCTCAAAAAATAAATGTGCTGGAAGCAGGATTTCCCCATATGGGACCTCAAGATAAAAGACAAGATTCCCACTATGTGCTTGCCATCTGGGATGGTTACCACAGTAGATAAATGCACTACTTGGGTCACAGTATCTGCCACGCTCTATACTGCCTCACACTGTACACTAGCACTTGTCAATCTTCAAGACATGTTGAAACTAATTAAAGATGAATATGGGGCAGCCCCTACCCTGGATTTGATGATGCAATTAATGGGCAATTTTGCCACTGTATCCTGAATAATATTAAGTAATCCTAAAAGGGAAGCAGTAGCACTAGCAGTACACATGCGACTCCGAGACATTCCTGTACAGGATCAAGAACATGAACTGTCAAAGATTATCACTGAGACCTACTTTAGTATTGGTCAGGATAGTCTGGGAGCCAGACCTAACAAACCACAACTACAGGATAAATCCAATAAGGATTCTACCAAGTAATCACCTTAATGTTCTAAAACATGCTGCGATAACCAAAAACACCTAAAAAAGAAAAGGGAGAATCTCTGCATTTGAGACCCCTCAAAACCACTATTATCTCAGAAACAGAGATAATATAAAAAGCCCTGATAGATATCAATATACTGATACATGCCAATCTTGTTCCTTTTAGGATTCACCAGATAAACGCAGTGAGAGAGATGGGTGGTTAGAACAGTGAACTGAGGGCCAGATTTAAAAGAAACTGGGGCAGCACGGTGCTGCACCAAAATCAACAGTGCTGTGCCAGTTTTGGAATGCAGGGATGGGCCACATTCACTAGAGTACGTGGCAGGCCTGCATTTCCACCTGCGCCAGCACTATATTAAGCTGCCAATGTAGGCATCCTTGCATCATAGTGCAAGGGTGTCTGCGTTGAGGGGAGTGATTATTTATGTGCAGTAAGGTATCCCTTCCTGCACATAAACAATCTACAATGACTATTTAGCACTTCTATGTGTGCTGCAGAATACATGGCATTTTCCATCTTATATCTCTACTGCATTGTGCAGCACACATAGAAAAAGCAAAAAATAAGGAGGAATAAAAGCATTCCTCCAAGTTTTTGGTGCTGCCACAGATTTATGTTTTCTCGTAAATCTGGGGCAGTTTAAAAAACAATGGGTGGTGCGATGAATCACTCACTGCAACACCCATTGCCCACCCCTCTGGCACAGAAAACTGCATCAGAGGGGCCCATATTTACAAGGAGGCTTAATGCCACAAAAGGTGGCGTTACACCTCCTTGCAAATATGGAGCAGTGAAAAGCACCACCGAGGCGTCATTGAAAGTGACGCTCGGGTGGCACTAAGGCCTTTTAAATCTTGCCCAAAGTACGTGAAACCAAGAAAGGAATCACAGATTGTGGCACATCACTGACATTTGTTTGTGACATACCACCACATGCAGAAGCACTGGATTGTAATGACCCTGTGATCAGAAACTGTTGTACTGCCATCTGTCTTTGCATTATATGATGTTGGATTAAGTTTGTGTGGTAGGTGATATGGCTCCAGCTGATGACATCAACCACTTTAATGTTCACCCATTCTACAGGACAATGGGCTGCATTTTGAGTTTGGTGGACGGGACAACCCGTCTGCCAAATTCCTGACAGGGTGGCTGCCACTGTAGTGGTGACCACCCTGCTGATCCTCTTATGTGTTTCTCTCTAGGCTGATGGGCAGAAACCGAGATTTCCAACCATCAGCCTGGCAGTTACATTTTCCTACTGAGAGGAGTGTGCTGGGCTTGGGCTCCAAACAATTCTGGCTCTACTCTTATGATTTCATCCACTATGACTCTCTACTCATCCTCTGAAAAACAGGGATTTTGTTTACGTGACATGGTGGAAAATTAAAGTGGGTGACAGGGAGTGACTTACAACAGAAAAGTGATGTGGGAAGTAAATAGAGAAAAGTGTGTGAAAGGGGTTTAATGGGATAGTGAAAAAAGGGGTGACTAATCACTCTAAACAAAATCAAATGTGGTCTCTTGGTTTCAGTGGAGAGGTAAAGGATCATGGTATGTGAAGGGGTGTGTTTTATAGTGAAAGTGTCTCAATGGCTAATAAACCAAATTGTATCTGCAATTTATAGGGTTTACAAAGTAAGACACAACCCAACTAAATGTTGCTCATGAGGATCACAGCCTCTGGCAGACAATGTCTACATGCTTATCAACTGTCACAAACTAAAGGAATTATGGCAGACAGTGCACATTCTGAGGGTGCTGGAGTGTTAGGCTATTGGCCACGGCTCCCTTAAGGGAGCCGTGGCCAATAGCCTAACACAAGTCCCGCCAAGCAGCCTAGTGGGAACTCATATTGCAATGTTTGCACTGGTCAGCTCGGCGAGAACATTCAAATATGACTGGAGGGGGATGTCACCGCTATGGCGGTGGGTTCCTTCCAGTGAGTTTAGTGGTCCCGTGGTGGGACCGCCAAAATCATAATGAGCCCCTAAGATATTACCAAGCATGAAATTCTTACAATGTTGATTATTGGGCTGCATTGTTCTGCCTTTGTTTGAAGGTGATTAGAGCAGGCAATCAACTGTTTTGCATAGTTTACTGTTCATTTGTTCTACACGTGTGGAAAAAATATTGGAAAAAAATATTGTGATGCATAAATATTGTGTCAAGAATATTGGGATATCAAAAATGTCATGGACAGGAATATCAAAGGTAAAAATATCATTTTTAGTGTTGTTTTTATTAGTGTTGTAAAAAATATTGATGTAGAAACTATTGTTATATGTAAAATTGTTTGTTAGTGTTAATTAGTATGTGATGAATTGAAACGTGTTTGATTGCATGTGTTTTTATTTTTTTAGTATTAAGTAAGATATTTTGTTACTTTATGAAGTTGCTGAAATTTGTATTTTTGGTTGCATTTATGGATGTAATTAATTGTTGAACTTTTTTAAGTGGTGGTACATTGGGTTTTTAGGGGATAAAGGTAGGGAGATTGTTATGAAGAATTAATGTTTTGAATTAGAATTTCAAAGTAATATTGTTAAAGATATGCAAGTTAATAATTCAGAAATGTTTGCATTCCTGTTATATTATTCTGTATAATATATTTTAATTTTAGGTCAATTAAGACATATATTAAGGACATTAAATATTTTATAATAACATGTTTAATATCACAAAAGATTAAAACATATACAAATTTTGTATTTAAGTATCATATTTAGAAATACTTTTATGTTAGAATTATAAATGTTACATAATTTTTTAAAATATTTCTGACATTGTATAACAATGATTTTTATAATAAATTGAATTTTAATTCAAAGTTAACCGCTATGGTGCCTTGGACGAGATCACCTCGTCCTGCACCCTAGAACTGGGGGGAGCGCTAGTGCTCCCCACTTGGGCCCCCCACCCACACCCCCCAGTCGTGGATGGAAGGGGAATCCCTTCCACCCCGACCCCCCCAAACCCCCACCGTGACATCAGCACGCATCATGCGCTGACAATCACAGAGGCCTCCTGCATTGAGCTGGAAGCTCAGCTTCCAGCGCGATCGGAAGAGAAATGCAAAGCATTTCTCTTCCGATCACGTGGAGGAGGCCGGAGAGGCTTCAAAGGGAAGGAAATGAATTTCCTTCCTTTTGAAGTCTCTCTCAGCGTTTCAAACGCCAGATTGTAAAACAATCCGGCTTTTGAAACGCCCACTAGACACCAGGGATTTATTTTGAAAGTGGAAATTGGCATAAGGGAGCGACCCCTTGGGCAAAGGTCGCTCCCAGGGTGGGCATTTTTTTGCAGAAACCTCTAGGCACCAGGGATCATTTTTTTTTTTTTTTTTTTTTAGAGGTGGGGAGCGATCCATTAGGCAAGGGTCGCTCCCCTGGGGGGCAAATTGTATTTAGACCATTTCTGCCCCCCTTGGGGCAGATCGCCCGATTTTAGGTCAATCTGCCCCCAAGGGGGGCAGAAACAACTAGGCGCCAGGGCTAATTATTTATTTGTGTTTTTTTTTTTTTTGTGAGGTGGGGAGCAACCCATTAGGCAAGGGTCGCTCCCATGGAGGGCAAATTATATTTAGACCATTTCTGCCCCCCTTGGGGGCAGATTGGCCGATTTTAGGTCAATCTGCTGCCTAGCGGGGAGAAACAACTAGGCACCGGGGATTTGTATTTTGCACCAATGTCACGCAAGGGGAGCGACCCCGTATGCAATGGGTGCTCTCCGGGGGTGGGGCTTGGGAGAGTGGGGGGCAAATTTATTTTAGGCCATTTCTGCCCCCTCCTGGGGGCAGATCGGCCTATTGTTATTAGACTGATCTGCCCCCGGGGGGCAGAAACCTCTAGGTGCCAGGGCTAAAAAACAAATTGTGTTTTTTTTTTGGTTTGTTTTTTCAGAGATGGGGAGTGACCCATTAGGCAAGGGTCGCTCCCCTGGGGGGCAAATTGTATTTAGACCATTTCTGCCCCCTTGGGGGCAGATCGGCCAATTTTTGTTACGCCAATCTGCCCCCATGGGGGCAGAAACCACTTAGGCACCAGGTATTGGTGTGTGTGTATGCGTGTGTTTTCTTTAGGGAGGCAGCCCCTTGGGTAAGGGTCGCTCCCCATGGGAGCACATTACTGTTGGCCATATCTGCCCCCCATTGGGGGCAGATGGGCCTATTTTTGGAAGGCCCATCTTCCCCAAGGGGGGGAGGGGGGGGCAGAAAGCCCACCAGAGGCCAGGGAAGTTTTTTCCCAAAAATAAGAGGGTGGGGGTATGGCCATACCCCCACCCCAAATAAATGGGGCCAAAGTTGTTCTACCTCTGATCCACACCCGGGGGGGCAGAAAGTCTACTAGATGCCAGGGAATTTAAAAGAAAACTAAAAATATTGGGGTGGTGGCTACCAACCAGTATGGGCTTGGCTACTCCCCCACCTCAACTGAAGGGGGTAACAGTCTTTCAGCTCTCCCCCACACTCTAAAACATCTTATCCCACAGCAATCAAGAAGGCATTTGATTATTTTGGGTTTTAGTTTTACATTTGGGCCATGAGAACTTGGCTTACTCTCAAAATCGTCCCACTTGGAATGGTGAGGGCTGCACTTTATGGACTTTGGAACACTGCCATGTAGAAAAATCCACAATTGTGTTTCAAATGCACCCTGCACCATTGTTGTACCCACAATCCCCTGCAAACCTCCAACTTTGCTGGAAATCACACATTTTTCCCACATTTTTGTGATGGAACCTTACGGAATCTGCAGAAATCCACAAAACTCCTATCATCCAGCATATATCTATACCGATAAAAATTCTGCTGCACTTGTCAGCCTAAAAATGTCCTTTTGGACCCCCTTTGTTCCCCCTCAAGATCGACATGTTTTTGGCTCTTCCCTTTCACAAGCACTTGGCCCACCTAAACAAATGAGGTATCATTTTTACCGGGAGACTGAGGGGAACATTGGGTGGTATAAAATGTGTCCCAGTGTGGTGATCCCACACAGAAATGTGGGAAAAATTAGATTTTTCAGCTAAATTTGAGGTTTGCTGAGGATTCTGGGTAAGAAAACATTGGGGGATCCACGCACGTCACATCTCACTGGACTCCCTTGGGTGTCTAGATTTCAGAAATGTCTGGGTTTGGTAGGTTTCCCTATAAGGCTGCTGAGTCCAGGACCAAAAACGCAGGTGCCCCCCTGCAAAAACAGGTAGTTTTGTATTTGATCATTTTGATGTGTCCACGTTGTGTTTTGAGCCATTTCCTTTCGTGGGCACTAAGCCTACCCACACAAGTGAGGTACCATTTGTATCGGGAGACTTGGGGGAACGCTGGGTGGAAGGAAATTTGTGGCTCCTCTCTGATTCCAGAACTTTCTTTCACAGAAATATGAGGAAAATGTGTTTTTTTTGACAAATTGCGAGCTTTGCACAGGATTCGGGGTAACAGAACCTGGTCAGAGCCCCACAAGTCACCCCATCTTGGATTCCCCTAGGTCTCTAGTTTTCAGAAATGCACAGGTTTGGTAGGTTTCTCTAGGTGCCGGCTGAGCTAGAGGCCAAAATCTACAGGTAGGCACTTTGCAAAAAACACCTCTGTTTTCTGTAAAAATAATGGGATGTGTGCACGTTGTGTTTTGGGGCATTTCCTGTCTCCGGCGCTAGGCCTACCCACACAAGTGAGGTATCATTTTTATCGGGAGACTTGGGGGAACATAGAATAGCAAGACAAGTGTTATTGCCCCTTGTCTTTCTCTACATTTTTTCCTTCCAAATAGAAGAGAGTGTGTAAAAAAGACGTCTATTTTAGAAATGCCCTATAATTCACATGCTAGTATGGGCACCCCCGGAAATCAGAGATGTGCAAATAACCACTGCTCCTCAACACCTTATCTTGTGCCCATTTTGGAAATACAAAGGTTTTCTTGATAGCTATTTTTCACTCTTTATATTTCAGCAAATGAATTGCTGTATACCCGGTATAGAATGAAAACCCACTGCAGGATGCAGCTCATTTATTGGCTCTGGGTAACTAGGGTTCTTGATGAATCTACAAGCCCTAAATATCCCCACAACCAGAAGAGTCCGTAACGGTATATTGCTTTAAAAAATCTGACATTGCAGGAAAAAGTTACAGAGTAAAACGTAGAGAAAAATTGCTGTTTTTTTCACCTCAATTTCAATATTTTTGTTTCAGTTGTTATTTTATGTAGGAAACCCTTGTAGGATCTACACAAATTACCCCTTGCTGAATTCAGAATTTTGTCTACTTTTCAGAAATGTTTAGGTTTCTGGGATCCAGCATTGGTTTCATGCCCATTTCTGTCACTGACTGGAAGGAGGCTGAAAGCACAAAAAATCATAAAAATGGGATATGTCCCAGTAAAATGCCAAAATTGTGTTGCAAAATTGGGTTTTATGATTCAAGTCTGCCTGTTCCTGAAAGCTGGGAAGCTGATGATTTTACTACCGCAAACCCTTTGTTGATGCCATTTTCAGGGAAAAAACCACAAGCCTTCTTCTGCAGCCCCTTTCTCCCATTTTTTTGGAAACAAAAACGAAATTTTCACTGTATTTTGGCTAATTTCTTGGCCTCCTTCAGGGGAACCCGCATGGGTACCTGTAGAATCCCTAGGATGTTGGAAAAAAGGGACCCAAATTTGGCGTGGGTAGCTTATGGGGACAAAAAGTTATGAGGGCCTGAGCGAGAACTATTCCAAATAGGCAAAAAAAGGCCTGGCACAGGAGGGGGAAAGGCTTGGCAGCAAAGGGGTTAATGTTTCACTTTTTGAACATAGAATGTATTGAAATATTTTTTTAAATTATGATTGCTACTTTTGAGTCATGAATTTATTTTTATGTCAATGTTTAAAGTTTATGAATTGCAGTAAATATTTTCAACAATATATTATTTTTTATCATAACATGTCATAAACTATTATTTATATATTTAAAATTATAAATATGTATATAAAGGTTTTTGGTTAATTTTATACAGCAAAAAATAGGTGATAATTTCAATACTTGAAGAAGCTTTATCTCTTTCGATTGTTCTGTCCATATTTTGCTTACAGTAGAAGGAGTCAAAACGTTTTGCAAAGGTAAATATTCTTCTTGTTGAGTAATCTTATCTCTATTAAACGTCTTTGCTTTTTTCAATTGTATCTCTTTTTCATTTTTCTCCAATCTTTTTTCCATCTCTCCTTCATCTTTTTCACATCTTCCGTGGCCTGTGTGGACTGTATTTGCTCTTCAAGATCCTTCATTTTCAATAAGGTTTTCTCTAATTTCCGCTCTGCTTGCGTTATGAGAGTCTGCATCAATTTCATGGAACATTCAGTTGTATCCTTTTGCCACTGTCTAAGTAAATCTATGTCTATGTCATTGAGGTTCTCTTTTATAACTTAGTTCATCAAATTACCGGCAAGAAAGAACCAATGCTCTCCTTCGAGTGCCCAGCAAATGCAGCCCGGTTACTGCACTAATTATTTCTTCAACAGTCACTACATAGCATACGGGAACCAAAGTTTACCAGATTCTCGCAGCATGAATGATGCCGGCACCGTCAGTCCAATTCGAAAAATATTTTCTTTATTTCATAATGTGAAGTACAAAGTGCTAAGTGCTAAATCCAAACAGGTATGGCTACGCGTTTCGGCCTGAGCCTTCGACTGGCCATAGAATTGTGTGCAATGTCAGTGCATTTAAATAATTTGACCACCCACCATGCACCAATTAAAAACCATTCATCTTTTTTCCTTGTTAATGATGTCATCATCTATCTTATCCACTTCATTCATCTTTTATGTAATTTAATGCTTTCTGCTAAATGTAATAGGATGCTGTTATTTCATCCAATCCAAGATTCTTGATTATTCTTTTTCTTAAATATATATATATTTTTAAATATTTTTAAATATTGTTCCTTATTTTTATCTCTATCCCTATATTTATTAAAGGCCTTAAGATTTCATATTCAGAGGCGAAGTACTTATTTCTACATAATTCCATAGCCTCATCAACCCCATTACAATTTAGACTATTTTTTTAGCAGGTCATGACGTTTCTAATTCCTATCTAACAGACTTACTGTTAAGATCAAATATCAGTAAATACCTTTCTAGGGAACAAATTGATGTCTTTGAAGTTAGGGTAGTGGGGCTAAAATCCCTCTGATTCATGTGGTTACATTTCACAAGATTTCTCTAGCAACCACAGAGATTTAAAGAGGTTCATTAAGCATTTTCTAACTGACCAAGAATTTGAATATCCCTAATATGTTCAGAGCCAATAGATCATCTATTTTAAATGAGTAGTGTTTTGATCTTTATATTCTCTTAACACGTCCACCATAGTTTCAAAGCCATATGTAAAAGTATTTCTCTTATACAGTGTCTATCTGAACATTTTCTTATTCTTTATGATATATATATCTAGATCATATTTTACTTTTATCTCCCTCAGGACACATCCTATTCTCATTTACTATTTCTTTATTATATTAATTTATTTAATCTCATCTATTCACATTTTTTTTTATCTTTCACAAATGTCTATCGAGCTCTGCACCCATGTTTAAACCCCACGGCATCTTGCATCCAATCAAGATGATCCATTTCGATTCCATTTTCCTTAGTCTCTGTTAACGATCTCCTCCTCTAGCATTCTATGTTGAATGCCATAGTATTTTGGTCCCTTTTGTTCACCTTGATGTTTCTCCCATATGTGTTTTGCCACTGAGTATGTTAAATCCTGATTGTTTATTGCCCTGATGTGCTGCAATATGCAACATATTTTTTACCGCAAGCACATTCCAGTACATAAATCACATATGGGGTTTCGCAATTTATTCTTTCCATGATTTTCATTACTCTACTGTCAATTATTTGAAACTGCGTCATGTTTTTCCCAAAAGAACATGCTTTTCCATTTTGTACATTTCCAAAATCATTGTTGACTACTCATCAGCCAATTTGAAACAGTTTTCTACTATGGAATCATATAGCTACTTGTTAAATGATCACCCAGTGTTGGTGCTCTCCTGCACATAAACAATGGATAATTAGATAGAGACTTCCATATTGTTTCATCCAGTACTAGCAGTCTCCAATTGTCTTCTAGCAGTTTTTTTGTCATTTGACTACCTGCATCAAAACACATGATGTATTGCACAGTGCTTGTTTTTAAATTATTATTATGATCTTTCATTCTAGGTATCAATAATATATATCAAAACAATACCCTTTCAGGGGTAGAGGGACTCATAAATTATGCAGAAAAGAAGACAGAACTCTGGGTAGTTCCCAAATTTAGGTGGTGAGCAGCTCCAATAAGGAGCACACTGCAACACCAGCAACACTTTACATTTGCTCACCTCAAATGTCTGTTTATCCAGCAATTTCTTTAAGCATACAATTAGCACAGTGCTATCCACGTCACGCTAGACAGGGACAATGTATTTTGGCATTTGTAAAGGAAAATCTTTGTTCCTATCTAGCTCGGCATGGATAACACTGTGCTAATAAACTAATCCTAGTATATAAATGTATAGAAGCATTACAAAAACAACAAAGCTACCAGAATTAAGATTGGAGCAATCTGTTAGCCAAATTGGCTCTAAATATAGCAAACAAACCAAAAGAATGTATGACATGCTACAATTTAAAGTAAACCTTTTATAAAAAACAAGGGATTAGATTACCTAGCAATCATAGCATATTAAAAGCAAAAGCATATTATAAAAAAATGCAACCTACCAAACTCCTCAAACACTTTGACAAACTTTAAACCAACATACTAAGGGGCTCATTACGAGTTTGGCGGTTGAACCAGCCGACCGTCAAACTTTTGCGGATGAGGCGACCATCAACTGGGCCTGTGGCCCCCTGTATAGCCTTTCTGACAGCCTTTCCATGGTGGTTGAGCACAAGTCAGACCACCGTCAGCCTGTAGGGAACCATGTTCCTGGCAGGCATGACGGTCCCATGAAGGTATGACCACCAGGGTCATACTGTGGCATTCGGACTGTCTGGAGTGGAGAGGTCTGACTGCCACTGCAAGTCTGGAGGTCATTGGACTACCAGACTCGTAATGAGGACCTAAGACTATTTTTAAATAATAAATATAGTTTATTATATAAGTCGGACAAATAATTTAACTCATGATGTCAGTAACACAGGAACACAGGATGCAGGATTCCAGTGTAAAATAGTACTTCTAGTTTATTTCAGCACAGCGCTAACCCATCTCATTTCAGGGACACTTCCCCTTGATCACGTGTTGTTACAGAAACAATTAATCTCTGTGCATATAAAGTGGCAATACAAAGTATTAACATAAAAAATGGACAAATATGTTCAGGTGCTAACAGCATTCAATCGTATAAGTGACATATTATACTGGTCTTTCACATCCAGTTTATGCACTGAATGCAGCCAAACTCAACAAAAGATAGTGAACAACAAATAATGAACACGAAGTGCAAATGACTGTCCCCAAATGGGTTATATGCTCAACTCAATAGTAAAAAATTCAGGCATTTACAACATGCCATGACTCAAATTCTGCAATCCCAAACAAAGATTCTCTCATGTGGGTAAGAATAATCACATTGAGCAGGATTGCCCATCAGACTCTGTTTAGACAGATGTTGCTAAAAATAAAACCTAAAATAAAAATTGAACTACCCTGGGGATTGTACAGCTTTGCCTGATTCAATATGGTGATGCAGTCAATGAGACAACTTGTGATGCATTCATAAATCAAAAGCGCTAATTCTTATAAAGTGCCAACACCAGAGCAGTACGCGCTCTATTGGCGACAAAAATGCAAAAACCCAGCACTCTCAAAACAAAGTAATTTATGCATTGTGCTGATATGTTGTGGTTTAACCTTTTGCATTGCAGAGTTCAATCCTGAAAACTTATTTTTAATATGCTTACAAATACTGTTCCTTTGCAATGGATTGCTGCAGGTTTTCAGAGTGTGTTAGGGTGTGGCCCCTTTCCAGGGCCTTCCAGAGACTTTCCCTGCAACATGCCTGGGCGTGGTTCTGGGCTGGGCTGGGCCAAGACTCTATAAAAGAGAGCCAGCCCAATTCCCAGTGCTCACTATTCAGAGGTCCCGGTGCAGAGCAGCAGCTTCTTCCTGAGCTCCTGTTCCGGCGGCCTATTTGGATTTTCCGGTCTTCTGCCCTTCATCCTTCATTGGTGATCATTGTTCCAGGCGGTAAGACGGTGGTTGGACTGTCCCGACACCGTTATTGAGAATTTTCATATTCTTGGTTTAATTCTTAAATGAGTAACAGATTACTTCCACTCTACCATTTCTTGACATTTATATGGTAGTTTACAAATAGGCAAGACGCTCAATTGGTTTCATAAAGGTTTGACTTTGTTATTCATTGAGTGCTACCATTTCTTGACATTGGCATGGTGGTTTAAGAATCGGCAAGACGCGCGATTCATTTTATGGTGTTCAAACATTGTTGTCCATTGCGCGCTACTATTTCTTGACATTTACTTGATGTTTTACGAATTGACAAGACGCGCAACTTGTTTCATGAGGATTTAACTTTGTTGTTCATTGCGCGCTACCATTTCTTGACATTTACATGGTGGCTTAAGAATCGGGAAAAGAAGCGCGACTCGTTTCATTGTACTTTGATCTTGTTATTTCTTGTGAGCTAGTATTTCTTGATATTTACATCGTGTTTTACGAATCAGCAAGACGTGCGATTCGAATAATGATGATTTGACCTTGATATTCATTGCGTGTTACCATTTCTTGGTATTTTACATGGTGACACTCGAATCGGCTAGACGCACGATTCTCTCCTCGAGTTTATTTCATGTAATTTATTGTATGCCACTATTCTAAGATATTTATTATGTAATATTCGAGTTGACAAGTAATGTTATTTGTTTCCTGAATCCATATCGTGTTATTCATGGTACACAATCCTTTTATGGTATTTACTATATATATATCTATATATATATATATATATATATATATATATATATATATATATATCTGCAATATGCGCAATTTGTGTTGAAACATTTTAAGAGTACACAGAAGGAAGAGTTTCTAGATGCAGTATTGTATGGTCACAGTAAACATTCTCAAAATAGGATTTATATGACTGGTTTAAAATTTAGTCAGAATGTTTTTCTGATTCTCATGTAAAGGAAGGTACTTGAATAAGAAAGTTTTCATTTAATTAATCTTGATTCGCCTACAGTTATCCGGCCATCTTGAAACGTACTCATTTTAAACTTAACTCTTAGATTGTTCATGTTTTCAGAGTGACTAGGCTTAGAATCATAGTCTAGTATTGATTTCAGGAGATATAATTTTCATATCGTGTGTTCTAACCTTTCTCTTACTACAGGTCTCCTTCCCAGCTGTTCCCTTCCTAATCCCCTCTTCCCCTCTTGAACTCTCTCAGTCTCTGTGATTTATCTATCAGAGTCTTGGAGCTGTTCAGTGGTGGACGTGTTGGGAACGTGCACAGACCCCGAGGCTCTGGTGACTCTGACATAAAGCTAATGAGTTACAGTGACCATCTTCTTGATCTGAGCATTGGAACATTATAATAATCTATTTATTGAGATGTATATATTCTTTAATGGTTTGTTGTGAGACTCCAGCAGAGTGTCCTTATCTTGCAGTGTCTGTTTGTTATTTTTGAAGTATTTAGTTGTATTAGTGTGCCTTTTATATTGTTGACTTAATTGTTTGTTTGATTTTATTGGTTAAGGTTCTTTTGTTATCAGTCCTTCTATGGCATACACTAATTTAGGTTTTATTTTTCTTATATTACATATAGCTTGATATGTTTGGATGTAAATGTGTGTATACATTACTTATGGTTGTTTTTCAATGTTTGCATTTACTGCTAATTGTTTTGGGGGGTTGTGTATATTTTAGATATATACATTTTTGTGTTGCATGAAAAAAAGTGTTGACATCATATTTTTTTTGTTAATTTAAATATGTGTATAATATGTTTTGGTTAATTGTTTTATGGGAAAAGGTTTTTTGAATCTTTTTATTAATGATTATTTAATTATTTTGTTGATATTATTGTAGTCGATCTTGTGTGAATCAATATTTTTGACATATGTTTATTGAAAGGTAACAATATTTTTGTTTCTAATATTTTTGTTTTCAATATATATAAAAAATCATATTTTTAAAAAGATACTTGTGGTCTCTATATTTGTGGTTTTGTTAGTTAATTAGTTAAGCCTTAGTCGATGTTTTTGTTAATGATATTTAATTCTGATATTTTTGTGTTTTGATGAATTTTGGAAGGATATTACGGGGCTGATTATGTGTTTGACAGTCTGAGAATTGCCATGTTGGAGGTGGTGGTCTGACTACCAATGGCCTGGCGGAGCGGACCGCCCCGATACGAGTTTGGCGGTCATTGAAACAGAAGACCACCAGCGGCCCGCTGCCACTGCCAGGCAGCACGGAACACTTCAGTCACCCAGAAGCACAAACAGGCGACAGAGCCCATGTGTCTGCCAGACCCATTACGAAGTTGCACACAGCCAATGTGACCATGGTGGGAAAGGAAAAGACTCAACTGCAGACAGCTATACATGTCCAGAGCCACCATGGAGCCCTTCGAAAATGTCTTGCTGCTGCTTCTGCTCAAAGCAAGACAACAAAATCAACACTGCAGTGGACGACAGCAACCGTAGGTACACACACCTACCTGTAACATCCTAGGGGGTACGCAAAGGGCAGCAGCTACACTTTTCATACAACACACACTCACTGACATACATCAACATCAACACAAACATATAGACACCAAGACTGCACACCTCAGCCAGCAAACACACACTGCATGGGAACGCTACACAATTACACACAGCCACACAGCTCAGACACAGTGACACTGATGGACACACGACATTCCCACACACAGCTGGTTGGGTTCATTAAATAACCAGTCCATAAGTCCAAAGCCATTGGGCAGTCCATTGTAGATGCCAACTGGCACAGTGTTGGGCCCCTACTTAAATCATGATTACCATGTAACCTCCACAGGAAGGGACATCAAGGGGGCAGGAAGGCACCTCAGGAATTATCCAAGGGGGTTTTGGGTTTGGGAGGGGGGATCCTTCTTGGGAGGTGTGGGCTTCTTCTCGTGGGAGAGGGGCATGGGTGCTTGCAGGGGAGGCCTTTGCCGTGGAAAGGTTGGCCTTCAAAAGGGTTGTGGTCCTTTTGGGTACTGAACAGGGGGCGAACAGGGGTAAGGCCAAGGTCATGCAGGAAAAGTTTCTTTGACACACAGGGACAGGAATCAAAAGGGGGTTGGGATTTGGAGGTTGAAGGAGTGGTTGTCTGACGTAGCAGTGGATGTCTTGGGTGTGTGCTTGTGGGAGGTATGCTTGTGTGTGTCTGTTTAGTGGGTGAGTGAGGGTGTTTATGTGTCTTGGACTGAGGAGGTGGAGGGCTTGGGGATGCTGTGGTGGGTTGTCTGTTGGGTTGGTGACTGTGAGTAAGGTGAATGTGGTACATGAAGGTGCCTCTGTAGTTGTGGTGTCTGCGAGTGTGGTGACTGGGGTGGATATCTAAATGTTTGCTGGGGTGGTGTCCTCAGGTAGGATCGGTGTGGTGACTGTATCAGTGAATATTGTTGTGGTGACTGCAGGTATGCCAGATGTCGTGTGTGTGGGATGTTGAGAGGGTGGTGTCAGGGCACGTCATGACTGTTCCTGTGTCTGTGGGTGGATGTTTTTTGTGTGTGTGCCAGTGTGTCTTGTAGTGCTTGTGCTTGTATGTGCTACCTTTGTGTGTTGAGGTGGATGCATGAGAGTCTGTCTGTGTGCTTTCGCTAGGTCAGGGAAGGAGGGATTTGGACTCGGAAGAGGAAGGTGGAGGGGGGGCAGAAGAAAAGGGGTGACTGGCTGCCATCAGTGTGGAAGCCAGAGCCTGAAAAGACTTCTGTAGGCCAGCCTTTGCACCATGATTGCCCTCCAGGAATGCATTGGTCTGCTGAACTTGGGTTGCCAGTCCCTGGATGGCATTCACAATGGTGGACTGATCCACAGAGATATAGCCTCCTCACTGTGGGTAGCAGGGGTAATAGGTGCTGGGGCAGAGATGCCTGCAGCAAAGGACACACCCACCCTCTTGGGTAAATGGGCATGGCCAAATGGGTGGGGAGCAACAGGGAGGGTGATGATAGAGCAGGGGTGGTGGACAAGGATAGTGCTGGGGGGGGTCACTGATCAGTCTGCCACCAATAGGGAATGACCACTGGAGGAAGAATCTGAGGATGTTAATGCAGATCCGGTCTCCCCGTTGCACTTCCCTCCCCCTCTGGGCAACTGGGTCCCTCTGTGTCAGTGGTGTCTTCAGCCGAGGCCCCGAGGCCAGATGCTTCCCCACTCAACTCTGCCCCATCACCTTCACCTGCCTGTGTTGGTGCTGCCAAAAGAAAGAGGAATAGGGTCACAACATGGACATAAAAACACATAAATCACAACTCTGAGAGACAAATCATACCATCACGTCAATTAACCCCCCCACAAAAAGTGGCAGCTAAGTAGCACAATCATGTGCCAATATGAACCCATGCATGCCATATGTAACTACAATAGTAACACATGTTAAATTCTTGATCTCAGACAACTACAATAGCATGGATGAAGTCTAGCCACCATACTAACCATACCACAAGTAGGTGACCACCCCACCCTCAAACCTGTGCCACAAGCAGCAGACCCCAGTGAACCAGTAGCCAACAATTGGATCCCATTGTAAAGTGCCTTACCAATTACACAAACACAAGCCTATGCACCTATCTATTTTGCACTGGTGTAATGCAGACAACACTGGTACAAATGTGCTCTTCTGGGAGAAGCTGACATGGATATGTCCATGTTACTATGGACACATCAAAACAATGTAGAGCTACACAAGTAACACCTGCCCAAAATAAGTCAAAGAGGTAGTAGCAAGGTCACACTAACATGACCGTGTGTCATTGCAAGGAACAGCAATTAAGTCAGCTTATATATCTCATGGAGAGATGTCTCCAGATTGTACATAACAATGAATCTGTAAGGCCTAGGATAGCCATCTCCAATGTCTGACACCCATCACAATGACATCCTCTGAGTGTGTTAGTAGTAGACAACTGCACCGTGTAGGAAGGAGAGACACAGACCTTGCAAACACTAACAAAAGGAACCCAACTTGTTGTCCAATGAGAAGCAACATCACTACCTACATCTCAGACAGATCTGTCTGCGGTATAATCCCTGACCCAAACACATGTGATGCAATCATCACTGCAAGTCAATCCATGATCTATTCTAACTGTCAGGCCGAAATGTCCAATCTTTACGCAGGTGCAGTGGACCTCCAAACAGGATTTCACATCAAAGGTACATATGAACAAGAAGTGCTTCCACACTCTGGACCTACCTGGCATGCAGCCTCTATGTGACTAATGCCATATTATGAGGCATTAATGTATCTGTCAGACAACATATGATGGTGACACACTCCTGTCTGTGGCGCCACAAGAAATGGACAACCAATGAAGATCTACTATTACAACAGCACTCCATGCACATTTGTGTGAGGGGCTCCATCCATAATCCCATCCACATGGCTAGCACATGCCTAAAAAAAAGTGCATACATATGTTTCCTATGGGGAATGGAGTACATGCAGACATGTAGGCACAAGGAATGATGGCTACATTGATGACACATCACTCATGACAATGCACATTCTCCACTTACCAAGGGAAAGTAGTTTGCTACAGCTGCCAACAATTAGCCATGTACGTCATGTCACATGTAGGATGGATACCTATGCATCACCAACTGCAGTGAGGCACCAGCACCCATCCTACACCCATCATAAACATGAGAAAACTTGCTCCTGGGTGGCAGATGTCAGCCTTTACATATCCCCAGAGACATGGCAGAGTACAGTGACCCCCATCCTACTGACCTTTGGGCTGTAACATTTTGGAGGAGTGATCTTGTTGGTGAAAATTAACACCCACCAGAGGAGGAGGAAATGCAGAATATCTGTACAGTAACCATAGCCGTATGTGCTCCCTGCTGAGCAAATGGACAGGGGACTGTGTGCACTAATGCAGTAACCAAATTACAAAGGCCCTGCACAGGGCACATTTGAGCTGGATGAAAGAGACAACGGGGCTCAGGGATGAAGGGAGATGTCAAGGCTATGTAACACACATTGTCAAAGATCATAAGAGCACATCAGTCACAGATCACCATCCTGACCCTAATACTATTTCCATTCTAATTAGTGGACAGAGGCTCAAGAAGCTGCATATTGGCACTGAAGCATTAAATGGCATCCAAACATGCTATGCAGGAATACTGGGTGTGGGCACAGTGTCACTCTTGCATAGCAAAAGGGAATCCATACCAGCCCGGATTTCAACTGCTACTGTGAGAAACAGTAGACAGGCCCTGGTCTCTGCAGGCCGGGGCAGACAGACCTACATTAAACACCATATCCGACCCTTATATGCATAACAGTACTTCATGTGCCCTACAGCCAATTGCCATGTGGTGTATATGTGCAGAGCTGAGGGGCATAGTGAGTCATTACCTGCCTTCCAAACAACAGTCCAACAAGGCCAGATGTGGTCTGAGAATACTGTGCCAACATAGATAGAGCTTACCTCACAAACAACCAACACATACAGCATGTATTCAGCCCTCCTGTTGTCATGCAATCACATGTAACAACTCATTGATAACATCTTCTGGCAAGAGTTGCCTGGGGATGACTGTTATGACACCTCACTACTCATGTACATCCAACACATGTTGGGCCAGGGAACACTCAATACACACCCACCACATTGTCTCCGGGCACACTACCTGTCACTTGACACAGAGACATCCCCTTTGACTTACCCATTGATGCACACTCACAGCTCCTACAGAGCTTTGACTCTACAATCTGACAATCTGGGCCAAACTCTAGGCAATTTAAAGGTAAGCTGTGTCAAAGTACTGAGAAAAGTGTGCACATGGGGTACTTACCTGCTCCTGTAGTGCACCTTAGAGTCATCCATTCAGGGTAAGTTCTCTTCCACAAACTTCTCCAACTTTTCTGGCAAGAAGGCAGGGGCCCTATCACCTGTTGGATGTGGCATGATTGCTCCCACAGGCGGTACACAACAGCTCAGGTAGTGGGGTCTTGCTGGCAGCAGTGTCAGGAGTCAAGTGAAGAATTCAGCAGAAGATGGCGGTCACGTCTGCCACATAAGTGACCCTCACCGCTGGAGGACACAGCCATTGGCCCAAGACCGACACAGGCAACAATGTTGACCTGTGACTGTGTCTGCCATGGTAGCATCTGCCTACCGCCATGATGGCTTCCGCCGGTGGTCTCGGGCAATTCCTAATGTCCTGTGGATTAGGTCAGACACCCACTATTTTAGAGGAACACAATACTATTAATAGCTATTTTTGATGTGTCACAATTCTGAATATGTTGTTCAGGAAATTCATGAGTGTTGCCTTGTCCTGCCATGTAGGTCATTCAGTTTTTTAATCATATTTCTATAGGGTCAAGCACATATGACAACATAATGAGGGGCACAGCCTACACCGCCTCCCCCATGGGAAACGTAGGATTTAGGGCATTGAATCACAGTCCGAGTAGCAAGTTACATGAACAAATTGTTGCTGTCCAGATAGATGAAGAGTACACATATGTGGAAAAGCAAGGCCAAACATGTCACTTATGTGTAGTTGTGAGTGGTGATGTCTACTGTGTATCATGTCCTCTGCTAATCACATGCCAATTCACTGTTTGTAAATTACATGTATGATGTATTTTGCAAGTGACAGATTAAATGACGACTATACTCTACTTTTGTCCTTCAAAGTTACCCTGGCAGGGGAAGGATCAGACAGCCTTCTGTGTTCCCTCCATTGGCAGATCTTCAGGCAATGGAGGACAGACATATCAGTCTTGGCAGTCTTGCACTTCCTTGTCACAGGGTGCTTCCAAAATACAGTGGCCTTATCTGCTGGGATGGCCCAGCCCATGTTCAGTCTAGTCTTGAAGGATGTACTCTCAGCAACGTTAAAAAACCTGGACAGCAACATCCGCTTTCTTCAACATGAGGATTTTGGCTATGTGAAGGCTGATGTCTGTGGTTTGGCACACATCCCACATGTGGTGGGAGCCCTTAATTTTACACAAGTAGCCTTGGCTCCACCGCATGGCAATGAACAAGTATTGGAAGAACGTCCATTCCATCAATGTCCAAGTTGTTTGTTTGGTGGACCTCTACAATTCCCAGGTCTGTGCACATTATTCAGGTTCAGCCCACGATGCCTTCATCATGCAAAATGACCCTGTTCCATGGCTGATGACACAACTGTACCCAGAGAGGGTCTGGCTAGTTGGTATGTCACCAGTGTGGTTGTATGCTATGTCTGCTGGTAGTGAGACAATGATTGGGACTTAAGGATTGCACATATAACACACTCCCTTACAAGGAACTCTGCATACCCAAACACTCCATGGTTCTTGACACCAGTGAGGAACCCAGCTACGCCAGGGGAAGTCTGCTTCAACAAGGCTCATGGACAGCGTGTTGTGGAGTGGGCTTTTGGGCTCCTGAAAGCCAGATTTCGTAGCATTGACAAAAATGGTAGAGCTCTCCTCTACTCACCCAGAAAAGTGTGTAAGATCATTGTGGCCTGCTGCATGCTCCACAACATTGCCCTGAGGTGAAATATCCCTTATATTCCAGATGAGGTTGAGCTAGCTGTGCCACCTGGTGTGCTTCCTGAAATGCCAAGTGAAAATGACAGTTATGAGGATGAAGATGGGCATTGGCGGGCAGACCTCAGCAATCACTATTTCAATTCAGTGTAAGTATGTCATGTGATGTGATTACTGTGACTTTATGAGGAACTGTAGGGGTCAGGATGTGTTGAGAAGAGTATCTCTGTTCTCAGGCGACCGGGCATCTCATGCAGCCAGGGTGTGCTGCCGAAGTCAGACATGAAAATGTGACTCTCTTGTTGATCTTCTCTGTTTGGGTCAGTCACATTGTACTGTCAGTGGATGAACAGGAGTTTTAAATTAGGTTTGGGTCCTATGTATGCCTTTACCTGCCTAAATCCTTGTATATCATTCTTTTCTCCAGCTGCCTTCACCTTGCCATCCTCATGTAGGTTTTTTGGAGCCATGTTATTGGCAGGTAGCTGTTGCTGGTCTGACTTGTGAAATGGAAATGGTTTGATCAAGGTTACGCGGGTCACAGATTTTGGGTGTATGAATACTATGCCTAACCTGCCTGGACAGTAGGTGGGCAGGAATCTGAGATACACAATAGACTTGTTAGCTGTGGCATGTTGGTACAATGGTCTCATGTGTGTGATCATGTGGCCTTGTAACATGTTAGCCTGTGCAATCCATGCCTTCTACCTTCACACTCTGTTGACATTGACCCTGTTTGATCTGTTAGTGGCTGACAATGTGTTTCCTCATTGTAGGCTAGTATGCCTGTGCCACAACACTGACACAGGTTTGTGACATTCCACCAGATGCTTGCTCATTATATTGGGAAGGACCTGGGCTCAGGGTATGTTGTACTGTCCCCTGTTTGTGCCATGGCCTATGTTAAGTTGACAGACATGGTTTTGGTATTTGATAGGGGTCAAACTGGTGACCAAATCCCACACTCTTTAGTCTAATCTACAGGACAAGGTCTGGGGAAGCCCTTCTTGTGTGGTCTGGTTGATGGTTCATTTGGGATATCTGGCTTGACTCTAAATGTCTAAGACATTCTTGGCTATGACTGTCCAGAAATCTTTTAACAGCCTATGTGCAATACAGTACAATAAAACATTTTTAAAACATTTGTGACCATACACTTGTGACATTTTGTTCTAGCCACCCTCAGCATGATACTATCTAAGACATCTCCCTCCATCCATTACCTTCTTATGTCTTACTCAAGTGCTTCACATGTGATTTGCATTCAACATTTCAGACAGCATGTGTGACTGTGCCACACCACTGACACAGGTTTGGGACATTCCATCAGATGCTTGCTTATTGTAATGGGAAAGACCTGGGCTCAGGGTGTGTTGTACTGCCCCCTGTTGCTGCCATGGCCTATGTTAAGTTGGCAGATGGGGTTTTGGAATGTGACAAAATCCCACACTTTGTTCACTTACTCTACAGGGCAAGGTCTGGCAAAGCCTTTTCTTTTGTGGTCTGGTTGACGGTACATTTGGGATATCTGACCTGACTCAAAATGACTTCACATGTGATTAGCATTCAACATTTCAAACTGTTAAAAAGAGAGATAGTAAGCAGTGTTTTAGTGATGGGTTTGCTTTACATTGCACAGGAATCAATAGTGATATTGGAATTGAACAAAAGAAGTAAGGTGAAGGAATCAGTCAAGATGGATGAAATCAATAGAGTAGAAGCCATACCATTTGACGTCCAGTGTTCTACTAGCATGGAAAATTGAAAGTGGTTAAGGAACAGTCAACAGAGTGAATCTGTGGCCCATAAAGGAGTGACATCAGGAAGTGGTCACTTGCTGGCAGTGGCTGGTGTCTTGCCATCTGCACCTCCTGGATGCTTGGCTGGACATCCCCGTTTGTGGTGGGGTTCAGTATCTACAAAGGCAGGGATGTCTTAGGCAGGTGCTTCCCTTGGCAGGGCCTCCCTTTCAGTGGTGGGCACCAATGAAGTGCCTAGTGTAGATGCACCAAAGGAAAGGATGGAATGTTGTTGTCGATCCCTGCTCAGAGTAGTGTTGATGTCCCTCAGCACCCCTGTTAGGGAGGCCATGTTGGTAATGTAGGTCTCTCACTATTCACGCATTTCCTGATGGAAATCCCTCTGTAGCTCCTTGATTTCTCTGAGTTCGATTAGTACCTGGCCCATCATGCCTAGGGAATGTTGGTAGACTCCCAAGACCTGGTTGTTGGTATCCTGATGAGGGGCATCACCAGCAGCCTCTTGCCACTCTGCCACACCATCCCTCCCACGTACCCTACCCCCTGTGCCTGCACCCTTGGTGCAGCCTGCCCTCTTCCACTGGTTCCAGGTCCTTCATTGTCCGGGTTGGCTGACTGTGACCCAGGAACCTGGACTTGGGGCACATGATGTTGGTGACTGTCCTGGAGACATAGGTTTGAGGGTGTCTGGCTGCCTGCGATGTAGAGACCATTTGGGCTCAGAGGAGTTGATGTGGTCAGGCTGAGGCTGACTGGTGTCCTCTGACCAGATTACCCTGATGTGGCAGGACTGTACTCAATATCCATCAGTCCAGGAGTGGTGTCCTCACTGAGGGCTTCGTCCATGGGGTTAGTGGCAATCTTCTCAGAGGTATTGATAGTTGCAGTAGCAGCTTGACCTGTTGATGTGAGGGAGACAATGTTAGTGGTTGTATTGTGACATTTACCTCCAATAGTTAACAATAGCTGAGAGTGACATTAGGCTAAGGCCATGTTCACATTGGATCTGCTGATTTCCCTTATGTGACAGCTACACATCTTCTCATTTGTAAGAACCTGACATGAGAGTCACATACCAATTCCAGTTCAGTGACCTTGCCTCAGATTGCCCTGAATTATTAGCTGTTGGAGTGATGGTAATCGACTCATATCTTGCCTGTAGTGCAGACAGATCGGTGACTGAGCAGGTGTACAGTAGACTGTTGCTTTGAGTGAGAGTAAGGCATCCTCCTATGAGTTCTAGCCATATCTCTCCCTGTATCGCACACACTGTAGAGATGTCCTCCAGTCAGGTGAGTACAGTTCAATGGGTGAGTAGAGGGAGAAGGGTGTTTTATATCAGGGTACACCGTGTTGGCTGGGGGGATGACACTAGTAATGCCTCCGGCCTTGGCATTCCTGTCAGTGCATGGCCTACTCCCACAGACTGTAAGGTTATCCCCCTTTCAGGTGAGTATTGTTCACAAGGGAACTGCAGGACAAGGTAATTTTGAGTGTGGTACAATACTCTGGTTTTGGTAATGGAAGAACTGTGTCTGCTGGGAATTGTGGTGCAGTCATTCCCTGTGCTACCCACAATATACAGAGATGTGGTTAACCCAAGTGAATCTTATTCCCATGTGAGATAGCAGACAGTGGTCTTTGGTTAGAAGGTGACTGTGGCTGATATGTCGGTTGTCAGTGAAGGTTGACAAAGGTGATCAGTGAGCATGCATGACATAGCTTTTTTGTGCTATTTTAAATGTTGTGACTTACCCGACTCAACTCCCTCAGGTATTCTTGTCAAGCCTGCAGGATGGCCAGGTCCTTCTCCTCCCATGATGTGAGCTGTAGGGGAGGAGGTGGGGGGCCACCGCCAGCCTTCAGGACCGCAAGCTTCTATCTGGACGGTATGGAATAGAACTTGCCCCTAAGGTTGTTCCACCTCTTCCTGATGTCGTCCATTGTGCACGGGGAACTGCCTGTGAAATTCACTCCTTTGACATATTTCTATTTTCCTAGCAATAGTAATTTGCTAGACTTGGGCTCCAAATAATTGAGGCTTTTCTCTATTGATTTCATCCACTGGGACTCTTAACTCGTTATCTGTGAAACAGGGATTTTTCTGAGGTGACATGTTGGTAATAGAAAAAAACAGGTGGGTGCTGGGTGTTAAACAGGTGATGGGAAGTAATTAGAGTGGGGAGGTGCAACTGGATGTAATGGGTGTGTGTCGAGGATGTAGGATATGTGGTTGTGATAGTTGGAGGGGTGCCTAATCTGTGGTTCGGAATATAGATTTTTTGTGCTGTCTGTTGGGTCTTTCTACAGGAAATGCAAACGATTGTGGTGTGTGAAGGGATGTATTTTATACTGTGGTTTGCAGGTGTGTCGGGTGTGTGAATGTGTGTCAGCTGTGTTGTTTCCTGGTACTGTGGTGACCGCCAACTGCCACGGGTCTGACCACCATTAAAAGACCTCCATTGCAATTTTTGACTTGTAATACGTTCGTGGTTGGTTGACGGGCTGGCGGCACCGGTGGTTGTATGCCTATTTGCTGCCCTCCAGAGTCCTGTTGGGGTCAGTTTTTTGGCTCTGGTTTGGCCGTACTTGCTGTGTAACTCGTAATGTGACGGTCTGTGTGACTGCCAACATGGCAGTATTTTGGCGGATGCCACTATGGCAGTCTGACGGTCTGACTGCCAAACTCGTAATGAGGCCCATGTCAGTGGTCCATTTTTATATAGACTGGAATTGATGTAAGAACATCAGAGCGTTTGCATAACTAAAACAAATGGATATTGTGGATCTTTACAAAGAAAGTACAAAGAGAGCTAAGGAGCATGCATGCACACACACTGCACACATCTTTGAAAGATTTACTAAAATAATAAGAAAAACCATTTTTAGATGGTCAAAGTGCACGCATGTGCTCACACTTGGTGGCCATATTTGAATTAATATTCTTTTTCTTGAAAAAATATAATTCAAAGATGGCTGCCACACCTGTGCATGCATGCATGGTGGTTCTCCAATTAGTTTGACAGGTAAGACCCACTGGCTGCACCAATGCTTGTTTTTTTTTGGTTTGGTCATTGAAGCAGATTTCAAAAGTAGCTGATAATGTGTTTGTTCAAGTGAACGTTTAATAAAGTTATTTTTGTCCTGCAGATTTGAATTTATAGGGTACTTTGGTTTGTTTTTGGAATATTGGATTGGGGTATATTGTGCTTTTGTTTTTCTATTTGTAACATTGATTATACCTTATTATTTTGTGTAGTACATTTTTCAATTATTTACAAAGCTATCCTAGTTAAATAGCAAACGTCACATAAAAATATGAAAATAAAATAAAAATGCATATGGATGAGCAACATATTGCCCAGAGATTCACGATGAGCCTCAGTTAGGCTCAGGCGCCAGGGACGTAACCACCTCGTCCAGCTACCGGCCCTCGGGGTAAGTGCCAGCACTCCCCCTGAGGACCTGGCACCCCCCTCCCATGCACAGGGATGGAAGTGGAACTGCTTCTACTTCCACCCTAACCCCCCTGACCACCCGTGGTGCCTGATGACGTCAGTGCGCGATCGCGCGCAGACCTCATCAGAGGCCTACCCCTCCGCGCTGGAAGCTGAGCATTTCTCCTCCGTTCAAGTGGAAGGGGCGAGAGAGTCATGATAGGAGAGGAAAGGCCTTTCCTCTTCTTTCATGTCTCTTTTTGCATTTCTACTGCGATCGGGCAGCAGAAATGCCACTAGACACCAGTGAAATTGTTTGTTTTGTTTATTTGTGTATGAGGGGAGTGGCACCTTGGGCAAGGGCCGCTCCCCAGGGGGGCAAATTTTTTTTAGGCCTTTTCTGCCCTCCATGGGGGCAGATCAGCCTATTATAATTATGCTGATCTGCTCCCGAGGGGGCAGAAACCCCTAGACATCAGGGACCTTTTTTTTGTTTGTGTTTTTTTTTTATATGTGGGGAGTGACCTCTTTGGCAAGGGTCGCTCCCCTGAGGCAAAATTAACTCTAGGCCATTTCTACCCCCTTTGGGGGCAGATCTGCCTATTTTTATTTGGCCATTCTGCCTCCAAGTGGGGCAGAAACCACTAGACACCAGGGATTTTTTTTTATTATATTTATTATTGAGTGAGGGGAACGGCCCCTTGGGCACGGGATGCTCCCCAGGGGGGCAAAATATTTTTAGGCCTTTTCTGCCCTCCCGGGGGCAGATCGACCTATTATAGTTAGGGCTGATCTGCTACCGGGGGGGGGGGCAGAAACCCCTAGACACCAGGGATTATTTTTTTCGTTTACTTTATTTTATTATATATGGGGAGCGACCCCTTAAGCAAGGGTCGCTCCCCTGGGGGGGGAATTGTATTTAGGCCATTTCTTCCCCCCTTGGGGGCAGTTCGGACTATTTTTATTAGGCCAATCTGCCCCCAAGGGGGGCAGACACCGCTAGACACCAGGGATTAGTTTTTCTGCATCAATTTCACACAAGGGGAGCAAACCCTTAGGCAAGGGTCGTTCTTCTAGGGGTGAAAATTATTTTAGGCCATTTCTGTTCCCCTTGGGGGCAGATCGCCCTATTTCTATTAGGCCGATCTGCCCCCAGTGGGCAGAAACCACTTAGTCACAGGGATTGGTGTGGTGTATCTGTGTGTGTTGTTTCGGGGGCAGCCCTTTGGGCAAGGGTCACTCCCCATGGGGGCACATTACTGTTGGCCATATCTGCCCCCCTTGGGGGCAGATCAGCCTATTTTTGGAATGCCCATCAGTGAATATTTTTTTTTCAAAATAAGAGAGTGGGGGTATGGCCAAACGCCACCCAAAATAAATGGGGCCAAAGTTGTTTTGCCCACCATTGGGCATATGGGGCAATTACCTCCAATCCACACCGAGGGGCAGAAAGTCCACTAGATGCCAGGGAATACAAAAAAAAAAAATACTGGGGTGATGGCTACCAACCAGTATGGGCCTGGTTATGCTCCACCCCAAAGGAAGGGGTTAGCAGTCTTTCAGTTCTCTCCCGCACACTAAAACATCTTAGCCATGGCAAGCAAGAAGACATTTGATTATTTTGGGTTTTGGTTTTACATTTGGGCCATGAGAGCTTGGCTAACTCTCAAAATCATCCCACTTGGAAGGGTGAGGGCTGCACTTTTTGGACTTTGGGAGGCTGCCATTTAGAAAAATCCACAAGACCTAGACACATCTGAAAACTAAACATCTGGGTGATTCCAGGGCGGTGTGCTTCACATGCACCCTGTACCATTTTCTTACCCTCAATGCCAATGCAAACCTCCAACTTTGCTGGAAATCACACAATTTCCCCACATTTTTGTGATAGAAACTTCCGGAATCTGCTTGAATCAACAAAATTACTACCACCCAGCATTGTCTCATCTATACCGATAAAAATTATGCCCCACTTGTCAGTCTAAAATTGTTTTTTTTTCAAAACTGCCCTTTTGGACCCGCTTTGACAATTTTGACATGTTTTTGTCTCTTCCCTGTCACAGGCACTTGGCCCACCTACTCAAGTGAGGTATCATTTTGACCAGGAGACTGCGGGGAATGTTGGGTGGTAGGAAATTTGTCCCGGTGTGGTGATCCCACACAGAAATGTGGGAAAAATTTGATTTTGTAAGCTGAAATCAAGGTTTGCTGAGGGTTCTGGGTAAGGAAACACCGGTGAATCAATGGAAGTCCCACCTCCCTGGACTCCCTTGGGTGTCTAGTTTGCCGAAACGTCTGGGTTTGGTAGGTTTCCCTAGATGGCTGCTGAGCCCAGGACCAAAAACGCAGGTGCCCCCCGCAAAAACAGGTAGTTTTGAATTTGATAATTTTGATGTGTCCAGATAATGTTTTGGGGGCATTTCCTTTTGCGGCCTACCCACACAAGTGAGGTACCATTTTTATCGGGAGACTTGGGGGAACGCTGGGTAGAAGGAAATATGTGACTCCTCTCAGATTCCAGAACTTTTTGTCACCGAAATGTGAGGAAAAAGTGTTTTTGGGGCCAAATTTTGAGGTTTGCAATGGATTCTGGGTAACAGAACCTGGTGAGAGCCCCACAAGTCACCCCATCCTGGATTCCCCTCGGTGGCTAGTTATAAAAAATGCACATGTTTGGTAGGTTTCCCTAGGTGCCTGCTGAGCTAGAGGCCAAAATCTACAGCTAGGCACTTTGCAAAAAACACATCAGATTTCAATGTAAAAATGTGATGAGTTCATGTTGCGTTTCCTGTCGTGAGCATTAGGTCTACCCATGCAAGTGAGGTCCCATTTTTATCGGGAGACTTGGGGAACACAGAATCGCAAAACAAGTGTTATTGCCCCTTGTCTTTCTCTACATTTTTTCCTTCCAAATGTAAGACAGTGTGTAAAAAAGGCGTCTATTTGAGAAGTGCCCTGTAATTCACATGCTAGTATGGGCACCCCGGAATTCAAAGATGTGCAAATAACCACTGCTTCTCAACACCTTATCTTGTGCCCATTTTGTAAATACAAATGTTTGCTTGATACCTATTTTTCACTCTTTATATTTCAGCAAATTAATGGCTGTCTACCCGGTATAGGATTAAAACCCATTGCAAGGTGCAGCTCATTTATTTCTCTGGGTACCCAGGATTCTTGATGAACCTACAAGTCCTATATATCCCCACAACCAGAAGAGGCCGGCAGATGTAACAGTACATTGCTTTAAAAAATCTGACACAGCAGGAAAACGTTACAGAGTAAAATATTGAGAAAAATGACGGTTTTTGTCATCTCTATTTCAATATTTTTTTTATTTCAGCTGTTATTTTCTGTAGGAAACTCTTGTAGGATCTACACAAATTACCCATTGCTGAATTCAGACTTTTGTCTACTTTTCAGAAATGTGTAGCTTCCTGGGACCTAGCATTGGTTTCACACCCATTTCTGTCACTAACTGAAAGGAGGCTGAAAGCACAAAAATCGTAAAAATGGGGTATGTCCCAGTAAAATGCCAAAATCGAGTTGAAAAATTGAGTTTTCTGATTCAAGTCTGCCTGTTCCTGAAAGCTGGGAAGCTGGTGATTTTAGGAACACAACCCTTTGTAACCCTTTGTTGATGCCTTTTTCAGGGAAAAAAACACAAGCCTTCATCTGCAGCCCTTTTTTCCGATTTTTTGGAGAAAAAAACTAAATATTTTCTGTATTTTGGCTAATTTCTTGGTCTCCTTCAGGGGAATCCAAAAACTCTGGGTATCTCTAGAATCCCTGGGACTTTGGAAAAAAAAGGATGCAAATTTCGCATGGGTAGCTTATGTGGACAAAACGTTATGAGGGCCTAAGTGCGAACTGCTCCAAATAGCCAAAAAAAGGCCTGCCACCTGAGGGGGGAAAAGGCCTGGCAGTGAAGGGGTTAAAATATGATTATCCCATTTTCTATACAGTACATCCTAACCCTATACATCTTAACTATAGTTAAGCATAGGGATGTTTTGAATTTAAAGATGGATGATCAATTAATGTTCATTAACAAATGGTGACTTTTACTTGGATTTGCTAAAAAATTATAACACACGTTACTTTGCACACTGGTTTGCTCTGTTCTTTGGAACAAATTTATCATATTGTGCAAGTGTGCATTTATATAGTTGTCAGAAAATTAAGTACTGAAGAATAATGCAGTTTGAATAAATATTTTAGTTAAAGGTCTGCTTTTTAGAACATGTTATAAATGTTCTTACAAAAACATAAATATATACATATTAACTATTTTCTTTGAATTGTTAAACTGCATGCAAGTATAAGGTATCAGCAAAATAGGCCAATGGAGGGCCTGGCATTGATATTAAGATGCACAAAGAAATTCAAACAATTTCTAATTTTCTCCCAAATGCGAGCCATGAGTCATTGCTGTAGGAAGTTATGATAGCAACATAATTAGAGGCCCAATCACGAGTTTAGTGGTTGAACCGCTAGTCCGGTGCAGCGGCAGTCCCAAGAACACCATTGAGTTTGTGGTCTCCTGAACTGCCATTACGATACCTGCAGCTCGAGATCCCAACCGTGGAGATGGCGAGCAAAGCAGTGGACTTCTATGTTGGCCATACGCACTCCATCGCCGTCAGTTCAATGTGTTCCTGCTGACCAGATTACGAAACACAGTGGCACTGATGGTCACATGGTGGTCGCTGCTGACTGAGGTCAACCACCGCGATATGTGTACAGCATTGCACCAGAACAGTGGCCAATGCATGGAGACAAATGAAACACACCTGATGACCAACTGCAAAGTGGAAACACCTCACAATCACAATATGAAACACACCCCATTCCAGACCATGATCCTTTGCCATTCCACTGTAGGAATAGCCAGTCTGACACCACATCTTGATGGTAGAAGGCAGGCCCTTTTTCTAGTCCCATCTCTATTACTACTCACCACAGACCTTGCCTCCCCTTTGTGTAGATTATTCACTTTTAATGATACACTGTTACTGTATCCTGGGAACATGTCATAGCCCAGAAACCCATTTGTTTATGAGGCAGGTCATGGTGGATGAATTCATAAAAGAAGAGCCACAGTTGTTTGGAGTCCAAGTCCTAAATACACCTTTCAGTCACAAAAGGGAAATGTAATCCAGAATAGCAGACAAAGTTAATGCAGTAGGAACCATCTTGCACACACAGGAAGAAATTAGGAAGAGGTGGAATGACCTGAGGAGAAAGATGCATTCTCTTGCCTCCAAGCAACACATGGAGTCCAAGAGGACAGATGGTTCCCATAGGAGGGGAAGGTCTTGGCCATCCTGCATCCTGAAGGCTTGACAGGAATACATGCGGGAGTCAACTCTGGTAAGGTACAACTCACTAACTGTCACCCAATCTCATTGTCCTGTCTTCCCCCAATCAAGCTTCTGCAAATTTGTGAAAACCTAGGTTTCCAACATGCAACGAACAAAGTAGCAAAGAGAGTTTGTATTATCGTTGCCAATGTGTGTTGTTGTAGATGGGATCACATGTATCAATTACCATCAAAACCCACTTGTTGCAATAGAGTCTGTAAGTGTAGTCCCACAAAAGACACAATTTAGGAGTTATCATATGTCCCAATTACTAACTAGAAGGGCCATCCCAAATAGTTTGTGAACAGGAATGTTACACTAACAATTTTATAAATGTTGGCAAGTAGACATTGAAATTACTACAACTGCCACAAAGCCTTGTTTTTGCAACTCAAAACATTAAAAAAAATGTGATTATGAACGTTCTGACTTGTCTGACACATCACAACTGAGGTCCTTGTCACATGAAGTGACCAATAAACAGACAATGTTCCACTCAGAGACATTTCAGCCTACTCTGCATCATGTTGTTCTGCTCCTCCCACTTGAAACAATTGATGGAAGGACTGACATCATAGCAAGTGTCTGGGTCAAAGTTTAGATAGGCATGAAGTCAACTCAGTTCTCTACTGATTACAGGTGAGCCATCGTCACAGCACTGGCCACATGCCAGAATATAATGTTTTGACTCCAACACAAAATTTGTTGTAGCCCATGTTGGCACACACATTGTATTACGACCATCACATGACAAGGAGCAAGTGCAATGGTTACGCCTTACCTCCAAAATATCACTGTGCAAGCTGTCCTGCTCCAGGATTCGTACATCCAAAGTCTGTTTCGGTCGAACTACAGGAATTCCGCTCTCCACATTGTACATCAAAACAGCAGCAAATACCCACTATTGTCACAAATCTGAAATTTCCAAATGATGATGCAATGACGAAGGTACCTGAAACAGAATAGACCAGAAATTAGCTGACAATCTATTGAGGTAAGAAATTTAAGACAGACAAATCCTTGAGAACACCGCCTTTTCCAATTTGGATGAGCAAAATAAAGCAACGTCAAACTATTTGGCATCTGTCATTCTTGCTCAACAAACACCTTCACCCATAATTAACATGAGCCTGCCCTCCATGATATACCCCCTCAATATACTCCTTCCATCAGCACTAGAACAGTAGGTGGCACAGTCCAAGTCATACAAGTTGACAAAATACTTACACTGATGAGAAGAAACTGCTGATGAGATATTGCTGCAAGTCAGCTCCTTCCTTCTCACCACTATCATCCTCATTTGATACTCCTGTGCACTCAGGTGACACTTCAGGCTCTCCGTCCTCTGCAATATAACATATGTTCCATTACAGGGCTAGGTTGGGAGCATATAGTAGGCCATGGTGATCTGACATACCTTCCCAGATGAGTAGAGGAGGGCTTCTCCAGTTTTGTCCAGAAAGCTAAATCTGACCTTCCTTGAGCCTCATCGCAGCGGACGTCCCCTCAGCAGGTCAACAACCATGGCCAGTTGGGATAGTCTTAATCTCCTAAATGGAAGACAGTCAGCTGGGGTACGGTGCTGTTCTGCATGACAAAAGAATCATGGGCAGATCCAGAGAAGTGGGCACACATGTTGGAAATTTACAGATCAACCAAGCAGATACCTTGAACTTTGATTGAATGGAAGTTCTTGTTGTGGTAAGCTTGTTCCCTGTTATGTGGTGGCACTAAGGCAATATGGGTGCCATCAATGGCTCCTACAACATGTGGTATCCTTGCCACTCCATGGAATCCAGCCTTCACATAGCTAAATCCTCACACCTGGGGAACCAGGTGTAGCTGTCCAGGTGTTGTATCACTGCTGAAAGCATATCTCTTAGCACAAAATAGCACATTGGTTGAGACATACCACCACATACTGCCACAAGTGTATTGAACGGAACCTGTTGCCAGGAAATGCAATACTGCCATCACTTTCACTATTGGTGTTACACATTTGGGATTCTGTTTTGTGATAGATCATCAGGCTCCAACTGATGACATAGGTCCAATGTGGTTTCCCTATTCGAACAAAACTTGTGGATGACGTCCTTTTCTACCATTGTGCGAAGTTCTGGGAATAGGCGCTACACAGGAGGCCATCATCCTCTTCCTCTCACTTGGTACCTAGGTGTGAATTGGAAGCAGTATATGAAGGTTGCTCACACTGTCCATAGTAATGTATGTGACTAGGAAGTTAAAAATCATGTCACAGTACATGAAACCTCTAATTTTCTAAAAGAAATTTTTGTCTAAATTGTATATCGCGCTATATCCATTACCAATTCCCATTGTTACCCTCTCATGGCATTTGTCCATTGATGGGCAAAATTTACAATACTGATGTATATTTTCAAAAACATATGTTTTGTATATTTGGGAATGGGGAGGAAACCGGCAATGACTGTGCACAGTGCACTGCACTAATCAAGGCAACATGCTCACTAATGCAGCAGGCACATGAAGGTTTAATTAAAGTTTTTGTCAAAAGTAATTTACAGGATTACAGATGTAAGCCCTCATTTGCATTGGTGGTGACGTAGATAACAGTTTAAATTTCAGCGTTATTAGCCACTGAAATGGCGGATGCCTGACCTCACATATTGGACATTATGGGGGTCATTACAAGTTTGGCAGACTGGCTGGCGGAAAAGACTGCCAAATCATGACCATAGTGGTATCACAACAGAATACAGTGAAACCACTGCCAGCACCGGCAAGTGCTGTCGGGCTGCCACGGTCGACAGTAGCCAGCTGCTGGCTGGCAGAGACTATGGGGGTCATTATGACCCCAGCTGTAAAAACTGCCTACCGCCGAGGCGACGGCCGCCAAAAGACTGTCGCCGTGGCTACCAGTCATCCGCCGGATTATGACCACAGCCGAATTTCCACCAGAAGGATGGCAGAGGGAGAGGGGGGCAGTGAAGACCCCTATCAGTGACAGGGATGGGATTCTATGTCACTGATAGTGCCTACCGCCATGGTTTTCGTGGCAGTAAGAATGCCACGAAAACCATGGTGGTAGGCGGGGTCATGATCTCGCAGGCAGGTAAGTGACGGCCGCCGGGCTGGAGGGTGAAGTCTCCAGCCTGGCGGTCGTTACCGCTGTGGCGGTCTGTGTGGTACATTGGCGGTTTGGCTCCAGCCAAACCACCAATGTCATAATATGGGGGAAAGTACCACCAGCCTGTTGACAGTAATTTACTCCATATTAACGCCGACCGCGGGGTCATAATGATCCCCTATGTTTCCATTGGACATTTTAGAGGCTGCACACTGCCAAGGTTTCCACCACTGTCGCACCACCATGGAAACCCTGGTGGAAACCAACTGTAAAAAAGGAGATAGCCACGTTCAGAAAGCCATACCCTTCTGGTGCAGCCATGGAACCAGAACTCAATGACTTCCCTCTGCTCCTACGTGCCCAACAACTTTCGAACCAGCAACGACAATTGCAACAGCAACTGTGAGTACACATACTTACCTGTCACTGATGTAAATTGTTAAAGTACCTACCCACACACAACATACCAATCGGGAACGGGTGGCGAGGGCTACACACACAGACGCATAGCCCCACACCGACAAGCACACTCACACACAGCCACATAGTCATATGTACATACATAGTACTCACACTACGGCCAACACACACACACAGCAGAAACACACACCAACCCCCAGATACTCAGCACATGCACACACATCAACACACAACACCACCAAATGACACAACTACAACACAACTGAAACACCACCAAAGTATTGCCAAGCACCCACAATACACACCACCACTTGACAAATCATGCATACAACCTAACGTACCAACGCCAGAGAAAGAACACACACAATCACACATCCAGCCAACGAGGCATACGTCATACCCCGCAAACACACATGACAACGAATCTCACATACCAATCTCCACATACACTCACGCACTCAATACAACCACACAAAGGCATGCAACACTGTAAATAACACGTCTACACAAACACCACACAATACCAGCATAACAACATGTCCCCAACATACACATGCCCATCACACAATACACATCCATCACTGGGGGACAAATGGACTGCACACAACCACACATGCTGCCTAGACACAACTGGTAGCACAAGCAACCACTCACACAAAACTTACTCACACACAAAACAAATCAGTCAGGACCAAAACTACCCTAAGAAAATAATAGCAGGACAAAGATGTAACCTTTGAACCAACAACAGATTGGCCATGATATATAAATAGTACAAATTATGTATCTACATCATAATATACAAAGATAAAGGTCATAGGCCAGTCCAAATCTTACAAGTGCAAGTTACACATATGGCACTTGTATCTGCCACTAACTTGACTCCTGGCTCCCATGTAACCTCCACAGGTAGTGGCATCAAGGGGGCAGCAGGTACATCAGGGATTGAGGGGGTTGGCGGTTGGGCTTAGGGTTGGGAGAGGGATCTTTGGGCTTGGGTTTTGGAAGGGGGGCTTAGATCGAGGCTAAAGGGAGTGTTGGGGACCCTTGGGAGGGGCAGACTTCTTGGCAAGGGGAGGGGCATGGGGTGATGATGGAGGTGGAAGGGCAGGACTTGGGGAGGGACACAGAGCATTTTGGGGTCACACGGGGTGGGAGAGGAGTAAGGAAAAGGTTTAACTCCATGAGAAAAGCTTTCTATGACACACAGAAGTGGTTATAGCAAAAGGGTTTGTGTGTGGAGGGAAAAGGAGGGGTTGTCTGAGGTGTTTTGGTGGATGTCTTCGGTCTATGTGTGTGCGAGGTATGCTTGTGTGTGCTGGGTGTCTGTTGGGTAGGTGAGTGTGAGTGTTTATCTGTCTTTGGAGGAGGAGAGTGGAGGAGCTGGGAGATGACCTGGTAAATGGGTGAGTGTCTGTTGCAGTGGTGACTCCAGGCATGATGGATGTGCTGCATGTAGACGTGTCTGTGGTTGTTGTGTCTGCAGATGTGGTGACTGGGGTGGATGTCTGATGGTCTGCTACTGTGCAGATTGTGGGTAGGATAGGTGGTGTGGCTACATCAGTAAATGTTGGTGTTGTGACTCCAGGTGTTGTGTATGTGATGCTGGGGGTGGTACAGGTAATGACTGTTGATGTGTCTGCACGTATATGCTGCTTGGGTATATGCCTGTGGTGGGTCTTCTGGTGCTTGTGTTTGTCAGCGCTACCTGTGGATGTTGAGGTGGATGCATGCCTGTCTGTTTGTGTGCTGTGGCTGGGTCAGGGAAGAGGGGTGTGGGATTGGGAAGAGGAAAGTGGAAGGGGGACAGAAGACAAAGGGTGACTGGCTGCTGACAGTGTGGAGGCTAGAGTCTGAAATTATCCCTATAGGCCAGCCAGTGCACTGTGAATGCCCTTCAGGTATGCATTACTCTGTTGTAACTGAGTTACCAGCCCCTGGATGGCATTCACATTGGCTGACTGACCCATAGAGATTGCTCTCTGGAGGTCAATAGAGTGTCCACTGGAGGAGGATTCCAAAGATGATGTGCTGGATTCAGTCTACCCCTTGGCACTCCCCTCACCCTTTGGGCCACTGGGTCCCTCACTGTCGGTGGTATCAGCACTCCGGGTTCCGTGGCCGGCAGCATACCCACTCAAGTGTGCTCTGTATTCTTCACCTGATGCTGATGCACACAGAGAGAAAGGGAGGGAGAGATAGAGAGGGCGAGAGAAGGTCATCACATTCTTCACATACACACATTACAATATGCACAACTGTAGGAAACCCACAGATCCTACATCATGTCAAACATGTTACTTCTATCTACCCCATTTGACATCTCTCTCACCAATGTCATAATCCATGTAAGGTAGCACAACCGGAGCATCCCATCAAATCACCTGTAGATCTATGTCAGCATGCCCTGGCTTAAGCATTTTCTCCTAAATTAGGTGATAATTCTTCATTATCTTATCACCTTTAGGAAATGTAGATGGTTAATAACGCCATATCATGCATATTCCGAATCTACACCTGACCAGACCGTGACCATAAGTCATGTTCCATGCAAGTAAAGACAAGTCTTTTCAAAAACAACACAGCACCTGCCATTCTAATCAAATGCTTAGCTGATCCGTCTGTACATGTATGACACAATTGCAACAATCTCTGATGAAGACACAGCATGTGGCAGTCCCATAAAGTTGCCATCACATTTTTACATTCCATGTCTGTAGAACAGCTGGGTCACTACATGTAGCAAATCTTAGAGTAATAGCCGCAGTCACTATTCACAGATATTCCATATCACACCAGAAATGCATGTGCAGCTACAGTGGCCTACCTAGCAGACATGAAACATCCACTGGCAATCTCAGAGAACATAGTTACAACAACTAAACAAAGGACAGCCTACTAATTCCCAATAGGGCATATTACATTCCACCTGACATGCAGACGCAGAGCCAAGAAATTACAACATGAGCACACCAACATCACTTACACCATTCTTGACATGTGAATTCCTGTAGCTAAGCCCATATAACATACATATCCCACTGAAAAGACATGTACACATGATGTACACATGGACCTACACGACTCCCTTTACACTGACACCACATTCCACTACAACAACACCTGCATGAGAAATAGTAGTGTAGTGTAGCCATTTTTTAATGTAGCTTCATGCGCGTTAGCTTAATGTATTAGGCCTCTGTGCTCTTTGCCCTAGATACATTTTATTCGACCTTGCACTATTATTTTACAATAACCAGTTTTACGGTCTTGTTTTTATTTCATTCTATCACACTGTTTAGCTTAGTTCAGCACTGTGTTCCCAAACAATGCTTTCTTGCTCACTCTGTGCTTCAGTCAAGGCTACAGTCTTGCACATTGCCGATAAACGTGGTAGAAGTTTAGTCTCTAGTGTTCATAGAAAATACACATCCTTACGTAGGGACATTTTCTTAGAACATCTGCGTGCTAGTTATAAAAAAACTTTCTAGTCCTAGTACACGTCAGAGGGAGATTCCGACCAGGAACCTACAACTAGATGCTGACTGCCCGTTGCAGATGCTGATGAATACAGGCCTTTGCTCAGGTATGAGGGTTGATGTCCTCCCGGGGAAACCTGAAAGGCGGGCTTAGAGCTTTACATGCTGTGCTCAGACTATAGCTTAGAGAGAACCTAATCTAGTTGCACTATGATGGCCTTATTCTTGTGCTTCACTCTCATCGTTACTATTTTAATCCTACTGTGTTGTATAGTTATGGTTATTGCAGCTCACGCTTTGCTATCTAAAATGCAGTCGTTTTAGTAAACCAATCTTTAAAACTTAAACTGCCTTTGTCATTTATATATGAGAATGCACTGTGTATGAGAGAACCGGTTGTGACCTGAGTGACCACGACTTCCCTGGGAAGTATTAAGATGTCATGCACTCGGCTGCCCAATTGTCTCTTACCTTTGGGAGAGATGAGGCACTGCTAGTTAGCCGGAGCAAAACCCGGATTTAGAGTGACAAGGGTCCTTCACCGTGGGTCAGACTTAGTCCCCCACACTGTGAACGGTCTTGCAGCTCAAAATCCAGTAGTCTCATTAGGATAATGAGAGCCTATGTGACATGGCGCCGCCAACGTTTTGGCAGGCTCTCATTTTCGGGTCTCGTATCTCGGTCTCATAGAATATGATGACCCCTCAGTTCCGTATACGGAGACGTCCGTGGTACTAAGGATTTCCACCACCGTTGTACAGGTAGCCCTATTTACAGCGGGTGGTTGTTCAAGCTTGAAACTTAAAAGGATAGACCCTGTCTTGGTGTGCCTTCTCTGAATTCTTAGTTCTTTTCTAATTGTGAATCCCCAACTTGTTCAAATAGCTCTTAACATGAGACAACCGCTCACAGCACATTTGCTAGCAAATGGCCTTACAGCCCAGGGTGGTCCAGTCACGTTTGTGGTGGACACCCCAGAACTTTTTTACTCTTGGGTCACATTTCCAGCAGTTGATGGGAACACAAATGCATTTCATACATATGCAGTTGCGAACGCGCCTGGGCAGTACAGGGCGTACGCATACTTAGAGATACCTCTTTCTTATCAATCACATCATAATTGTCTTGATGGCACCCTACCCCATACAATATTACCAGTAAGGTTAGGTCCACTAAGTAATGATGGTCCTACCTGGCCTTTATTGCCCACATATACACCACATCCTGCGGTTGCAAATATGGCGGTGGCTGAAGTTCGACGCTTATATACTGACTTAACAGCAACATATAGACGCTTAGTACAATTTGTGATGCAGACGCTAAATACAAACCCAGCGCGTGCTGCTCCAGCACAACAACACGCAGTAACTCCAGGTATAAATCCGGTGACTGTACACTCGATTATGGGTAAGGTCCCAGCAAAACGAGAGGAATCTCCGTTTTGGCTGACACAAAAAATTAATACGCTGGAAGCAGTATTTCCCCATACAGGACCTCAGGACAAACATAGAATATTAACTATGTGTTTACCCTTTGGGATGGTTCCTACAGAGGAACATTGAAATACATGGAGCACGGTGTTTGCCGCGCTCTATACGACGGCACACGGTGCACCGACACTAGCAAACCTACCGGTAGTGCTTAAACAAATTCAAGATGAATACGGGGCTGCCCCGGCCTTATATTTAGGAATGCAACTGATGGGCAATTTTGCCATGGTTTCTTCAATAATCCTAAGTAATCTTAAAGGGGAAGCAGTTGCGCTTGCAGTGCGCATGCGTCTTTGTGACGTCCCGCATCAAGATCAGGAGCGGGAACTGCCTAAAATCATTGCGGAAACATATTACAGTATTGGTCGAGATAGCCTGGGGACTAGGCCGCAAAAACCTCAATTTCAGGGAAAAAGTAATAAAGATAATACTAAACAACAACCTGAGGGTAATAAGAAGCGCTGGGAGAAAAAACAACAGGCACCTAAAAAAGAAAGGGGAGAATCTCCACGCCCGGAGACCCCGCAGAATAGGTATAATCTCAGAAATAGGGATAATATAAAAACGCCTGATAGATATCAATATACTGATACACGCCAATCTCGTTCCTTTCAGGACTCATCGGAAAAGAGAAATGAGAGCGGTGGTCAGTCAGAGCGGCGAACAGAGTATGTGAAACCGAGACAGGAATCACAACGCTCGTTAGAGGTTTCTGTCAAGAAGGAAGAGAAGCCAGTACAACAAAAACAACAGTTTAAAAAGAAAAAGGTGGCTGCAGTAGCAGTTATGCATGCCACTCAGGAATAGGGTTCTCTTGAAGAACAAGAAATGGGCTCTAGCACTGCTAGACAGCGCGGCAGAGGTCTCAATAGTTCGCCGGAATCTTCTAGAGCATCTGGAGGTGAAAGCAGCTGATGACTTTATACAAGTAGAAACAGCAGATATGCGTGTCTCCGAACCCGATAGGGTGTATAGAGTAACTTTACAATTGGAAGGGGACATTGAACGCACTATACACGCAATCTTCTGGGATCGTGTGGTTAAGATATATGACATTTTGCTGGCCGAACAAGATTGGCCGCCTGATTTTGTCCGCACCTGCCCGGCTGGGGAGGAGGTTATTAAACCTTCCTTCTCGCCCCTTGTTCCAGAGGAACTCACAGAGTCCTATTCTATGAAATGGGCTCTTGCACAGGCACCTGCCCTATATAGAAATCACGTAGGGTGGGACAGGGATTCTCCATATCATGTAATTCCCATTAAAGGTGAACCTCAGCCACAACCGCAGTATCCCATAAAACATGAAGCAAGGGCACCGGTGAGAGAAATACTTACACACTTAGAATACCAGTGGGTAATTGAACCCTGTGTCTCGTCGATGAATAATCCCTTATTTCCTGTAGCAAAGCCGGACCATTCATACAGAATAGTCTTAGACTACAGATATTTCAATGGACATACACGTACATATGCTATACAAAACTCGCATAGCACCGCATTAATGAGCAACATTGTGCGTAAAAAATATAAAACGACTTTGGATATCTCGATTGGATTCTTCTGCCAGAATATAGCTCCTGAAAGTCGTGATTTAACCAGCTTTAGCACACTAGGCTACCAGAAAAATTCTGTAGTTTGCCTCAGGGGTATAAGAACAGCCCAGGACTGTTTGCAGCTCGTGTGACTGCTATTTTGCATGAGGTAGACCCTGAAGCGTTGTCATATGTGGATGATATATATCTCACAGATGACGAGTTGCTACAACATTTAAGACGGGTAGCCCGCATTGTTGTAGGGTTTTCCAAAATAGGCTACAAATTTAACTTTAGAAAATCAAAAATTGCCTTCCTCAGCGTCCTGTTCTTGGGATATGAGCTGTCGAATGAAGGGAAGAGCCTGGCGCCACAATTCTTAGAAAAGTGTGCACAATTGCAACCACCAAATACGATTAAGAAACTCCAATCATTGTTGGGCTTTCTGAATTTTGGCAGAACATACATTCCGGATTATGCTACACGCATAAAGTCTTTATATGAATTAATACGTCCTGACTTTTCGAGCAAATTTTGGACAATAGAACATACGGATCTGACACAGTTCACACTGGTTGTTTGTGATTCGTATTATTGCGTCCAGTCTTTTAATGAATACCTACGTTACTGGAGCTTGAATGGGTGCAGAGATTCAAAAGGCAACAGCATAAAATAGACTACTGTGGGGGAAGGTAGCAGATCTGAAAGAGCCGCTACCCAAAGTCCATGTTGCGCATACACTTGGACACCAGCGCGTTGGAATACACGTTGCTGGAAATACTTTGGCTGATGAAGCCGCAAAGTCTGCAGTGGCGGTTGCCACTGTAGCTGCAGTGACTAGTTTGAGTTCCAATCAAGACACAGACATTATGGCTGCCATAAAAGCTACGGATGATGGCACGCCTTATCCTAAGGGATTTCCTAATAAATACCAATAATTTATGGGAAGTATGCTGAATGCTGAAGTTAAGATTCCAGGCGTGGGCGTACGCAACATCCCCAATAAAGATGTAAGACCACAATTGATTAAAGCAGCACATGAGGGAGTGGCATCTGCACTTGCTGACGTGGCAGCCACAATTTCGCTACTACAGGCCCGCTATTGGTGGCTGGTCTCTATAAAGAGTCCAAGCAGTATGTCCTTTGTTGTGACATCTGTCAACAAATTAAAGTTTCAACAGCTAAGCGCCCGCCGCAGACACCCCTCTTAATCTCAAACAGACCATTAACAATGTGTGTACCTGGATCATTGTGGTCCACTAACACCGGATAGTGCATACAAATATATCCTAGTCGCTGTTGATTCTTGATCCAGATTTGTGTGGGTGTGGCAACAACGCTCGGCTGACGCTCGGACTGTTATTAAAGATTTGCGCGTCTTTGTCGATACATATACAGTTACGGCATTCCATTCGGACCAGGGCCCTGCTTTTGCTTCGAGGGCATTCAGGGACACTATGGCTTCGTTGGGGGTCCAGCTCCAGCACTCGTCTCCATTTCATCCCGAGGGAAATTCTATCATGGAGCGATTAAACTGTGATTTAAAGCAATCCTTAACAGCCAGAGTCTTACGTACGGGTCGTAAATGGCTAACCCACCTGTATGGAGTTCAGAGAGCACTAAATAACCTGCCCAGAAGGTCCCTGGGGGGGTCGTACTTCATATGAGTGCCTGTTTGGAACACAAATGTTTGTTCCGGATCTTGATGGTCCTGGTGTGGAGGCGGCAGAGACACCTTTTGACATAAATGATTGTGTCACTGTTTTACAGGAATTACAGCAGTTCCGTGAAGATAACTCTTCTAAAAGTGCTGCCTCCACAGAAATTAAGGATGTGCCAGTAACACCTACCAGCTGGATTCCCAGGGTTGGGGATCTTGTGCGTGAAAAGGTCGCAGTGAAAAAAGAATTTGGCCCTTCTTATTGTGCACCAGTCCCCGTGTTGGGTATACACGGTACCAGAACTGTTATTCTACCCCAGTTGCCAGGTGCCAAAGAAAATCGCTTTGTTTCTATTGACAATGTCAAGTTACAACATGTGGCTGATTCTACACAGCTGACCAAGAGGAACATCCAGTAGTTCCTGAATCCCTCTCACTACTGAAGAAGAAGTTCCGCTTCAAGTTGTCTATACCAACACTGGTACCTCTCTGAGCTTGGGGAGGGTGGATGATGATCTTGCATTAGTTCCACTAACAACGACCAACTTAGAAACATTTGATCAAGTCACCATGACTACAGATGTGACGGATGGTGCTGTCTACAGTGTACCACTGTGAGAAACACCAACTCCTCCATTGACTACGGCGACGCCTTTTGCACGAACTGCCTCTGGTTACTTTGCCGACAACAACGATGGTCTATCAGACTCGTTTGCCTCTTCGATTGAAGACCTGTCAGGTCCACGTAAGCTGATGCGTTGGCTTAAAGATACGTATTTTGTTTTCTCCATGGAACTATCTGTGGCTTTTATTGACTATGCTAGCATTTTTTCTTTGGATTGGGTTTGTCATTACCTTTTTTCTGTTGATACATGGTCATTTTTTTCCTGAAAGATCAGCGGTTGAACAGGTGGAGGAGGTGTTGAAACCACATTTTTCATCACATAAGGTTCGAAGAGACTTGTCCTTTGTGAACATTTCTGCAGTGCCAATTCCAGATGGGATTGTGTGGGATAGAGTGATGTTTGATATGTATGGTCCCACTGAAATAATTCAAATACCGTATGTGCTAAAGTTATCAATGAATGATGTAGCAATACCAGGCATTGTATCTGATGATTGGGATGTGAAGACAGTTGACTCAATGATGACAGAATTGCAATATTATACTGTCTATGAAAATGAAGATGTTTACCAGTTTAGAGACAATTATGGTGACATGTTTTGCTATAATTATTATGGGCACCACTTCATACATAACATGCTCCCAAAACGATATTTGACTATACGCAATGGGAACATTGCCCGACTCCCCCGCAAGGGAGTTCCAAAACTTATTTTGATAAATTCACGTATTTTTCTGGGCACCACCAAAAGAATGCTGAGTCATATTATTTTAAGTTAACTCCGACAAAAGATAAACAAATGTTGCTGACCAACACGAAATTCATATATTCAGACTCCTTTGTTTCCCGATTGTCAATTGAAGGTTATGAATATAGGTAAAAAAAAAATGATTTGAAAAGTGTTTGGGGAACAAAAAATTGCCAGACCAAGGGTAGAGAAACATTGTTTAGAGCATGTCTCATTCCCGTTCAAACAATTTTTTTAAATGAAACAGTACAGCAGACCAGCTGCTTAGGTTTAGCTACAATCAAAGAATTAAACATGCCCAGTATACCTGCCCCTGCAAAAATTAATAATTGCCAGAAATACATAAATGCCACCTTTAGTGAGATTACTGAATGGGTCCAGAATGGTACATTTAACACTTCATTGACACGTCCAGGTGGGTGGTTATTATGGCCAGGAGATACCAACGGGTGTCATCAACGTTTTGTCACTTCCTCAGGGGGTTTCCGAACGAGTAGGTCAGAACCTCGCTATATATCACCAGAACATGCTGAAATAATTACGACATATAGGCCCTCATTCTGACCCTGGCGGTCTTTGACCGCCAGGGCGGAGGACCGCGGGAGCACCGCCGACAAGCCGGCGGTGCTCCAATGGGGATTCCGACCGCGGCGGTAAAGCCGCGGTCGGACCGGCACCACTGGCGGGGTCCCGCCAGTGTACCGCGGCCCCATTGAATCCTCCGCGGCGGCGCAGCTTGCTGCACCGCCGCGGGGATTCTGACCCCCCCTACCGCCATCCAGATCCCGGCGGTCGGACCGCCGAGATCCGGATGGCGGTAGGGGGGGTCGCGGGGCCCCTGGGGGCCCCTGCAGTGCCCATGCCACTGGCATGGGCATTGCAGGGGCCCCCGTAAGAGGGCCCCTACATGTATTTCACTGTCTGCTGCGCAGACAGTGAAATACGCGACGGGTGCAACTGCACCCGTCGCACAGCTTCCACTCCGCCGGCTCGATTCCGAGCCGGCTTCATCGTGGAAGCCTCTTTCCCGCTGGGCTGGCTGGCGGTCTGAAGGAGACCGCCCGCCAGCCCAGCGGGAAAGTCAGAATTACCGCCGCGGTCTTTCGACCGCGGAACGGTAACCTGACGGCGGGACTTTGGCGGGCGGCCTCCGCCGCCCGCCAAGGTCAGATTGAGGGCCATAGTGTGGGAAAATTGTGCCAGCAATGGCTGAAATCATCCTCGCTAGATGCAGTTAAGACACATCTCACTCTCCTGTCTAATGACACTGACTTACAAGATTTTTTGTCAGGCCAGAATAAGCCATGTAGGAAGCGTTTCTTGTATGAAGTATACAATGAAATATGGAAGCTTTCTCAACAAGAGGCTGCAGCCCGGTTAAGGCAGATAGATCAGGAAAATCTGAAAAAAGCATTAGCTGTTGTGGATAATGGAATTCACACCTTGTCCGACCGCATTTATACAATTAACAACATTGTTTCTTCTACTATAGACATTATACGATCTGATATGTCTTCTTTATATCATGGACAGAGTCAGACCAGGTCCATTATGCAGTTGGGTTGGACGCTTCAGACATTGAAGGCGGGTCGCGTTCCGTGGCAGCACATCAGTGCCAGGGAAATATTTTTCTCTTTTAATTTGACGTGACAACAACAACTAATGGCTAAGAAGGAGGCGACTTATGTCATGCTTTACATTGTAAAGTTAGAAAGATTGCCTTTTACCGTGGCCGAGATTCCCTCAGTGAAGTGGTTGATACACAGGGTTATTAATCTGCCTATTTCAACATTACAATTCACTTCTTGTTTAAAACATGTTCCGGTAGGCAGATATGAGAAGCTAGGAGATAGTTATATCTATGAGGTGTGGGAGCTTCCCTTCTTGTACAAATGCCTCAATGGCATGAAAGATGCCTTTCTTAGCGGCAGTGAATGTGAGACTTCAGTCAGCCATTCGATGTTTTGTAAGCAGCTGTCCTTGCATGGGGCGTGTAATGCCTCGGTTGCGAACTTGGCTTGCTATTTGAAGGGAGTTCCAGTCCCCTTGATTAAACGCACATTCCAGGTGCTTTCAAAAGGCAGCTACGTCCTCCTCAATAGTGAAGACTGTTGTGGCATGCGGGCCGGAATAGTTTACATTGTTTCGGTCACTAAGGTCGTTGCTGCGGGAACGTGTTGTTTCCCCCCACTAAAATTAGGGAGGTAGCAGATATTTGGCCTCACGTTGCTACTTCCAAGGTGAATTTTGACAAGTTAAGCAGACTGAAGGCTTTGTTGTTTCAGAAGCATGTGGCATTACATCTGCACGCGAGACCTACGCACTTCAGGTGGCAAGGTCATCGGCGGAAATACAGTCCCTGTAAAATACAAACTTTCCGAGCCACTTTAGTGAACTCGTGGGACGTATATTTAATGCTTCCAGCATGGATGGATTAGCAAATTTTTTCAAAGCTGTTGGTATTGGTTTTATTCACACTTCTCCTCCATATTCGGTTTAATACCTTCAGCTATTCATTCAATTTTCGGAAGCATTTTTGGGGGATTTCCGATAACTTTGGCTTTGTTAGCCGGCATTTTGCTGTTGCTGTTGTTTTTCCACAATGGCTGTCCCGCCGCAACAAGGACGAATGTGGGCGCTCCCATCAGCGAAGCTGTGCCGTGAACGCATGATACAGTACTTTGGAGCAACACTCCTGGAATATTTGGAGTGTAACTGGTCTCTGTCATTCAGACCAGTTTTGGATTGTGTGCAGCCCATTTTTCGGTGCCGTTGGTGCTCTTTTGAACATGCAGTGGACGTTTATCTCTCACAGCGACACCCCCCAGTGGTTGATGCTGATCTGTTGATGTTCTCGATGAGGGCTCATTACCAGACATGCGCGCTGCGTTTGCTTGGAGATGCTGATTACGAGATACCCTTCCTGGAGGAAGTTGATATTAACTTGTTTATAGGCACTGCACAGGATGCCGCCTTGGTTGACACTGGGGCTTTGGAACACACCTGCTCCTTGACAGTCTTTGGCGTGGATTTTCCGATTTTGTCATCTGCCGAAGTGGAGAATTTCCTGCTTTCCATGACCAATGCTTGATTTGGACTCATTCTAAATTGACTATTCCTTTGAATTCGGCTTTGGCTGCATGCATATTTTTAATTGCAAATTACTATGCCTGTGTGTCCTCTTAACTTGTTGAAATTGAATAGGGTTTTAAGGATATTTTAGCTTAGGGCATGTTTAGCTTCAGCTTAAACCACTTTCTACCGACAAGGGGAGGGTGTAGTGTAGCCATTTTTTAATGTAGCTTCATGCGCGTTAGATTAACATATTAGGCCTCTGTGCACTTTGCCCTAGATACATTTTATTCAACCTCGCACTATTATTTTACAATAATCAGTTTTACGGTCTTGTTTTTATTTCAATTTATCACACTGTTTAGCTTAGTTCAGCACTGTGTTCTCAAACAATGCATTCTTGCTCTCTCTGTTCTTCAGTCAAGGCTACAGTCTGGTACATTAGCGGTAAACGTGGTAGAAGTTTAGTCTCTATTGTTCGTAGAAAATACACATCCTTACGTAGGGACATTTTCTTAGAACATCTGCATGTTACTTATGAAAACGCTTTCTAGTCCTAGTACACGTCAGAGGGAGATTCCGACCAGGAAGCTACAACTAGATGCTGACTTCCCCGTTGCAGATGCTGATGCAGAACACAGGCCTTTGCTCAGGTATGAGGGTTGATGTCCTCCCGGGGAAACCTGAAAGTCAGGCTTAGAGCTTTACATGCTGTGCTCAGACTATAACTTAGAGAGAACCTAATCTAGTTGCACTATGATAGCCTTATTCTTGTGCTTCACTCTCATTGTTACTATTTTAATCCTACTGTGTTGTATAGTTCTGTTTATTGCAGCTCACGCTTTGCTATCTAAAATGCAGTTGTTTTATTAAACCAATCTTTAAAACTTAAACTGCCTTTGTCATTTATATATGAGACCGCACTGTGTATGAGAGAACTGGTTGTGACCTGAGTGACTACGACTTCCCTGGGAAGTATTAAGATGTCATGCGCTCGGCTGCCCAATTGTCTTTTCCCTTTGGGAGGGATGAGGCACTGCTAGTTAGCCGGAGCAAAACAAGGATTTAGAGTGACAAGGGTCTTTCATTGGGTCAGACTTAGTCTCCCACACTGTGAACCATCTTGCCGCTCAAAATCCAGTAGTCTCATTAGGATAATGAGAGCCTACGTGACAGTAGTACAGCTAAACCATGAGATCTTGAAACATGAGTGAGCCAACACCAATTCCTGTCCAAAGTGCCCGCATCAGCTATGCTAAGGGTAGCATTGATTGTACCACTTTACAAGATCTGCCCCCAAGGAACCATTGAGACATAATGTAGGCAGCTACTAACATATATTCTACTTTTGTGCATTGGCACATCTAGCATGGACATTGCACATTGTCAAAGGGTAGGTCTGCCTACCCACTCACCTTCTCAAAAACAAAGGCATTTGGATAAAAGTGATTTTGCTTGGTAAGGGCAAATAGACAAAATCAGACATCCATAGTTGGATGTCCTTCTGTTACTACCTTCATATACCCCATAGTATGATTATGAAGAGACAATGGGGACACCTCCACAAACCCATATGAACAGTCCAAAACTGGCCATACCTATTGACTGAATGAGATGGCAACCTAACATGGAATCAATACCTGTACTAGGACATAGTGTAAAGAGACCCTGTATCAAATTTGTCGGGTACTATGTAGCACATACAGCTGATCCTAACAGATGGGAGTGGTCTGACACCTACATATTCATATAATTAGATTAATGGACCAGGAAATACTAGAAGGGTAGGATTATTCATCAGCTTACATACATATACATGGCTGGGTAGAGTCACAGATGTGGCACTGTCAATTGTGCATCTCCACATGTAGGTCATAGATGTTCCTTGACACAGGTGATCTAAACATCGACATGCACAATCCTAAGCCAGATCTCCATCTTTTAGTCAGGCACCTTTTGTACTATGTATTCCCAGTAGTCAACATACATGTAGCACCTACTACAGTGTCACAACTGCTAAAGTGTGACAACAAACATCTAATTACCACAGTAAAGTATATGGAGCCAGTCAGTACTTACCCCCTTGTGGCTGCTGTGCTGCCCCAAATGCCCATCCACCTCAGGGTAGGGCACCACCAAAATGCCGGGAGTCCAGGGTCCGACGGGCACCCATCCCTCATTGGGAGGACATCTGCAGCTGGGCCTCAGTGGTCTTCCGGGCCCAGTGTCCCAGGTCCTCTCACCGCTTTCCGCAATGGGTGCTCCTCTGGCTGTGTATCCCTGCGGTCCACACTTGAGTGGCAAAGGCACGCCAAATCCCTTTCTTCTGATGGGCCTTGACCTGCATGGATGACACAGACAAACTGAGAAGGTCATGTACACATGCACCATTCCAATAGGAGTGGTCAGTCCACATCAATCACAGCAAGTAGGCACACATACCAATCGTCTCTGCAAAAACGTCTCCATATTATGCCATCTGCATGCATCAACATCCTCACAAGTTCACATGCTTGATGCAACATCACACAGAACACCTATCACACATAGCTATGACATTCGTCTCACCTGCTCCTCTGGTGTCCCATATAGCTGTTCATATAGGGGTAGGACCTTCTTCACTAGCCTCTCAAATGCTTCCAGGGTAAAGGCAGGGGCCCAATCACCTGCAGTATGTGGCATGATGGCTCCCAGAGGCAGTACACAGCAGGCCACATCGTGGAGGTCTTGCTGACAACAGTGTCAGGAGTGGAGTGAGCAATAGTGCAGAAGATGGTGGTCACAGCCACCACATACATGACTGTCACCACCGGCATACATCACCATTGGGCCAAGTCCATCAAAAACACCAATGATTTCCAATGGCAAGTTACACAGTGGTTGCGACCACCTACCGCCATGACGATTTCTGCCGGCGGACTTAGGTCACTTCCACCTGTCCAGTCTAGTATGTCAGGTGCCTGCCATTTTGGACACATTACATAGATGGAAGTGTATTCTAATCTGTGTCATTCACTCAATCCCCTAAAGTTCTGTATATCTGTATGTACTGCCATCATGTTTCTGTAGCATAATGTGCAAATGTGAAGTAAAAGCTGTGTTGAGTGAGTTAATATGGTGATAACCATGTACAGCTACTAAGAGGTGCCTAGTCCACAGAAATACATTGATCATTACCCAAGCATATGTGTGCAGGTCAACTAAGTCTTACACACACATATGCTCTAACAATAATATCATATGTTCAATCCCACTGTCATAGTTGCCAATGTGCACCAATGAGGGTGAAATTGGTGCATATCTATGGGCTGTACTGTACATGTCATATGTGCTAGGCATCCTATACAGATGTTAGGTGCAAGGTTATAAACAAAGTGTACATGAATCATAGCATTTTCACTTCTCTCAACATAGTTATCCTTCCATGAGGAGAGTGTGATAACCACAAGTGTACCATCCACTAGTGGATCTGGACACCATGGAGGAAAGGCATATAGGGCCTCGGTGACCGCCAGGGTTAAAATGGCGTTCGTCCCGCCAACAGACTGGCAGTACGAATTGCCATATTATGACTGCAGTGGTAGCGCCGCGGTCACACCGCCAGATCCGGCAGTTTACCGCCATGGATGTCACAGCAGCCAGAATCCGCAAGGGCAGTGCTGCCCTGGGGGTTTTGACTCCCCTTACCGCCAGCCTGTCCATGGTGGTAGACACTGCCATGGAAAGGCTGGCAGTAAGGGTAGTTGCGGGGCCCCTGGGGGCCCCTGCACTGCCCATGCACTTGGCATGGGCAGTGCAGGGGCCCCCAGGCACAGCCCTGTCATGATTTTCATTGGGAGCCAGCAGCAATGATACGGCCCAGCGAGGAGTTCCAAATGTAGCCGGCAGGTTTCCGCATGGGCGGACGACTGGCGGTTCAGCCTTGGCGGTCGGCCTCGTCCGACAGCCAAGGATGAAATGAGGGCCGTAGTCTTAATCATCATATTATCATGGATCTATGTACTCAGTTGGAGCCAGATCTCATGTCTGCCATTCGCAATTCCTATGGCATACCTCCCATCGTTCAGGTCTTGGTCAGTGCTACACTTCCTGCCCACAGTCTCCTTTCAGAATACAGTGGCTTTAACAGCAGAGATGTCTCAGCCCATGTTCAGTATGGTTTTGAAGGATGTACTGTGTGCATTGTTGAGTCACTTGGACAGCTGCATCAGGTTTCCCCACCAAGCGGATTTGGCCTACGTGAAGGTGGACCTTTATGAGATGGGACACATTACTCATGTGGCAGGAGCCACTGATGGCACCCATGTAGCCTTGGTCCATCCCAGTGCACATGAACAGGTGTTTGGGAACAGGAAGAACTACCGCTCAATCAATGTTCAGGTGGTGTTTGTGGCAGACTAGTACATCTCACAAGTCACAGCCACGTATCAAGGCTCTGTGCATGATTCCTACATCATGCAGAACCCCAATGTCCCACAGCTAATGGCACAGCTCCAAACAGAGAGGGCCTGGCTGGTTGGTAAGTTTCCATTGTAGTGTGTGTGTTAGAAATGGGGTCTTTGGTTTACAGTCAGGTTACACCCTGTTCAAGCAAGGATCCTCACTCTAGTCAGGGTAAAAGAAAATCACCCTCAGCTAACCCCTGCTTACCCCCTTGGTAGCTTGGCAGAGCAGTATGCTTAACTTCAGAGTGCTAGGTGTAAAGTATTTGTACCAACACACACAGTAACTTAATGAAAACACTACAAAATGACACAACACCAGTTCAGAAAAATAGGAAATATTTATCTAAACAAAACAAGACCAAAACGACAAACATCCAACATACACAAGTCAAGTTATGAATTTTTAAAGATTAAACACAAAAATAGCGCTTAGAAACAAAAATGCTTCGATGAGGTGTTAACACGGTGTCGTGACGGAGTCGTTCCCAACAAGCCAACACCAGCGGCGCTGGACACGGAGTCGCGTAGTCCCCCAAGTACAGTACCTTTGGTGAAGAGTGAAAACAAGCTGATGCGCGAAGTCGGGGATCGCGGCGTCTGTGCGAAACGTTGAATCCGCGCACTTCGAGCGGCGTCAGTCACGACGTGGTGCGGCGACTTCCACGGAGTCGCGAACTTCAGCGAGGCTGCAGCGGCGTCGGGCTTGCGAAGAGCGTCACGTTCCAGCTAAGGTCACGGCGTCGGGTGCAGGGGGTGTCACCGGATTTAGCAGCGGCACCGGTCCGAAGTCGTCCGAAGTCGATTTCCTTGGATTTCCACCAGCTTTCCTTTCAAGGGCCCAGGGACTGGATAGGGCACCACTTGTCAGAGCAGGAGTCTCTCCAGAGACTCCAGGTACTGGCAGAGAGAAGTCTTTGCTGTCCCTGAGACTTCAAACAACAGGAGGCAAGCTCTAAATCAAGCCCTTGGAGATTTCTTCACAAGATGGAAGGCACACAAAGTCCAGTCTTTGCCCTCTTACTCTGGCAGAAGCAGCACTGCAGGAAAGCTCCATAAAGCACAGTCACAGGCAGGGCAGCACTTCTTCCTCAGCTATTCAGCTTTTCTCCAGACAGAGGTTCCTCTTGGTTCCAGAAGTGTTTCTAAAGTCTGTGGTTTTGGGTGCCCTTCTAATACCCAATTTCTCCTTTGAAGTAGGCCTACTTCAAAGTAAAGTCTCTTCTGAATGTGAAATCCTGCCTTGCCCAGGCCAGGCCCCACACACTCACCAGGGGGTCGGAGACTGCATTGTGTGAGGACAGGCACAGCCCTTTCAGGTATAAGTGACCACTCCTCCCCTCCCTCCTAGCACCGATGGCTCATCAGGAAATGCAGACTACACCCAGTTCCTTTTGTGTCACTGTCTAGTGTGAGGTGCAACCAGCCCAACTGTCAAACTGACCCAGACAAGGAATCCACAAACAGGCAGAATCACAGAAATGGTATAAGCAAGAAAATGCTCACTTTCTAAAAGTGGCATTTTCAAACGCACAATCTTAAAATCAACTTTACTAAAAGATGTATTTTTAAATTGTTAGCTCAGAGACCCCAAACTCCACATGTCCATCCACTCCCAAAGGGAATCTACACTTTAATCAGATTTAAAGGTAGTCCCCACGTTAACCTATGAGAGGGACAGGCCTTGCAACAGTGAAAAACGAATTTAGCAATATTTCACTGTCAGGACATATAAAACACATGACTAGAGGCCTGATTACAACTTTGGAGGACAGTGTTAATCCGTCCCAAATGTGACGGATATCCTGCCCACCGTATTACGAGTTCCATAGGATATAATGGACTCGTAATACGGTAGGTGGTATATCCGTCACATTTGGGTCGGATTAACACCATCCTCCAAAGTTGTAATCAGGCCCTATATGTCCTACCTTAACCATACACTGCACCCTGCCCTTGGGGCTACCTAGGGCCTACCTTAGGGGTGCCTTACATGTAAGAAAAGGGAAGGTTTAGGCCTGGCAAGTAGGTACACTTGTCAAGTCGAATTTACAGTGCACATTTACACACACAGACACTGCAGTGGCAGGTCTTAGACATGATTACAGGGTTACTTGTGTGGGGGGCACAACCAGTGCTACAGGCCCACTAGTAACATTTGATTTACAGGCCCTGGGCACCTCTAGTGCACTTTACTAGGGACCTAACAATAAAACAAATATGCCAATAATGGAGAACCAATTACATTCACATTTTAAACAGGAGTGTAGGAAGTCGGCTCTGTATGCACTATTTCAAAGTAAGGAATAGTATGCACATAGTCCAAGGGTTTCCCTTAGAGGTAAGATAGTGGCAAAAAGAGATAATACTAATGCTCTATTTTGTGGTAGTGTGGTCGAGCAGTAGGCTTATCCAAGGAGTAGTGTTAAGCATTTGTTGTACATACACACAGGCAATAAATGAGGAACACACACTCAGAGACAATTCCAGGCCAATAGGTTTTTGTATAGAAAAATATATTTTCTTAGTTTATTTTAAGAACCAAGGTTCTAATTCTACATGTAATACTTTGCATGAAAGGTATTGCAGGTAAGTACTTTAGGAACTTTGAATAATCACAATAGCATATATACTTTTCAAATAAAACACATATAGCTATTTTAAAACTAGACAGTGCAATTTTCACAGTTCCTAGGGGAGGTAAGTAATTGTTAGTTCTTGCAGGTAAGTAAACCACCTACGGGGTTCAAGTTTGGGTCCAAGGTAGCCCACCGTTGGGGGTTCAGAGCAACCCCAAAATTACCACACCAGCAGCTCAGGGTCGGTCAGGTGCAGAGTTCAAAGTGGTGCCCAAAACACATAGGCTTCAATGGAGAAGGGGGTGCCCCGGTTCCAGTCTGCCAGCAGGTAAGTACCCGCGTCTTCGGAGGGCAGACCAGGGGGGTTTCGTAGGGCACCGGGGGGGACACAAGTTAGCACAGAAAATACACCCTCAGCAGCACGGGGGCGGACGGGTGCAGTGTGCAAACACACGTAGGGTTTATAATTGAAATCAATGGGAGACCATGGGGTCTCTTCAGCGATGCAGGCAGGCAAGGGGGGGCTCCTCGGGGTAGCCACCACCTGGGCAAGGGAGAGGGCCTCCTGGGGGTCACTCCTGCACTGGAGTTCCGATCCTTCAGGTCCTGGGGGCTGCGGGTGCAGGGTCTTTTCCAGGCGTTGGGATCTGAGAGTCAGGCAGTCGCGGTCAGGGGGAGCCTCGGGATTCCCTCTGCAGGCGTCGCTGTGGGGGCTCAGGGGGGACAACTTTGGTTACTCACAGTCTCAGAGTCGATGGAGGGTCCTCCCTGAAGTGCTGTTTCTCCACCAGTCGAGTCGGGGTCGCCGGGTGAAGGGTTGCAAGTCTCACGCTTCTGGCGGGAAACACTGTTGCCTTTAAGTTGCTCCTTTGGAAACAAAGTTGCAGTCTTGGGTGAACAGGGCTGCTGTTCTCGGGAGTTACTTGGTCCTTTTAGAGCATGGCAGTCCTCTGAGGATTCAGAGGTCGCTGGTCCTGGGGAAAGCGTCGCCGGAGCAGTTTTCTTCTGAAGGGGGGAGACAGGCCGGTAGAGCTGGGGCCAAGGCAGTTGGTGTCTCCGTCTTCTCTGCAGGGTTTTTCCTCTCAGCAGTCCTCTCCTTCATAGGTTGCAGGAATCTAGTTTCCTAGGTTCTGGGGTGCCCCTAAATACTGAATTTAGAGGTGTGTTTAGGTCTGGGGGGTTAGTAGCCAATGGCTACTAGCCCTGAGGGTGGGTATACCCTCTTTGGGCCTCCTCCCTGAGGGGAGGGGACACATCCCTAATCCTATTGGGGGAATCCTCCATCTGCAAGATGGAGGATTTCTAAAAGTCAGAGTCACCTCAGCTCAGGACACCTTAGGGGCTGTCCTGACTGGCCAGTGACTCCTCCTTGTTTTTCTCATTATCTCTCCTGGACTTGCCGCCAAAAGTGGGGGCTGAGTCCAGGGGGAGGACATCTCCACTAGCTGGAGTGCCCTGGGGCATTGTAACACGGAGCTTGAGCCTTTGAAGCTCACTGCTAGGTGTTACAGTTCCTGCAGGGAGGAGGTGTGAAGCACCTCCACCCACAGCAGGCTTTGTTTCTGTCCTCAGAGAGCACAAAGGCTCTCACCGCATGGGGTCAGAAACTTGTCTCTCAGCAGCAGGCTGGCAGACCAGTCAGTCCTGCACTGAACAATTGGGTAAAATACAGGGGGCATCTCTAAGATACCCTCTGTGTGCATTTTTTAATAAATCCAACACTGGCATTAGTGTGGGTCTATTATTCTGAGAAGTTTGGTACCAAACTTCCCAGTATTCAGTGTAGCCTTATGGAGCTGTGGAGTTCGTTTTTGACAGACTCCCAGCCCATATACTCTTATGGCTACCCTGCACTTACAATGTCTAAGGTTTTGCTTAGACACTGTAGGGGCATAGTGCTCATGCACCTATGCCCTCACCTGTGGTATAGTGCACCCTGCCTTAGGGCTGTAAGGCCTGCTAGAGGGGTGACTTACCTATGCCACAGGCAGTGTGAGGTTGGCATGGCACCCTGAGGGGAGTGCCATGTCGACTTAGTCATTTTCTCCCCACCAGCACACACAAGCTGGCAAGCAGTGTTTGTGCTGAGTGAGGGGTCCCTAGGGTGGCATAAGACATGCTGCAGCCCTTAGAGACCTTCCCTGGCATCAGGGCCCTTGGTGCCAGGGGTACCAGTTACAAGGGACTTACCTGGGTGCCAGGGTTGTGCCAATTGTGGAAACAATGGTACATTTTAGGTGAAAGAACACTGGTGCTGGGGCCTGGTTAGCAGGGTCCCAGCACACTTCTCAGTCAAGTCAGCATCAGTATCAGGCAAAAAGTGGGGGGTAACTGCAACAGTGAGCCATTCCCTTACAAGGAGCACTTGCTCTTTAGCACTCGTTAGCAGTGGTAAAGTGCCCAGAGTAATAAAAACAGCAAAATCAGAGTCCAGCACACATCAATAACCTGGGGAACAGAGGCAAAAAGTTAAGGGAGACCACGCCAAGGATGAAAAGTCTAACAGTGTGTTTGTGAGTTATGTCTCTTGTCATCATAATACAACCAGTCCCACATACATTTTTGGAGCTGTTCAAACATTGTGTTCACAGGTGACTCAGGCTATCCAAACTGTCCTTGGCTGTTGAGACCAGTGAGGTACCCAACCATGTCAGGGGAACTCCGATACAATGAGACCCACAGGAGTACAAGGCACGTAATCAAGCGAACAATGGGCTCCTGAAGGAAAGATTCAGGTGCCCTGACCTATCTGGAGGAGCTCTCCTCTTCTCGCCCTACAAGGTATGACAAATTATTGTTTCCTGCTGCATACTCCACAATCTATCCCTGATATGTCAGATACCATTGATATCAGATGAGGTTGAGGCAGCTGGATCAGAGGCTGGAAATGCTGATATGGCAAGTGATAAAGAGCCAGAGGAAGAAGGAGCAGGTGACACTAGGGCAGATCAAATCAATCAGTACTTCAACTGACATACATGTATGTGAAGTGGAACTTTTGTTGTGATGAAGGTACACAACTTGAAGTAAATTGCTGCCATTACACCTTCTTTCCTGCTTCATCACTGGGGGTGTCATGAGCTCCAATGCCTATGAGTGAGTTGTGGACGCAGACGGATAAACTACAATGTGTACAGGACAGAGGGGGTCATTCTGACCCCGGCGGGCGGCGGGAGCCGCCTGCCTGGAGGGAACCGCCGAATGACCGCACCGCGGTCAAAAGACCACGGCGGCCATTCTGGCTTTCCCGCTGGGCCGGAGGGCGACCCCCCTCAACAATTAAACCGGCTCCGAATGGAGCCGGCGGAGTTGTAGGGGTGCGACGGGTGCAGTGGCACCCGTCGTGATTTTCAGTGTCTGCAAAGTAGACACTGAAAATCATTATGGGGCCCTGTTAGGGGGCCCCTGCAATGCCCATGCCAGTGGCATGGGCAGTGCAGGGGCCCCCAGGGGCCCCACAACACCCGTTCCCGCCATCCTGTTCCTGGCAGTAAAAACCGCCAGGAACAGGATGGCGGGAAGGGGGTCGGAATCCCCATGGCGGCACTGCAAGCAGCGCCGCCATGGAGGAATCCCTGGGCCAGGGGTAAACCGGCGGGAAACCGCCGGTTGCCCTTTTCTGACCGCAGAAGGGCCCAGGAAGCACCGCCAGCCTGTTGGCGGTGCTTCTGCGGTCCCTGGCCCTGGCGGTCATGGACCGCCAGGGTCGGAATGACCCCCAGAGTGTTCTGCTTTTTCATGTACTGTTACAGCAGATGCTAACATACACTTCTGGTAAAGACTTCTCAGATTTGAGGTATGCTTCATGCAATCTCCTTTCCTCTTTACCTTCCACTCACTGATTTAGCTATATCCTGTTTGGCTCTGCAACCGAGGCTCAAGGTAATCAGTGTCAGTAGCCAATGGTAATTGCTGACAGACATGAGCTGTGTACCTGGCAGATACCTGATAAAATGAGTTTAGTTTTAGTGGGGTGATACCTTGATAGTTTCACCTTCATACAAGTGGGGTGGTAAAAGCTTAGTACTTTTCTTTTACCTGTGGGGTTGTGGAGGATGTAGAATGGTGTATAACGTGTCAGGTGAAGTTTCTGGCACATGTGTGAAGGTTGGATCATGGCCTCTTGCTTCACAGTGGGTGGAGTACTTTGTGATGGCCATGGGACCTAGCTGTGCTTGTGTTCTAACTTTGCTGTCCAAGGTGAATGTAACTGTATACTGACATAGGTGAGTGACAATCCTACGGGTATGGGGCCTATGTTAGTGTATGTATTAAGAACTGGGTTCCTCTGTCATGTTCTTTTTGTGTTCCATGGCCCATGTGAATTTGTAGCTATGGTATGCGAGGATCCTCTACCTGGTGTTACAGAACACCTATATGTTTGCCCCTGCTTTGCATGCAGTGTACCATGAGCCTGACTTCTATAACCTGTATAAGTGCATTGTATGACACCATGGCTGACATCCTGATAGTACTCTCTCTCATGCTCTATTTCAGATTGGAATACTGACTATACAATTGTGTTGACATGGATTTCAACCTCTCTGACAGTTGTCCTGTGACATTGCTGTTGTAATGGGTCTCCTAAGCCTCAGGCTGATGACTTTAACACTAGCTGTTTGATACGGGGGGCATGACCAGACCACAGTTGGCAAGCATGACTATTGTACATGTTTTATAAAGGGCACATACCCAGTAGCTATTTTTAATTGTGATTTATTGTGCATATCAAAATACAATAATCAGTGACAACTGAAGTGCATAAACGAAATAAAAGTGATGCGTGAAGTCATGGTTGATATATTCATCGGGGTAGCTGCTACACCAGTTGTTTACACAAGCCCAGTGTCCTTGTACCATGGAAAAATTGAGTTAGGTTTCTGAACAGTCAACAGGGTGTATCAGTGGCATACAAGGGTAACAAGTCAGGAGAGGTTCACTTCCTGGCAGTGGGTTTAGTCTTGGCATCTGCTCCAGCTGGATGTCGGGGTGGACATCCACGTTTGCGGGGGGTCTTCAGCTACAGAGGAAGGGATGTCTGAGGTTCCCCTGGCAGGGCCTTCATTCCACTAGCTGCCACAGTTGTTGAAGGGGCAGATGAAACATTGCTAGTAGAAGCGGCCTGATGGTATGTGGAGAAACCAATCAGGGTGGTATTAATGTCCCCCAACACCCCTGCTATGGTAGCCATGTGGGCATTTTGTGCCTGCCACTGCTGTATGACTTCCTGGTCGTGTTCCCTCTGCAGCCTTTGATTTTCTTCCAACATGGGGATGATTTGGCCCATCCTGTCAGGGGAACTTTGGTAAGTTCCCAAGACTTGGGAGAGGGTTTCCTGGTCAGTTGTGTCTCTTTGAGGCCCCATCCTCTGGCCTACAGCATCTCTCCCACACACCCTACCCCCATGTGACTGTTCCCCTGGCACACTGTACCCACTCACAGTGGTTGGAGGTCCATCACTGTCAGGGGTGTCAAGGTTAGACTCCGGACCTTGTACTGTGGGGCACACAATAGATTGATCAGTCCTTGTGACACAGGTATGGGGGCGAGTGGTTGCCTGTGATGTGGATGCCATAGTGTTGGGAGTAGATGATGTGGGCAGGGTGAGGATGAGAGTAGTTGACTGACCAGGTGTCCCAGATGGGCCAGGTTTTTTGTCAGCGTCTAGACATCCAAGAGTGTTGTCCTCACTGGGGCCTTCATCCTGAGGGGAGCTGACAGTCTCAGGTATCCTCTCCATGGTGGCAATGGAAAGGTTACCTGTGGAGGGAGTGAGACATAGAGTTCAGGTTAGAATGTGTTTGGTTGTTTTTTTGTGAGATGCAAACAGTGGCTTAACATGATTCCATGCAACAACATTGACAGCTGCATATTTTTCTTCCTCTTCTTTCCCCCTCCTTTCCCCCCCCCTCGTCTTATCCTTCCTGCCTTCTCTGTCCATAACCTCCTCTCCCCTTCCCTGCTTTAAAGCCCCCCTTTTTAAAAATAATTTCCCCTTTTTTCTATTCATTTCATCTCCCTCGGTCTTTCTTTCCCTTCTTCTTCCCAGGCTTTCCTTTTTTTCCACCCCTTTCCCGCCCCCCTACTTTCTCCTCTCTTTCTTTCCTTTTTTTCTATTCATTTCATCTCCCTCGGTCTTTCTTTCCCTTTTTCTTCTCAGGCTTTCCTTGTTTCCCCCCCTTCTTTTCCCCCCCCTCCACTTTCTCTTCTCTTTCTTTCTTTCTTCCCCCCTACCCTTCTGCTCTCTTCCCCTTCGTCCTCTCCTTTACCCCGTCTTTCTATTTTAGCCCCAGCGCTGTTCCCCGCCCTTAGTCCCACATTGCCAGTCTCCCTTCTTCTCCTCTTTCTCTCCCTTCCTCTTTTTTATTGTTTTGCCCCCCCTCTTTAGTGTTCCCCCTCTTCCCCTGTTTCCCCCCCCCCTTTCTTTCCCCCCTTCCCGTTCTTTTTTTCTCTCCTTTTTTTCTCCTGGTCGCCCTCCTTGGACGACCAGGCCCGTTCCCCCCGTGGGACTCACTTCCCCAGAGTCCCACGGGTCCAGTGGCGCGCCGCGCATCGCGAGACGCGTCACTGCAGGACGGTCGCACGTGCGCGCTAGCCGCGCCGCGGGCGGGGCGTCCTGTTCCTCCTCACTGTCACCATACGCGACGCTCCCCGCGGGGCCCCGTATCCGGGTGCCCCCGCGGGGTGGTGCGCTTCACTTAGACCAATCGGGGCCCCTGAGGCTCCGCACCCCGCACAGCCCCCGAGGGGGCGTGGCTTTTCCCGACGCACTGGGCTCTTCGACGCGCAGCACACCTGACTGTAACTACCGGGCACCGCCCCTGACCTCGGCAGCTCCGCGTCGATTGGCTTGAGCTCCTCATAAAGACCTGGCAAGTCGGTCAGACAGTACCAGAGCGGCCTGGCTCCGGCACGTAGGTACCCCCCATGGTATTCCCTTTGGCGTGGTAAGTGTGGGCTAATTTGGCCCGTGAAATCTTCATCTTCTTTTTCTTTTCCTTTCATTGCTACCGGTCATCCTTCTGGTAGCCTCTTCTATCTGTATTTCCTCTGCTTTCTTTCTTTTTCCTTTTTTCCTTTTCTTCCTTTTTCTTTTTCTTTTTCTTTCTTTTTTTCACTGTGACATTCCTTCTCTCTCTCTCTGTACTTAGATCTTTCTCTTTATCTTTTCACCCCTTGCCCTTTCCTTACCTCACTAACCTGCCCTATTGGCCTCCCCCTGGCTGTAGCGCACCCTGCGCAGTTTCCTCCTTTCTGCTAAGCACACTATGCGTCCTTAGCTCTCTTTCTTCTCCTTGTCCCCTCTTGCTAAACCCTTAATCTCCTCAGAGTGTGACTACAAGGGAAACCCCCACCCCCCGGTTCTAGCCAGACCAGAGGCAATACGCCCCCAGCTCCGGGGTAAGTCACAATTGCATGCATGTGTGAGTGCATTTTTTCATTTTCTCACTGATTGCTGTGTCGTGTGCTGTGGTTTGCCACCTCTCTGTCACTCTGAATTAATTGTGATTTATTTATCATTTACTATAGGCCTACCCCACCGTGAACTACCTGTTCAGGTAGGACACACACTTTCACTTTGAGCACCGTACTCATTACAGGTGCTCCGACCCTGACGAATGCCCCTGACCCACCAGCACTTAGTGAGGGCAGAAACATGTTGGTCATGTTCAAACCCTTTTAGACTCCAAGAGACATTATCCTCTAACGAGCCTTCCCCCTTAGTTTTAGTCTTACCAACATGCACCACCATTAAAACTAACAAGAGCCACCGGTGACATGTTAGGTAATTTTATTATTCACCCCCTCTGGATCACTGTAACTATCCAGACAATTCAATTTCAGCACTCCCTCTGGTTCTTTTAACCAGAGGTCGAGTCCGCCTGAGTAGTATCATCTTACTTAGGTGGGGCTAGGTGGTCATATGATGAAGCAAGACACTATTATGTGTGTGAGACCACCTAGTCCGTAAAGGAAAATCCCCTGCTACTCCTGTAGGGCAACACAGCACCCCCTATCAAGCAACCTAATGCAACCAGGAACTGGTTAAAGACTAACCCAGTCTTACCCCCTGTTCCTACTACCCCACACCTTTTGTGATTACTTAGCTGCAACACAGCATACCTTAGTTGTACTTACAACTCTGTGACTTGTTTCTCTTACTCCGTGTTGAGAGCTGAGTAATTGGGTAGGGAATTTTATGTAGATACAATCTGATTATGTCTATTATATGAGGCGACTGTTCAGCACTGTTAGCTAGTGATTAGTCAGGCTTGCTATACGTTACACATTAAAGCTTCACAATGCACCATGGTGTCCCAGTGGGAACAAAGTATGTGAGTATGCAGGGGAAATTGTCCTGTAACTAGATGTTGTGCATGTACATCGACTCTGCCATCTTACTTTCCAACCCAGGTCTGTCTAATTCTGGTTTTGTATATTTGATCTGTGGCCTTTGGGAACTGTAGCTGTAGCTGTGCTTTACTTTGTTTACTATTGTGAGTGTGCCATTACATTGCTATTATTGCCATGTTCTGGTCCTCCCTAAAACATTCTAGATGGAGGGCTAGTACTTTAGTTGTACATGCATAGCCTGTGATGTAATGTGCACAATCCGGGTTTTCACAATAATGGGTTAGTGCAATCTGGGAATTGTAGTGATAATGATCTGATCAGCCTGTAGTTAACATGCCATTTCTAAGGGCTGTGAGGGCAGAGGTGGCTTGCAGAGAGGGGCTTTATGTGATTAGGTGAGAGGTGTAGTGGCTAAAATAGTTAAATTGGAAGGATTTGGGTGGGGAGGAAGCATGTAGGGCTAGTCAATTGTGACATAAATGTTATGGGTACTGACCAGACTCCAGTCTCCCAGGTATTCCTGTCAGGCTCTCAGGATGCAGTATGTCCAAGACCTTCTCCTCTCATCATGTGGATTGTGGGGGAGGAGCTAGCGGCCTACCGCCAGTCTTCTGCATGGCTATCTGCTGCCTGGATGCCATGGAACACACCTTCCCCATAAGTCATTCTATCTCTTCCTGATGTTGTCCCTTGTGCGTGGATGACTGCCTACAGAATTGACCCTGTTGACTATCCTTTGCCACAACTTCATTTTTCTGGCAATCGATGTTTGTGCTCCAAACAGGTGTGGCTCTACCCTGACAATTTCATCCACCCTGAACCTCAACTCGTCATCAGTGAAATGTGGGTGTTTTTGTGGGGACATGGTAGTGGTTGTGTAGATGGTGTGTAGTGGTGTTGTGAGTGTAAGAGTGTAGTGTTAGGTAATTGGTGAGGTGTGGGTCCTGCAATGTGAGTTGGAGACTGTTGTTGCGGATTGTGTGTGCTAGTGATGCGCATATTGCGATAGTTGTGCTGATGTGGGGTGTGTGCTGTGTAAGATGTGTATGTGTGCCTATAGTGTAAAGGAGCTAAATCTATATTTTTGGCTTCTCAGAGTATTTGATTGACGTTCTGTTTGCAAAGGATTGTGGATTGTGTTAGGGTGTGATATATAGTGCAGTGAGTAGGTGTGTCGGGTGTGTGAATGTGTATCAGGTGTGGGATATTAACTATCCAATGTGGTGTGGTGTTCTGACTGTAGTGAGTTGTGATCACTGTTGTTTGTACTGTCAATGGTTTTACGCCATGGAAGAACAGCTGTGGTGATTTGTGGCTCGTAATGTGGTGGGTGGATTTTTGTCGGTCTGGCAGTGCTGGTGGTGGGACCGCCTCTTTTCCGTACTCCCGTGTCCTGGTGGTTTCACATTGTGAGTAGTAAGACAGTGGTCAGAATAGTGCCAACATGGCAGTCTTTTAATGGCCGCCACTGCAGCAGTTTTGCCAAAAGACTGCCAGAATCATACGTAGGCAGATGAGTGCACGACAGACACAGCCATGGGCTAACATTGTTGATTGTGGTGTATGTGGGCTAAAGGCTTAAAGGCTGTAAACGCTGACACTGACAATCGCATCTTTCACATACATGTATGTCAAGGTTTTGAAAAAAGCTCACTTGCCTCCTGACACTGCTGCTATCAAGACCCCCTCCATTTTAGCTGATGTTTGTGACCTCTAGGAGCAATCATGTCTATCTAAGCAGGTGACAGGGCTGAGCCTTCTCAGCAGAGGAACTAGAGATGCTGGCAGCTGAATTCCTCTCCTTGTGTGGCCAGCTGCATGGCTCACCAGAGGAACAGGTAACTTTCTCACATGCATATATCACTCAGTTTTAATCCAAAGTGCTCCTTCCCACGGGGAACATTGTGCCTCTGTTGCCTAATGTTCACATTGATTACTGGGCTACAGCAACGTGGTCCTTACATGGGCTAATGATGCCTGGCTTTGGGCAGCTCTATACATTGTATACTGAACATCATCACTGTGATGTGTGAAGTGTGGAAAGCCCTATCTTCAATTGGTGGGGTATGTACCCAAGTATGCATGTATAGCTTTCCTGGGAGTAATGTGGCATTCAGGGCATGCTAACTCTGCAAACACATGTCTGACACTCACTGCATGAGCTGTGGATGTATCCTGGTTTGACCTCTTAAGAATTAGGTAGGTGCAAGTTTCCAGCCATCATGTACTACTATAGTGTAGTTCATGTCTCCAAAAAGATTTTGTCGGTCATAACAACATTGGCGGTAAAAGCCGCGGAATTCCGCCACAGCTATTATGACCCACATCTCGGAATCCGCCAAAATCTAGATACCCACACAAGTCCGCCACACCAAAGGTCAGTGATAAACTGGCGAAAACAAAACCTCCACGGTCACGTCAACAGAAATACGCCCACACTATCACGAAACACGAATCCACGCAGCAGTCTTTCAACCGCGGTATTCCATTGGCGGTACACACCGCCGTGCTCAAAATACACACACACTTACAAAACACAGCCACATTGGACAATTCGAAATACACACACCTGATACGCATACACACACCACTCCCACACACCCAATACAATATAAAACACACACCCACATCACCCACAAACCCTTACGACAACAAATCATGAACGAAGGCCAGGAGAGGATCTACACTGCAAGTGCTGCTGTGACCTCGGTCTGGAAGAGACAATGGCTCGAGTGTCTGGGGAAAGGGCCCCTGCCTTCACATTGGAGGAGTTGGAGAAACTCGTGGATGGGGTCCTCCACCAGCACACGCTACTCTACGGTCCTCCAGACAAACAGGTAAGTACCCTGGGAGCATGCTGTATGGGCTATGCCTGTGTGGAGAGGGGTGGATGTAAGAAGGAAGGGGGGAGAGTACGGCGTGCATGAAACGACAGTGAGTGCATGTGCCACATGGCAAGGGTAGGGATTGAGGCCAATCACTTTGACGGTGCAGTTGGTAATAAGTTTCTCTTCCCCCTGTACAAATCATGTAGGTCAGCGCCCACCAGAAAAAATATATTTGGCGTGCCATCGCCAAGGACGTCCGGACCCTGGGGGTCTACCACAGATGGAGCACCCACTGCCGGAGAGGATGGGAGGACATTCGCCGCTGGAGCAAGAAGACGGCAGAGGCTCAGCTGGGGATGGCCTCCCAACGTGGGAGGGGTGCCCGTCGCACCATGACCCCCCTGAAGTTCAGGATCCTGGCGGTGGCGTACCCGGATTTGGATGGGCGCTTGAGGGCATCACAGCAGCCACAAGGGGGTGAGTACACTCGCATTCTGCTGATTTTGCGCAGTGGAGGTGTCTGGGTGGGGGAGGTGGGCTGTGGGTTTCCCTAGGCCAGGGCGAGTTCTGTAGGCAAGGTTCCTCCGTAAGGCAGGCCATGTGGCACCCCACCGCACCTCTGTAGAGTGCCAAGTACACCTAGTCATGCCCCTGTGTCATCCATGTGTGCAGATGTCGTCCATAGCCTAGTAGGCCATTTCCCTGGAATTGAACAGTGGAGCCCAAGAGCACGGCGTAGTGGCTTCTGTGTCTGTCGTGTCTGCCAACGGTAGCGGTTATACATGCACTCAACATGTCTTTCTTCTGTTGTCGTCCCCCTTTTTGTGGTCTCCCTGTTCTTGTGTGCAGTAGCATCATCAGGCGGAGGAGCAGTGGCACCGGAGCACGAGGGGACTGCATCCCACATGGCCATGGAGGGCCACACTACGGAATCGGACTCCACCAGTGGGACGGAGGGCGAGGGGAGCTCCACGGCGGGGACAGGAGCTGAGACCAGTGACACAGACTCGTCCTCTGATGGGAGCCCCCCCATCTACAGGTACAGCCGCCACCCCCCCTTTCAGCACCTCCCTCCCAGCAGCCCATCAGCCTTCACCCCGTGCCCACTCACCCGGGAGGGTGGGCATCACCTTCGTCCCATGCACCTCAGGCCCTGCCCCAGGCCATTGACCTCCTCAGGTCCCTCACTGTTGGGCAGTCTACCATTTCGAATGCCATGCAGGGTGTAGAACGGCAGTTGCAACAAACAAATGCATTCCTGGAAGGCATTCATTCTGGTCAGGCGGCCCTTCAGCGAGCTTTTCGGACTCTGGCCTCAGCATTGATGGCAGCCATTGTCCCTGTGTCTAGCCTCCCCTCTCCACCTTCCTCCACCCAGACCCAATCCCCTGTACCCCAGCATATCCCAAGCACACCTACAGACCAGCATACACACACAAGGGAATCTCTGGCAAACATAAGCACCACACATCCCACAGGCACTCATGCAAGCATCACACACATGCAGACACACCAACATCCACTGCCTCCACTGTGTCCACTGTGTCCCCCTCCTCCTCGGCTCCCTCCTCCCTCCCAGTCTCGTCTACACTCACACCCACATGCACTACCTCTACAGCCACTACTACCATCACCAGCACACCCACCACCACACACTGCTCACGTGCAGTCACCACCCCCACTACCATTCACACGTCCCCTGTGTCCTCTCCCAGTGTGTCTGTGATGCCACCTCCCAAGATACACAAACGCAGGCACACACCCACCCAACAGCCATTCACCTCACGACAGCCTCCAGCACATGCACCTTCACCCAAAGTCAGCAAACAAACACCTCCTACAACCACAACCTCTTCCTCCACTCCCAAACCCCCTCCAGCTACCCGTCCCAGTGTCTCCCAAAAACTTTTCTTGTCCAACCTTGACCTCTTTTCCGAACCTCCCCCACCCTGTCCATCTCCTAGGTCCCGAACTAGCACCTCAGCCACAACATCTCTGGGACCAGTGGTGCCTGTAGTCACCGGAATCTGGAGTGCACCAGCCACCAGAGCAGCCAGTGTGGCACAGAGCCACAGCACAGACACTCCCCCACCTGTGAAGCATCAGAAGTTGGCCAGTGCCCGGCGGGAGAGGGGGAAGACTCCAGCCACCAAAGCCACTCCCAGGGTTACAGGTGGGAGTGTGGAGTCAGCTGCAACACCTTCCAAGGTGGGGAAGGGGCACAAAAAAGTCAGCAAGTCTGGGAAGAGCAGCACGGCGGAGAAGACCGCCATCATCCCCGCTGCCCAGGAGGCCACTGCCAGCACCAGCCCAGCTGCCCAGGAGGCCACCGCCAGCACCAGCCCAGCTGCACAGGAGGCCACCGCCAGCACCAGCCCAGCTGCCCAGGAGGCCACCGCCAGCACCAACCCAGCTGCCCAGGAGGCCACCGCCAGCACAAGCCCCGCTGGGCCCTGAAGGACCGCCAGAAAAAGCCCCGCTGGGCCATGAAGGACCACCAGCAGCTGAGTCACTGCAAAGGAGACCGCCGCTCCAAGCATCAGAAGTTGGCCAGTGCCCGGCGGGAGAGGGGGAAGACTCCAGCCACCAAAGCCACTTCCAGGGGTACAGGTGGGAGTGTGGAGTCAGCTGCAACACCTTCCAAGGTGGGGAAGGGGCGCAAGAAAGTCAGCAAGTCTGGGAAGAGCAGCACGGCGGAGAAGACCGCCATCATCCCCGCTGCCCAGGAGGCCACTGCCAGCACCAGCCCAGATGCCCAGGAGGCCACCGCCAGCACCAGCCCAGCTGCCCAGGAGGCCAGCACCAGCCCAGCTGCCCAGGAGGCCACCGCCAGCACAAGCCCCGCTGGGCCCTGAAGGACCGCCAGAAAAAGCCCCGCTGGGCCATGAAGGACCACCAGCAGCTGAGTCACTGCAAAGGAGACCGCCGCTCCAAGCATCAGAAGTTGGCCAGTGCCCGGCGGGAGAGGGGGAAGACTCCAGCCACCAAAGCCACTTCCAGGGGTACAGGTGGGAGTGTGGAGTCAGCTGCAACACCTTCCAAGGTGGGGAAGGGGCGCAAGAAAGTCAGCAAGTCTGGGAAGAGCAGCACGGCGGAGAAGACCGCCATCATCCCCGCTGCCCAGGAGGCCACTGCCAGCACCAGCCCAGATGCCCAGGAGGCCACCGCCAGCACCAGCCCAGCTGCCCAGGAGGCCAGCACCAGCCCAGCTGCCCAGGAGGACACCGCCAGCACCAACCCAGCTGCCCAGGAGGCCACCGCCAGCACAAGCCCCACTGGGCCCTGAAGGACCGCCAGAAAAAGCCCCGCTGGGCCATGAAGGACCGCCAGCACAAGCCCCGCTGGGACAGAGAGGACCGCCAGCACAAGCCCCGCTGGGCCATGAAGGACCACCAGCAGCTGAGTCACTGCAAATGAGACCGCCGCTCCAAGCACCGCTGAACAGGGCACGGCCGCCTCAAGCACCGCTGAACAGGGCACTGCTGCATCAAGCACCGCTGAACAGGGCACCGCCGCATCAAGCACCGCTGAACAGGGCACCGCTCCATCAAGCACCGCTGAACAGGGCACCACCGCCTCAAGCAATGCTGAACAGGGCACCGCCGCATCAAGCACCGCTGAACAGGGCACCGCCACCTCAAGCAACGCTGGCCCATGAGCGCCAAGGGCACTGACGCTACTGAGTCCGTCATGGGCAGAATGAAGCACTCTGGGCACCATGCCCCCTCCAGAACCAGTGGAGAGATCCATCCACTACCTCTGTCCTTAGCAGGATAAAGCACTCTGGGCACCATGCCCCCTCCAGAACCAGTGGAGAGATCCATCCACTACCACTGTCCTTAGCAGGATGAAGCACTCTGGGCACCATGCCCCCTCCAGAACCAGTGGAGACTGTTATAAACTTGGGAGACTGTGGCTTTGCACTCCCAAGGATTGCACAGTGGGCAACCCACCCACTTTAGAGACTTGAGAGACTGTGGCTTTGCACTCCCCATGACAACACAGTGGGCAAACCACCCACTGTAGAGGCTTGAGAGACTGTGGCTTTGCACTCCCCAGGATGGAAGAGTGGGCAACCCAACCACTGTAGAGACTTGAGAGACTGTGGCTTTGCACTCCCCAGGATTGCACAGTGGGCATGTGGCCCTCTCGTGGATTTGGCGTGGTGCACTCAAGCGGCTGAGGTGCCCCCCCTTTCCCTCCCCCGGAGGTGCCTGTTTTATTGGTATCTGATGCCCCTGCAGTGTTCTCTCCATCATGGTCGTGGATCTTGTGTGTGCCTCGCCCAGACCGTGTGGGCCCAATGTTCCACGGACTTAATTGGAGCACTACCTGGACTACTATGCTTGGTATATATTTTGTACATGGTGTATATATATATTTTTGCCTACTTGATTTTAATATATTACAATGGTTACACTAATTTTCTATTGTCTTTGCATTTTCCCGGGGGGGTTTGGAGGGTGTAACTGTTATGTATCAATATGTATTAGTGTGTGTGTTGTAGTGGGTGAGGGTGGGGTTGTTGCGTATGTGTGTCCCTGTTTTTTCCCTCCCCCCTCCCCTGTGTCGTAGGTGCAGTACTCACCGTGGTCTTCGCCGCCAGCGTTCGTGCTCCTGGTAGAGGAGCAGGAAGACAATCGCAGGGAGAATTTGGAGTTCTGGGTCCATGGTGTCCTCGTTCCTCGTGGGGTGTGTAGAGGTGAGCGTTTTCCCTTCGAAATCCTGTTTCCGCCGTGCTTTTATCCGCGATGAATCCGCCCCGGAAAAGGTGGCGGATTGGCCTGTTGTGATACTGTGGGTGGTACATTGTCCTCCGCCTGTCTGTTGGCGGTGACCGCTGCGCTGTTTGTTTGTCCCGCCGCGGCGGTCGGAGTGTTAAAGTGGCTGTCTTTGTTGGCGGTTTCCGCCACGGTCGTAATTGCAAAATGTTTGCTGCCAGCCTGTTGGTGGTTTTACAGCAGCTTTAACACTGACCGCCAGGGTTGTAATGACCATCTTTGTCTGTGAACCACCAATAGCTCACAGAAACCTTCAGAGTGCCACACAGCTTTGACTACAAATATGGAATTACCTAAAGCTGTAAAATGTAATTTTGAAATGCATGAAATATGAGGTTCACTCGGGACTAGTATGTTCTGCCAGCAGTTAGCAAGACATGAGATTGAGTCATGCCAATCCTTATTATGGGCCAGGCTGTGACAGGGGTTGTGCGGTACTACAACTGAATCCTGGATGAGCACTGAAATAATTTGAACACACATTATCAGCCAGATTTGTGTTTACAGGAAAAACATTTGGAATGGTGACAGAGGTAACCCCTTTGACCTGATGCCTCATTCCATTGAGCCTAATTGGCAATGTGTCACATTTCAGGCCCCTTACACCTAAAGGTCAAGATAACAATTACCAGATGTAATGGTTTAAATGATTTACCAAACAGGCCTAGTGTACATGTTACAGTGTAAGTATTTTTTGTTTCACAAGTGGTTTTGAGTATGCATCAATAATTTGTTAGCATCTATCCACACCAAAGGTAACTATATAATGTAGATACATACTGCACACATTCCAACAGATGTAGTGTGACATTACGTTAACTTGTCCACATATCCGCACATCAGCATTGAGTAAGCTGCCTCTGGTTATGATGGGAGGGCTGTCGTGAGTGTCCAAATCTTAGGATGTATTTTGTACTATGCTTCCAAGCTGTATGGACATTATGCATCAAGTCAATGGACGTGGCTGTAAAGGTGTCTGTACAATTAAGCACAAATAGTGTGCTGTTATTAAACTCAGAATGGTGTGTCATTTTTCTTTGTGGCCAGCAGCATCGTATATGTATGTGGCTCTGGGCAGCATGAAGGTAGTGTGTTTGCCTACTCAGAGTAGGACTTGACCAGACATGAGGTTGGGCAGCAGATGACACCACAAGTCTATCTACATGTCTTGCTAGTACTCAACCTGTGGAAAGCAAACTTGTTATGTATTCATTGTTGATTTTGACAAACCGAGTTACAATCAATAACAATAGCCAAATCATTGCATTGACATACATTTTTTTTATCTCTTGTGTTCATACAAGTTAACACCCATCAGAAGCAGACAATATGGAAAGCAATCACACAGAAGGTGTGGCCCCTGGGGATCTATCATTGGCATAGTTGCCACTGTAGGAAGCGGTGGGAGAACCTGAAGTGCTGGACCTAGAAGATCGCAGAGGTCCAGCTAGGGAAGTCCTCCCAATGGGGATGTGGAGCGTGACGGCAACTGATCCCCCAATGGCCTGCATTCTGGCAGTGGCCTATCCTCAGCTGGAGGGGCAGTTGAGGGCCGGATAGCAGCTTCAAGAGGGTGAGTACTGGCCAGAGTTCTCCATGGTATCTTACAAACTGGTTTCTTTCTCAGGGAACCATTTGGCCAAAAACATTCTGGGTGTGCCATGTCCAATGCACAGGAAGAGTTTTGAATTGTGTAGGTCTTGCAGTAGGGGCATGATGATGTTCTTTGCCTAATGTTTTTATGACCAAAAGGCCAGCAGAGTCCAGTCCACTGTCAAGTTTCTGTTGTGAGCAGACACATGGCTGAGTAAGGCCATGATCACCTCATGTTGTTTGATGTTCTGGAAGAAGGTTGTACCAGACAGCCCACTTGTCTTCGTTGTGTCAGGAGGGATAGTCCCTCACTACTGTGACATAGCATACAGTGCACTTTACCTGCAGTAATTGACCTGTACTTCCCATTAGTAAGTAGAGTTTCCAGTGACATGAGTATGCAAACATCACCAGTGGCATCAGAAGCAGTGGCTTCATGTTACCCAGTGTACCTTTCCTTAGAGTCATTTCATCTGCAATACTGTTTGAAGGTACATTCATTGACAGGTGGCATGCATCAGGAACTGATATGTGACAATTTTACCTTCATATGTGAGTGCCTGCACTCATTTTTACAGGGCTGTTGGTGTTTTATGTCACAAATGGTGCATTGTTGTGCCATCCCATCAAAACTGAAGTGTGTCTACATTTTCATGCTATTGTCATTCACTAACATAGTAGACACATCAAAGGTGTGTGGGCTTCTAGGAATGCAAGCTGTGAATGGTGTTGTAACCAGTTCTCAGCCTGATTGGTGATGTTCCTGGTGCCATAAGGACTAAAATGATATGTGCATTTGTTGTAGTTATCTCCCAATGTCTAGGCCATGATTCTCTCCAGCCCACTTGTCTATGCTAGATGTGATAGGTAATTGAGATACCTCAGTACAGCTTTCATTGTACTATCTTGAAACAGGTCATATGGAAAAGTATCACCAGGAAAATGTAATCAGTGTGAACTGTGCATTTGCATGAGACATGGTCCCTGCCACAGCACGTATTACACCTACCCTGCTGAATGACATTCCCATCATCACATCATGATGTTTTTCCAGTAAAATTAGCATTAGAGGGAATCTAGGGCTTGTGTGGACACTGTAGGGACGTCCTTTAACTAAGCATCATATTTTGTGCCATGGGTTCAGCTGTGTATGCTTCAAGGACCAAAGAATACAAGGTGGCCAACTCTCTGACTACATGGATGATGAGGGAGTGTTCATAAGCAGAGATCTGGTCTATGTTTAGGCGGTTGACCAGCTATTTTCTGCTAATCCTGCATGCATGCATGTGATCCTACTAATGTTGGGTGAGATGTACTGTGATATTTTGTGCTTGAATCTGATGGACAGGTGTGTTTACGCAGATGGAATTAACCCTTCTTAATGTGTCATTTCAGGTACATCCAGGGTAAGCAAAGGAGACAGTGCGAATTTGTTGTGTAAGCTTCCGGCCACAGTGGTTCTGGCTATGAGTCGCAGGACAGCGAGGGACCCAGTGGCCACGCGCGTGCGGAAGTGCCATGGAGGACATCGGCTCAAGTTCATTATCTTCTGAGCCTTCCTCTTGTGGACACTCCCAAGTGGTGCCAGACCCCACAGGATCAGTACTATCTTCATCCATATCTGCAACCACAAGATCCATCAGCACCCTCCCTGTAGCTCCTCACCAAGTTGGCCAGGGCCACTCTCCTAAGAGAGGGCCATCCTCTTTTGCTCCAGGCACTTCAGCTCCAGGCATCTCAACCCCTGCCCCTGTTCCACCCGCTGCACAGAGTAAGGAGGCCATTGAACTTCTGAGGTCTATCTCTGTGGGTCAGACTGACATTCTGAATGCCATCCCAGGACAAGGCAGCCTTCTGCAGCAGGTGGTGGTCTACCTGGAAGGCATTCATAGTGCTATGTCTTCATTATTCCGGCTCTGGCCTCCTCCCTCTATGCAGCCTCCCAGTCCCCCATCTAGTATCCCTCCTTCTGCCCCTTCCCCATACCAATACCCTATTCACCTGCATGTCCAACGCACATGCACATATTTCTACTCACACAACCATACAGACCCATGCAGCACATTCACACATAGGCAGAAACACAAGAAAAATAACAGGCATGCATCCAAACACACTGGAACTACATACATCACCACCACAGACTCCATCACATGCATTACATCTGCACTACCACAAACAACACAAACATCTACTTACACACACCACTCCCCATTACATCCACACACAGCACATCAGACACTATTCACTCAACATATACCCCCCATCACATCCAGTGCTGACAACACCACACCCACATGCACCACCCCTCACATCCATTCACATACCACACATAACCACACCCACAGTCACCACTACAGAAACATCTACCACACCCACTCCCACCACTTCCACATCAGCAAGCACCACTGACACTACATATAGTTCATATACACCCAAAGACACAGACACACACAAACAAGCACCCAAGACACCCAACCTTTTGTTGACAAACCCATACTTGCAGCACATTCACCAGACACTCCTGCATCTGCACCATCAACACTCCTAGGTACATCAGTCACAGTCACGGTCAGTCCATCTCCATCCAAAACCACACCCCTTACCAAACCCACTCCTATGTTCCCTGTAGAGGACCCATCCTTTTCCCTGGCCCTGAACCCTCCTAAAACACCTACCCCAAAAACAAATAAGGATCTCATCTCTTCCACACCCAAGAACACATCTCCCACATCCGAAGCCACCTTTAGTATCCCCGCATCCACCCCTTCCAGGTCCCCAGCTACCACTTCCAAGAAACTTTCCACCCCTTCTACTTCCCAGACCACCTCCTAAGTGTTAACCCACCCCTTCCTATTCCAAAACCGGCACTGCTAAGTCCACTCCCAAACCCAAACGTCTCCCACCAAAATAATGTCCCAGAAGTGCCCGCCCTGACCAATGGATGCCCCTTTGTGAGGAGGTTACCTGGAGTGCCTGAAGATGGAAGTTTTTGGCACAACACTGTGTGCACCAAATATAAACAGGACTGGCCATTGGTCTTTGTTTTTTGTTTGGACACTCTTTGACATATATAAACTGTGTTCTTCATCTTGAAAACCTCAGTCCTGGTTTTACTTTTCCCTAACTACTTCTGTGAACATCCACATTTTTTTAAATTGTTAATGTGACACAATGTCATTGGGTCTACACATTATGGCAGGTTATGCTCCTCATATGTTCATGCTGTACTTGGTTATGTACATGCACATATTGTGATAGGATGTGTTTGGGAAGGGCTTTTCTGGCAGGAATTCATAATGATGGTGAGCACTTGCCTCACCTAATTTCTGTGTTTTGTGACATTAGGGTGTGGGACTGCAGGTGTGTTATTTTCCCCCTTGAACGTGATCAATGTGACTAGGTTTTTAAGTTTGACTTTTGAGACCAGTACAGGACTTACATAGGTTAAGGGGCACTGTTGCATTGATGTATGTGTGTGGTGTATCCAAATTGGACCTGACATTGTTTTTTGCGGTATTTCAAATGGTAAAATATTTAGCTAGTCTTGCAATTCTCCCTAGGATGTATGCTGGATATGTGTTGACTGTGTGGAAGTTATTTATTTATTTCTCAACACCTGTTGGGTGGTTGGTTGTCATGGCTTTTTGTTTTCTTTTTGTGACATTTGTTCATTCTTTTGAGTGCAGTTTATACTTATTTTACTAGTATGCGAGGAATTCATTTACTGATGTGTTTGTTCAAATATCTTGCACTTCCACAATGCATACATATACAAGGCACTTGGTGATGTTATTGTATGTCTTGGCTACACCTAAAGCGTGGGGGCCTGTGCACAGAGACGTTTAGGGGCATGGGCTAAGTGGGCTGTGGCCCATGGACCCCGACTTTCAGGAGGCCCCCTGATTGCAATAAGCCTTTTCTGCAGGAGGTATTTCTATGGTGGGCTTGCATTAGTCTTTAGGTGTATTGTTTAGGATAATGATTTCCAGATGTGATTATGTGATATGCCTGATGTGTGAGGGTCTAGTACAGTACTATAGCATAGAAGTTGTGTTTGATTTTAATGCTACATCCCTACTTAGGTTTGTTGTCTACCATAACAGGGCTTAACTTGTGCAAAGTTTGAGGGTGTCACAGTAAATATTGCTGTTATGTTAGTGTGAACCTGTTGTTGTGTTAGTGTATTGTGGACAAACATCACTATCCTTGTCGTTTATTGAGGCACACATTTTGATTTTGGAGGAGTGTCCCTGTGCTGTGTCAGTGAGCTAGCCAAAGAGGGCATCAGAGAGGTGACTTAGGTGCAAACATTGCTGGCTGTTCTGGACAGGGACACTCAATATTCTTTTTTTCCAGGGGTGACCCTGAACCTTATATTGCACCTGTCTGTGCACCTGTGAAGTGGAAAGCAAATATAAATGGTAAGATGAGGATTTATCATTGGTTGCATCCACAATGGTGTGGGTTTTGGTGGTCATCCAGCTGAGGCAGCACGATGTGTACTATTGGCTCCATGTCGTCAAGGTACTTGTACAGGTGACTGAAGATTAGTTTTTCTCTTTTATCCTTCTGTTCCCACCAGCTCAGGTGTGGTGGTTTGTCTGCCACAGTCACGTGGGCAGCAGTGTGCATCGTGATTGGAGCGGTAGTGAGACTGGTGGTCTGCCCTCAGACATACGTATTGGCCTCGACTGCCGCCGTAGTGGTCTGTATTTGCTTGCAGTGACAGTGATGTCAGCGCAGTCTTTCCTATGTGAACCCACTTAACTCAGAATTGGTTGGGCAGACCATCAATTTGATGGTCAAGGAGAACCACTCAGTTTACACTGCGGTGACCTTACCACCAAACTTGTAATTGGGCACAAAACAGAATTCAGTCTTATGGTATACACTGCACCCCTGCTTATTTTCCTAGGTAAATTTATTCCGAAGATGAAAATTAGCATGTTATAACCCATTTTTTAGAGTAAAACTCAGAATAGGTCATTTTTATTGCACATGAAAAATTATGAGCACCTCAGTGTTGGATTTTTTGTGGTGCGATAGTTATCAGAGGTGTAAACCCATCACTTCCTCCAGATCTAAATATAACTAGAAATATTCCCCACCTCTAAACAGAACAGAAAAGTGTGAGGTTTGTGGGTTGGGAACACTGCTGACTTAATGCAGTGCTCTTGCTCCACCAAACTCCACAAGAACCCTTCTGTGAACATGTCTTTTTCTAGCTTGATTGTTTCATCTGAGGCCTTCATTACAAGTTTGTCAGAATATGGTGGGATATTTACCACACATGATGAATATCAATGCCCAAAGTATTAACCATATGAGGTAAATACATCCTATTACCAAAAGTAAAATGAGGCATCATAGGGAATCGTTATTTTAGCACACAGAATTATGCATGTTTTGCCTTGTTCTTGATCGTATCCCAGCTAAATTTCAACATGTTTGACTTGCCAGAATTTATCAGGGGAAGACTGTGGGAGTGTGACAATTATCACAGAACTCTTGTTTCAGATTCCCCCCACAATACTACTGGATCAGAATTTAGCTCTAAACTCATAATGAAGACCTTAATGTTGTTGCAAGCATTTAGCAAAATTTAGAAGCTTATGATCAAACATACTAAACATACTAAAGAATATCTATCTGATTTCAAAACAACAGAGTGACTGATTTAAGTGCTGCCAAATATTATTTGTGATACTTGCTTTTGTAACCTATATTAATGCAGGATGTATGAATAAAAGTAATTTAAATCATGAGTAGTCATACTCGCAGCAAACAAAAGTTTCTTTAGCTTTTTAACCACTCATTCATCAGGGATTATCACATGTATTGTGTTATTTTATGTAAATACCACTTCATGAATTAAGGCATAAGGATGAGGCTTTGGAGCAGGAAATAACCTCCCTGGCAGGCTCCTAGCCATTGTTTTAAGAGCTAAATACTCCTCCCTTCAAAGATATGTTGTTGGTGCTCTTCAGATTACTTTGATTTAGGTTCATGTCCAACAAACAATAACACCGATGATGTCAGATCCTTTCACCTACACTTGACAGAAATAGGCCCACACCCATGGATGTCACAGAGGCAGAAGGGCGCTTTCTAAACTGCAAATAAAAGAATAGGCAATGTTACTTGGCTTCTCTTCTAAGGTTCCTTCAAGAGCTAATGATGGATGACACATTGCCAGTGTCAATTCTACAACCCACTGCTTACCAAACAGGAATAGCCACTGTCCTTCATCAGAGTCATCAGACCAAAGAGTTTATTTCAAATACACCGCTCTATCTATACTGAAGCTTAAAACGGAATGGATACAAAGACATTCCTAGGCTTTCTTACATGGCTGTTTAGATGCCCTTGATATGGTGAGTGAGGGCTAAATTTGTATACTAAATCACAAATGAGAGTACGGGGTTCTTGTAACATAAGTAGGTCGGTAGTGTATCAATTGTGACACTAGACCACTCGTATTCCTCGACTAGAGGTGAAATGTGGGTGAGCTGTGGAGTGGTGTATGGTCTGTGAGGAGGATTTCCTTTACGGACTAGGTGGTCTCACACACTATATAGTGTCATGCTTCATCATATGACCACCTAGCCCCACCCAGGTAGGACAGTGCCACCTGGGCGGACTCAACCTCACTGTTAAAGGAACAGGAGGGAGTGCGTAAATTAATTTAATTTCTGGAAATAGGGGATCCAGCTGTGCTAGGGAAATAAAAAACACCTACTCAGATACCCGGGTGAATTTAATAGAGGGTTCTGTGTGGTGTGATTAAAAAGGAATGGAGACCCGGTGTGAGAGCAATGACTCACAAGGTCACCCATCTAAAAGAAGTAGCCAACATGTTTCTGCCCTTGTAATTGAGCTATGGAGGGTCTCTGGGCATTCATCAGGGCGTGGGATACCTGTTGCATATGCTTCTTAAGCGTTGCAGAAATAATCACAATAGAAAAGGGGTTGAGGAAGGGCCTACCTTAACCAAGGCAATACCTGGGGAGGACCTATAGTAAATAGGATAAAAATAGACCAAAAATAGATAGTGAAAAGGTAATACACAGCAAACCACAACACACTTGACATAATTCATGCAAGCCGCAGGAGTACTGGTTGCAATTTATAAATAGCAGTCGCATCAATGCTAGCTATGCAAGGCGCACAATAGGTACGGGAAGACAATTTCTTACCCTAACACTCGAGGCTAGTGGCCTCTGGTATCCTGGAGAGGGAGCGTCCCCTTATAGTCAGACTCTAGGGTTCGAGGGAAAAGGCAGAAGGGAAGAACAACAATGAAGGTAGATGGAGAAATACAAAGGAGGAGAAAAGGGGGGTCTCAAGTGAGTGGAATGGAACGGGAGGGGAATAAAAGAGAGAAAAGAGGGTAATCCATAGTGGAGGCAGGGAATGGTAGAGGGTTAAAATAAAAAGAAATCAGAAATCAGAAAAGGAGGTGAAGACAAGTCAAGAGAGTGGGGGAAGAAGTATGAAAAGGGGACAAAGGGAAAGGAGGGAACGGAGAGAGAGGAGAAAAGGAAGAAGAGGAAAAAGATAAAGAAAAAGAAAAAGAAAAAAGAAAGAAAGAGAAAAAAATAGAGAAACATAAAGAGAAAAAGAGAAAAAGGGAAAAAAGAGAAAGAAAAAAAGGAAAAAGGAAAAAATGGGAGAGGAGAGGTCTCTTATCTGTGAATCCAACGTTGGCTGACTCACTGCATCAAAGGTGGGCACTCTCTGTGCGCCTATACCGACCTCTCCTTCAGGACCGCTCGAATGAAGTGGCCTGGTTGTGAATAGTAGATATAGTGAACTTAATTAGGTAGGATAAGATACAGCTGCTGACAATCACCGTCGCGGCCCGGGGGTGGGCGGAACCGGAAGTGCTGCGAACTGCCTTCGTTTGTCGCTATCGGCCAAATGTGGACCCAAATGTGGACCGGCCAAGCCCCGGTCATGCCGGGGGCCGGAAGTGGCCATAGGCGATGGGGGAGCGCCCTTAGGTGACGCTGCCCTCGCGTTATGATCCAAAGGGGATCGGCTGAGCCGCCGCGCTGGGCGGCCGTGGCTCAGGGAGACCCCTTGTGCTGAGCGATGACGCTCATCCCGCAAGTGTTGCCGGGAAACAAAGTTTCCCGGCAGCACTGCCGGCTGCCTACAGAGCGTGTCGCTGGGAAACGTAGTTTCCCGGCGGCACAGCAGGCTGCCTGTAATACGGCGAGGCCGAAAAGGGGAGCGGGGGGGTGTATGAAGGGGGCGTGGGGTGGGGGGGGGAAAGAAAAAAGGGTGAAACAGAAAAGAAGAGAAAAGGGGCATAAGAGGAAAAAAAGTAAAAAAGGAAAAAAAGGGAAGGGAGATAAAAAGGGGGGAGAGAGGGGAGGCAGGTGGAGGGGAGGGGTAGGTAAGGGAGGAAGATGGAGTTGGGGGGGAAAGGGGAAGGAAGTGGGGGAAGGGAAAGGGGGAAGGGGAAAAGGAATATATAAAGGGCGCCAGGGGTAGAGGAGCAAGGGGACATCAGAAGGTGAAGTGAGTGATGAGGTGTGAAAGAAGAGAAGTGAGGGGAAGAAGAAAGAAGAATAAAAAGAAAAAGGAAAAAGAAGGGAAGGCAAAAACTAATAAGGGTAGGGGGGAAATAATAGGGGAAAAAAGGAAGGGTGGGGGGGGTTGTTTTGGGGTTGGGGTGGGGGGAGGGTTTTTTGGGGTGTAGGGGATGGGGAACAGGGGAGAACAATGGGGAGACAGAAGAGGGAGGGAGATGACAGATGGGCACAAAAGGAGATAGAAGATGTTAAGAGGCTGGAGAAGGGGGGAGGAGGGGCTAGAGGGGCTCAACCATGACAGAAAGAGGAGAAGAAGACAGTGCTAGACAGACAGAGGGAGAGGAAGGGGGAGGGGCGAGGTCGCAAGAACATGTGGAAAAAGGAGAAAGGAAAGGGGAGGGGCGGAAGGAGACAGGGGGGGAAGAGTATGGGGGTTCTAGGGTTGAAGAGAGAACCAAGGTATCTCGTCATTTAGTCCAACCGTGTCGGTGTGCAACCTCCAAATCCAGCGTTGCTCAGCCCTAAACAGTTTTTCAGACATGTTAGGGGTCGAAGGAGAAAAATGTTCCAGGACCGTCCATAACATGTTATCTGGAGAGTGATTTTTTTGTAGGAAATGGCTAGTGAGTTTTGTTGCATCGCGTTTGCACCTAATCGTGCTTCTGTGTTCACAGATTCTGTTCACAGGTGCTAACCTTTCTCGTAGTCATCCCCACATATTTGAGTAGGCAAGGGCATTTGATTAAATAGACTACGTTTTTGCTGTTACAATTCATAAGTGATTTTTGCACCCATGGGGTTTTAAGGTCAAGATTGATGGAAGTAGATCTGTGGGTAAACGGGCAAACAATGCAATTGCCGCATGGATGATGACCTGCAGGGGGGGCCATCTGCCAAAGTGTAGTCTGTGCTGGACGTCGCTTCTCCTTTGGTCTTGTGTGGACCACCATGTTGCGTATATTATGTGCTCTCTTATACGCGTTTAATGGTGGTTCAAAGGGTAAACCACCTGATGTCAGGATTTTCCAATTATCTCTTATAATCTTCTGGATTTCATTGGATAAGGGATTGAATGTGGTAACACATACGATCTTATCCAAAGCTGTTTTCAGTGCTCGGGGCTGTAGCAGCTGGTCCCTATTATTGTTGCGTGCTCTTTTATGTGCCCTACTGACCAGATGTGGGGGATAATCCTTGGTGTGTAGCTTGGTAGTTAGTTTGTCTGCATGTTTGCGGTAATCGATCACGGATGAGCAGTTTCGTCTTAGCCGTAGGAACTGCCCGACCGGAAGGTTATCTCTTAGAGCTCGTGGGTGGAAGCTCTGGTATTGTAACAAATTGTTGCAGTCCGTTGGTTTATAGTAAACTTCTGTGGCTAACCCGCCGTCATGTTCATAGATGAGTAGGTCGAGGAAAGGTAGCTTGTTGTCACCTATGCTCATTGTGAAGGTTAGAAAGGGGTTGGCTCCGTTAAGCCAAACAGCAAATGCCTGGGCCTCTTCCTTACTACCAGTCCAAATTAACAGTACATCATCGATGTATCACTTCCAGAGTTTGATCTGGTCTCGGTAGGGGTTATCCTCATGCAGGACCGTATGTCTTTCGAAGTGGTCAACGTATAGGCATGCTAGACTTGGGGCGAATGTGCTACCCATCGATGTGCCTTGTGTCTGCAAAAAGAAGCTATCTTCAAATTTGAAGTAGTTTCTGGTGAGAGCGAGGTGTGCTAAGTCCAGTATAAAACCAGGGGGGGGTTTGGGATTCACCCATATGTACTTCCAGCAGGTTGCTTATCACTTCCAGGGTGGCCTCTTGCGGGATGTTTGTGTAAAGTGATTCCACGTCGAGAGTAATCAGGAGCTCTTTGGATATGTCAAAGGCTATAGATTCCAGTAAAAGGAGGACATGGGTGGTGTCCTTAAGATAGGTCGGGATTCTTTTGACTAACGGTTGTAGGAAGAAATCCACGAACTTTGACAAGGGCTCTAGTGCTGAGCCTATCCCAGAAACTATGGGTCTTCCGGGGGGAGGAATCTTCTCTTTATGTACTTTTGGTAAAATATAAAAATACGGGATTTTTGGGTTGGTCTGTATCAGGAACGATGCCTCATGATCTGTGATCCAATTGTTTTCCTTCCCTTTTGATACTAGGAACGCGATTTCTTCTTGGACATCAGTTGTAGGATCACGTGCCAGACGCTTGTAGTGTCTGGTATCCCCCAGAAGTCGCTCACACTCGTCTCTATACATTTTTTGTGGAAGAATCACTGTAGCCCCGCCCTTATCTGCTGGTTTGATAATGATACTTGGATCGGCTGTAAGGCTCTTCAGTGACTCTCTTTCGATTTTGCTCATATTGTGGAATACTTTGTTGGGTGCCTCAGTAAGCCCATTGATCTTAAGGGATACTGATTTCTCGAAAGCCAGTACCTCAGGGGGCATTTGCCCTGCTGGGGGACAGAAGGTGGACTTAGGACGTAGTCCTGTATTCTGTGCGGGAGTGTCATATTCCTTCCTGAGGAAAAAGGTTTTTAGGCGGATCTTACGAAACAGACCCGCTAGTTCTGTTCTGGTTCTGAATAAGTCAACTTTTGGGGTAGGCACGAAATTCAGACCTTTATTTAATGCTTGGGTTTCGGTTTGGCTCAGAGTCCGGTTGCTTAAGTTAATGATGCTAAATGTATTCTCTGAGACGAGTTTCACTTTGTCTTGCTTGTCCCTGGAGTGGCCTCCCTGTGTGTTGGGTTTTCCAAGGCATCCTCTCTTGGGCGCCACTGTACTTCTTTTTTCCTCCCTCTGTCCCTCCCGTGACCTCTGTCTAAAAAAGGGGGTGGGGGTTCGGAGAAGGACCATTGGGTAGGGTGCTGCAGGTAGGGTGCTTGGTATTGTGAAGGGGGGCCATACTGGTTGGGCCAGCCCCATTGTTGGTTAAAGTATGGGTGGTATAGTGGAGGTAAGGGTGGATAGTTCCATCCTCCTCGACGTTGCCCACGTCGTCCGCGGCGTTGTCGTGTATTCCCTGACGAGTTACTATCACTATCTGAGCTGATATTACTCCCTGAGGAAGTATCAGATGTGTTAGTGGGATTTTTTGCTACATAGTCAAGTTTGGTGTAGGGGTATATCCTTTCTAGGGAAAAACGATTTAGGTCTTTTTGAAATTTTGGTATTTTTTGCTGAGTTAGGTATTCTTTATATTCATTCATGTTTTTATTTACCTCCTCCAGTTTCTTTTTGAAGGAGAGAATGCTCACACCTGACTTCAGGTTATTTTCACTGGTTTTTATCTGGATCAGTAGGGTTTCAGATAACCTAGTGGCGGTTTTTATAATTAATATCAGCCAATCTCGTGTGCATTTCCGTGCTATAAGCGACCAATCTTTAAGAAATTCAAGGTCGTCTAGGAATATGCGAGGCTCATTGGTGACAAGTAGTCCGTTTGGTGCAGAGTTACTGCGGAGGTATTCTGTGAGGACATCTCCGTGTAGTATAGTCTTAACCTGGGAGCGTTTCAATTCCACTAAGGTGTCCCAGTCCCCAAGCTGGGACAAACTCTTTGACAAAGCCGTGTCCCCAAGGAGTGAGGGGGCTGCGAGGATAGCTGATACTTCCTCGTCGTTGAAGGAGAGGCCTCCTGCCATGGTGTGGCAAAGGGGGGGATTGGGGTTAAGTTTATAGTACAGCAAGTAGGGGAACGTGGAAAAAGGAGAGAACCAAAGCTCTGAGGGGCGCAGGCAAGACAAAGGTGCTTGCTAAAAGGATGAGAGGCAAGGGGAAAACAACTCTCGCAGCCGAGAGGCTGCTCTACTATAACATTACACAAAGGGAGAGTATATGGGAGCAAGAAGAACACACACCGTACTCGACTCCCAAAAAACAATACTAAATCACAAATGAGAGTACGGGGTTCTTGTAACATAAGTGGGTCGGTAGTGTATCAATTGTGACACTAGACCACTCCTATACCTCGACTAGAGGTGAAATGTGGGTGAGCTGTGGAGTGGTGTATGGTCTGTGAGGGGGATTTCCTTTACGGACTAGGTGGTCTCACACACTATATAGTGTCATGCTTCATCATATGACCACCTAGCCCCACCCAGGTAGGACAGTGCCACCTGGGCGGACTCAACCTCACTGTTAAAGGAACAGGAGGGAGTGTGTAAATTAATTTAATTTCTGGAAATAGGGGATCCAGCTGTGCTAGGGAAATAAAAAACACCTACTCAGATACCCGGGTGAATTTAATAGAGGGTTCTGTGTGTTGTGATTAAAAAGGAATGGAGACCCGGTGTGAGAGCAATGACTCACAAGGTCACCTATCTAAAAGAAGTAGCCGACATGTTTCTGCCCTTGTAATTGAGCTATGGAGGGTCTCTGGGCATTCATCAGGGCATTGGATCCCTGTTGCATATGCTTCTTAAGCGTTGCAGAAATAATCACAATAGAAAAGGGGTTGAGGAAGGGCCTACCTTAACCAAGGGAATACCTGGGGAGGACCTATAGTAAATAGGATAAAAACAGACCAAAAATAGATAGTGAAAAGGTAATACACAGCAAACCACAACACACGTGACATAATTCATGCAAGCCGCAGGAGTACTGGTTACAATTTATAAATAGCAGTCACATCAATGCTAGCTATGCAAGGCGCACAATAGGTACGGGAAGACAATTTCTTACCCTAGCACTCGAGGCTAGTGGCCTCTGGTATACCTTCTTTTTGTAAACTTTATTTCCAGCTTTACACATTGAAAACCATTCACTGTGGCCTCCAATAGTACATACACAGGCATTTTCCTGAGTTTCAACTAAGACACAATTAGATAGGTGCTTGGGTTCCATAATTTGATCTACAACATCAAGGAATGCTCATGATTATTAGTAGCTGTCAAGTGTAAGAAGCTGACCTGGTGTGTGGTGGACACCTATGGTGTTTTCTCCTTATACCAGGTCCAGGCAACTCCTATTAGCAAGTGAGACAGTGTCTAGGAGGCCAGGGCTCTCTAGTGGTAGCTGTGGTGAGCAGCCAAGACATCTTGGAGGAGAGTAAAGCACTTGTAATACCACAGCAGTCGCACAGCAAATGATCATACACAAAAGGAACCAAACTGTTACAAAAATAAAGGTACTTTATTACAGTAACATTGAACTAGATTACTTATTGGCAGTCCCCCAACTGGAGGTAAGTACACACTATATATACACAGAAAATATTAGGACTTAGCGTATAGAGACAAAAGGCATTGGCATTAAATAGTGGAAAATAGCTAGGGCCCCATAGGAGGGCAAAAGCCGTATACTCAAATAGTGGAATGCGAAGTGAGGTCTCCCACCCAAGGATGTGGAGCAGTTAGAAGGGAGCTGGGAGAGCTCGGGCCCCCAAGAAGTGAGTTCAGAGGTGACCCCCAGCACCCAGGAGAGCAGAGGTAAGTTACCTGGACTTCCCAAAGACTAAAAAGGGGGCTTGGAAAAGGAAGCTTGGAAGACCATCACCAATCCATTGGAACACAATGGTGGATTCTGGAAGAAGAGGATCTGCAATAGAAGAGACAGAGTCCAATTCACACAGAAGTGTCCAGGTGGGGCAAGAGCCACTACCCACCCTTCTGTGAATAAAGATCCGGGTCGACAAGGTAAAATAAAGATCAGCTGTGGAACCCAGGAGCTGCAGAGAGGTCCTTAGAGTCATGCAGATGATGTTGTTGTGTAGGCTCTCATTATTCTAATGAGACTACTGGATTTGAGCGGCAGAATCACCTGCGGTGTGGGAGACTGAGTCTTAGCCTGAGGTGACACCTGTAGCCCCAATCTGGGTTTTTTTCTCCGGCTAACTAGCAGTGCCTCATCTCCACCCAAAGCAGGGATGATTGGGCAGCTGAACGCATGACACAATTGAATCCTCAAGGAAATCGTGGTCACTCAGATCTCATCCGTTTCTCTCAGTTACATTAGTGTCACATATACAAGGACAAGCAGAGGCAGCATAGATTTCAATAAGGTTTTAAAGAAGCAACTGCATCTTAGATAATAAAGCATGTACTGCAATAACCAGCACGATAAAGCTTGACAGGGTTAAAATTGTGGCAAGGAGAGTAAAGCATAGAAATAACGCTACCATATTGTAACTAGAGTCAATAGCTTAATTCCTACCTATTAGAGCACAGCACGTTAAACTCTAGTTCTGCCCTTCAGGTTCCCCCGGGAAGACATCATCCCCCATACCTGAGCAAAGGCCTGAAGGCTGCATAAGCAGTTGTAGCTAAACGTTCAGCAATCAGATTACAGTTGTGGTCATCTGGCTGGAATCTCCCTCTAACGTGTATGGGGCAGGGAAGTGTTTTTATAATAAAACAGCTGATGTTCTGAGAAAATGTCCCTACGTAAGGATGTGTATGTTTCTATCAATACCAGAGACAAAGCATTACCACGTTCATCGGCAATCTATCTTAATGCAGCCTTGAAAGAAGCAGAGAGTGAACAAAAATCTCTTGTTAAGAATGCAGCACTGGCCTAGCCAAAGAACAGCTAGATAGAGAGAAATAATACAAGACCGCAAGTGTGGCTATTGTTTAAATAATAAAAGTAGCTGAATAAAATATATCTAGGGTAAAGTGCACAGCTGCAGGCCTGGTCTTGCTAAAATAATGTGCATGGAGCTATAACTAAAAATGGCTACACAACAATGTCCTACATTGGTTGCCAGGTTACAGATGGTCAGTGGTAAGGAGACCATTAACAAGCCTTGGCAAATGCAAATCTGGTCAGAGGAGGATTTGCAGAGAAGAAGAGGGCCAGTAAGGTCCAGGGGGCTCAAATCTTGGAGGGGAGTCCAAACTGACCCTCAGATGTCAGGAGAGCCAGCAGAAGCACTCGCAGCCCCCACAACCAACCAACTGGCAGTAGGCATAGTAAGTTACAGTGAGCACTAACCTGCAAACCAGCAGTAGAGTCCTGCGTCACTGAAGCAGAACAGGGCAGACTGTCCTTGCAAGGATGAAGTGCTGGGGGCGGGGCTACTAGAAGCCTGGGGATCCCTTGGAGCAGGAGTCAACAAGCCTTGGTTGCTGCAAGAGTTGCGGTGCACAGGGGTACTGTCCTGCAAGGAGAGGCAGGGGCTCACTATCTCTGAAGTTGGAAAGCAAGTGGAGAAGACCAAGCGGACCACTAAGATCTATCACCTGTGTTGAAGATTCTTCTCAGAGCTAGATGGCAGAAGATCCCAGCAGCTGGTCGTCATTCCCTTAGGTGCTTGTGGATGCAGGGGAGTGACTTCTTCACTCCAAGGGAGATTCCTTCTTGCTTCTTTGGTGCTGCTGAAGTCTTGCCAAGCCCAGAGGATGCCCAGCTGTGGAAATGTAGAAATTACTGTAAGAAGCTGAAGAAACAATGTTGCAAGACGAGGTCGTCTCAGGAGTTGCAGGCTTGTTTGGTGCTTGTGAAATCCAGCAGTGGTTACAGTGGCCAGGAGCTGAAGAGGTTGATGCAGAGGAGTCCTGGTTGGAGCATTGCATGCCAAATCCAGGGACCCACCCTCAAGGTAGTCCCTAAATAGCCCTAACAGGGGGCTTGGTCACTCTGCAGTGTGACCACCTGTCAGAGGGGGTCACTGACACCAGACACCTGTCCTGACCAACCAGATGCTCCCAGGGGCCTCTGCACATCTTGTTTCCAAGATGGCAGAATCAAGTGACCACCTGGAGGAGATCTTTGCACCACCAGTGGTGGTGATGGACAGAGGAGCGGTCACTCCCCTTTCCTTCATGAAGTTTCATGCCAGAGCATCGACCAGGGGTCCCTGGACTGGTGCAAACTGGGATTATGCAAGGAGGGCACCAAATGTGCCCTTCAAAGAAAGTCGATGGTGCGGGCAGGCTACCCTTCCCATGTCTTGTAACCCCTATTTCCAAGGTAGAGGATGTTGCTTCCTTCTCCCACAGGAAATCCTTTGGTCTGCCTTGCCCTGCTTGAGGTGGTCAATCAGCAAAAGGGCAGAAACCTGTCTGAGGGGCTTCAGCAGCCTGGGCAGCCCGCAAACCCTGGAACACTGGGAGGAGCAATACTGGCGGGTCCTCTAAGGAGCCCCCAGAGTGCATGGAATCATGCCACCAATACGGGCATTAGTATTGGGGAATGATTCTCACATGTTTGATTCGGAGTTACCATTATGTAGATAGGCCACAGGTCTATCTGTGGCCAGCACATGGGTAAATGGATTCCCCACACTTACGAAGTCCAGTGCATTGGAACTGGAGTTCATGAGGGCACCTCTGCTCCTGCAGGGACACCCGCACACACAGGAACCTGCACTCTACCCTCTGGGCTAGGAGGCCTACCATAGGGGTGACTTACAGTGACCTGGTGCAGTGACTAGCAGTGAAAGGGTGTATGCACCTATTGACGCAGGCTGCAATGGCAGGCCTGAAGACTCTATTGACATGGGCTCCCATGGGTGGCATAATACGTCTGCAGCCCAAGGGGAACCCCTGGTGTACCAATGCCCTCGGTATCTCAGTATCATATACTAGGGACTTACAGGAGGACACAAGTATGACAATTGTGAGGTGTAAAGGGTACAAAAGCAACCAAATTTAGAGGAGAGAGCACAATCACTGGGGTACTGGTTAGAAGGATCCCAGTGAACACAGTCTAAGCACACTGATAAACAGGCAAATAGTGAGGATAACCATGCGAAAAAGAGTGACTTTCCTACATCAAGTAGGCTTTAGCTGCACTACAAATACTATGTCATGCTGCTCACTAGCGTCCCCACTCCCTGAGTAAGACATCTCACCCATACCTACCTCTCCCTCACCAAGGAGAAACATTTGCACAAATGTATACATTGGATCATTATTGTTAACTTAGTCATTGAGCCAGTCTCTAACCATGGAAGTTGGACCCCTACCCCTAAAGAAAGATGCCCTTCTCTTAACAGCTAGTCGGGCTATAACTGTGAATTGTTTTGTAGAAGCTAAAATCTCTTTAACAAATCACAGCATTGTCACTAGAAGGGATTGATAAATGCGCATCCAGGCCATGTTGGATAGCGAGCTAAGGATCTGGCACTACTAGACAGACTGCTGAGGACATGCCCGGCCATCTGTATACAATCCTCCTCTGGCTAGCAACAATGTGGACAGCTTGAATACACATTCAGTCTGAGAGAATTGAGTCATGCAGGCATGTAGTACAACCTACAAAGATATAGTGCAGTAATGTATGCCTACATTTTAGGGGCAAATTCTTCATCTGAGAGCAATGATAACACTGTTGTTCATCTGATAATTTCCTCCTTCTATATGTGATCCAGTATTCTCTAGCCAAACATACCCTATCCTGCCTGACAGTAACAGTTTCATTGTAAAGCTGAGAGACAGCACTCTTCTTTGAGCAACATACAAGAGCATGAGAGGAAGTAGTGTTTGTGCCATAGCCAAAAATGAGGGCCAACAGTCCAGAAGTTAGTATATAAAAAAATACAATGAATTGTGTCTTGTAAGCTGGTGTCTTCCAATGGGTTTGTAGAGAACCTTCATTTATAATACAAGACTGCTATCCTGAGCTGCCTCAGACCCCTCAGCTGTAACTCTGTCTTACTTTTCTCAAGGATATGCAAGTGAGTATAGCTGACTAAAGGAGAATCTAGGGTGGAAGCATCCCAGTCCCAAGATTCATAGCCCACTGATAACATGTCAATGCTAAACATACCACTTGGACGAAGTCTGGTAATTGGCTTTGCCAAGGTAGAACCTAGGGGGCAGAGAAACACTGTCCAAGTCCCCAATGTCATGTGCAGTAGTAGTGGCTCCCCATGATAAAATTGTAGACAATTTCCCCTGTGTCATCCAGATGTGTAGTTTAATAACCGGAATAGAGAATCCCTTGGTAATATGGTTCATCAGTACATCCCAATTAAAGTATTGTTGATTCTCCATGCACAAAGCTTTATTAATAATGCACTAATTTTGAGAATCAGAATAGAAACAATCGATATGAATATTTTGGAACAGTACCGCTTTAACTCCCAGGGTGCCTGGGGCGAGCACGGTTCCGGTGTGCCTGGACGAGACCAGCTCATCCTGAACCGGGCCCACACACCCCAATTGGGGATGTAAGTGTAATTGCTTCCCTTTCCACCCCTGACCCCCCCCCCCTCGGCAATCAGATGACATCAGCGTGCTCACAGAGTGCTGACATCATCAGAAGCGTCCGAGGACGCACTGGAAGACATTTGCTTACAGCGTGTCAAGAGAAAAGACCTTTTAGGTATGAGTCCTTCTCTTTTTGGGGGTTTTGGGGGGGGGGGAACAGACACGGGGGAAAAGAAAGAGTTTTTCCTTTCCCCCATGCCTGTTTTCAATGGATTCCTAAGAATCCACTTAGGCACCAGGGATCTTGTGTGTGTTTTGTGTGGGGAGGCAACCCCTTTGACAAGGGTCACCCCTTCAAGGGGGGCACATTAAGTTCTTGATGGCGGGTGTTTTTCAACTGGCGAAGTATTGGTAATTTGTGATTATAACAGTTTATTTCTTCTTTTTGTTCTAGTTCAAAGCTTTTGCTTCCTTTGCTGTGGATCATTGCGGTTTTGGCAGTAGTTGTCCTGTGGTTTGCATAGTTGCATGTTTTAGGTAAGTAAAAGCAATTTACTCCAAAGGAGTATTGTTGACATGCATGAATGACATGTTTGTAGGTGGTGTACTAAATGCAGGATTGTGTGTGAAATTGTCCTTAGATTTGAGCACAATTATATTTGTGTTGTCAAATGTTTAATTGCTTTTTTCTTTTTTCTTTTTAGTGGGATATCATTGGTGATTGCTGTGTCTGTGCAGAGTAGTTGCTGGTGAGTAGCTTTTTCAGGCAAGTGAGTGGTATACTTTTTAGTACATACATTTTTGTGATAAAGCTACACTTTGTTTATTACTTATTTTAGTGCTGGTTGTTGTTGGCAATTCATTTGTTGTTAGAAAGGATCATGGCTAGCCACAGAGTGACCACTCAGCAGGTTGTTGGCATGCTTTTTGAGTCATCTTCTGATCATGATTATGAGACTGACTCTGCATCTGAGGCAGAGGAGGAAGTGAGAGATTCTGGCAGTGAGTTTTCTGTCCGAAAGGATTCTTCTGATGAGGAAGCCACTCTCAGTGCTGATGAAGGGCCTGTTTTAGAGGAGTACATTGATGTGCCAAGAGTGCAGCAGCCTGGGGCTGAAGGGTTTCCCATTCGAAGACCTGACACCTGGACTGCCCCAAACATGGAGCAGCCACAGTTACCTGCATTTACTGGTCTCCCAGGGTGAGGAGTCAATGCAGAAAACTTTTTGCCTGTCAATTTCTTTCACTTGTTTATGGATGATGTATTTTTGGAAGAGATTGTTGAGCAGACTAATTTGTATGCGGAGCAATATTTGAGGGACAACGCTGCCAGACTTAGGCCTCAGTCTAGAGCTACTCAGTGGGTTCCCACATATCTGGAAGCGATGAAAAAGTTTTTAGGTTTGACTTTTTTGAAGGAAGCCGTCACTGGCTTCTTATTGGTTTATTAGTCCCTTGATGAAAATGGCTATATTTCCTGCAACTATGACTCGTAAACACTATTTTCTTTTTCTTCGTATGCTGTATTTTGTAGACATTGCTTTAGCCCTGCCATAAGATCACCCTGATGGTGACCGTCTTTTTAAGATTAGGACTGTCCTTGATAATTTGTAGATCGGTTTTCAGAGGTGTATGCTCCAGGCAAAGAGATAAGTGTGGATGAGTCTTTGGTCCTGTTCAAGGGGCGTTTAGTTTCTAAGCAGTGCATTTCTAGTAAGAGGGCACGGTTTGGAATTAAATTGTATATGCTGTCAGAAAGTAGTACAGGATATGTGTACAATTTCTGGGTCTACACTGGTAGGGATTCCAGTATTGACCCCCTCACTTTTGGAGTTAGTGAGAAAATTCTGTGGGAACTTGGTAGACGACTGTTTAATAAAGGTCACCATTTGTACGTAGATCATTTCTACACTGGAGTGGAGTTGTTCAAGGAGTTGTTTAGAGTGGACACTGTTGCTTGTGGCACAATCTGTTCTAACCAGAATGGCTATCCAAGGGACCTTGTCTGTAAAAAACCTGAGAGGGGACAGTGCAGTGCCTTGCGGAATAATGAGCTGCTAGCTCTGAAATTTTCATACAGGAGGGATGTGTACATGCTATCTACCATCCATGATGAGAGTACTTCCCCTGTGACTGGGGTCAGGTTGCCCAAGAGCACAAACCTGCGTGCATTTTGGACTACAATAGGCAGATGGGTGGTGTTGATAGAGAAGATCAGAGGTTGGAACCTTACACTGGTCTTCGTAAGTCTTACATGTGGTATAAAAAGTTGGCCCTACATTTATTTCATTTGACACTTTTAATGCTTTTATTGTGTTCAAGGATTGTTCACCTGAGTCAAGGATGATATTTGTTGAATTTCAGGAGTCAGTGATAGAGAGCCTTATTGTGGTGGAACAGGCAACAGTTCCGAAAGTAGCAGTGGTGGAGGATGTGGCTAGATTGAAAGATCACCACTTTCCAGATCACATTCCTCCCACTCCCAAAAAAGACTTGTCCACTAAGAAATGTAGAGTATGTGCCCGAAGAGGTATCCGGAGGGAGAGCCGGATGTGCTGCCCGATTGCCCTTCAAAGCCTGGGCTGTGTGTGGCCGGCCGTTTCAAAAGTTACCACACCAAAAAAAGATTTTGGGAACTACCGTGAGCGTAAACTGCCTGTTTATATTTTCAGATGTTCAGTTTCACATTTCTGTCATGTTTTCGGTTAAAGCTTTTGTTTTTGTAGTTTTATACTTATTTTATATTTAGTGGTTTCTTTGTTGTTTATAAAAAAAAAAAGTGATGGCATTGTGCGTGGGGTGGCGCTTGGCTGCTGGTGTGCTTGGGGTGGCTTTTGGCTGGCGGTGTGTGTGGGGTGGCGCTTGGCTGGCGGTGTGTGTGGAGTGGCACTTGGCTGGTGGTGTGCATAGAGTGGCGCTCGGCTGGCGGTGTGCTTGGGGTGGCGCTTGGCTGGCAGTATGTGGGGTGGCGCTCGGCTGGCGGTGTGGGTGGGGTGGCGATTGGCTGGCAGTGTGCGTGGGGTGGCGCTTGGCTGACAGTGTGCATGGAGTGGCGCTTGGCTGGTGGTGTGTGTGGAGTGCCGCTTGGCTGGCAGTGCCAGCCAAATGTCAGTCCACACACTCCCATCAGCTACTGTAATTGCTGTATCAGGCATGTGGGCGTATGTAAATGATGGGCCCTTGAGTGGTGCTGTCTGTCGATGCGCTGGTCCCGTGGCTGGCGGCGTGAATGATCTTGTGCATGTTATGTATGAAAGGTGTGTGAATGGACGGTACAACGGTTGGTGGCTTGACGTGGCTTTACAGCTCACGAACTATGAGTCATTGGTTCCGTTTTTTGGCCTTTCAGTTATTAACAGTGCATTTCACTTTTGTGAAATCTCTTGTTAATAAAGTTTGATCTACTGAACCATCACTCACCCTCGTGCCAACTCGAACCAGTATGTGTGGTAAAAATGACAAAACCTGCTCTGCTGTAATCAGGTGTCGCAGCACACCTGTGAGACGCTAGGGCCCATATTTATACTTTTTGACGCAAAACTGCGCTAACGCAGTTTTGCGTCAAACAAATTAGCGCCGGCTAACGCCATTCTGAAGCGCCATGCGGGCGCCGTATTTATTGAATGACGTTAGCCGGCGTTAGCCGCCGGCGCCGTCTGGTGTGCGTTAAAAAAAACGACGTACACCAGGCAGCGCTGGCGTAGGGGAAAATGGAGCTTGGGCGTCAAGAAATGGGGCAAGTCAGGTTGAGGCAATTTTTTCACCTCAACCCGATTTGCACCATTTTTTTTCACTCCCAACCCCCATAGAAATGACTCCTGTCTTAGCAAAGACAGGAGTCATGCCCCCTTGCCCAATGGCCATGCCCAGGGGACTTCTGTCCCCTGGGCATGGTCATTGGGCATAGTGGCATGTAGGGGGGCACAAATCAGGCCCCCCTATGCCACAAAATTTTGTTTTTAAAAAATACTTACCGGAACTTACCTTAATGTCCCTGGGATGGGTCCCTCCAGCCTTGGGTGTCCACCTGGGGTGGGCAAGGGTGACAGGGGGTGTCCCTGGGGGCATGGGAGGGCACCTCTGGGCTCCTTCAGAGCCCACAGGTCCCTTAACGCCTGCCTTTTGCAGGCGCTAAAAAACAGCGCAAAAGCGGGCGTACGTCATTTTTTTTGACCCGCCCACTCCCGGGCGTGAATTTTGCCCGGGAGTATAAATCCGACGCACATGCCTCGGAGTCGATTTTTTAGACGTGAACGCCTACCTTGCATCTCATTAACGCAAAGTAGGCGTCCACGCTAAAAAATTACGCAAACTCCATGGACTTTGGCGCTAGACGCGTCTAACGGCAAAGTATAAATATGGAGTTAGTTTTGCGTCGAAATTGCGTCAAAAAAAACGACGCAATTCCGGCGCAAACGGAGTATAAATATGCCCCTAGGTGTCTCAGTTGGGACCCCGATGATGAAGCATGCCACCAACTTGGTCGGTGGGTGAGGGGTCTTTTTAACATAACCTAAGTGCTTTTCTTTTCACAATTTTAGTGTTTAGAACATCACAGAAGTACGTGGACACATTAAAATGATATATTACAAAACTACCTGTGTTTGGGGGAGAGGAGACACCTATGTTTTTGGTCCTGGGGCGGCCTTCCTCTAGTGAAACCTACCAAAATAAGACATTTTTTAAAACTAGACACCCCAAGGAGTCCAGGGACGTGTGGCTTGTGTGGATCTCCCAACATTTTCTTACCCAGACTCCTCTGCAAATCTCAAAATTTGCTTAAAAAAGCATATTTTCTTGACTTTTGTTTGTAGGATCACCGCTCCGGCACAAAATTCCTACTCCCCAGCATTCCCCTCAGTCCCCAAGTAAAATGACACCTCACTTGTGTGGGTGCCCAAAGCAGAGTCAGCCTAAAGATGTATAAAAGAAAAATATGTACTTATCAACTCGCTGTGCTATCCCCTCAATCTCTACTAGTTTTTGGCCTTTTTCTGTTGCAGGCACCTGGCCCAAACACACAAGTGAGGTATCATTTTTATCGGGAGACTTGGGGGAATGCTGGATGGAAGAAAATATGTGGCTCCTCCCAGGTTCCAGAACTTTCTGTCACTGAAATGTGAAGAAAAACTGTTTTTTTAGCCAAATCTTGACTTTTGCAATGGATTCTGGATAAGAACATACTGGGGGATCAAGGCAAGTCACACCTCCTTGGACTCCTTCTGGTGTCCAGTTTTAAGAAATGTTTGGGTTTGGTAGGTTTCCTATATGGCTACTGAGCCCAAGACCAAAAGCGCAGGTCCCCCCCTCAATTTTGATGTGTCCACGTTGTGTTTTGTGGCATTTCCTGTCATGGGCACTAGGCCTACCCACACAAGTGAGGTATCCTTTTTATTAGGAGACTTGGGGAAACACTGGGTGGAAGGAAATTGTGGCTCCTCTCAGATTCCAGAACTTTCTGTAACCAAAATGTGAGGAAAAAGTGTTTTTTTAGCCAAATTTTGAGGTTTGCAAAGGATTCTGGGTACCAGAACCTGGTGAGAGCCCAACAAGTCACCCCATCTTGGATTCCCCTAGGTGTCTAGTTTAAAAAAATGCAAAGGTTTGGTAGGTTTCCCTAGGAGCCAGCTGAGCTAGAGGCCAAAATCCACAGGTAGGCACTTTGCAAAAAACACATCTGTTTTCTTTGTGAAAATGTGATGTGTCCACGTTGTGTTTTGGGGCATTTTCTGTCGCGGGCACTAGGCCTACCCACACAAGCGAGGCATAATTTTTATCAGGAGACTTGGGGGAATGCTGAGTGGAAGGAAATTTGTGGCTCCTTCCAGATTCCAGAACTTTCTGTCACCGAAATGTGAGGGAAAAGTGTTTTTGTAGCCACATTTGAGGTTTGCAAAGGATTCTTGGTAATAGAACCTAGTGAGAGCCCCACAAGTCACCCCATCTTGGATTCCCCTAGGTGTCTAGTTTTAAAAAATTCACAGGTTTGGTAGGTTTCCCTAGGTGTTGGCTGAGCTAGAGGCCAAAATTCACAGGTAGGCGCTTTGCAAAAAACACCTCTGTTTTCTTTGGAAAATGTGATGCGTCCACATTGTGTTTTGGGGCATTTCCTGTTGTGGGCACTATGCCTACCCACACATGTGAGGTATCATTTTTATTGGGACACTTAGGGGAACGCTCGATGGAAGGAAATTTGTGTCTCCTCTCAGATTCCAGAACTTTCTGTCACCGAAATAGGAGGAAAAAGTATTTTTTTAGCCAAAGTTTGAAGTTTGCAAAGGATTCTGGGTAACAGAACCTGGTGGGAGCACCACAAGTCACCCCATCTTGGATTCCCCTAAGTGTCTAGTTTTACAAAAATGCACAGGTTTGGTAGGTTTCCCTAGATGCTGGCTGAGCTAGAGGCCAAAATCCACAGGTAGGCACTTTGCAAAAAACAGCTCTGTTTTCTTTGGGAAAATGTGATGTGTCCACACTGTGATTTGGGGCATTTCCTGTCGCGGGCACTAGGCCTACCCATACAAGTGAGGTATCATTGTTATCGGAAGACTTCAGGAAACGCTGGGTAGAAGGAAATTTGTGGCTCGTCTCAGATTCCAGAACTTTCTGTCACCAAAATGAGAGGAAAAAGTGTTTTTTGTAGCCAAATTGTGAGTTTTGCAAAGCATTCTTGGTAACAAAACCTGGCGGGAGCCCCACATGTCACCCCATCTTGGATTCCCCTAGGTGTCTAGTTTTTAAAAATGCACAGGTTTGGTAGGTTTCCCTAGGTGCTTGATGAGCTAGAGGCCAAAATCCACAGGTAGGCACTTTGCAAAAAACACCTCCATTTTCTTTGGGAAAATGTGGTGTCCACATTGTGTTTTGGGGCATTTCCTGTTGCGGGCGCTCACACAAGTGAGGTACCATTTTTATCGGGAGACTTGGGGGAACATCGAATAGCAAAGCAAGTGTTATTGCTTCTTGTCTTTCTCTACATTTTTTCCTTCCAAATGTAAGACAGTGTGTAAAAAAGACCTCTATTTGAAAAATGCCCTTTACTCTTTATATTTCAGAAAATTAATTGCTGTACACCTGGTATAGAATGAAAACCCACTGCAAGGTGCAGCTCATTTATCGGCTCTGTGTACCTAAGGTTCTTGATGAACCTACAAGCCCTATATATCCCCGCAACCAGAAGAGTCCAGCAGACCTAACGGTGTATTGCTTTCAAAAATTTGATATCGCAGGAAAAAGTTACAGAGTAAAACGTGGAGAAAAATTGCTTTTTTTTAAACTCAATTTCAATTTTTTTTTTATTTCAGCTGTTATTTTCTGCAGGAAACCCTTACAGGATCTACACAAATTACCCATTGCTGAATTCAGAATTTTTTCTACTTTTCAGAAATGTTTATCTTTCTGGGATCCGGCATTGGTTTCACACCCATTTCTGTCATTAACAGGAAGGAGGCTGAAAGCACAAAAAATCATAAAAATGGGGTATGTCCCAGTAAAATTCAAAAATTTTGTTGAAAAATTGGGTTTTCTGATTCAAGTCTGCCTGTTCCTTAAAGCTGGGAAGATGGTAATTTTAGCACCGCAAACTCTTTGTTGATGCCATTTTCAGGGAACAAAACCACAAGCCTTCCTCTGCAGTCCATTTTTCCCTTTTAAAAAAAAAAATAATTGTTACTGTATTTTGGATAAGTTTTTGGTCTCCTTCAGGGGAACCCACAAACTCTGGATACCTCTAGAATCCCTATGATGTTGGAAAAAAATGAGGCAAATTTGGTGTGGGTAGCTTATGTGGGCAAAAAGTTATGAGGGTCGAAGCGCGAACTGCCTCAAATATCCAAAAAAAGTCCTGCCACCTGAGAGGGAAAAGGCCTGGCAGCGAAGGGGTTAAATAACACTATGCTGCCAGCCATAGACACTGGGAAGGAGGCTGTTCGCTAGCCTATTCAAACATGTTATACAAGTGGGGAACCAAGACATCTACATACTCTGTATAACCTATAACTGTCACACTATCTCTTTCTGGTGTCTTGTTACCAGCCAATTGAATCTATGGCCTCACCAATTTAAGTTAATGATATTGGTTGCATTAGAAGCTCCCTTTAATGGGTGTTCAATCAGGCATCCACCAGCACCTTCGAGTGGAAATTTCCCACCACTTATAACTCTACTCGGTAGGTCACACAAGAATGATCTGCTACTGCCTGGGGGCCTGATCGCAGTCACCAGGTTGCACACATTCTGTGTAAGAAATCAGTTGTCAATGCCTGTATGATGGGTTGCTATGTTGCCATATATCCACAATGCAGCCGCAAATAAAGGTGTCCTGGCAGTTCACCTCTTCTTTTTAAATAATAAAAAAACTACATGATGTCACAAGCTAGCACTTTACAAAAAAAAAAAAAAAGAACAGCCAATGGCCGACATAAAGAAGCAGGACCTTACCTTGGATGACGTGCATCTCAAGCTTTACAAACATGGCCTTGAAATGCACATTGTACTCACCAGGTACATGATCCAATTAATCCTTTTGTATAGATGGGGTTGTCAAACACCAATATGGTCTCAATTGATGAGATTCTTCCTCCAGGGCAGAAAATATTTTGGAAAATTAGAGTCTAGAAATGGTTGTCACAATCATTGCCTTTACCATAATTCTGCAACTTATTACTTAAATTACAATTAATAAGGAGGATAAGTTAAAAGCAAAGTTAACAAAACTTTTGTTTTTAAAGAGCAGATAAACCTAACAGATATTTCAACCCAAGAATTGATTCAATTATTACTTTCAGCGAAATAGATAATATTACTATTTTTGGTTGAGGTCAATGTATAATCACTTGGTATAGCAAGGTAAGTTATACACTCATCTTATGTACTGCATAACAATAAAGCCAGCTTAACAGAATGAGTCTAATACAGTTTCAAACGTGAAACTAGTCAACGTTCTCTAACTTTCTTGTACAGGTGGAAATTGAAATAAATACAATGGTGTTTCAATACCTTTATCATATCAAGTACAAGAACCATAATAACGAATATGTTCAACACAGAGAATTTTAGATGGGTGGCAATGTAAAACTGTACTGTTTTCCTTTAAGTGTTTCCACGTGACACATTGGACAATGAGAGTGCAGATTGAGCTGTGTACATTGTAACCCTGATGTTGAAAACCTTTTACTAACAGCTACACCACCTATACTTTATTTTGTGTCAGACCCCTCCTTGGTCCACATGCATGTAAACTGATCCCTTGGACTATCTGTGCATGGGAGGGAGGGTTCATGTGGCATCTAAGAAGAAATTAAAGATAGATTTTGTGGTATCTTTCAGCATTTTTAATCTTGGGTGGACAATCAAAGACACGCTCTTTTGCCATACAGTAGATGTTAATCAAAGGCCATTGTATGAGGTTCCCTGAAAGATACCATTTATTACCATTGCTTGCTTGCAGAGATAAAATATGTTGCAAAAATATAGCTATGGACAAGTTCCAGAAGCCAGCACTCTTGAAACCAAATTATTATAAAATTACAGACAAATTGTTGAAAGTCCTGGATAACCCCAACTCGTGAGATGTAAATGTCCCCCAAAGCATACAACTTGGAGGAATTACTCCTGTTCCATGCCCCATCAGAAATACCTGACCACTCATAATGAGGGAGTACAACTACTAAAACCTTTTTCTCACACATATTATATTACTGGTGAGTTACCATATCTCTCAAACTAAAAGAATATTGCTTACTTGTGCACTTTGGGAATAGCACCTTCCATAACTTGACATGCTGACTTCTTTCAAACAGAACACTGCTTCACAAAATGCTTCTTGGAATTTCTTATTGTCCTTATTAAATTTCTACCTAATTACCCTCATTAACAGATTCTTCAGGTCTGATGCAACAGTAAATATCTGAACCTAGTAGAGATACATTGGCCTGATGTAGCTAGCCAGTAGCCTTTATAGTTTTACATTGTATTTTTCCTTACAAGGAAATGCTTAATCTCAAACCAATTTACTCCAATCTTCTACAACTCCATGGTTGGGTATCCCATTCTCTCAATGTGATACTCACTAAGCCACTGTGAGAGTGTTCTCATTTCCTCCTCCACTGCTCCATAGAGCACTGAATTATCAGTTTCTTCACATGGGGCCAGATGTACGAATGTCCTGAATTGTGACTCGCAAATTGTGAGTCAGAGCGACTTGCAATTTGCGAGTCGCAATTCAGGATGCAGGATTGTGTCCCTGACACCATCTGCGACTCGCTAGGGGGTCGCAAAGGCCCACCTCATTAGTATTAATGAGGTGGGTCGCAATTTGTGACCCCCTTGCGACACGCAGCATTCACAGGAATGGTGGCCTGCTGGAGACAGCAGACCACCATGTCTGTGACTGCTTTTAAATAAAGTAGTTTTTTTTTTTTTAATGCAGCCCATTTTCCTTAAAGGAAAACGAGATGCATTACAAAATGAAAAAATGAAACGTTTCAGTTTCATTTTTTCAGAGCAGGCAGTGGTCCACAGGACCACTGCCTGCTCTGAATTTTTTTTTTCCAGGCCATTCACAAAGGGGAAGGGGTCTCATGGGGACCCCTTCCCTTTTGCAAATGGGTTACCACCAATGTGACACTGGTGGTAACTGCGATTGCTTTGCGACCACGTTCGTGGTCACAAAGCAATGCAGCATCACGCTGCGACCCGCAATTAGGAAGAGGAACACCCCTTCCTAATTGTGACTCACAGTCCCATTTTGCGAGTCGGAAATTCTCTGTTTGCGACGTGAAAAACCTTTCCTACATCTGGCCCTTTATTTCTTATCCATTGTACTGCTAACCTTCCAGCATGCTGCATAGTCCTGTTGCTTAAGCTGCAAATCACCTTGAGAAAACCTCAATTGTACACGATGGATAACTGACAGACTCAGACATGGTAGTGATCACAGCGAGGTTGTGATTGTCTACTTCTTCCATGTCAGAGGCATTGCTGATTTCAGATCTAATCTTTGAAGCTAGATTTGTGACATTACTGTTATGATTTACATTTGTGTTAATGATTTTGGTCTTGTGCAGTGCAGATTTAACTTTGAATTTACAATTTATCAGAATATTGGCTAACTTTTGCCCCCTTGTTCCTGGTGATATGTAACAGGCCACATAAATTTGCATTAGTTATGTTTTCTTTCTACACTATATATTTTTTTCGATCCTGCTGCTGAGTTTTTAAAATGCTGTGAGCCAGCCTTGGGAGCAGTAAGGTGAGGGCTTTGAATGCTCTGATTGTCCTCTACAAATACAAGTCACAGCAAAGAGAGGTTTACTGATGAAGCCGCTTGACTCTCCATGCCCAACAAGGACAGATGGTTAAGACAAGAGGAATGTGGGTAGGAAGGGGGAGCGCTGAGACTTAACCACAGCCAGGAATAGTGAACAATGAGGAAACCTCAAAGACCATTGTCAGGGCACTGGTTTGATGAATCATGCCAATTTCATCAATAACAACAGTAACATCCAGAGTGGCAGTCACATCAGTAGTAATGACAGTAACACTGACAACAGATAGTGATTGTAAGTACTGTTGCAGGTATCTCAAGACACCAGTGTACCAATTTGTCAATGTGGCATCACATTGCTGCACTACTGTGCTAATGTTAGAGGATCCACAAGAGGCCCTGCAGGGTCCAAGAATTATGGCAGAAGTTCATTTGGAAGTTTTGTTGAAGAGACTAGTCTATCATGCTCCTTTCACCTGTTGTGCCTCTTTGCCCAGCTCACTGCTCTTCATTTTATGCCTCTACTCAGGTTTTCTCAGACACAATCCAAGTGCGCTTTTTTGCTGCTCAATTATTTTTTTTTAGTCGACATTTAGTCTGTAGCTTCAACCACCTACCTACCCACCCAGCACACCCTCAGATGCAAAAACACAAAAATCGTCTTTTGTGAATATTCGTTAATGCCTCTCTGAAACTCTAGAATGTCATTGACTCTTCAAGCCAAACATCAAGATTCTCATTGAGGCCAAAAAGCAATTCTCTGATTAACCTAATTTTCAAGATTCACCCCCAAGTGCCACCTGTAAATAAACCATCAGCAAGGATGACTGTGGAGTGCCCATCACCAGGCAGCAAACAGTAGCAGCAAGCATGGGTGTCAGCAGAAATTATTACAGGGGGGCATAATTTTAACGTCATCCAACCAGAGGCAAAGTAACACTATGACGGCTGTAGTGTTACACTGCACTGTGAGCCTACACACCAGGCTGTTCCTAAATCCAGGGGGAGTACACCCCCCCCTCAGCTGCCTACTGATACACTGCCACAACAAATCAGCCCATGTCAGTAATATTCCAGTAGTAACAATTGCTTCAGCTGGAGGGAATCATCAGATGGGCAGCCAGTCTCACTTAATGCAGACAATTGCTATATAATCCACCTATATTTGTAAGGTGAGTAATATTACACAGGTTTCCCAACTGTAGGGTTGACTCAAAAAAACATCTATGAGCACAAGCACTAGTACTACAGGAGTACTCTTTTACATACTCTTACATGTCTTTGTGAACCAGCCCTGAACCATCCAGCTCTGTTAGTAAAAGGGCAGAGAAGACACACTTGTTTCTATCTGTTCTGATTTTATATTGATGTTCCCTGAATATCCCTCTTTTATACCCATTTTAGATGTTTTGGGGCAAACTCACAAAGGAATGTAAGAGTATTTAAAAGAAATGTGCAAAAGTCCTAATCTACACTTTCCAAAATGCCTTTGTGAATAGGTCCCTAATATGTGCATTTTATTTCTGTTTCGCCTTAATTCACGCCATTTTCTAATAAATGCACCTGCATGTGGTCACAAAGTTAGACCTTTTGTGTCAGACAAGTTAACAAAAAACAAAATGAAAAAAATAAATAGATAATTTAGTGTGTAAATCGCTTATTCTAGAGATAGTCGAACGTTTATCAAACATTCCAATCCATGCTGGGGCCATCTCTGACTTTCTTCCTCCCGAGGTGAGGAACGAGAGTCTCACTTGGCTTGTTATACTTATGCCTGTAGTTTAGTGACAAAAAAAATAAAACTGTGTGCGTTGTACGTTTCATGCGGGGTCATTTTTTTATTGCTATGCCCCGGTAAAGTCTCTTTTCGAGTCTGTACTCTACCTCACTGGGCTGAATTCCCACGTACTGCAGAGCCCGAGTCAGAGACGGCTTCAGTTCACAAAGACTTCTTTCCACCCCACCTCCATCAAAGGCTGCACTGTCTTCGTGTTAGTTAGAAATGTTGAGACTTGAAAGCATGGGAGACTTTTCTCCTCACACAGTGTCGAAAGCGCCGCACCACTCGGTATCAAACAGACATTTGAAATGGAAGGTCGCGGCAGGATTCAAAGTGTGACTGAAACTGAACCATATGGGGTTTCCTGAGGATGAAAAAACTAGTCTTGCGTGTGACCCGAGGCAGCCGAATGACTCCCAAAGTCACAAATAATCCCCTGAGTATAAAAGAGACGTCTGAGCGGATTGTCACGCTGCACGCTTAATGGAGTGTGCCAGGCTTTGACATAAGCCATTACCCACTATTTACTTATGCGGTGCAGAAACCTGCTGGAAAATGGAGTCAAATGATCACTTCTTCATCAACAGCTTTCATCCCGTACATACTAGACCCCTCCAGTCTGGTTAGATTATCTGTAAAGGGGACTGTAAACAAGAGCATGTTATATTTAATATTATTCGGTTCTGGCCCAGTGCTGTCATTATCACTTTTTCAATAACTTCTTTATGTTATGAGCTTTAGGTGTAAGGCTGTTAGGGATATTTCCAACGTTTGATTCTGAGAAGATAATCAGAAATCATATTTACATTATAACTAAGCATTCAAACGCAACAATTTCAATGTCATGCTAACACAAATCTTTGCACTTGGTGATGAGAGAGCACTGTTGTTTGCCACCATTTAAACTCTTTGAACATGACACTTGCAAATCAGTTTTTGAGGAAGGTTCACCTTAGCAATGTTGAATGTATTAATTATTCAAATTAAGCCATTTCTTGTATATCGGATACCTTTGCAGCAACTTGTGTGGTACACTATATACTTGACCTCTCTCAGTCCCTAAAATATTTTAAAAGTTAAATTACGGCGAAGTTGTCACAAATAAAGAGAACTACACATGTACATTTTAGGGCACAGGTGAGTGAGTGAGGGTATAAGTGTGCGTGAGCAACCGACAGGAGTGGAGAAGAAATCAGAGTATTATTGCTGAAGGCGCCAAAAACAGACAAGGGGGAGCGGGCTATTGGTACTTGGAAGAATAGTATTTTATCCATAAAATGTCCAAAGCACTATTTCAACAAACTCGCAGTTCTCCAGTCTCATCTAGTGAGAGGGGGACCACCCAATTTCCACCAATGGAACCTCGGCAAGCTCCATCAGTGAAAGTCCTGGCTGTCACTGTGCCCTATTTAGGGTGGTGGGAGAATCATTGGAACATACAGCCAGATATACAAGCTGCTAGCGCCAATAAAGCGTCACTTTTTGCTACACTACGGTGGTGCTATGCACTGTGCTGTATTTACAAGGTGACATTAAGCCACTTTTTGTGCCTTAATGCCACCTTGTAAGTTCAGCCCCTTCACATGCAGTACTTTGCGTGGAAGGGGCATGCAATGGGTGCTGCTATGGGCATGCAACAGCAACACCCATTGCATTTTGACACTGTCTTAGCCTTACAAGTTTTTGTAAACCTGAGGCAGTGCCAAAATCTAATGCCACCCCATGGATGGTGTTAGAGTGGCATAACAAGGAAAAATACTTTTGTTTCTCCTCGTTGTTTGCTCTTTCTGTATCAGAATGCAGCACACATAGAAAGAGCAAATCACCATTTAAGATTGTTTTTGTGCAAGAAGGCTTCCTTTCCTGCACAAAACCATCTCCCCGCAACACAGTCATCCTTGCACCATGGCGCAAGGGTGGCTGCGTTGGTGCAGGGCAGCAACTTTAGCACCGGCGCAGGGGGAAACGCAGGGCTGCGCTGTTTTCTTGTGAATATGGCACAGCCCTGCATTTCAAAACTAGTGCGGCGCTGCTGATTTTGGCGCTGCACCAGTTTCTAAGTAAATCTGGGGCTCGTTATCCAAGGTAGCCATCTGAGAAATGATGGTCCCAGGTTTGGTCACCACACAATGTCCTCCACGTACAGGGAGAAAACATCCTACATTCCGTGGCCATTGCTATGTTGTGCAAGAAAAAACTTCAGCTTTGGGAGTTTATCCAGCTGATCAAAATACTTTGCAAAGCAGATGAATCAAGCATCACAATTGTTTAAGCTTTAATACTAGTATTGAACACTGACTCGTTTAACAGCTTTTTTGTAAATTTCAAGTGACTTTAAATACATCTCTTTTTCTTTTTGAATATTGTTGGAGCATCAGTGGCATTTTCTGTACCAAATTATTTATGAGACAGCAAGTCATCAGTAGACCATTCAGCATTAAATGGAAATGGTTTAACAGACATTAGTTTGAGCAGTGCCACCTGGGAAAGTGTATGGGAGAACAATCAATTAAAGTTCATTTCATCCTGGAAGACTTTTGTTAGGGGATAGCAGTACTCCTAGAGAAGAACGGAAGCTATTTTTGGAAAAATTGCACACTTTGGGCTCATCCTGGACCTTTGTTAAGGCTTGTTCGCTTGAGTAAATAACGCATCAAGAGATAAGGGAATCATATAATGGTCTATGCAACGCAGCATAATACTGACTCCCAACTCATAAACAGAAGACAGAATTAGATTGAGACCATGACTTGTGTGACACGTAGGGCCAGATGTAGCAAAGGGTTTTACCCATTCTGTGTCTCTGGGGAACTGTGTTCGTACATATGGCCCGTAGTTTCTAAAACCATCTGATAAAGTCCTAAAGTGGAAGAATACTTCAAGAAATCAGAAACTCCATGTTGTAATTGACTACAGAGCTATAAATTAAGGTTGCTCTATAAAGATACTTTGCGCCCAATGTACTAAGACTTTTAACAGTTTGAATGCACAAAGGACACATCGTGATTCAGAAATGACTTTCTGCCTTGCAAAACTCCTTTGTGACTAGTTGTGAATCATTGGTAGAAGGGCTGTTATATGAACCCCCTCTCCACCTATCAAACTGTATTCACATCCATTTCCAGGGACTGACAAATGGACTCCTATCTTATCAATAAATAATGACGTGAGAGATTTTGTGACTACCTGCAAATGGATATTTTTTAATGAGACAAATTAGTACATCAGTTGCGTCGCAAAACTAAACTGCTGTTGCAAGTCAGCCAGTGCGCAAAAACACTAGCTGCTTTACAATCCAACCTTGTACATCAGGTTCTTATAGGCTTGAAGAATAAATGGGAATAAAAAATAGGTGTTTACACTCCCCAAATTCTCCTGAAGTCGTATGGTGATGGTAGACGAGGTAACGTGCCACTGAGTGGGTGGGAGTAATACCATGCCTCTAACTCCAGCCTATTCTTATGTGCATGAAAAAGTTTACAGAACAGAAAGACTGACATATTTGGACTTAATTTGATCTAATAACATCACAGCAACACGTTGCTTTATGGCACAGGAACCATGTGAAGAATTCAAATTTTCTTTGGCGTCTATACGTAATACCTTTCATTACCATTAACCTTTGCAGTAATGTTTGTATCATCAGAAATTAATAAAAACATTGACATGTATTTTTAGAAAGCAGCATCGAATGTAGATGTTGATTGATGCAGGCTTCCATATTGGCGGTAAGGAATATCACTAAAAATATGTTTCCTTAATAAGCAGGCAATTTTCCAGGAGTGTGACCCACAAAGATTTACAGCAATATTTATAAAACACTTAAAAATTGTTTATAGTGTTTTGGTTCTTAAAATAAGGAAAGTTGTAAAAGGAAATGTTTGCAATTTGTATCTGTAATTAAACACTCCTGAAAAAACCCATCTCATTACAGATAACATAAACTATTCTCTCATGTTGCTCAAAATTACAACTCCATTCTGTAAGAGTGCACCTCCCATGCGATTACACTTCCCAGCTTGAAATATCGCCTCTACCCTGTCCCTGCCAAAGCAAGCTGTTCAGAGTTACCTTATCAGATTCAGCTCCAGCATGAAGTCAAAGATCAAACTACTTCTTCATCATAAAATTTGCTTTCATCAAGTAGAGCCATGGATGTTAATCAGAGTAGTCAAATATCAAGCTGAGAGAACAAAATAAAACGGGGTCAATTATTTAAAAATATTCCTGCCATTTCAAGTAATTGCAGGTTATAGTGGTTGTATAATGAAGCCAGAAATCCTACTAAAGGAGCTAAGCATTTTAAGTCTGATGAATCGCAGATGGTGAAATAAAAAATAAAAAAAACTCCTATTGCAGCTTACAAAATGTAGCATTTACAGGATTAATTGGGTAGTATTCAATAATAAATGTTTTCTTTTTTAATTATTATGGAAATGTACAAGGAAAACACATATATATTTGTGGATTCTGAGCATGTGGAGGTTTAACAAGGGTTAAGCAATAAACATTTATATGACCCAGTTGTATTCAAGGACCTCATTTAGATGAGGGAAGTAAAATAAATCTACAAGAAACTGTCCGGTTTCTCACCCGCCTAGTTTCTCATGGCCGAGGCTCAACAGGCTGCACCATGGGAATCCCCATCCTGGTGGGATAGCAACAAGAGAACTAAGGCCCATATTTATACTTTTTTAGCACCTGCCTTTTGACTCAAATACGGTGCAAACTTACAAAATACAATTGTATTTTGCAAGTTTGTGTAGCTTTTGCGTCAAAAAATGACGCAAATGCGGCGCTAAAAAAGTATAAATATGGGCCTAAAATCCTTATGGCATCAGAAGGCCTATGTTCTACAGTGCGTGGTTTCCAACAGTGTTTTTCCTCCATTAGACTGCCAAATAAAGCATAAATAGCATGGCAACTCTGGCAGAGAACAAGTCCCTCTTGTGCTAGAAGAACACTCCCATAGCATCATGCTGATTGTTTTTTTTCTTTTTCAGAAAGAAATCTGTGCTGTTTCCATAAACAAATTTCTGCTACGGGAGATTGCTTCTCAAAAACAAAAAATGTTGACTGGACTGTCCTTATAATACAGTCAGGCAAGCAATGAGCATTGTTGCTGACGGGGCCCTGGCCACTATATAGGGTGCATTTGTGGCTAAAAATCAAAACAGTACAGGCATGCCATTTTCAATACCATGGGTCAGCTTCAAGGTGGTCAGCAGAGAAGGGTCCTCCTCCACACCGGAAGTTTAACACCCAGACAGAGAGGGTCTCTAACATTGTACACACAACAATTAAGGGCCTAATTTACAGTTTAGAAGAGGGGTCACAATGGTGATGGATATTTTGTCTGCTGAAATATTAGTTTCATTAAATCCTTTGGGATATATGTCAGTGGATGGGGTATCGGTCACCGTTGTGACAGAGTAACCCCTATGCCAAACTCTAAATCAGACCCTAGTTGTTTTATTGCAGTGATTACCAGACCTTCCTCATAATTTTTATGTTTTCAAATGGGCTGAGTGGGATACGAACTAACGAATGTTTTAGCACTTTTTAACACCTGCTCAGAGCAGGTGTTAAAAGGGGGCATGCCATTGAACACATTGGGTCCCTATGTACTCTGCAGGAGTACATTGGCACTACTCCTGCAGAGTACATCAATAGCATCCGGAAAACTGATGCTATTGCCCCTACCCTGCATCATGGTGGACCGTATTTTAAATACAGTGCCAAATGGTGGCGGTAGGGGGCGCTAAGGAGCGCGAGGAAAGTGGCACTGCACTGGGTGCAGCTCCACTTTTCTTAAATCAGACCCTATATTCTCTAGTCATTTGTAAGATCCTTTCTTATGGCACACAATACACTAAACCAATACTTTTCACATGAGAACTAAACATTTCCTGCCCTGTTCGACAGATAGAACAAATAGTGTTACATTGTTATTTCTTAAACATGTCTCTTGCCTACAATACAATAGGACATTCCACATTCACATTAGCAGCCTTGAGAAAGAATTCAGGTCAGAGGGGGCAGAAGAAACAAGTGATTTCCATTACCACTGCAAAATAAATATTTTCAGGCCTAGTCAAAGCCTAAGGAACCTTAATACACATTAATACATTATATACATTATTAATCACATTGTACACCTTACAATTCATATATGTAAAGCAATTGTTTTAATTGCAAAAATTATTTAAGACAGCTTAGAACTAATTTAAATGTACATTTATTTTTCTGCACGCATGTAACTCGTGTTAATAAAATCCATTTAATTCAATATAAATTTGATCAATAAAGAATAATTTATTTAATATTTCAATAACACTTTTAATGTTAATTCATATTAGTACTTTGTTTAATATGAATACAAAGATGTCATGTTAAAACGTGGTTTTAAATATTAATGGTGGCCACATGGTTCACATTAATTCAAACATGCACATTTTACAGCTTATGTTCTTTTCGCTGTTAGGCTTTTAAACCTAGAATAATTAATCACCATATGCTAACTTCCATGCCATTATGTTATTAATAACACTTAATCTCTCTCAGTCTTCAACCTGAATATGGCTGCCTTAACAAGGTGACTCCAAAGGAAAATTGTTGGGGAATGTAATCAACAAAATATCTCAGGAACTCAAGGTTTGTTATAATTATTGTTCATATACAAAGCGTTTAAAGCGCACATTCTATACATCAAAACACTCACAGGATGACATAAGTTAGAAGACGTGTGCAATTTTAATGTGGATAGTTGCCTAAATGCTAGATTAATAATAAACTCTTGAGAGAACTTGAATTCATGTTGGTAACTTTCTTAAAGATGGTTAACATGTAATCTGTTAACTATCAGAAATACTGTACTTATGAAGCTGAAAAAGAAAGCTGTATAATAATAGCTCATTTTTTTCCTGGATAGTGCAGACCCCACTAACTTTAGTCCCATTTAACACCCAGTTATTTCAGTTGTGGGAACACTGGCCCTTATTTATCAGTTGATAATTCCAGCAGCTAAAATCACATGTGGATTTGACTGCAACTTTAAAAGGTTTTTCTTTGATAAGGGAGAAAGCATCTAATGCACCCCTTTTCAAACTTACGGCCTGATTTAGAGTTTAGCGGAGGAAGTTACTCTATCACAAAGGTGATGGATGGCTCACTCACCATATTACAATTCCATTATAGCCTACTGAACTTGTGATGCAGCGGATGTATCACAAGTATCTCCATTTTTGGGCAACTATCAAATCTCATCAGAGACTGTGAGGAATTCACTTTATTTTAGTGGGCTTCTGGAGCATTTTCCACAAAGAATGAACACACAGAAGAAATCCACACAATGGTTTAAAAATGGTCTATTCATATTTTAAAGAAATGTTTAAGTACATAATCTATAAAAAGAGTATATTTGTAGTATGGTAACCAACATGAAGCCAACACATGTAAATAATATGAAAATTGGGAACATGATAGATGACAATCTATGATGGAACGTTTATATGAGTCTCTTCTTCCGTGTTTGGAGGTAATGTCAATACTAGCACCGAAATACTGCAAAAAAGGCACATACTCTTACCTTTGCCAGTCTTTATCTCTGGTGAATTTTAGTGTGTTTGTTCATCTAAAATGTTGATTTAAAACAATATGGGCCTTATTTACGAGGCCTTTTCACAATGGGAACATCACCTTTTGCAACACTCTACTGGTGCTGTGCAGTGTACCATATTAACAGGGAGGCATTTCACCACTTTTCCTGGCATAACATGGTCTTGTAGATATGGGCCACTTGACACAATTTTCTGTGGTTAAGGGGTGTGCAATGGGTGCTGCTATGGGCATACCCATGCAACACCCATGGCTTTTTGATACTGTCTCACATTTATGAGAATTCGTAAACCTGAGACAGAGCCAAACACTTACGCCTCTCCAGGGGGTACATTAGAGTGGAGCAAAAAGGAGAAATACTCCTACTTCTTCTCATTTTTTGCTCTTTCTGTGTGTGCTGCATTCTGCAAATTAAATCATATACTCAATTAATCATATACCCAGAGTCACTGAGTAACTAGCAACTCTTGCATTTAGGAATAATGAGTGGCGTTCCAAGTCTGAACAAATACTAACAATTTATGAGAGACATGAGAAGCCTGAAAATGTATAAAAGTGGTAATTCTTTAAATATTGTGGGAACCCTTGATACCATTCTGCTCACTCTTGGTGTAAGGCTAGCACCTGCACGATGATGTTAATTTGTTGTATGTTGTGGGCAATCTTGACACACTGCAGTCCAGTCCTATGACACTCCTTGCATTACTATAATATGAATAATTGTATTTGTATGACATTATGACTGCTATCTGTTTGAGACTTCGGTTTGGAAGACTGTTGTGACCAGTTTCCTTCTATTCATGCATTCACTCAGTCATTCATGCAATCACCATTCATCATGCACCCATAATTTGACCAGTTTGGCTTGCACTTAATCATGTCTCTATCAATCCATACACTCACCACCTACTAATAACCTTAGTCACTCATTAGAGACTAAGGGGCATATTCCTAAGAATTGGTGCATCACTGCGTTGCAGCAGCAATGCATCAAAAACTATGATGTACAAAAATCAGCTATAACGCCATGGATGGGCCATACTTACAATAAAAAGCACCATGCTGCAGGGATCCAAGGTGCGTCAGAAATTCTGACGCATTTCATGGGAACTTTACCGCAATTAATCAGTTCCAAAAGAGGTGCATGGCTGAAGTTGGCCTCACAGCTGATCCAACTTCAGCAATGTGTCAAAATTCAGAGACACTGCATCAGTTCTGACTGACACAAGTAGCCTAATAGATTGAGACCAATGTGAAGGATTGTAAAACAGTGGAATAGCACCTTGTTCAATCTCACATTGGTCCTGGATATAGTGTAAACAGCATGGCTATGTTTCACATTACAGTGGGCATAGTCTACTTATGTCTATGTGGATTCCTGGGTATGTGTGACACAGTGATTGACAGTGTTATCTGAGTATATTTTGTAATGTTAAGTGCCAATACATTTATCACCTACCTTGTGTGTGTACTTACCTGTTCTCTTTTGGAGTTCAGAGGCCTGGACTTGCAGATCCTTCCCTTTATGGTGAAGTGGCAATCCTGGCCTGTTCTCACAAAAAAATAAAGAATGGAACACATAGAAAAAAGCAAAAAAGAGAAAGAATAAAATCATTCCTCCTCGTTTTGCCATGCTAATGCAACACCAGTTCTTCGCCCTGCCACAGATTTATGATTTCTTGTAAATCTGGTGCAGCTCCAAAAGTAATGGGTGTTGTGATGGAACGCCCACTGCAACACCACTTGCACACCCCTCTGACACAGAATTGCATTGGAGGGTCCCACTTTTACAATGAGGTGTAACGCCACAAAAAGTGGCATTACACTTCCTTGCAAATATGGATCCGTGGTTAGCGCTACCAGAGCGCCACAAAAAGTGACACTCCATTGGCGATAGGGCCTTGTAAATCTGGCAAATTTTTTGTTTTCTGAACACCTTCTTTCTCCCAGTGCAGGCTAATCATTGCTTAGCATTGGCACACCATCATCCACTGTGGCTTCTTCCAGCACGACAGCTTGGAATTACCTGCTGGACTGCCTGTAAAAGTCTCCGATTCTGATATTTCAAGCCTGTAAGTGCGTTCACGAGGGAAGAACTGTCTGACATTGGAATACATGAAGAGCTGCATTTTCACACCTGCTTGTTCTTCAATGAGATTATTTTTCATATCATGGAGACAGTCGAGGATGCCCAGTTTGGAGTACATACATTAAAGTATCGGTCTACCTCTCTTATCTACATGAATACAAAGAAACTGAAAGTAAGACTAGTCGCCATGGGTAAGAACACTGGAATCATGTGGACAATCCAGTGTACAATACACAAAACAGTGCAGTGTGACTTTGGAAAATTATGGGATAACATTAAAGTAGTTGGTGTTTTCTTCATTTTTTGATTTTCAATATTTATTGACAGATCTTGCGAGAAAATTTTAGACCTGACAATAAAACAAGTTTTTGGGTACCTGTCTTCTGTGGGGGAATACAGTTGTGTGCATATATGTGAGGCTTGTTGTAGTGTACCATGCATCCATCTCACTAATCTACAATGATAAACTCGTCCCAAACCCTAGAAAATTGGGGTAGTTAGTGCCTGTTGCACTTTTCAGTCCTACACAATGGACATACATGTGTACATTCATAAGCTGCTTTGAACGGAGGCGTGTCGAGCAATGCAAAGTGCATAGTTAAGCTGGAATTCAATTATATGACATGGTCGTCCCAGTTTCAGTATACAGAGTATTTACAGAGTTCCATCCTGCTGCACTTAACAGCTCCAGAGCACATTCGTGATTATCCTTTTTTAAGCGAGGGCTACAAAAGCGACTGTCTCCAACATTATTGAAACTTATTTACCGAAATACGTTGTATTTTTTTTAATATGGTTTTGTGAGAGTGATCTTTATGTAATTTGTTGAAGGAGGGTTTCAAAAAACACAAGTGTATAAGAAGGTAGTTATGAGAATATAAGTTAAGTTAATTGGTCGAGCAGCACGGAGCGAAGTCAACCTGTGGGTTTATATTTCGTGAGTCGCCACTGTAGGTTTGCGCTCAGAATGCTTTGTGAACAAAGCTAAAACCTTACATTCCTCTCTACTTCATGTTGGCAGACGGTGTTGTGCTTTTACTGTTGCCTAGTATCAGACCACGGGACTCTGTCCAAGAATAACTCTGGTGGCTTTGTTGTGCAATGTTTATATTTGTTTAATAGACTTCTTAGGACGGCTGATGTACATTGAATTATAGTTTTCAATATATGACAGCACCAGCCCTCCTATCACTTTATGGCCATTGTTGACTTAAGGAAAGTGTTAAATTCCTGGCAGAGCAAGGCTGGGAACCAAAAACAACCCTGGAAAATGTTGTAACACAACACCTACAGCACACGACCTGGGACAGCAAGCAAGTCACACCCCATCCAAATGTGCTGTGAAGTAAGACCTCCCACAGGAACATTTTCAAACTGACAGTGACAAAGGCAACTGGCTTTACTTTTGTACAGAGACAGTGGGCCTAATTTAAGAAAAGTGGTGCTGCATCCAATGCAGCGCCGCTTTTCTTGTGCCCCTTAGCATCCCCTTACCACCACCATGTGTGCACCATATTTGATATACAGCGCACATTGGAGCAGTGTAGGGGCAATAGCGTTAAAATCTTTGGCACTATTGATGTACTGTGTAGGATTAGCACCAAAATATTGTCACTAATCCTGCACAGCACATAGGGACCCACTGAAAGCAATGGTGTGCCTCCTTTTAACGCCTGCTCTGTGCAGGCATTAAAAGTAGCTGCAAAAAATGATGCAGTGGAATCTCCGAGATTCCACTGCACCATTTTTGTGGTCCCCCTGATGGGGGAATGTCCCCCTTGCATACGTTCTGCCTGGCACAGGCATAATGTGGTGCAAGGGATTACAAAATGGCACAATGCACAAAGCATGCATTGCGCCACTTTGTAAATATTTTGTCCTCATTGGGCACATTAGCCTAAAAAAAAACACTCATGTGGCACAAGGAAGCACTAGGACTTCTAAAATCTGAGCCAATGTTTTATTGAGTTTCACTAAATGACTCAAGGATCATTGAGCAAATCAACAGAAACTGAAATAATCTAGACGTCACAACAAAAAACTTTGCCAACTCATGATGACAAAGTGCCTGGAGTGAATCAAATGAGAGAGGGCCCCTCACACCAAGAGGACGGAGCACCATAATGAACAAGACTATTGAATCTCCCCTTGAGAAATCTACATACCACAAACATCTATACCACAAACTGATTCATCCACCATTCTGACAAATTTCCCATCAAAGGAGTTTCTCAAACAACTACAGTACCATAACAGTATAAAAAAGCACCAAGCTTTAAAGGTGTGTTCACAGACATTGTTATCAATTGCAAATTATAATAATATTTGTGTCACAAAAAAATTGGCGATTATGTCAGCATCACTCACTTAAACACTTGTCACAAAGACATTAGAATGATGTCAACCCCTTCCCTCAGTACGGCACACAATAATATTATCAAAACACAAAAATAAAAAATGAATAACAAGAAGAGAAAGAAAAGACAGCCAAAAACTAATTCAGTAGTGCTGATGCGTTCACTATTTATACATGATATATGATGTAGCATAAAATCATCTATTATTTCAGGATATTGTAAAAGATATTGTACACATTCAGTCCATCAAGAGCGCTGATGCACTTCAGTGGATTCCACGGACTGTTTCCACCTTCCTCACGACTAAATCATATATTCTCCCAGAAAACACAAAATATAAAACCTTTAAGGAAGATACAGTATATGTATTGTGATACTCATGTAGCAGTTAATAGAAGCTTTTATACACAGCTCAACATTTTTTAATACATTCTATTAAATTGAATAAAGATCACAGCAAACCCCAATGTCTCCCATACAATTGATGATGAGTAAATGCACAGCTAGAAACATTATTTAAGTTGGCATAGCATTAACGTCCCGATGCCTCGCATACTGCAATGTTTCTGTCATGTTACTCTCACCCCTACTGTATACATCCCCCAAAACATCCATTCACTTAACGCACCCATTGGTCATTTTGTCCCAATTAGTGTACTCACTCTTGTCTTTCATTCAATCATACTATTTAACCCCTCCTTGCATTTAACCATCACTCCACTCATAACAATATAATGTCATGCTCACCCGTGAATGAAAAAAAGAGTTCCTTCAATGGACTTAGCCTTCGGTATTAGTGTCCCAAAAGGACCTCTGCCTAGAAGTTCAAGACAGATAAGTGCTGTTGATCATCACCCAAGAGGGAGTTCTACACAGAGGGAGTTTAAAAGGGAAAAACAACCATGGACATATTTGCCTCACTTTGTTGTTAACTACTTCTTTAAAATAGACACAACCCCAATTTTTCACAATTGCAGAGGTACTTTCAATTAAATATGAAACTAGCATCCGGACTTCATCAGGGAAATTAATCCTCCCTTCCATTTTTTTAAAAACAGACCCGCCAACTCAATCTCATAGGAGTGTTATGGCTCATCACCTAAAAAAATATATAATACTGAGGTATATTTCTTTGTCCTTCAATCATAAGGCGCAGCTCATTCCCTCATTCCTCACGCAATAACTGATCTAATGCTGCACAAATTCCATATATCGGCACTGCTCAACTATGGTCTATGTTGCAGTAAAAAAAGAGGAAGTCTGATTGGGAGCACAAACCTGAGACGATATCGGTGGCCTTTCTAGCAACCCCAATTTTTTTTGTTGTTCTTTAGTCTCTACGGATGAAGGGCACTAACCCAGAAACACGTGTCTAGAGATGAACAGTACTGTCTGCACTAACTTTAGTGAAATACTACAGATTTTTTCAAGCAAGCATTAATTGTTCAAACTGCATGTACCAGGATGCAAGGGGCGAACTCAACTGGAATGTTAGGCAGTGTGCTCCCAATCGGACTTCATGTTTAAAAGGCTCCCTCGAGCCATTGAGCTGACGAGCTCTGGAGACGCACCTGTGAGCGGGGGAGTGGCACTAAACCTGAGACGATATTGGCGGCATCTCCAGCAACCCCAAATATTTTTGTTGTTCTTTGGCCTCTACTGATGAAGGGCACTAACCCAGAAACATGTCTAGAGATGAACAGTACTGTCTGCACTAACTTTAGTGAAATACTACAGATTTGTTCAAGCAAGCGTTAATTGTTCAAACTGCATGTACCAGGATGCAAGGGACGAACTCGACTGGAATGTTAGGCAGTGTGCTCCCAATCGGACTTCACAGTTAAAAAAGAGGCCTGTCTGGAATGGAAAACTATTCTTCCCAATACTGCCTATGCCACATCCAAACTTTCATTCAGTGCATCATTTGGGATTAACACCTTACATAGTACATATGTGACAACAGGGTTTATACCCCCCTGCTCGCTAGCGGTCCATGTCAGCATAAAATATCCTCATTTTACAAAGCTGTATTTTCAAACCAACTCTAACCCCACTTACATTCCATTTTTGTGCTAATGGACACCAATAAGCGCTCCTTTAGAAAAAAACCTCCCCATCTGTTGTTTATAACAATAGACTGTTAGTGCTTGCATCTCATGCTAAGTCATGAGATGCACAAAGGTAGTTTGCTCTGTTTGTTTTGAATATGAGCCTGGTACTCCGGGTTCAGACCTGTTATGGGCTGTGGTCAGTATTCTCAGACTGACCGCTGCTTATGATGTTCATAGACCTGGTCGTGGGTGCCTTCTTGAATTTACACAAATGAAGCCTATTCAACATTTACCATCCTGGTGGCAGCATTGCTGTTCCCTACATATTTGGTGACAATAGAAATACATTAAGGGAGCTCACCCACAGCTCCTTAGATCCATGCAACCTGTTTTCTGGTGTTGGGTTATTTGGCGCAGTTCACCCTTCATTGGAGACACTCCCTTTAGGCAGTGGAGTGGGCTCCTGTAAAGTCCCTGATTTGTTTGGCAGAGTCCTGCAGTCCTGATTTGTTTTGACCACTCTGCACACACACACTATGGCCATTTATTTTAACTCAGAGGGCCTGGTGGCATGAGTGAGCACAACGCTGGAGTCTCAAGTTAGCTCTCAAGTCTAGGGGAGCTTGCTGCACTGATGAGCATGCCACTCAACAGATTTCAAGTTAACAGCAGAGGTGAGCAGTAATTTCATGATTACATGTGATGTTAAGCAAATGTAGCATGCACCTCTTCTCATCAGGTATTCATCGGTGACAGGGACACCTCCACAAATTCAAGCCTGCCAAAACGTGTATCATCTATGTGTGTTTGTTTATGTGAATTACAGTGACAGGCACATCTTTCATTATTCAAGTGCATGATGACAGGCACACCCTTCATAATAAGGCTGTCTTCACAGGTACTGTTATTATTATACAAGTTTTAAAATGTTTTATGCCTCAACTTAAGTAATAGTTTATGAATATTTGTTTTTTGTATTTTCTTTTTCTAGTCAAATTTAGACAAACATATTGACTAAATACAACTTCATTACATGCAATTTCTTTCCTTTATTATGTAAGTATATCAATTTTTCTATGTGGCACATTATAATTTTTACAATGGTGATGTCCAACCTTCAGCAGTAAACTCAATTAACACCATTCCTGCAGAATGCAGGTAAACGACCAGTTGAATGGAAACATTGATTCCCAAATTTTGAGAATCATTTAGTTGTCATTGATGCAACACAATTTGACTCCAAAAGGAAAATGGCAATTCCTTTTAGTCATCTAGGACAAGAAGGGCAACAAATATTTGATAACTTACCAGAATTTGATGCTCCATCAGAATCCTTTGGTACGTGGAACAAATATGCAGAAGGAGTTGCGAGGCCAGAAAGCAAGTTTTCTGAAAAAACCTAGTGCACTTTTGTAGCGATTAATTTTTTAAAAATGCAAACAAAGTATTGAAGAATCAGTTGAGGAATATATATATCGGCCTTAAGGAAACTAGCTTCCTCTTTCAATTTCGGGCTTACTCTTGACATTTACCTAAGAGATCAATTAGTTCACAGCTGTGTATCAAAGAAAATACAAGAACAATTATTGAGTTTCAGAGATCCTACTCTAAATGAAGTCATTGATTTTGCCAAAGGAATTGAAAGAAACATTGTTTCAAGCAAACTAATAACCAATTATATTTCATCGCATTGCGTGTCAACAGTAGATGTCCCAGGAGGCGCAGACAGTATATCTGCCATTTATGCAAAGAACAAAATAATGAAACCTCTAATAAAAAAGAATGCAAGTGCATGTTATCGGTGTGGAAGAAAAATCATTACAAAGATTTATGTGGCATTAAAAGGGAGAAACATTATTGGATGGAAGAAGCAAGCCAGATTAGGTATAATGCTAATTCTAGGGTAAAATAACCCAATTGTGCTTTCTGATAGTCATATATCTTCTGTTTAAACTGAGCCTGAGTTGTCAGTGAACAATGTTATCTCTAAATTTTAACAGGTATTTTCAGAAAAAATAGAGAACATTATAAAATTTGAAGATTGTAGTAAGCTAAAGAAGAATTCAACCCCTATCGTACCCATGATGAGATCGGTGCCAATGAGTATTAGGAGTGAATTGAAAATATAATAGAAGAATAGTGTTTAAATGAAGTCATACTAGCCACTGAATCTTCTGAATGGCTCAGTCCAGTGGTTTTCATGAGGAAGAAAAATGGAGAAATCTGCTTGTGCGAGGATTTATGCACTTTAAACAAAAACATTATTATTGACCCCTTACCTAAGGTACAGGAATTGTTATCCAACTTGGGAGGTACATTTTTTTTCTTTACGAGACCTGAAATCTGTGTATCATCAGATTCCTCTAGCTGTAGAGAGTCAAGACCTAACCTGTCACTCGGCCCTTATAAATTTCTATGAGTCTGCAGCGAGTGTTTTCCAAAAAGTTATGCACACTATTTTAGCTGGAATCCTGGGAGTTCAAGCTTTTCAAGATGTTGTTCTCATTTTTGCTGACCGCGCTAGAGAACACAATATTACTCTTCGAAAAGTATTACAAATATTTGCAGATGTGGGCATTACATTAAGGAAGGAGAAATGTATTTAGTTATTAGTGCAGTCCACTCAAGAAGCAGTACACCAAACAACAAAGGCACCCTATGCTCATTTTTGGGTCTCTCTGAATATTATTCATGTTTCATTCATGGTTGTGCCATAGTGATGCAACCCTTAAGAATACTCCTCAAAAAGGGACAAACATTTAATTGGTCTAAAGAGGCCAATGAGGCTTATGTAGAAATAAAGTCTTTATTAACAACACCCTCCATTCTTTATGCATTGCCAGCAGGAAAAAAATGTTTTTTAATGGTTGATGCTAGCCAACTAGGTCTAAGTGCAGTGCTTTCCCAATGGATCAATAACAAAGAACATACCATTGCCTTTGGTTCACATTCCCTCAATGATAATGAAACACATTACAGCACCATAGAATGTGAAGCATTAGATTGTTAATTGGCTGTAAAAAAAATCAAGACCTACCTGTGGGGCACACAATTTGATATCTTCATGGACCATAAACCATTAATAAATATGCTGAATGGCAATGAGACAGGAAGAGCATCTGCTAGATTGGTGAGAATACTATCAAAAGTCCAGGAGTACAGCTTTGGAATCAAGCATCTGCTTTGTAATAAGAACTCTAGAGCAGATTGTTTGTCATGCATGCCCTTGAATGTGGAAGATGAAGGCAGCCAAATTGATAATGTGGAAAGGGAAGGGGCTCTGGTAGGTGATGATGGCGCTGATCAAAAACGTAGGGGGTCAAAGAAAGAATGAATGGAAGCTTTAGAAAAAGATACTTTTTGCAGGAAATTATCAAATTCATCAAGATAGGTTGGCCTATGGACAAACATTTGGAGTCAGGTTTGAAACATTTTGCTCACGTATCAGATGCACTTTCACTGGTTTATGGTTTTCTAACCAGACATGATTGTAAATCCCACCTGTAAACTTTGAAAGCCATTTTTTTTATATATCTCATGAAGGACATTTAAGGGTTTCAGTTACCTCACGCAATATTAAACAATTTTATTGGTGGTAGGGTGTGGATGCTCATTTAAATAAATTGACTTCTGAATGTAATACATGCTTAGTCTCTTACAAACACTGGAAGACTGCTGAGTAAAGTTACATCCTGTACCCCTACCAGATGGTCCATGGTAAAAGATGTCTTTGGACTTTTCAGGACTATTTGAACTACGTCCAAGCAACATGAGGTACATGATTGTGCTAGTTGACTATTTTTCAAAATGGTACGAATATGATTTTATATATTCCCCTGACTCTAAGGGCTTGATTACGACCTTGGCAGATGGGATACTCTGTCACAAACATGACGGATATCCAGTTTGCCTTATTACAAGTTCCCTTATATCCTACTGAACTTGTAAGATGGCGGGCGAGATATCCATCACATTTGTGATGGAGTATCCCATCCGCCAAGGTCTTAATCAGGCCCTAAGACTGCAATTTCATTTCTTAGTAACATTTTGGAAATTGAAGGATCTCCCAGGGACATTTTTACTGACAATGAGACACACTTAAAATCCATGCAAATTAAGTTGTTCATTGAACATTTTCGAATGAAACATTTGCAAGTACCTCTTCCTTCACCTACCTTGTTAAAAGAAAGAGTGCAAACCGCACTCTCTTCTGGGGGTACTGTGGAAAAATCTTTTAAAAAGAAAACGTGGAACTATCTAGTGGCTACTCACAGTGTGACTGGATTATCTCCTCTCAAGCTATTATGTAATCGATTACCAAAGATACACCTATGTCATGATCGGATCAAAGACATGCTGACATTAAATGACAATGAAAATATTAAGGACGTTGTCAAAAAGAAACAAAGTTCTGTGAAGTATTGACTACGTCTGCACACTTCACAAGCATTCTTAGACTGACCACCGCTTGGGAAGTGTGCAGACCTAGCTGTGGGCTCCTCCTTACATTTCTACGAATAAAGCTCATTCAACATTTACCACCGTGGTAGCAGAATCATTCTTCTCTACACTATCTCATCTGTCCTATTTAAAGGCCTCCACACTTGTTCATTACAATCATGTGGTAGGATCACTGGTCAGAACATTCAGACCACTGCCCCTGAATTCTATGAAATAAATGGGCACCATCTTATGTGTTCTTTCTAACTGAGCCAACAGAAATATGCATTCTTACTTTCTTTTTGGTTAATTTTACAGCTCTTTCCCGTCTTGTGCATATTTTTTCACTACCCAATCATTGTTTCATTGTATGGGACATTATATTATATAAATTAGCATGCTCCCATTACCCTATATCTTAACAGAAAATTCCTGAATACAGCATCTGTACCACAATCACTGCGTTCCTTGGAATACATGGGCACCATCTTTGGTTCACAGCATAATTCTCTTTCCGGAAGGACAGCACCAAACTACATTCTATTTTCCTAAGTGTTAAACGCACAGGTGCACATGTTTATTCAGTAACCTACCATTGTTTACTTACTACCATGTGTAGGAAAGTACCATCTTGCCTGGCATGTTACCCCCATTTTTACTTGTGTGTATGTTTGTTTTTGCCTGTGTCACTGGGATCCTGCTAGCCAGGACCCCAGTGCTCATAACTTGTGCCCTGTATGTGTTCCCTGTGTGGTGCCTAACTGTATTACTGAGGCTCTGCTAACCAGAACCTCAGTGTTTATGCTCTCTCTGCTTTTTAAATTGTCACTGCAGGCTAGTGACCATTTACACCAATTCTGATTGGCACACTGGAACACCCTTAAAATTCCCTAGTATATGGTACGTAGTTACCCAGGGTATTGGGGTACCAGGAGATCCCTATGGGCTGCAGCATTGCTTTTGCCACCCATAGGGAGCTCAGACAATTCTTACACAGGACTGCCACTGCAGCCTGAGTGAAATAACATCCACGTTATTTCACAGCCATTTTACACTGCACTTAAGTAACTTATAAGTCACCCATATGTCTAACCCTCACTTAGTGAAGGTTAGGTGCAAAGTTACTAAGTGTGAGGGCACCCTGGCACTAGCAAAGGTGCCCCCACATTGTTCAGGGCAATTTCCCCGGACTTTGTGAGTGCGGGGGCAACATTACACGCGTGAACTACATATAGGTCAATACCTATGTGTAGCTTCACAATGGTAACTCCGAACATGGCCATGTCACATGTCTGAGATCATGGAATTGACCCCCCAAGCCAAATCTGGTATTGGGGTGCCAATCCCATGCATCCCCGGGGCTCCAGCATGGACCCCGGTTACTGCCAAACTAGCTTTCTGGGGTTTTCTCTGCAGCTACCGCTGCTTCCAACCCTCAGACAGGTTTCTGCCCCCCTGGGGCCTAGGCAGCCAAGTCCCAGGAAGGCAGAACAAAGGATTTCCTCTGAGAGAGGGTGTTACACCCTCTCCCTTTGGAAATAGGTGTTAAGGGCCTGAGAGGAGTAGCCTCTCCTCGCCTCTGGAAATGCCTTGAAGGGCACAGATGGTGCCCTCCTTGCTTAAACCAGTCTACACTGGTTCAGGGATCCACCAGCCCCTGTTCCGGCGTGAAACTGGACAAAGGGAAGGGTGAGTGACCACTCCCCTGTCCTTCATTACCCCAGGGGTGGTGCCCAGAGCTCCTCCAGTGTGTCCCAGACCTCTGCCATCCTCTGAGTGGCCAGTGACAGCAGGTGACGTCAGAGACCCCTCCTGATAGGCTCTTACCTGGTTAGGTAGCCAATCCTCCTCTGAGGGCTATTTAGGGTCTCTCCTGTGGGTTTCTCATCAGATAACGAATGCAAGATCTCACTAGAGTTCTTCTGCACTTCTCTCTTCAACTTCTGCCAAGGATCGACCGCTGACTGCTCCAGGACACCTGCAAAACCGCTACAAAGTAGCAAGAAGACTACCAGCAACATTGTAGTGCCTAATCCTGCCGGCTTCTTGACTGTTTCCTGGTGGTGCATGCTCTGAGGGCTGTCTGCCTTCACCCTGCACTTGAAGCCAAGAAGAAATCTCCCATTGGTTGACGGAATCTTCCCCCTGCTAACGCTGGCACCAAACATCTGCATCACCGGTCCTCTGGTTCCCCTCTCATCTTGACGAGCGTGGTCCCTGGAACACAGGAGCTATATCCAAGTGACAACAACAGTCCAGTGGTCCTTCTGTCCAAATTTGGTGGAGGTAAGTCCTTGCCTCCCCACGCCAGACAGTAATCCTGTGTAGTGCGTGCTCTGCAGCTGCTAGGGCTTCTGTGCACTTTTTCAAGACTTCCTTCATGCACAGCATAGCCCAGATTCCCAGCACTCCGTCCTGCATTGCCCAACTTGCTGAGTTGACCTCCGGCTTCGTGGGACCCTCTTTTGTTGTGTTGAGATGACTGCCGTGCTCAGATTTCTTGAACACTTGTTTAAGTACTTCTGCAGGTGTGCCTGCTTCTGCATGGGATTTCTCTGTTGCTGAGCATCCCCTCTGTCTCATCCTCCAAGGGGTGACCTCCTGGTCCTTCCTGGGCCCTGGCAGCACCCATAATCTTCAACTGCAACTCTTGCAGCTAGCAAGGCTTGTTTGCAGTCTTTCTGTGTAGAAACAATTCTCCATCCTCCAGCACGCCGTGGGACATCTTCTGACCAAAGGAAAAGTTCCTGACACCTTCCGTTGTTGCAGAATCTTTGGCTTCTTCCACCCAGAGGCAGCCCTTTTGCACCTTCATCCAGGGTTTAGTAGGCTCCTGCCCACCCTGGACACTTGGATGACTCTTGGACTTGGTCCCCTTCCTCTGCAGGTCCTCAGGTCCAGGAATCCATCTTCAGTGCTTTGCAGTCAGTTGTTGTCTTTGCAGAATCACCTATCTCGACTTTACTGTCTGTCTGGGGTAGTAGGGTAACTTTACTCCTACTTTTCAGGGTCTTGCTGTGGGGTATCTTGGACACTCTTAGTGTGTTCTTACACTCCCAGCAACCCTCTACACACTACACTAGGTCTGGGGTCCATTAGTGGTTCGTATTCCACTTTTGGAGTATATGGTTTGTGTTGCCCCTAGGCCTATTGTCTCCTACTACATTCTATTGTGTTCTACAGTGTTTGCACTACTTTTCTAAGTGTTTTACTTACCTGCTTTTGGTTTGTGTGTATATTTTGGGTATTTTACTTACCTCCTAAGGGAGTATATCCTCTGAGATACTTTTGGCACATTGTCACTAAAATAAAGTAACTCTGAGTATTGAGTTTCTTATGATATAGTGCTATATGACATAAGTGGTATAGTAGGAGCTTTGCATGTCTCCTAGTTTAGCCTAAGCTGCTCTGCTATAGCTACCTCTATCAGCCTAAGCTGCTAGAACACTACTCATCTACTAATAAGGGATAACTGGATCTGGCACAAGGTATAAGTACCATCAGGTACCCACTATAAGCCAGACCAGCCTAAGACACCATATAAGGTGTCTCATATTTCACAAATGTGGACACCCCTAATACCCCTAAATCAATGGGATTCCTACATGCAGTGTTCCTATCGTACCCATATTTGTATCAGTCTGTTAGTACAGTATATTTCAGGACATGTGGCAGGGATTGGTAATGTTGTGAATCGATACCACACTTCCTTATTGTTCAAGCCCCATTCCTTTGTATTAAACTTGGATACAGTGGTCTCTGTATATGCTGGCGAAGTGACAATGTGCATTTGCTCAACTGCGCAACAAGGAAGGCTTGTGTGTTATGTCTTGCATAATAACATAGCATATCGACAACATCCTAGACATCTCGCAATCAGGTTTCAGGAACAATCACAGCACAGAGACCGCCCTCCTCACCACCACAGATGACATCCACTCGCTCCTTGACCATCGCCATACAGCAGCCCTCATCCTATTGGACCTATCAGCTGCCTTCAGTATGGTTTTGCACCGTACCCTCTGCTGCAGTCTCCGCGCAGCTGGCATCAGTGGAAAGGCCTTTCAATGGATATGCTCCTTCCTGTCAGGCAGAACTCAGAGAGTCAGACTCCCACCTTATTCGCCATATTCTACGCACATCAGCTGCAGAGTTCCACAGGGCTCCTCCCTGAGTCCAACACTCTTCAACATTTACATGGCCCCGTTCACATTCATCGTCAGGAACCACAGGCTTAACATTGTTTCCTATGCCAACGACAGCCAGCTGATCATCTCACTGACTGAAAACTCCACAACTGCCAAGAAGAACTTCCACAAAGGGATGAAAGCCATTGCCGCCTGGATGAAGAACAGCTGCCTCAAGCTCAACTCTGACAAGAGCACAATCCTCTTCTTGGGACAACTCCTCGTGGCCAGCCACCCTCGGCACTCCACCACCTCAACAAATCACACACCCAACCTCGTTTTTATCCTGGATTCATCTCTCACCATGAAGTGCAAAGTCAACTCAGTTGCATCCTCCTGTTTTCACACACTCCAACTTCTCCGGAAGATCTACAAATGGATCCCAAAGGACTACCGCAGACCCTAACCCATGCCCTAGTTACCAGCAGAGTCGACCATGACAACTCTCTCTATGTCATCACCACTCAGAAGAACCTGAAGAAACTACAGCACATCCAAAACGCCTCAGCCAGACTCATCCTTGGCGTTCCATCCCGCAAACACATCACCAATCACTTAAGAGACCTCCAATGGCTTCCTGTCGAGAAAAAGATCAACTTCAAAATCCTCGTCCATGCATAAAAGGACCCCCACCAACTAGGAATCACCTACCATAACCACTGAATCACTTTCTATTTCCCCACCAGACCTCTACGCTCTAACCACTGTACCTCACATACAGACGACCTCACAGCAAAGAACTGGAACAGCTTGCCCCTGCACCTCAGGCAGTCACCATTGTTACCTCAAGTCAGGAAGGACATTAAATCCTGGCTCTTCAACTGAAGCATAGAGGACAAACCCCCCCTCAGCACCTTGAGACCCTTATGGGTGAGTAGTTGCGATTTGATTTGATTTTGATTTGAACCAAAATACAAAAATACCTAAAGGACAACCATAATTTGGAAAAGAGAATAATTTGGGCTACAAGTCACTGATAAATAAGAAGTGTGATGGAGATTCTAACCTAAAAGAGCATGGAAAGGGCAAGGGTAAATGACAGAGAGGAAGACACCTCTCTAAGGGATAGAGCATTCAGGGAATCTTCATCAGCAAAGCATCAGGTCAGCAAGGCATCTACTTCTGCTTTTCTCGCTGGCTGCTCTGAGCAAAGTTCGTAAATCCAACCATATTTTAATCCAATGGGCCTCTCATGTCAGTTCATGTCACGCTAAAGGAGCATCATCCAATCATAAATTACTACCAGACTTCAGATTGTAACAGTTCGACATTTTCCCAAGTCTATCTCCTTTTCCATGTGACTCCAATTTGTTGTAACAAATGTATATGATTTCCTGCATTACACGACTCTTAAGGTCGATTGGGTACAGTTCTTGTACAGTTAAACAACAGACTTTTTACAAATGGGACATTGCTTCTCATGGTAACAAATCTGAAAGAAGACTTCATCTTATGAAGAATAATTCATCACTTGTATGACTGTGAAATGCAAGCTGTGTAGGCCTCAGTTATGCTAACACAAGAACATACAAAATGCAATTAATCTAATACTTGTTAATAAAACATACATAATATGCAAACCTAGAACTTCACCATTAATAATATTTCATCAGGATATGTAAAACGTTTCATTATAAGTGGAAAAGCTTTGTTATTTAATTACATTAAGTATAACAGAACTGCTCTTTCTCACTTGAATATGTTTTCAAAGTCATCTTTCATAAAACACCAGAAATCTAAATTTGTTTCAACATAAGCTATTAGTTTAGAATCTAAATTACATTTTAACATCAACTTTAACCTTCTAGCATATGATTTAATTAAAAAGGCACCCATGTGGAACTGTGAAATACAATCAAATTGCACATTTAAAATGTCTCAGTGCAACTTTATGCATTGGTTTTTCTCTCATTTAGGTTCATAAACTGAGACTTGTCACAGTTTGATGACTTCAGTGACAAGAGGAACAAGCTATTAGCTTAGAGTCCAAATTACATTTTAACATCAACTTTAACCTTCTAGCATGTGATTTAATTGAAGACAACTATGTTGAACTGTGAATGACATGCAAATTGCACATTCAACATGTGTGTTAGTGCAACTTTCTACTTGGTTTTTCTCTCATTTAGGTTCATAAACTGAGACTTGTCACAGTTTGATGACTTCAGTGACACAAGAAACAGATCTGAAATGTATGCTCTGTCAGCTATATAAACACCTTCATGTTTCAATCATAAGGAAGGAAAAAGGAACAGAGGGACAAAGAGGTATCCTGCTTTTCACAAGTGTTTGTTATATCTTGAAGTTCCCATTTCTGTTTTTGTATTGGCATCTATGATTGCCATTATTCAATTATCTTTCAAGAGATTTAGAATCATGCCATGGAGTTTAGACATATATACATTTAGGTTTTGTGTAATAAATTGATAGAACAAAACTATTTTAATTGGGTCAAGTTCCCAGTGATGATAAATGATTTCATTGTGGCATAAGTACCTTAGGTTGAATTTAACCCTACACCATCCCATCCCCTTTTTTACAAGCTGAACACCCTCAGCCTGTACCCTCCCTCTCAGACTAGCCTTGCAACACCCAGAACAAATGTAGTGCCTGCTTGACCAAAATTGCAGACTAGATTAAGGTCAAATGTCTCAAACTGACACTGACAAGCTAGAAATTGTGTTATTTGGGAAAGTACAACTCACCGTGGGACCCCACCTGGTAGCTGACTGAACTTGGATCCACAGCACCAGAAACCACTAGATCATTATCAAAAGCAAGCTCAACATGACCACCCAAGTCAATGTCATCATAGGATCCTGCTTACACCCCCTAAAGATCCTGAAGAAAATCTGCAAATGGCTCTTGATCGGCACCTGTGAAACCATCACACAAACACTTGTCACAAGCAAGCTAGACTACCGGAACACCCTTTATGCTGCAATCAGCAAACTGCTCCCCAGACTATTACAAACCATACAGAACTGAGTGAGCAGAGTAACTATCAACCTTCCATGCCACATACATATCATAGTACACCTCAAGGATATTCACTGCCTCACTATACACAAACAAGCACAGTTCAAACTCCTCACCCATACCCACCCCTCACCCACACCTTCAAAGCACTGCATAACTCTGCCCATCCTACCTAAATAGCTGCTTTCACAAACCATCCAGACACCTCCACTCTGCCAGAGTCTTGTTTGCTCATATCCATCACATAGACAAAATGAGATCATGGGGTTAGGCCTGCTCTAAAATCACTCCTAAAGCCTGGAACAACCTGCCAATATGCCTCAAAACCTCCTACTCACTGCTTGACTCCAGCTGGGCTGCAAGCCCCATCAGCCTTTGGCCCCTGGAGGCAGCCCTGTATCATGACTGAGTGCACCTGTGATGCATAGTGCCATATGGCGCATCTTGAAGTCCTGCAGTGTGGGATGAAATCCAGCTGGACTGTGAGTCCCATCATCCTTTAGGCCCCTGGAGAGAGCCCTGTGTGTCAAGATTGCCTGCATCTGAGACTCATAACGCTATATAGCGCATTTCAAAGTACTGGGGCGTGGGAGGAAATCCAGCAGGATTGTTAGACCCACCATCCTTTGGGCCCCTAGATTAGTCTCTGTGTGTTTCAGTTACCTGCACCTGAGATGTATAGTTCTACAGAGCGCATCTCGGAGTCCAGTGGCATGGGTGGAAATCCAGCAGGACTGTGAGTCCCCTCGTCCTTTGTGTTCCTGGATCTGGCCCTGGGTGTCACAATTGCATGCATCTAAAATGCATATTGCTGCATATGGCATCTCAAAGTCCTGTAGTGCGGGACATGTGTGGGCTGCTCCCATGCGAAGCCCAGGCCAAGGACAGGCAGATCCTCACCCATCAGTGACAGGAAGGGCAAAGCAGGGCCAATTGGGAATAATCTAGGAGGAAAAAGCTTCTAAAATCGTGAGTATCTCGCTTGCATCAATGGGGGAGAGGAAGGTCACAGAGCCCATGAAGGGTGCAGGTGAAAAGCTCAAGGCATATATAAGACATGTGGCTGAAAACTATACCTTGAATGATATCGACAATCTAGAGGATTTATTAACACAGGGTAAAGCTTACAGGGAGGGGATGGGATCAAAATCCACAATTACTAATTTTCTCGATAGAAAAGGAGCTAAACTCAACAACCCTGCAACTGACGCCTATCCAGCTTTCAGGTTGATAGTTCATGATACACCTGATTGTGATGGTCCAGCATCCCTTTCTCCTCCCCAACCAAATTCTACCATAGTTCAACCACTAGAGATTGAACAGATAGGCAATCAGCTTGACCTATCTTCAAACATCCCTAACCACTTTGCCCCATTGTCTGACTTAATCTGTGAACAATCACCTCAGTTGTCTCGATTAGTTGGGCTCCAATATATCAGTAAGCTAGCCAACAGCTTGGGAGATATGATTTGATTAATCAAATCATTAAGGAAGGGCACTGTGGACTTTCTGAAATGAATTAAGGAAAGGATGTCTGACCTTGCTGAAACCAACTTGCATCTTGTAAATGAGTTCAAGCCCCATGTAGGCAGCCCAAGCGCACCACAGCAATGAGGCAAGGATCATGGGCAAAATCCTTCTGCCATGGAGGCCGCTTCTTATATCATCCACTTGCATAAAGATTCATCTGAAGAACCCCTGGCTGGTTTGTCCTGGAATCATGGTGCACCATTGCTCCCTTGTGGCAGTTGAATGGGAACAAATACACTCTTTTATCACCCATTGGCTGCAGAACCACATACAGCCTTACTTGTTGTATCTGGTGGTTCTGATGCAGCAACAGTCGTTAGAGGAGGGGAGATCAGGAAAAAATCTTCACTTTGCAAGGCTTACCCAGATGTCAAGCACCCAGCAAGGGAATTACGACGTTTGCTCATGATTCCGAGAGCTTTTAAATTATTATGACATTGATAACAATGATAACAACATTTGCCAGCAAGTTTCATCATGCAAGTACAGTCCCATATAGTAATCATTCTTCAGTTGATATGACCAACATTCCAAGACTCATTCTGGGCAAAAGGAGTCCAGAGAGTCTCTGGTAAACAAAGTATCACACTGGATTAGATTTTGAAGACAGTGTTTTTCAATCGTTCACTCAGATATTATTGCTGCTCAGCATCTATTACATCCCTTGTGAGAACTGAGATTCAATTGAACTAACACTCAAGTACTCTGCTTTGGGTAATGTTTTACTAGCATTAGATGCACGTTCCTATCCACTGAATGGATCAACAATCCAATTTAGGAGCACCCTGGGTTTGAATACTACCATTCCATCACGCCTGTTCTCCCCTCCATCCTTACTTCAAATTCTGATGCAAAGTTCTAACACATCTGGGGGAGTTGCTGATCCATAAGGAACATCAACTAGGGAGGAGATCACAAAGAACCCCAAGTCCTTGCAGAAGCCATATCTGGATGAGGTTGAATGACTGAAAGGGGGTGGGGGTTAACTGGTTGAGGCCCTACAAGAGTACTTACCCTTATCTGCGTGTCTCCTTATGTCCAGTCCTTATCATCAGCTGTGAACATTTTTACCGCTATTACAATTGTTAATGTGTGGCAAATGTCTGAATCTGACCCGCCTCAGCTGCCCTATTTTTGCCCAGATCCCATCTCTGTACATCTAAATACTGAATTATTTCCTGAATATCCTGCTTCATCCTGCAGCACTGAAGCAAGTACTGCTCCAACAAGTACATGGAATACTAGACCTGCCCATTTCAAGTTATTCTCCTGGAGCATTGCAGGCATAAGAGCAAAATGTGTCGATCCAGACTGGGGTGCCTTTATCGATGCACTTGATATAGCCTTACAAGAGATATGGGCTTTAGGCAAGGGTACTTAAATTATAGCTTAGAGGCCCCTCTAAAGCGGGCCAGCCTTCAGGCGGGTTGTTGACATGAGTGAAAATCATGCCGGATTTTATAGTCAAAAGATTGGCCACAAACAGCAAAAATATCCTAGATTTGAGCATAGGTGGGCCAAAAGGATGCAAGGTTAATTTTTATAAACACACCACTCCTAAGAATAGAGAGTCATTACCTTAAAGAAGCTAGCTTGTTATCTTTCTGAGCGCTCACATAATGTCCCAGTAATAATCGCTCGTGACTTTGATACCACCTTTGAGCCACTGGAACGGCTTTTTAAAGTCACTGAGGGGGAGGATGAAGCAAGGGGTATTCAGACATTTAAAGTTAAACAGATTAGTTTGTGGTCTTATGTGGCACTCCAATTATTGTCCCTTCCTGTGGCCTCTGGGGTATGCACTTGTAATGGTAGATTTACCTCTGACAAGCACTGTGCCCTAACATTTGCAGAGTGTCCAGCCTGAGTAGGATTGATCACGTCCTCCTCAACAGTGACCTCTGGCACTTTGAACTCGACTTTGAAGTGGTGTCTCATTGAGACGTTGACCACAATACACTTCAGTTGACTTTGACCAATAAATTGAGAGAAATGGGAACGTGGAGATATTTTACTGGTCCAGTGTATAGTCTCCAAAATTGTGCTGCGTATATGATTTTCTTCCATAATTATTCAGAGAGGACAAAATGGTCACCCAAAGCAATTGCTTTTAGGAGCAAGTGCCCTCATCCACCATTAGATGGCATGCTTTATTGCTCCTCATTGGGCCAGCACCGCCAACAAAAACCACGCCTGTGTATTCTGCTTGAGTATGAGAAAAGTGTGACGGATTGGAAGAGGTGAGTTCAAATTGGCTATAGGTGCTCAAGCTGTCACTTTACTATGAGAGGTAGAATCAATGCCAAGGTTAAAACAAAAGATGGAAGAAATTTGAAGAATTCACATCCTTGGAATGTGATGGTACCTACTGAAAACAATTGCTTTAAGTGACTGTTTTGTCCTCTCTGAATAAGTATTGATGAAAATCAAAAATGGAACAGTGTACCTTCTCGTATTTTGACTTTGACCCAGAACTGGTAAAGTCTTGTGCATTTATGGTGCTGCTATCCCAAAGGTCTTGTTTTTAGCAAACAACAGGAAAGCGGTGAAGTGGTCTGTAATACGGCTGAATCCAGATCTACTTAGGCAAATATATGGTACATTCATTGATTTTCTTGGAACCCTTGAGGACATTCCATTTGATGATGTTCCTTGGGAAAATTGTATAGTGATCTGTTTAAAGCCTTGTAGGTTGTATGTACCAAATTAATGAAGGCCGGTAAGGGAAGCCCAGCCAAGCTCCACCTTGGTACTCAAATGAGTGTAGGAAGGCAAAGGATATTTTATTAAGGGCAATTTAAATGAGTGACCGGGAATTAATTAGACAACAATGAGCAAATCACAAATCAATTACAGCCCAATGTAAGCAGGTCTGGATGTACTCAAACTGGATGACACTTATGAAAGCTCCTAAAATAGTAACCAGAAGTTATTCTGGCAGATTTTTTTGGGCGGTGCACAAACCTCATGCCAACCAGATGTGGCAGTCGAACCCCAGCAAAGGGTTAAACACTTTATAGATCTGTGTGCTGCAATATCGCAGTTACCTTCTTCACCAGTCGAAAGTAAAATAGTTTCACCTGCTAAGCCCAGTTTAAACACTTATGCGCCCATTCGATTGGAGGAGACACTATTGGCCATTAATTTGTTGTGCCCTGGTAAGGCGCCTGGTTCAGAGAAGGTCCCAAGTGACTCCTTCTGTTCAGAGCCTGGAATATGGGAGCCTTACAAAAATCCTATATCTCATAACATTCTACAATTCGCAAGTATTCCCCCTCCTGATTTATGGGCTGAAATGATCCCTATTTCTATTAAGGATGATTTAACCCTGCCATGTAACTACAGACCTATCAGATTGATAGACAATAACCTCCAGAAGGTCTTCAGCCATCAGATTCTAGTTAGATGACAGGTCTGGATGGACAAGAGAACAATTCTATCCCCCTTTCAAGCAGCTTTCTACACCCAAGTGAGCACCATTGACCCAGTATTTCATTGGAAGTTAATAATATGGAAATTCCTGATGTTCTCAAATGACCACCTGTATCTAGCTATTGTTGATTTGAGAGCGGCCTTCGACCTGGTCCCAATACATCTTTTATGGCTAACTTTGTCTCAGATGTGGGTTGAGCCAAGTCTGCTGGGTGTTCTTATGAGAATGCATGATAAGAACTTTGCCCAAGTGAGATAAGGGTAAGGAGGGAACTCATAGATCTTATCCCGATTGCTCGCTGGGTACATCAGGGCTGTGTGCTTGCCATAACCATGTTCTCCTTTTATATGAAAAATCTGGTTGAGTATTTATTGTCTTGTTTTCATGATATCCCTAAGTTAGAGGGCCTGTTAGCTCCTGTCCTATTATTTGCAGTCACTGTGTTACTTTCTCATTCCACTGCTGGCTTGCAACATCTGCCTAATTGTTTTGTTGAAAACTGTAACCTTAGAGGGCTAGAAGTTAATACTTCCAAAACTAAATTTATGGTCCTCAATCCCCCCAAGTCTTTCAGAGGTGGACTTTCTATGTGCGAGACAAGACTCCGCCTGGTGGATAACTTTGATTATCTGGGTATGAGGATTGATAAAACCTCCAGATGGAAGGCCCAAATTGTCAAATCAGAAATGCCATTGCTGCACAGTGCTTCTGCAGTTATTAAGCAGTATAAGGCATCCACACCGAAATCTGTGACCCCAGTTATTGAGGTATATAGGGCGAATGTCCAATCAACTGCTTTGTATGGTGCAGAACTACAGGGGAGAACTTTAGGGGGCGGGTCTCAAAGGAAATGGGCTCATAAATTTTTTATTTAGCCTTCCAAGCAGTACTCCAACAGTGCCATTGTTTTTTTATGCCTGCCAGAAAGAATTGGTGACCAAGCTAGGCTTAAGCCCCTTCTCATTTGGATCAGATTGTGGTCCACCCCAGAACTCGTATGAGACTGTGGTCATCCCCAGAACTTGTTATGTGTAGATCAGCTCTGGAGGAGGTTGTCAACATTAGGAATAGCTTGACAATACCTTGGCTTAGCTATATTAAATCTCAGTTGAGTTCTTTAGGTTTATGTATGTTATAGTCTACTCCTGTCCTACTTAACAGCAATATCACTGACCTGGTAAGTGCATTGCTCTGCCTCCCGTGGCTCCAACCTCTAAGTAGAGCTCTTTCCCTGGCTCCTCTGAACTCCTGATCCCTGTCAGTAGTTCGAGGTCCTCCTTCACCAGCAGGCTTCTTTCCTTCTACGCTTCCTTCTGCCTCTCTCCTCCTTTTGCTTTGCCTTGCTTTGCTCTCTGCTCCACTACTGTCCCTCAATGCTCCTTTACCTCGTTTCTCTCTCACTCCACTCTCTCTTTCTCTCACTTTCGCTCTCCCCCCATCTCTCTCACCCTACTGCTGCCGCCCCCATGGCCTGGCCCCCTTTTTGGCTTCGCCCCCTTTTTTGCACTGTTTTTCATCCTCCTCCTGCCTCCCAGCTGTCCTCTCCCCCCCACCTCCCTACCTCATGGTGGCCAAAGGTGTGCCAAAGGCAAGCCCGTCTGCACCCATCTGCACCTGGACCGCGCCCAGCACCAGAACCCCTGGCTCCCGTTCCCCTTGCCGCCGCCATGCACGTCTTCACTCCAACGATGCCACCCTCTGTACCCTCAACACTGGCCGCTCTACCTCCTGCCTTCAAGCCTCACTGCAGACCACCCGCGGACCCTTCCCCTGCTGGAACTGCACCTTCACCAGCCTCCACGCCAACAACTCACCCACAAAGGAAGGACGCTACCATCTCAGATGTAGCCTCCTCAACACCCGCTCTGTCCACAAGCACGCAGTAGAGCTATGGAATCTACTCAACTCAGCCTCCCCAGATGTCGCCTTCCTGACCGAGACCTGGATGAACCCCTCCTCAGCGCCTGACATTGCCATAGCCATCCCAGACAGCTACAAGATCACCCGCAGGGACCGCTCCAACAAACCAGGAAGAGGCATCGCTATCATCCACAAGAACACCCTCAGGATCATGACGCACACCGAAGACATCCTCAGCACCGCTGAACTCCTGCACTTCCAATTCCACAGTGACCCAAACACCACCCTCCGAGGGACCCTTGTCTACAGGCCCCCCGGCCCACAACAGCAGTTCAACAACTCCATTACCGACATCATCAGCACACACGCTCTCACATCCACTGACTACATATTACTTGAGGACTTAAACTTCCACCGCAAGAACACCAACGACAACAACACAGCCATCCTTCTCCACAACCTCTCCAACCTCAACCTCAAACAGCTCGTCACAACACTGACCCACTCCGCAGGACACACACTCAACCCTATTTTCTCCGCCAGAAATCACGTCTCTTTCAGCCACGCCACCGAACTCCACTTCAAGAAACCCACAACACACCACCACCCACAACGGATCCCCCATGGCAGTTGGAACAAAGTCACCGAAGACCAACTTATTACGACCCTCTCCCAGAACCCACCCATTGACACCACCGACACTGATGCAGCTGTCCGCAACTTCAGGCAATGGGTCAACACCTATGCCAATGCTCTCTCCCCAATCAAGAACCCCTCCAATAGATGCACCAACAGAAAGGACTTCTGGTTTACCACCGACCTCCACAAATCTAAGCAAAGCTGCAGAATACTCAAAAGAAAGTGGCACCAAGATCAGACTCTGGACAACCACACAGCCTTCAAAAACACCATCCGCGACACCACCAACTCATCCGAGCCACCAAAAGAACCACCTTCACAGACAGAATCAACAACATTGCACACAGCTACAAGGAGCTCTTCAACGTCATGAAGGAACTCTCCAACCCCAGCTCCAACGCCAACGACATCCCACCATCCCAAGACCTCTGTGACTCCCTAGCCTCCTACTTACACCCCAAGATTGCAGACTTCCATGACAGTTTCAGCACCCAGACTCCCCCGGCAACCACCTACACCACAGATTCACCTCCGACCAACCTCCTGCTCTCCTGGACCCTCTTCAACGACAACAACACCATCACAATCATGAACACCATCCACTCCAGCTCTCCATCTGCCCCCTGCCCCCACTACATCCTCAACAAAGCAAGCTCCGTCATCACACTCCAACTATAGAAGATCATCAACAGCTCCTTCGAGTCCGACACCTTCCGGGAGAGCTGGAAACACGATGAGATCAATGCCCTCCTCAAAAAACCCAAGGTGGACCCAAAGGACCTCAAGAACTTCCAGCCTATCTCCCTGCTCCCCTTCCTGGCAAAAGTAATTGAGAAGGCCGTCAACAGACAACTAACCTGCTTCCTAGAGGAGAACCGCACCCTGGACCCTTCCCAATCCAGATTCCACAGCAACCACAGCATCAAAACCACCCTCATTGCTGCCAACTACAACATCAGAACCATACTGGACAGCGGCAAAACCATGGCCCTCATCCTCCTGGACCTCTCGGCCGCGTTTGACACTGTCTGCCACCACATCCCATGCTCACGCCTCAGCAATGCTGGAATCCGCGACAGAGCCCTGGAATGGGTCACCTCCTTTCTCACCACAAGAACCCATAGAGTCCGCCTCCCCTCATTCCGCTTGGAGGCCATCAAAATCAACTGCGGCGTACCCCAGGGTTCGTCCCTCAACCCGACCCTCTTCAACATCTACATGGCCCCTCTCGCTAACATTGCCTGACCCCACATCCTCAACATCATCTCATACGTCGACGACACCCAGCTGATTCTCTCCCTCACCAAGGACTCTGCCAAGACCTACCTCCACGAAGGAATGAAGGCCATCGCCAAATGGATGAAGAGCAGCTGCCTCAAACTCAATTCAGACAAGACGGAAGCCCTCATCTTCGGCTCCCCCCCTCCACATGGGATGACTCCTGGTGGCCTGCCACTCTCGGAACTGCTCTGACTCCCACTGACCACGCACCCAACCTAGGATTCATCTTGGACCACTCACTATCCATGACCCAGCAAGTCAGCGCCATCACCTCCTCCTGCTTCAACACCCTCCACATGCTCCGAAAGATCTACAAATGGATACCCACTGAAACCAGAAGAACCGTCACTAAGCCCTCGTAAGCAGCAAACTGGACTACGGCAATGCCCTCTATGCAGGAACCACGGCCAAACTCCAGAAGAAGCTGCAATGCATCCAGAACGCCTCCGCATGCCTCATCCTGGTCCTCCCCTGCCACTGCCACATCACAGACCACCTGAAAAACATGCACTGGCTCCCAGTCAACAAGAGAATCACCTTCAAACTCCTCACCCACGCTCACACGGCATTCCACAACACCGGACCAGAATACATCAACAGACAACTCTCCTTCTACACCCCGACCCGGCATCTCCGGTCCGACGACCTCGCCCTAGCAACCGTCCCACTCGTCTGCAGAACTACAACCAGCGGTAGATCATTCGCTCACCTCGCCACAAAATTTGAAACAATCTTCCCACCCACCTGCGCCAGACCAAAGACCTCCTTACCTTCAGGAAACTTCTCAAGACCTGGCTGTTCGAGCAACAGCAGCACCCCCCAATTCCTCCCCCGTCCCCTCCTCAGCACTTTGAGACCCTCACGGGTGAGTAGTGCAGTTTACAAATCCCTGAGTTTTGGGCTCATATGCCAAATTCATATCATCTTAATGCAAAGTCAGGAGGGTTAACTGACAAGTTTCTGTTATTCAAAGCTGTTCCCTCCTTAGAACCCTATACGGATGCCTTTGTTCCACCATTAGCCAAACCCCTGCTGTTAAAAATGAAGGTTGGCACTTTGCTTTTGATGAAATTAATGCATAAGTGGCATTCCATTAACACAAGCATCAAAATTGTCCTCTTTGCAACTACTGCTTAGAGGATGTGGAGCATCTGCTTCTCTTCTGCCCAACTTATGACAGGCCGAGGAAACTATGGATAAAAACCACTGTATATTACTATTGGCACATTTTAGTGAAGCATCTTGGATCATACCTGTTAGCCATTAGGCATATAAGGAAAGCATAAGAAATTTCTTTATAGAACATCTTCTTTTAATTTTGATATTGATTGTTGTACTCATAGCTGCTATGTATGTTTTAAATATCTTTTAATACATGACCTGTTGTTTCCCTGTTGTTATTACATGTACAGTTTAGAACAGCCACATGCCACTTGCTGCTCTTTATAGTCTTTTTATACTCTATTTAAATTATTGTTTTTAACTTGTTTTGAATGCTTGTTTTATGGGCTTGTACCTGAAAAAACATATTTTGTTGAACACAACATAACATAAGATAGCATAACACAAGACAACACAACACAACATGACATAACATAACATAACATAACATAACATAACATAACATAACATAACATAACACACTGCCCCATGGTGTTTCAAAGTGTTCTGTTATTTCATCAGTAACCTTTAATCCATATATCATTCCACCTACACCCACTCAATCAAATATTGGGACTTAACTTGTATACCTTTGCATGTTGTACAGAAATAATTTTCAAAATCAATAAAACCTCTCAACGAACCTCCTGTAACAATCACTTCCTCATTGAAGAATTAGATGTCCCACAACCATCTTGAGTTCAGCTCAAGTAATGCTATGGAACTGAAATATGGCAATGCTCCATGACCTCCCTGTGACATGCCGTAGTTTTAGCCCCAATAAAAAGCTGAAAAACACTCACATTCAGATGGACTCAGAACTTACATTGTTAACATAAGTAAACTCACATATTTACAAAGCATTCTTTCATGTCATTCCTAAAATATTTTTTCAGTTTCAGGATTTCCAAAGAGATCTAGCAATCATCGTATTACATTAGGGCTACACATAGTACTCCCAATTGATCTAATCCACGGATATAAATGGATCTAAAACATAGCAACCAGGTTCCTATTGCACTTACGAATTTACACTACAGTCATCTGCCATCTCCTTGATAGTCAAATCTATTTCTTTGCAACTGCTTCAAATATTTATGGTCATCTTTATCACAAGAACATTTGACCTCTTCATAAAATAAGACATATACCCACGTTGATTTTTTTCTGAGATATGCTTCAAGACTTTTTGGGCTCTGGTGATGCTCAAGGTAGTTTCAATATCTGGGTCCTTTGTGAAAGGCAATCTTTTTTTAACTTTTTTTTTACAAGTCTCCTCAATCAACTGATCTTGGATGATCTCACCCTTAAGTTCTTGATAATTACTCGTGGAAGATAACATACTCAGAGAGACATAATATCATCAAAAAACTAATGATACTGTTGGATCCATTGTAAAATGTTATGCCTTTCAAGCACATCATTTTTTTGTTGGTGAAAACCTCTTGTCCAATATTTGTATTACTGTGGTTTATTTGCCAATAATTTCCACATTAACTAGTTCTCCTCCAAACCCTTCTAGCCTTAATTGTACATTCACCTCTACTATTGTCAAAGTTTTTTAAATTGACCTCTCTCTAGGTTCCAAATTATAAATAAGAAGTTGTTTTTATTTTTTTGATAAGGGTGTCCTCATCGATGGCATCCAAGTAAGCTTAAAAAGCTTCTTTCCATCCTGGCCAGTCCAAAGGGGAGTACCTGTTACCGTCAAGAAAGGGAGAGGAGCAGAGTTGTTGTCCAATGCTTTGAGGTGTTTATATGACCGATACATTTGTGATGGCAGCACACTGTCCACTTTCATTCTTATTATGGTCACAGTATTTTTTTACACAGACGCACCTTGTGCAAAAACACATTGATTTATGGAAATTGCTGTTCTTATTTGCTTCAACTAGTAGTGTTCATGTCTTTCTGACTATGGTGTTTTCTGATAGGCTCACATTTGTAAACCTTGTTCCAACATGGTGGCCACAGGGTTACAATTATGATTGCACTTATTGAAATTCATGCTCCAAAATGGTGAAGTTGAAGGGCACACCATTTGTGGGATATGTTACATGTTACAAAGGGATGCCTTTGTCGTTGCCCTTTCCTGACTCCAGCATGGACACAAAAGTGAATTGTTGGCTTGATCGCCGTCCAAACAAGATTGAATGTGAAAGCAGGAGAACACACTGCTAAGCCAGCATCAGTCCCATACCTGCCCCAATTTTCAAACAACTTGGGTGCACATTGCTGTGATTGCATCGAAAACACATCAGTCTTTCACTAGATTGTTTGCTGACAGATTGCTACTGCGTTCGAGTGGGAAGTGAGTGGTCATTAGTTTAGTTAAGGGTCATACACATCACCACTGATAAAAAGTGAAGAAGCTCTTCAGTGGAAAGATTGAAGTGTTTTTTTTTAAATCAGACCTTAATACAGTGACCTCAGCACTTCACCCCACCAGCAACTACCATTTATAGAGTCCATTTATGTGTTTAAATTCTATGGCAATGACATTATAAGCTAGAGGACTAGAGAACAAACTCTGCACGTACTTCTAGTGTTACTACAGCCAAAAAGGCCACAAAGAAGTCATACATGTTTTCAAGCCTAGCCTCGGAGTAAGACTAGCATGCAAGTATTTCTTGCCCTGTAATTTCTAGTCTTGTCTAATGCTCTATCTTTTTAGTACAAAGACACCTTTTGAGGTTTTTGCTGCAGTCTCCAACTATTATAAATATAACATAATGCATGGTCCCTCACAGTTACTACAACACTCTCCCACAGAAAATAATGGAGACATACTTAAAATAGTACCCTACAGTAAATAATGTTAAAATAAATTAATTTATTTCAACTTCTTAAAAACATACATACCATTAATGTAATGTTAAAAATTATATACATGGAAAATAAATATGACCCTTTTAATACATATTTTAAATTAAAAAAAATTACAAATATGTCATTCTAGAGATAACTTTAGTAAACTTAACATATAATCATTTAATAAATGTAAACACTATACTGTAGGTGGTAAATCTTTAAAAAAGGAATGTACATTCAATTTAATAAGTTTAAATTGATAATTTAATAAAATCAAATATTGAATTAAAAATTAACAGTGATTACGCTTTTTTGTTCTACAGTTATAATAAAGAAATACAGTAAATATACATCTATCTTTCACATTCAATTTTTTTAATGTTTAGTAAACTTTTAAACTTTTGTAAAGATGAGCTATACTTTACCACACGGAGATCTCTTCTTCAGTGGGGAGGCCATCTCCTACATGTGAAAAGTTACGAGTAGTAACGTTACACCTATAACTTTGACACCACCCCTTCTTGCAAAAGGTGGAAATGTAAGTCTGCACTTTGAAGTAAATTTGCACTCGAAATGGTGAATAGATTAAAGTAGTAAATTTACTAAAATGTGTAAAAAAATAAAAATAACACATGTTGATTTACTCATGTGTACATTGACCTTTGTGAATAGGTTCCACTATGTTTAGGCACAGTGTGTGTATGTTTCAGATTGGCTGACATTATGCAAAACAATGGAAGTGGTCACTCTTACATGTGCCAAACAAGCATGGCAACATATATGCCACAATTACTGCAAAGCTTTATCCCACTCAATCATAACTACACTCAACATAATGCTATCAAATTTGAGAATCATTCCCATGCAAGTGGAATTTGTTTAAACATATTCAGATGAAAGCATCTCAAACACCAAGTAGCGCAGTACATCCAGGAACATTCCTTCAACAAGACATGCTCAAATGACCTGGATACACCAAGAATTCACACTCAAATTAACATGTAAGTGTTGGGCACCTACATGCACAGCTCTCACCTGTGCGTATCTGTTTGCAGTCTTTTAGCCTTTAGAGGTATCTTGTAACATCTTCACCATCATTCTATATTTTTGTGACATTGGAAATATTGAAGAGTAATAACAGCACACACTAGTGTCAGATATGCATTTTGGTTCTCTTTAACCTGTTCTATGAAAAAGATTGTGTCTGACTTGACATTCAACACTATGGCCATTATGTTTGACCCTGATAATCCATGTTGGCATTTGCATCATGTTAAAACACGGGTTAACAGAGCAGCCCTATTTCTCATGATAAGCACTCAAGTATCCCTCTTGTCCCCCACCCAGAGAATTCTCTAGAGAGTTGGTTGCTTTTTAAAGGTTCTTGCACATATTGTGTTGTTTGAGAAGAGTGATGAGGGCCTAGTTGAGGTCTTAAATATATAAGTGTTGCAATAGGAATGATGAATAGTAACTGTAATGATACTGGTGATATTGCTCTGAATGTGTATTTCCCAATATGATCATAACTATAAGAATGAATGAAATATGGTGGCACTTGTAAAAAGTGTAACTGAGAAAGTTAATTTACTTTTTAGAACTGACACAGGCCAACCCCTTTTCGATTTGACTAAAATTATAGGTACAACAAACTTACTTATATTGGTCTCAGCCAACCTTTTTCAATCACTGGTGTGTTATTGAGTGATTCAAGTTTTTCTTCCACCCCCTACAGCAGATAGCATGGGGCACTATGCCAGGTCACTTCAGCCATTGGGCTAACTTCACTATAAGTGACGCCATTGAGCCCTTACTCAAAGTCACACCCACACACAAAATAGTACTCCTAAGTGCTAGGGATTATGGCAGCATTAGCACTGTTTTTGCTCTGAGACAAAGATTTTTCACGTTGATGAGGGCCCAATAGCTTTACCAATAAAGTTTTGCTACAAACATGACAAAACGAAGGCTGACAAAGTCAAAAGGCTGGTGGCCACTACAGACCTTTTGGCTGTCCTGATGCTTATTTATAATGTATTTGTGTTAAAATGGTGGACATCTGTGTGTTAAAAAAGGTAACAGATAATAACAGAATGATCTATGTCATTTTCTCCTAGTGTAAAGGCTATTTACACTTGCAAGACGTGTTCAGTGTGCACGTACATGATGTGCAAGATGTATTGAACAGTCATGTGAAAAAAATACATTTATTGGTATAACATATGGTGAAACTCAATGATTGCTTGTGCATATTTTGTATGACCAACAAAAAAAAGTACAAGGAACCAAGGGCCAGATTTACTAACATTGGGAATTGCGATTTCCAAATTGTGAAATAAAGCAATTTACAAATCAAAATTCCTTAGGTATGAAAGCTTTAAATTAAAATGAACAATTCCTAGTGGGTCGCAAATTGATCAACCTCATGGATATTAATGAGGTAGGTCCCAGTTCACAACCCACTAGGATTTAAATCCATCACATGGATGGTGGCCTGCCGGGGTCAAGAAAGCAAACCTTTTTTTTTTACAAATGCAGGCTCTTTTCCTTAAAGGAAAATGGCATGTGTTTCAAAAACAAAAAATTAAATGCGTAAAATTAATTTATTAAGAGTAGGCAGTTGTCGAAGGGGAAAAAGTGTTAGAGGGACCCTTCTCCATTTGTGAATCGGTGGTAAAATATTAATGCTTCGTGACTGCAATTCGGTCAAAATACATTAATACATACTACCCTAAATCGGTATTTGGAAGGGACGTCCTAACCACGGCCCTTCCAAATACCAACTCACAAACCCAAACTGCGATTCTGTAGAATCGCATTTTGGTGTTTCTACATACCAAATAGCATTTTTGAGGTTGCAAATGGGCAGATTCTGCAAATCAGGCAGTTTGTGACCTCAAAAATGCTTTGTGCATCTGTCCCCAAACCTGGAAATCACTAATACCGAGGAGTTACACTTCTGATTTATGTGTCCCATGGACGAATATACAAACCTCATCGCAAATGTAAGATGTAGTTACTTTAGGTCATTTTACTTTCCTAATTAAGATGAAAACATAGTATGCAAAGTTAAGAGGGAATAAAATAAATGATCCTTTTTCAGTCTATTTTTTGTTCCTATCATTACATGGAGCCATTGGAAAAGCAGTATTCCTCATTATGTGGTCAATGAGCCCTCATATTACAGTGAAGAAGCCAGGCAAGCACCTAGCTTCTGCATATTCATTGGATTGATGGCTTACAGAGTCCTGTAGTACACCATTCCTATCAGCTGACCCATGTAATGATTGCCACTTTCAATCAGTTCTGACTTTCTAACCAACAATCTTAAACATCAGGAGGACAGGAGGTCCATAGTAAATGGAACATGTGAAACTATAATTCGAAATATTCTTAAAAACTCAGTAACTCTGATTCTGGCCTGACTCTGGATTATGAGTTTAGTGGGAATACCTGCATCTTTGTTGATTTACCCTTTCACATTTCACCAAGAAAAACTTTGGAAAATCTGAATGGGGAAAATATTTAGGAAAGGAATCAGATATCAATGTTTAGCACCAATTTCTACAAGTATTCCCCATTCAGGGTTAAAAACCCATAATGATTAAGTAGCACTGACTCAAGTAAATGAAAAATGATGGGCCAGATGTACTAAGGCCTTTTGTGGTCTCAAAGGGTCCAATTTGCAAAATCACACCCATATTAACTGCAAAACAGCATTTTGATATGCACCAAGCAAAAATTGTGAATCCCAATTTCAGTTTGCAACTAAACACTGTGGCCCATATTTATACTTTTTGACGCTAAACTGCGCTAACGCAGTTTAGCGTCAAAAAATTTAGCGCCGTCTAACGCCATTCTGAAGCGCCATGCGGGCGCCGTATTTATGGAATGGCGTTAGCCGGCGCAAGCAGACCGGCGCTGCCTGGTTTGCGTGGAAAAAAACCACGTACACCAGACAGCGCCGGCGTAGGGGGAAAATGGCGTATGGGCGTCTTAAAATGGGGCAAGTCAGGTTACGTCGAAAAAATCGTCGTAACCCGACTTGCGCCATTTTTTATCGACGCCCATCCCCCATCAACATGACTCCTATCATTGTAAAGATAGGAGTCATGCCCCCTTGCCCAATGGCCATGCCCAGGGGACTTCTGTCCCCTGGGCATGGTCATTGGGCATAGTGGCATGTAGGGGGGCACAAATCAGGCCCCCCTATGCCACAAAAAAAAAAATAAAAAATACTTACCTGAACTTACCTTAATGTCCATGGGATGGGTCCCTCCGTCCTTGGGTGTCCTCCTGGGGTGGGCAAGGGTGGCAGGGGGGGTCCCTGGGGGCAGGGGAGGGCACTCTGGGCTCATTTTGAGCCCACTTGTCCCTTAACGCCATCCCTGACCCAGGCGTTAAAAAGCGGCGCAAATGCGCCGTTTTTGGCCACGCCCACTCCCGGGCGTCTCTTTTGCCCGGGAGTATAAATACCACGTAAAGGCCTGGGAGTCATTTTTTAAGACGGGAACGCCTCCCTTGCATATCATTAACGCAAGGAAGGGGTTCACGCTAAAAAATGACGCACACTCCGGGCACTTTGGCGCCCGAAGCGTCTAACGCCAGAGTATAAATATGGCGTTAGTTGGCGTTAGTTCTGCGTCGAATTTGCGTCTAAAAAAACGACGCAAATTCGGCGCAACCAGAGTATAAATATGGCCCTGTATCACTCTTTCCAAGGGGCATTCCCACCAAACAGCGATTTGCAATGGGATGTATTAGGGTTTTGTGAATGAAATTCAGTTGCAAAAGATTGTCATTTTTTGGACAACTGAAAGGTAATGGTAACCCATTTGAAAATGGGAAATGGGTCCTAAGGGGCCGTTTTCTCTTTGTAAATGTTAAACATAACATTATTAAAAATAGACAGTGGTCAATGGAATCACTGGTTACTCATAAAACATGCTTGTAAAAGCTTTCCTTTTTAGGTCAAGCGTGCAAGCACTTTTCAACCTGTTGTAACTGTCCTGTGGGCTGTAACCACGCCCATTTCAGGCACATCATTTTCACTCATTCGTGGGCTTGCCTTTCAAAAATCCCTTGATGTCATTGCTAAATGCTTTACATTTGTCCCCCCCTTGGGGCAGTTTCACTACCATTGTGCAGACTGACCCTGTTACATGGATTATTACACAGATAGCCAATATTTTCTTTTGTGTCTCCCCTTAGTGCTCCATAGCGCCCATGGTGCTCAAAGAACAGCAGTGCAAACTCCATTGGCAGTATTGACGCGCTGGTCACATTGTTCACAGTTACCTAATTAGAGTCATTTTTTGGGTTCTCCCCTTCACGCTCCATAGCTTTCTCAAAAACACTTGTAACTGAAAAATGCTTTACGTGTAAAACACAGAAATCTTCATATCGGCTCTGTAGATGGGAGAGCTGATACTACAGTACTCACTGCACTCTGGAAACTCCCCCGATAATGCTTTGCAAGCATTCTTTTACAAACTTTTTGCCTGTAACTGAGCCTGGGGTGATCCTAGGACAACGAGACCACCACCAAAATGTTCAGCATGGCCATCTCTGGGTCCCCACATTCAGTTAGTGGGGACCCCAAAATAATAACCCTTCCCACCATTCAGTCTCTTTTTAAACTTTCTCTTGGCTGGAACTTTTGTTTTACAGATGAGAATAGTCAATGTTTTAAAGGCCTTGTTTGTAATGATGCAGTAAGCATGCCAGTTCTGAAAATGTGCAGTGCACTATACCCTCGAGGGGCTAAATATATGCTTGCAATGCATTATTTTCTGCCATTTTGTTTTCATGTGGTTAACTATATGGTTATGTGATCATGTTTCTTAAAAATTTGATTTTTATTGTAGTGTCCTCTATGGGCAGTTCTGAGCAATACTGTCAATATAATACAATATTTCCAGCACCTGGAAACTCACCCCATAATGATTTGCGAAAACTCTTTTACAAAACAGGTTTTCCCATAACTCAGCCTGTGGTGGTCCAAGGACAATGAGACCACCAGCAAAATGTTCACGGCAACACACTCTTTTTGTCTACATCATCTCTGGGTCCCCACACTAGGTTAGTGTTGACCCCAGAATAATAACCCCTCCCACCATTCAGTGTCTGTTTCAGCTCTTTCATGGCTACTGCTTTTGCTTTACAGCTGAGAGTAGTTTATGTTTTAAAGGCCTTGTTTGTAATATCATTGCAGTAAATCTGCCAGCTCTGAAAATGTGTAATTCGCTATGCCTTTGAGGGCATAAATATATGCTTGCACTGGATTATTTTCTGTCATTCTGTTTTCAGGTGGTTATGTCCTTTACGAGCTAATTATATGGTTGCATGGCCATGCTTCTTAGAAATCCTATTTTCCTGGTTGTGTTATCTAGGGTCTGTTCTGAGCATTACAGTCAACATACTACAATACTAGTGGCACTTGAAACTCGCCCCAAAATTCTTTGCACGGTGTTCCTTTCACAAAATATTTTTGCTCATAACTCAGCCTATGGTAGTGCTAGGACAATGAAGCCACCTTCAAAAAGTGTTCACCAAAATGTGCTCTTTCTGTCCTGATCATTACTGGGTCCCCACACTAGATCAGTGGGGACCCCAAAATAATAACACTATATTTGTAAGCTCTCTGATGGCTGGAACTTTTGTTTTGCACCTGGGAGTAGTTTGTGTTTTAAGGACCTTGTTTAAAAACACATTCCAGTAGGCCTACTAGTCCTTTAGTTGTATGCAGAGCTACTGAAATTATGTGGCACAAAGGACCAAAAGTGTTGACCAATTAATGTGGCAAAATAAGACTAGTAATACATTTTCGATGTCAATAGCTCCAAATCAAGTAAATGTAAGACCTATTGCACTGCAAATGCTTGTTTAAAAGGGATCCAGTTGCCCTTGTAGGCAAATGGTTTGCAATAAAAAAAAAATGGCTTTAAATGAAAAGCAATCATAGACCTGATGGTCTGCTGACACCAGCAGGGCACCATCCCTGTAATTGTAGCTAATCACAGTGGATTGCAATTTGCAAATTATCTCATGCATATTAATGAGGTAGCTTGGATTGCGATCCACTTCGAGAAGTGTTTTGTGAACCAACCTTTTAGTGCATAGATCCATTAGCAAAAACAGATTTGATTTGGCAAAAGTTGGTGCAATTTGCAAGCATTTTTACCTAAGCGATTCTTACTACATCTGTCACAATGTGATATTTGTATTGCCCTGGTTCTGTATTAACAAGTTCACTAATACTCGAATTCTAATGAGGTCTTATTATTTTGAACAGTGCCAAGACTGACTGATATTGACATGTACCCATTTGGCTGACATGCTGCACACAATGCCCACTTGCTGGTTAATTTGTGCATAATGACCACTTCCCTGTGCACATGCCTTCGAACTAATCCATAGGTACTTCACATAGCTTTTTTTAATATATAACTCATTGTTTTAGCGGATTACAAACACTAAACACATTTTGGAATGATGCATCACTACTCAATACAGCACTCGTTCTTGCTGGGGAAAATGGGTAGCAGAAATAATTATATTTTCAATAAATATATTTTTATTGCCATGATTTCCACAGAATCATATACAGTCAATTATTTCAGACAATACATTTAATAATGTCTCCCTACACAGTTACTTATAATGCCACAACAACTTTTGCTTTTGTATTAAGTAACAAAAAGTCCGCTTTTTAGAGGGCAGGTTGTCATAACATTGACAATTCCCCCTCAAAGGAGCACCCTAACGCTTAGCTCCACAACGGTGTTAAATTCAATAAAGCACACCTTATTCAACTTATATCTACAGCAGAGGAAGAAAGTAAGTTTTACTTTCGTTACCACAGCAACATGAGACTGAAGCAGAAATTGCAATTTGCAACTCTGCATATATTTGCCTGACACCATGTCTATTAATGTTAGTGTTTATGTAATTGTATGAGAACTAAAGAGATACAAAAATTTAATTTTATATAATTACAGAAGGGCGTTTTATTTGAAAATCATCCCCAGACCCAAAATATCAAAAATAGCCACATGTAAAGTGAAAACAGTGTACACATGAGGATAGGCACATATATACTGACTGTGGGTTGGGCCTACAATGATCTCACTAAATCGCTCTTGGGTGTGAATGGGTAGGGCGCATTGTCTCATGCTGTTGTTTCATTTTCCTCTGTGAATCGTTCCGCCTGGTTAACTTTAAATTGGATTTATTTAAGAACAATATCAAATCATAGGTGTGTCTCTCCATATAAGAATTAAGAAATTTGCTTTCTAAGCTGAGATCAAAGTGTCTCAAGATGTAAAAATGTAGTATAAAATGAAATGCTTTGCTAATCCGTAATTTAGCTGAATAAAAGTCAATAGTTCAGATTTAAAAGAAATGTATTTACATGATGCAATTAAAACGTCAAACATTTTTAGAGCTTGCATAAGTGTGCCAAAACCTATGTAATGAAGTAAAAAATATAAAATGAACATATACAGATGCGACTCCTAACTGCACAGATAGAGGTGTCAACTTCCAAATTTCCCAGAGGGATGTGACATGTAACTGAAAGTGACTGATATAACGAGGAAGAATTCCCACAGGAGCACATGGGAAAGACATGACATCTGAAATAATAAAATACAAATGATCTAGGTCTTCTGTCAGTGGTAAGAAAGACTAGAATTATCTAACTAGAGGCAAATAAATAACTCCGTGATAATACCTGTGTTTTGTTTTCATTTACAAAGGTGCTTCCTGGATGCTGAACTATTGTTGTTGTTCCGTTGAACCAGTTGGACTGTAGCTCTAAATAGCAGTTTTTTAATAAAAATAAAAGCCAAGTATTTGATGCATGGTGGAGGTTCTGAAGACATATTTCAATATTGTTGTAATCTCCACTATGAATTGGTAGCAACCAGCTCCAGGGTTGGAAATGGATATTTATCTTTAATCCCATTCTATATTTTATGGTCTCCTATGGTGACGCTATATCTTTCAGTTTAAGCTTCTCTTTCTGAAAATTACTCATATCATTCCCTTTGTTTCTCCCAGCTCCTTATTGCCCTCCTCACAGCTAATAAACTGCAATTTACCTCTCATTTCTCCAAAATGCAACTGCTCAGTACACCAGTTCTATGCTGAGTCAGTGTTGTCACTGTAAAGGATTTAAAGTCGTGGTTCCCAACCTTTTAGCTCCTGAGGACACCCACTGAATCATTACTGGAAGCCGGGGACCCCCAAGCAACTTGAATTATTGACATTTCAAACATTAAAACCGTAATTTGCAAAAAATACACAAACAAGTACACACCAAACAAGTGCTCGAATTACTAACTATATAATTATTTTGCATTGAAAAAGTATGCAAAACAGAAACAATTTAATTGGAAGGTTGGCACTGCATCTCGGCGACTACTCAATGTTTAGGTTTATTTAGGAAAGCTGACTCCTCAGGTCAGATTCATAATTTCTCAAGTGATTCCTGTTTTAATCTTTAGGTATATAGATCTGATAACGTTTTTTCACATACATATGTGGTGGGGAAACGAAGTAAAACCATAAGAGCCTCTCATCTCTCCGTAGCCTCTGTACCATATGTAATTATTTCATTTTATAGCACCTCTCATACCAGTGTAAGGTGTCAGAGCACTTTACAGGGGAAAACAAGGTGTAGGATTCACATCACCCACACTGGTAGGCATTTTCTAAGAGTGCTTGGTCTGGGGAAGCACAAACTCAGGATTCAGAACACAGCACAGTTGTTAGCATTGACTTTAATAATAAGAATGTACTTCTAGACAAGAAAACCTTTTTTTCACAGCACAAGGAAAATTAAAGGGACCCTGGGGATCCGCAGACCACAGGGTGGGAACTACTGATTTAAAGTACTGATTGCAAAAGGATCTATGCAGTACTCTAACAACCTCACACACTTAGGTAGATCAGTTAGAACTAGCCAGTAGTGAAATGGGACCATGAATCTGAGGTGAAGTAGATAGGGACTTGATTCCTAATAATTATATACTTAACAAAAATTATTTTGAATGTATGCATATTTTATTAAATGCATATTCATTGAAGTAGTGTGTATTCCAACTTTCAGTAAATATTCACTTAAAAAAACAAAGATTAAAGTAATGTTATAGTTAGGTGAATTTCTCGGTGACAACATTAGCGTTGTGAACTAAAAAAAACACAGTTCCCCTGCCATTTACTGCTAATAACCTCACTTATGACGTTCTATGGCATAATTATTGACATAATTGATGACACCTCCAATGACATCATTGATGACATCACTGATGACATCATCCAGTAAGTATCCTAGTTTGATTTACAGTTTACATAGTAGCAAAATACTACAATAGCACAAGGTTTGTACAGCCTAGGTCCAACTAATGGTTGTTAGTGTGTACAAAATATGTGAGCTCCTAATGTTTCTTTTTACACTTAACTATAACTTTGCTTCAACCTTTGTTTTTTCAGTAAATGTCAAAAAAAATTCTTAAAGTTAATTAATGTATTTAATGCTAATCTAATAGAGTAGTGAATAAAACAAGGTTGGGTTCTTTTTTCTTAAAGTGATGGTTCTCGTGAGATGTTCGCTGGACCCGGATGGACAATCTGCTGCGTGGACTCAGAGGGGGATGGGCTTCCTGTTTGGCTCTCATAAAACACCTGCAAAATTGTACATTTTGAAGTAAGTTAATTACAGGGTTTTACTGAAATGTTGAAAATAATATAACATTACACATGTTGTTAAAGGGAGATAAATGAAATTAATTGTGTACTGTTCTAATGGAGATATAAAGTAAGAGTGTATACATAGAGTAGCCTCTCCCTTAAGACCTCTCCCCAGATGATAGGTGTGCATAGTAGAGCATGTACATTGACTGACATCTCCTTCAAGACTGCTCTCTAAGATGACAAATGTGTGTAGTAGGGTGTGTGCATGGACTGGCCGCTCCTGTGAGACTTCTCCCTCAGATGACAGGTGTGCATAGTAGGGTGTGTGGAAAGACTGGCCTCTTTCCTCAGATCTCTCTATGAGATGATCAATGTGCAAAATAGTGAGTTGAGAGGTACTTCCATTTCCTCCCAGACCTCTCTCTGAGGTGATGGGTGTGCATAGTAGGATGTGGGAACAGATGCTGCCCTTTCTGCTTAGACATCTCTCTCAGATGATAGGCGGGTGTAGGAGTGAGTAAAGAGGGATTGCCATTTCCTCTCAGACCTCTCTCTGAGATGACAGGTGTGCACAGAGGTCAGTGAACAAAGGCTGCCCTTTCCTCTCAGACCTTTCTCTGAGATGACAGATGTGCATAGTAGGTTGTGCTAAGAGAGACTGCTCTCTCTGCTGAGACATCTCTCTGGGATGATAGTTGTGAATATTACAATATGTAGATGATCTGTCCTCCCCTGTCAGACCTTTCTATCAGATGGTGGATGTGCACATTAGGGTGTGTACATGGGCTTCTCCTGTAAGAACTCTCTCTCAGATGATGGGTGTGCATAGTAGGACATGAACATGGACTTCCCTCTCCTCCCAGACCTCTCTCTCACATGACGGGTGTGCCTCATAGGTATGGTGAGAGACTTGCCTCTCCACTGAGACCTCTTTCTCAGATGAAAGGTGTGCTTATTATGATGTCAGAAGAGAGACTGGCCACACTCTCTCTCAGATGATGAGTGTGCATCCTAGGGTGCATGGAGAGAGAGACTCGCCTCTCACTGAGACCTCTGTCTCAGATTGCAGATGTGCATATTAGGATGTGCAAAGAGAGACTGGCTGCACTGCTGAGACATATGTCCGAGATGCCGGGTGTGTGAATTAGAATGTGTAATTAACTGTCCTCTTCTCTCAGACCTGTCTCTCAGATTATGGGTGTGCATTTTAGGATGTGTACCTGGGCTGGCCTCTCTTGTGAGACCTCTCTCTGAGAAAATGTGCATGTATAGTAGAATATGTATATGGACTGGCCTCTGTTAACTCTGAGAAATCCACGCTATATTTTAGATTGAATACTGGATTTCAAAAACTTGGTCAATGAACCAAACCAAATTTGTTTTGAGGGGATGTCATTCAGAATACATCATAAACATCACAAATAACATATGGAAGTCAGTTCAACCTCAATAACCACACCAGTTTATTAAGAAGTTAATAATTTATTGCCCTATATTAACAATGCTAAAGTCACGAAAATAATTCTCAAACACAAATGCTACATACAACAAAGGCTGATTTGAACACCAGAAATATCTGAGTTTAATCAAAATAAAAAGACAAATTATCTCAATGGTTATAACACAAAACTATAGCAATAGAATCTGAGCAAGAGAAATTGAATACATCTGAATAATGATAAGACAAGAAAATATCAAAGACAAATCATGAGCATGTGAGTAACGCCTCTAACCACTAATTGGCATTGACATGTTGGGCTTCATGTAAAACGTTTAGTAACACAAATTTAGAAAACATCCAGCTAGGGTATCATCAATAATATGCAGCATTAAATAAGTAATTGCAGCTGGTACCTAAAAAAACAAAAGACAAATAACAATTCACATTTATGCTTAACAAAAATACTACAGAAATCAGCAACAACATCTTCTTCATCAGTGGTAGGGCAAAATCAGGCACCAATCATCAGGAAGGAATAGAATAAGGACAGAGATAATGGTTTAGAACTTGGACTATAAGATACACTAAACCATCTAAGCATTCAGTACTTCATAAAGCAATAGAATCTCTAGGTCTCAGGATACACGGGAATCCCAAAAGAAGAATCACCCAAAGAAAAGACCCCAAACAATGGTGACTGAACATTAAATTAAACTTGTTAAAAGAAAATGATTGGTTAAAGCATGAGGTGAGAAAGTTATGACCAATCAGAACATTAACAGATATCAAAATTATACCATTAGTTTACTCCAAACTCTTCTATTTGCTGTTATTTCATTGACAAAATGTAAACTAATACATTTTATATTGTAGACTTCATCTTATTCCACCTCATCTGTGGATCCTTTGTTTCCACTCCACCGAAAATACAAAGTCATAGGAAGAACAATTACAAAATATGTTATCCATCCTCTCTTTTCCCTCGAAGAAAGACATACAAGTTAGAAACTTATCTTTAACAGATGAAGTCAGTCAAGCTATTGAAGACATTAAAAACATTTTATGTATCTTGCATTAAACAGTGACTTTGCATCTGCTGCTACTTTAGTCGAGCAGAGGCCACTAAATACACAGTGATTTCTACTATTTGTTTTAGTTAAGAAACACACTCTCTTGTAAAGACAGAATCATTTCATTAGCTTAAGTTAGCATGAACAAAATATAGGCCTTACATAATATGGTGGCCATTCAATTAGTCACATTTTCACCAGCATAACAATATTATCTAATAATTAATTCACACATTAATCTGTAAGTATGATTACGTAAAAGACCCAACATTTTATCAGTATTTCTCTGCTTCCACACCTCTCCTTCCAGCTCTCACTCTCAGATGACAAGTGTGTGTAGTAGGGTATGTGGAGAGAGACTGGCCTCTCCACCGAGACCTCTTTCTCAGATGATGGGTATACATATTAGAGTGTGCGGAAAGAGAATGGACTCTCTGATGAGACATCTCTTTTAGACAATAGGTGTATGTAGTAGTGATTGGACAGGGACTGCCCTTTCCTCTCTGACCTTTCTCAGATGGCAGATGAATGTAGTAGGGCATGTACATGGAGTCGCTTCTCCATCCAGAGCTCTTTCTCAGATTATGGATGTGCATAGTAGGGTGTAAGGAGAGAGGCTGGCCTCTCCATTGAGACCTCTGTCTCACACAACATGTGTGCCTAGTAGAGTGTGCTAATAGAGACTGCTCTCTCTGCTGAGACATCTCTATGAGATGACGGATGTGTGTTTTAGAATGTTCACATTGGCTGGCCTCCCCTGTTTGGCAGCTGTGCCTATTAGTGTGTGGACATGAACTGGCCTCTCTGGTCAGACCTCTCTCGCTGTTGATGGTTGTGTATAGTAAGGTGTGTACATGGACTACCCTCTTCTTCGTGACCTCTCTCTCAAATAATGAGTTTGCTTAGTAGGGTGTATGGAGAGACAATGGCCTCTCCACTAAGTCCTCTCTCAGATGACAGGTGTACGTATTATACTAGCCTCTTCTATCAGACCTCTGTCTTAGATGATAGTTGTGTGAAGAAGAGTGTGTACATGGACTAGCCTCTCTTGTCAGACCTCTCTCCCAGATGACAGGTGTTTGTATTCGGCTGTGTACATGGACTGGTCTCTTCTGCCAGACCTCTGTCTCAGATGTTGGATTTGTGTAGTAGTCTGTGTGGAGAGAGACTAGACTCTCTGCTGAGACCTCTCTCTTAGATTACATTTGTGCACAGTATGCTCAGTCCAGAGATGTCAAAACGTTAACAATGCAAGCTTACCTGGAAGCCTGACATGTCTGGTTTGCGGGGACAATATGAACCCACCTCTTCATTCCCTACCTTCTTGCCTCTGTTTCCCGCGTGCACTCACAAGATAATTAGGGTAGCAGCCAGGAAGGAGGGCCCGGTTCGATGTTTAGACATTGTGGATGCCCTGAACAACTGTGGACTTTTAAGGGAAGATTGAGAAGGATTATCTGTGTAGCAATGGTAGAAGAAATACATGATCTCCCATTATGTTTCCCTCCCTGATGTCCTACGTCCCTTATCCTACCTGTGGTCAGTTGTTGTGATCCTGACACCTCTGGGTTGTTGTTGGTCAAGGATAGTTGAATCAATGGTTTTTCGTGTGGTAAGGATCATGTCAAGAGTCACTGGTTGCAGTTTCCTTGTGAAGTGCTTAGAAGGCAAATAATGATGCTGTACACAGACTATTCTCATTTACACCGTTAATCATCATTTAACTTAGCATAGCATTAATTCACTTCTTCATGATTGAACTGCACAATGATTACTATTGCTGTTGGTCAGATCATACCTTCTTAGTTTTTTAAGGCCCTTTTAGTTCTTTCATATCTTGTTAATATCACAAGGTAAGTCTTTGTTAAATATCACATTCAGTAGTTAGCTCAATCTGAAAGCATTCTACAAATTAGTGTTCAAAAACAGATAACTTTCCCTTGTCATTCATTAACCTGATTAATACAATCTGGAAGCCTTGTTGCCTCAGAAGGTAAATTCTTTGGGAAACGCAATTAATCAAATGCCCAAATTGTCAAACAACCAAGTCCGGTGCTTACTTGCATTGGGTACCGTTATCATTGTGCGCTTGATGTCAGCTTCCTTTTTTAGGGTTGAGCGCACGCGCACTCCATCCCTGTTATAATCTCTTTGGGCTTGTAACCACGCCCATGTCACGCCTGTCACTTTAATTGGATCATGGGCTTGCCTTTTAAAATCCACTTGCGTTTTCCAGTGGTAAGCCCTCCTCGAGCGCACCAACCAACTACTGAAAACTTACGAGGCTCGATGTTTTCAGACTGGTTCTGCACTTCTTTATCTTTTTATTTTCCATGCAGTGCAATTGCGCTCTATTTTTTTGTTTTTAATTTCTGCGCAATCGCGCTGTATTTTACATAGTGCATTTGCGCTCGTTTTTTTTCTTTCTATTTGTGTGGCAAGAAAAGTCCAGTTAGGAGTATACAACGCTAATAGCTCTAACTTGAGCAAATGCGAGACCCGTTGCATTGCAAATGCTTGTTTTAATATAGGAATCTTACTTACAGTTTTGTTTTCTTCTTTTCATCAGTTCAGGAACCAGAGGATGCAGTATGTCAGATATGGGAGAACAGGAACCGAGAGGCTCTGAAGAAGAATACCATGCCAGGGAGATGCTGGATCTGAAGGTGAGTTGGTTGCTGAACTGCTGAGTCAATTTGGATGAGCAGAGTCACCGCCCAGGGAATCAGGAAGAGCTCCAATGCCAGACAGCTCACTGGACGTTTTCTCGAGGCAAAGCACCTCATAGTTTTTTGGCGAGATCTTAAATCTTAAATACTGGTGCCCCACCCAGCTGCATCTAGATGACTCATGGGGTCCTCAACCTCACATGTCTCAGCACAAAAGTAGCAAACAGGTGCTCAAGGGTTGAGATTACAGTTACAGTTAGCACATGTTCAAAGACAAAAACAGAAACATGTGCTCCGAGGCTGAGTATTATTTTACAGTTATGTACTGTTTACAATACATTATAAGTAAATTCAAGATAGACACTGCCACATGTGGTGTGGTATGATGGTATATTAAAGCAGGTAAGTACATAAACATTCTGCGCAAGTGGTAGTGCTGGTGTAAGGGTTGGTGTAGGGATTTTTGGTGAACCTAAAGGCTTGATGAAACCTCATGATTCTAGCTAGTTGAGGTCACGACACTGGATTGTCCTCCCTGCTGACATTCCTCTCTCTGATAATGGGTGTGCAAAGTAGGGTGTGGGAAGAGATTGTGCTCTACTCACAATTCTTTCAAAGCCAATAGGTGTAAATAGTAGACTCTGATAAATTACATCTCCAGTAAGACGTCTTCCCACAGTAGCAAGTGTGCATACTACAGTGTGTGCAAAGATTACCTAAATTTTGGCGCTAACCCTGAACAGTACAAAGGGGCCTATTGAAAACAATGGCCTGTCCCCTTTTAACGCCTGCTCTGAGCAGGCATTAAAAATGCTGCAAAAAATGACACAAAGAAACATTTTTAGATTCCTTTGTGCCATTTTTTAGCCCCTCTAACGGGGGACCCCCCTCCCTTGTATACATTATGCCTTGTGCAGACATAATATGGCGCAACGGGTTACAAAGTGGCACAATGCATGTAAATCTGGAGCGCCGACTTTGGCCTCGTTGGGCCACATTTGCGTTAAAAAAATGACGCTAATGTGGTGCAAGGAGATGCTAGGGGCTCTTAAATATGCCCCATAATGTGTGAGAATTAGTCTTTCGATCCATGCCTACCTCAGAAACATGGGGCTTTCCCCAAGTGACATATGATCTTTTGGCCAAGTAATAAAAATCTTTGTCCCCATCGTCACCATTCTACACAGATTCCAACCATGCATGACTAACTATCCTCCATCCATCATATACTGAAGGACTAGATTCTGCTTGATTTTCAAGTCCACTAAGAATTAATGTATTTACGTCCTGCCAGCTACTATTTCCAGAGGCAACTTCTTTTAACAAATTCTCCAAATGTATTTTCTCACATCCAGTGGCCACAATCATCATATGTGGTCAGTTTCAGTGAGTAATGGCAATAATGTCTAAAATAAAGTGTTTATTATCGTAAGTTTAATTACTGTGTTTTTTGTTCTGTAATCTCTTTTTTTCAAACCTTTAAAATTTACAAACAGGATTTTATGATTCATAGACCTCAGTCGATTGCGATCAATATGAGCTTCCTCTTTGTGAAAACGGCAGCGTTGGTTAGTGGATCACCATACAGTGATTTTTTTCTTTCCTCTCATGTCAGATAAAACAAGGTTATAGGTTTAAGAATGAAGCACTCTTTTGGGGTATAACATTTTGAGGGACTGAGGGTATTTTTCGCCTCTCTTGGAGTTTGCAGATTCAGACTGAAACTATATTGTCCCAGCCATTTTTTCCGCAGCCTGGTTCACAGGCCAGTGTCACTTGTTCCTAAAATTGCATCAGTCTTAGAAACCCGCAGCTGTTCTCACAGCCAATTTCATTCTCACACAGAAAACTCATTGCATGCCATTCAAACAAATATATTTCTGAGTCTGAAAATGCATTTCACATATTTGTGAACTATAACGCTAAACATGTGGAAGATGTGGTTAATTCAGTGTGGTTTGTAATACATAACTCTATGGGACCTATTTACAAACCTGTATTTAAAAGTGTCAGATAGCTATTTGTTTACAATTAAAAATGTCTGTGCTCCAGGCCCATTGCATTAGGGTCTAATGCTCATCAAACTGATGTTTTAGCAACACAACACAACCGCTCTACAATATTTAACATTCAAAGAGCACTGTAGAAACATTTACCTCAGACGTCTGCCCTAATACCACTCTGAGCAATATGATGTCCTCATCCACTGCAGTACTGAAGGGGATGCTTCTTGGCAAGACACACCACGCACCATAGATATCATTAGTGTAGCAGGCGCAGTGTCAAAAGGGCCCAGGGAGGTGAAGGGGGTAGTGCACCCTGATTATGTGTCTTTCTTTGCAGCTAGGAGCTATCAGGTCCCTTTTTCCATGTTTGCATTAGAACCTGCGGCGCCCTTTGCCTCCACTGCTGTGCACTGTTTCCTCATGCATCCATGGGTTAGTCAGTGCTATAAATCTAAGCCATCAAAATGCTGTTCCCACTGGACTAGTGTACTTTGGTTAATTTCGAACTGCCATTGTGTGTTGTTCAGGGGAACCCAAAGCAATAAATACATTCTTTAGATAGTGAACTAGTACATTCCAATTATCTTGTCAGCAACTCAGTTGCGAGTCAGGACAGTCATTTCGGAGCAAATATGGCAACTAATTTGCCGCTGCAATAAACCTTCCCTTAAAGGGGAGTTTCCATTGCCTCCAGCCCATGATAGGAATGCAAGATATTGTCAAGATGACAGCTAACCCTTTACCCTCACGTGTTTCTGAACAAACACTTGCAGTATCAAGACCAGCTTTGCCTTTTTTGCAAGATTAGAAAATGGACAAATGTGAGTCAATTGATGAGCCTGTTCCTGAACAAGAGGAAATTAGCGATGATAATTCATCAAATAGAAAGACAACATTTACCGTGGAAATGTAGTGTCTGAATAGGAGGCAAATGTTTTCCATATCATTCATCCATAGGTATTCATTATTTTGATTTACACATTTTAATGCTCGTGTGTGACCAAAACTGGGATCATATTTGAAAGGTTATTTTTTGTAGTACATGTTTGAGTAAAACAGTGTAGTTTACAAGACAGTTATTTGTGAATGTGTAAGTCAGTAGTTCTACATCTTCTTATCACCTCCTATTTGAGCATTTTACCTTTCAGAAAATATAATTTGAAAGAAGTCAGTGACTGTTGTTTGTTTTTATTATAGGTGGACAAAGTCGCATTATTTTCTCCTTTCCGGATTTCCATTTTCATCATCTCTTCATCAGTATAAATGATATTGCACACCTTTCCCTCGTGAGTGCCCTCTGGGAAGTTTCTGAAAGGAACATTATAAATGCTGAATGGCACCGCACTCGCTCTGCACATTCAGGCCCATATTTATACTTTTTTAGCGCCGCATTTGCTTCGTTTTTTTATGCAAAATCGGCACACACTAACAAAATACAATTGGCCCATATTTATACTTTTTGATGCAAAATCGGCGCAAACTTACAAAATACAATTGTATTTTGTAAGTTTGCGCCGATTTTGCATCAAAAAGCGGCACAAATGCAGAGCTAAAAAAGTATAAATATGGACCAATTGTGTTTTGTTAGTTTGCGCTGATTTTGCATTAAAAAAATGGCGAAAATGTGGCGCTAAAAAGTATAAATATGGGCCTCAGTTTTCACAGTTCCCACAAGGCATTTCTGCTGGAAACAACTCTACCGCAAGAAAAATCTATGCATTCAGTTTAAGCATAAGGAAAACAGGAAATTATGCAATCGTAATTTAGCCGAATAACAAAACAAAACATAACAAAAATTACACCCAGGCCAGTTTTTATTTCAATTATTTACATATTTTTGTAGTTCATGAGTGAACAAGTACACAATGATATACTCCCGAAGTTCTTTGAAAGGGTGTTACACAATTCGGACATGCATTATCAACATTTTTCAGTAAGAGTGTAACAGTGTGGCACAGGAAACCGCTTCTTACTAAGGAAATGTCTTTCTGCTGAACCTTGTCTAATATGTCCATGAAATATATTGCAATTACCTTCCAGCTGAAGTGAAAATGAAATCTAAAGTAGAGAACAGCTTACGAGAAAACTATTTGCCCTAGGTGCTGCTATAGTGTAGAAAGCGACTGACCGTTTTATATAAAATGGCACAGGAAGCAGAATTTCTCTATTTGTTCAAGAATAAAATGAAAGCTATACTTAGTTTGCTGAATTTTAGCATTTTCAGATAGTTTGGAGGTTCCTTTTTTGGAGAAATGACTAAAGAGGGATTTCAAAGGACTTCTGCGTCCATTCACCTGAATTCTGTGGCCCATATTTATACTTTTTGTCGCAAACCAGCGCACGCGCTAGTTTGGGTCATAAAACTTACTGCCGGATAATGCCATTCCTACGCACCAGGCGGGTGCCTTATTTAAGGATTGACGTTAGCCGGCGCTGCGGGCTGGAAGGAGTAAAAAAAAATTACTCAAACCAGGCAGCGCCGGCATAGGGAAAAATGGGGGTTGTGCGTCAAAAAATGGTGCAAGTCAGGATTGAGTAAAAAATCATTGCTGTAACCGGACTTGCGCCATTTTTTTATGCACAACCCCCATTGAAATGACTCCTGTCTTCAGGAGTCATGCCCCCTTGCCCAATGGTCATCCCCAGGGGACTTCTGTCCCCTGGGCATGGCCATTGAGCACAGTGGCATGTAGGGGGGCCCAAGTTAGGCCCCCCCTATGCAACTTTAAGAAAATTAAAAAATTACACTTACCTCAACTTACCTGTACTTACCTGGGATGGGTCCCCCCATTCATGGGTGTCCTCCAGGGGTGGGCGAGGGTGGCAGGGTGTGTCTCTGGGGGCAGGGAAGGGCACCTCTGGACTGCTTTCATGGTCAGAGACCATGGAAGCGAGCCCACAGGGCCCTTAATGCTTGCCCTCACCCAGGTGTTAAAAAACAGTGCACATCAGGCTGTGTGCCATTTTTTAAGGCCCGCCCCCTCCTGTGCGTCAAAATGACGTGGGAGTATAAATAAGGCGCACAGGCCTTAAAGTCATTTTTTGGACGGGAACGCTACCTTGCAAGTCATTAACGCAAGCCGGTTTCCCGCTTCTAAAAAATGACGCACACTGAGGATTTTTTTACATCCGCGGGGTCCGGTGTCATAGTATAAATATGGTGCAAGGTTTGCGCCAAATGTGCGTCAAACTTTTTGACGCACATTCAGCGCAAACAGAGTATAAATATGCCCCTCTGTGTCACAGTTGTTACTTTCCAAAAATTGGCCAAAGACTATTGTGTTAATTTTAAAGTTTCAATCCTTACGCAAAAATATCACCTGTCTGATGTGACTAAAAGACCAATGTCACTGTTGGTTTTAATGTTATTTGTTAAGGACAATGCTTTATTAGCATGAATAAACTATTACAAGGCTCGCTCATAATGACGTCATTGCTAATTTTTAGCACTAGCCTGAAGAAACGTGATAAAGGTGTGAGTGTGCATACTGCACATTCCACATCCAAATCCTTCTTAGGATAGGTCATTATCGAATTCAAACCTGCTGCTCCTTCTCCTGACGCTGAACTAAGAAGCCAGATATTTTGGATTTTGCGGACAGACAGCTTTGACCTTTGTTATTTAAAGTATAAATGGTGTGGCATATCTTTGATTACAAATGAGTATTCAAACTCCAGTATTGCAGGAGCAAGGGAAGATTTGATTTTCTTCATCTCAGAACAAGCATGGGGTCTCCCTGTCGAGAGGATCAGTGTGGAGGTCTCATGCATGTGTGTCAAATTCAGCCAGTCCTGAATTTTCCACAACAGCAAACTGCATTCTGGGACTTGTAGTTTCCTTTACCATAAGTGAGGGGTTAAAAAATGTTAACGCAAGGAAAGTACTTTCAGCTAAAAACCTGGACAAGCTGAAGGTGTAACGCAAGGAATAGGGCCACTACAAGTTATTGCTGCCTATTATGTTACCCAAGTGTTGTTAGTCAGTTACGAAAAGTGTCTAGACTGCCACCTTTTCCAGTTTCTTCTCAGGGAACTTCCACAGAGCTGTTCTTGTTGGTATTCTCTAAAATTCCCAGCACTCCTCTGTGGCCCACATGTTGTAAAATAATCAAAAACAAACACATCCAGCTAAAACTTAAACCGAGAGCTTCAATAGATCAATAAACAACGGCTAAAAGTACGTAAGGCATTTGAAATTTACATTGGAGGCGCCTCTCCACCCATTTTCCACTTTAAATTCCGTTCAGTCCATGTTTGCTCACAGCTTCCTTGCTCCCGCGGTAAGAGACACTTTATTGGCAGGAGCACGAATAATACATACAGAATGACGGATCTCTAATCAAAACCTGCTCTGATCTGAAGCCGAAGACCATCTGGGCCGTGTCACGCAGTGCAGGGGAAACCAGGCGAAATCCATTTTTTTAGAGTTTTAGTAGCCACTGTAGTGGGATAAGAGAGAGTTAGTTGGCAAAAAGCGAGTGAGCTGTGATCACAGCATCCCGGCCGCGATCACTAAGCTTTGTGGAGAGAAAGAGGTGTCTTCCAACTTTCTTCATTACGGAGGGGTCAGAGGGTAAAGTCTGGGAGCTTCCCAGGCACTTGCTCATCTCATCCACCCACCAAAGTGAAGTGCAGAGTTCTGAACACTAAACAACTGAAGATCGTTACATTAGCCAATGTGTAGTGCATTTCCGTTATATTTTAGGAGTTATTTCAACGAAAAGTACATCTTATTTTAAAAAGCGAAGTAGACAGGTTGCTATGACTTGTAATTTGTAGATAAAACTGCTTCTAATTCAGATCAGAAAGAACAGTTCACTTCTGCAAATTGCTAATTCCTCAATCACAGTTATACCTCAAGTTGTAAAAGTAGATACGCAACGCTCTGTGGGCATTACTAAAACATTGTACCTTGGTGCCTTAGTGTACAGCCTTCAAAGGCTCACTCTTGTTCTTCCGCTCGTTAAGGAAAAATCCATCTCAAATACGAGAACTCACATTGCTGCAAGAAAGGTTCAGTTTTGTTAGAAATTCACGTGTTGTATGCACGATGTTTTGGGAAATGTGCTGTTAAATGTACGTGTCGTTTCATTTTGCCAGTGATTGTGGAAGAGAAAATTGTTGATACACCCTGGTAAATATCGAATGAATATATAGAAAGGCACGGTGAACAATATGCTGCAATTTCAGTCCTGACGGCATTAATGGCAAGTCTAAGGGGGCACATTTAGGGGCATAGATATGTGAATTTGGCTCAGAGAAGGAATGCACCATATTTATGCAATACGGTGCATTCTTGTCGTACCTCCTTGCACTGGCGCCGTTTTGGCAGGTACCCTTGCACCAGTGTACAAAGATTGCATGCATGATTGTTTTTGTGCAGGAAGAGTCACCTTCCTGCACAAAAACAATCAGAGAGGGGTTTCCTCTTTCTATGAATGCAGCAAAATGCAGCACACATGGAAAGAGGAAAAAAGCGAGAAGAAATACAAATATTTCTCCTTATTATGCCTCATATCAGGAGGCGTAAGGTTTTGGTGCATCCCTCCATTTACATGATTTTGCAAATGTGGTGCAGCATCAAAATCTATGGGTGTTGCATGGGAAAACCCACCACAACATCCATGTAACGCGTACCTGGCGCAGAGTAAAGCAATGCAGCGACTTGCTCGGCCTTGTCTTACTCCTTATCTATGAGGCCATGCAAAGCTAGGCAAAGTGGCTATGTGTGGCGTCATAGATATGATTATGTAGTCTACGCCACCGGAGCATCAAAAAAGTGATTCTCTGGTTGAGTATGGGGCTCATAAATATGTCCCCAAGTTTTTTTAGACTGAACCAGTGGGCAGGTTTACTAAAGGATTGCCATGCCCTTGCATCATGCTTATGACGCAAAGAACTGAGGCTCTTAACTGGCATTTACTGTGTCATGATAAGCCTTCTTGTGTGGCTCTGCGTGGCTTAGTAAATCTAAAGTGACACAAGGCAGCATGTTGGACCTGGCCCTTTTTGCAGGGTCATCCCCAAACGTTTTGTCTCCTTCCTCCTATTTTTCTGACCTGTTTTTGTTGGCTTTAGGACTCTGTGCACTTTACCACTGCTAACCAGTGCCTATGCTCTCTGTCTAAATTGTATTGGTGATTGGTTTCTCCATGAATGGCATATTTGATTAACCGGTAAGTCCATGGTATAGTGCACCATGTGTACACAGAGCCTGTAAATCAAATGCTACTAGTGGGCTTGCAGCACTGATTCTGCCACCCACATAGGTAGCCTTGTAAACATGTCTTAAACCTGCCACCGCAGGTTCTGTGTGTGCAGTTTTAAACTGCCAGTTCGACTTTTAACATTGTAAAGGAGCTCTCCAGCCCTAGCGCCACCGTCAACATCACCCCCTCCCAAGAACTATGCGACGCCCTAGCCACCGCCTTCCACCGAGAGATCGCAGACATCCACGACAGCTTCAACACCCCTCACACCTCGGACACACCTACTCCGCCCTCCACGAACTCCACCCGCCCCAACCGCCTGACCTCCTGGACCAGCATCAACGACTATGAAACTCACAAGACCATGAATTCCATCCACTCCGGATCACCATCAGACCCCTGCCCACACCACATATTCAAAAAAGCAGACGCAGCCATCGCACCACACCTACGGAAGGTCATCAACATCTCCTTCGAAACAGCAAGATTCCCGGAAAGCTGGAAACACGCAGAAATCAAAGCTCTACTCAAAAAACCAAAGGCGGACCCCAAAGACCTGAAGAACTTCCGGCCATCTCCCTGCTCCCATTCCCGGCGAAGGTCATTGAGAAAATCGTCAACACACAACTCACCTGGTACCTCGAAGACAACAACATCCTCAACCCCTCCCAGTCCGGCTTCAGACGAAACCACAGCACCGAGACCGCCCTCCTTGCCCCAACAGATGACATCAGAAGCCATCTCAACAATGGCAAAACATCCGCCCTCATCCTCCTAGACCTGAAAATCCGCCTCCACGAAGCAGGGATCCAAGACCAGACCCTCGACTGGATCACCTCCTTCCTCTCTGGAAGAACCCAGAGAGTCCGCCTCCCCGTTCCAATCCAAAGCCACCAACATCATCTGCGGCGTACCCCAGGGCTCATCCCTCAGCCCGACGCTGTTCAACATCTACATGGCCCCCCTCGCACAAGTGGCCCATCAACAAAACCTCAACATCATCTCCTACGCCGACGACACCCAACTCATCCTCTCCCTCACCAAGGACCCATACACCGCCAAAACCAACCTCCATGAGGGCTTGAAGGCTGTCACTGACTGGATGAGAAGCAGACGGCTGAAATTGAACTCGGACAAAACAGAGGTTCTCATCCTTGGGCCCACCCCCTCCGCTTGGGACGACTTGTGGTGGCCAGCCTTGCTGTGCATCCCACCGACACCAACCGACCTCGCACAAAACCTCGGCTTCATCCTAGACTCATCCCTCTCCATGTCAAAACAAGTCAACGCCATCTCCTCTTCCTGTTACAACACCCTCCGGATGCTTCGCAGAATCTACAAATGGATCCCAGCCGAAACAAGAAAAATAGTAATTCAGGCCCTCATCAGCAGCAGGCTCGACTACAGCAATGTACTCTACGCAGGCATCCCGTCCAAACACCTGCAACGCCTCCAACGCATCCAAAACGCCTCTGCCGACTCATCCTCAACATCCCTCGCCACAGCCACATCACCCCCACCTATGACACCTACACTGGCTCCCCGTCGACAAGAGGATCACCTTCAAGTTCCTCACTCACGCACACAAAGCACTCCACAACACTGGACCAACCTCCCTGAACAGCAGGTTCAGCTTCTACACCCCCACTCGGCAATTCCGCTCCGCCAACCTCGCCCTCACCTCCATCCCCCGCATCCAGCGCAGATCCTCCAGCGGCAGATCTTTTTCTTACCTCGCCGCCAAGACCTGGAACACCCTCCCGTCTGACCTAAGACAGATCCAGGACCTGCTCACCTTCAGAAGACACCTCATCAAGACCTGGCTCTTCGAGGAGTAGCAGCACCCCCTCCCCCCCAGCTCCTTGAAACCCTCCCAGGTATGTAGAGCGCTTTATAAATAGATTGATTGATTGATTGATTGACTTGGCAAGTGTACCCATTTGCCAGGCCCAAACCTTCCCTTTTACTACATGTACATCACCCCTAAGGTAGGCCCAAGGTAGCCTCATGGGCAGGGTGCAGTGTATTTAAAAGGTAGGACATGTACTAGTGTGCTTTACATGTCCTGATAGTGAAATAATGCTCAATTCGATTTTCACTATTGCAAGACCTATCTCTCCCATGGGTTAACATGGGGAGTGCCTTTAAATATCTTTTAAGTATAGTTTCCTATTGGGAGCAGATTGAGATTTCGAGTTTGGGGTCTCTGAACTCACAATTCAACAATACATCTTTTGGTAAAGTTGATTTTTAGTTTGTCTGTTTGAAAATGCCACATTTAGAAAGTGGGAATGTTCTTCCTTAACCATTCTGTGCCTTTGCTTGGCTGCTGAATCCACATCTGGGTCAGACTGACAGCTGGGCTGTTTGTGAATTCACTCTAGACAGTGACACAAAGTGAGCTGAGGTGTGTCCTGTATATCCTGATGAGTCATCCTGGGCTAGAGTGTGGATGTGCTGATGCCTGTCCTCACACAATGCAGTCTCTGAACCCCTGGAGTGTGTCTGGAGCCAGGCCTGGGCAAAACAGTATCTAGTGGACGACAGAGACTTTCCTTTGAAGTTTGCCTAATTCAAAGGCAGGAATGAGTATAAGTAGTGGACCCAAAACCCCTGACATTCAGAACACTTATGGATCAAGAGGAACCTCTTCCAAGAAAGAAGACCTGAAGAAGTGTGAGGAGGACTACTGTCGCTTTGCTGTGTGTGCTTTGCTGGGTTGGCCTGCAGTTGCTGCTTCTGCTGTGGAGTGGACAAAGACTGGACTTTTCCTGTTTATCCTGCTTGTAAAGTTTCTCCAAGGGCTTGAAGTAGAGCTTGCCTCCTGTTGGAAGTCTCAGGGATATCAAAGACTTTGAATTCATCTGCCTACAGCACTGGAAAGTGTGTGTTTTGTGCTGCAACAGAAGAAAAACCACCACAACGCCATCAATGATGCTGCTGCCTGCACTGTGACCAGATGGTGCTGCAGGGAGCCATGCCACACTTCGCACCACAACCCTGGTCTCACTGCTGCCACCACCTGACTCCATCACTGAGCCGCTGATTAAACCGTGATCTGTGGGCCTTGCATGTTGAATCGCCTTGTTTCACAGCATAGCCTTGGTATACCCGACACGACTGCTCAATGCTGACACCGCTGCCTGCTCCATGGCCTGTGTGGAACAGAAAGTACTATCCTGCACTACAGCCCTGGTCCAAAGACGCCAGCGCCATTGACTCCAGCATCGTCAACAAACAACTCTGCCTGCACCGTGACCTATCGGCGCCACACTGGGCCCGCTCCGCATCATACCGCAGCCTTGGGCTTACTGATGACAGCACTTCAGTGACAACAACAACACTGCCTGCACTACGACCTGCAGACACTGCATGTCACACCACCTGCTTCACTCCGCAGCCCTGGTCTCACCAACGCCACAGGATGCCCTCACTGAGCCGCTGCCTGTACTGTGACCTGTGGGCACTGCACTTCGCATTGTCCTGCTTCACACGAGGCCCTGATGCCATCAATGCCAGCGTTCCTGACTTTGTCAACAAGTGGGATTTCAAGGGCCCAATGACCCCCGCACCGACCTCTGGAACCAACGCCCATCAACGCCAGCAATGCTGCACTTCACATTTCTAAGGCACTTTTGCGGGTCTTCCCAACACCGTAGCTGGCCCAAAACCTCCAGGACAGCCTGAATTGTTGGGTTTGTTATTCACAATGCTATGATTGCCCCGGATGGAGCTATTGACTTCAAGGAACTGTATTTCTAAGTAATTCTTGCAAAATTCATATCTGTATTACTGTGTGCTAGATTTTTGTCATTTTGGTCTCGTTTGATTTAGATAAATATTGGCTATTTTTCTAAGTGGTGGGGAGTCCTCTTGTGATATTTTCACTGTGTTACTCTGTGTGCTGGTGCAAATACTTTACACATTGCCTCTGAGATAAGCCTGACTGCTTGGGCCAAGCCATCAAGAGGGTGAGCAGGGGTGATCTGAGTGTGTATCTCCCTTAGCCTGACTAGAGTGAGGGTCCCTACTTGGACAGGGTGTAAACTGACTGCTAACTAGATACCCCATTTCTAACACAGCACATTTTACTGCCATGCATTGCCTTGCAGCAGGGAGGCATTCTATGGATGGGGCATGGTGTGTTTCCCCGCATTCACCCATGGTTTTTGACACAACTCCAGATTTACAAAGCTTGGGATTGCACTAAAATGGTGCACCTCCGTGGCCTCAGCATAACAAGCAGAAATATCTATTTCTTCATGTTACTTCCACTTTGAATGGATGCTGCATTCAGCAGCACACACACAAAGAGAGACAAGCTTTTCAGGATTCTTTTTGTGCAGGAAGATGTCATTTCCTGCACCATAACAAACTTGCTCGTAACACAGGCACCCTTGCAATATGGTGCAATGGTGCCTGCATTGGCACTAGGCAGCTGCAAGGGCATCAGAGTTAGGCGACACACAAAATGTGCCATAGCTTTATTGATTGGGATGCTCTTCTGCTCTCTCCCTTTCACTCAGGTCAGTGCAGCAAGTTGTCTTGCTACGTTCCGTGAAATACTGTCAAATCTGTCCTTAGCTATGCAAATGTTTGCACATTTTTACCTGCATAGGAATATTTAGTGTGTTTTGCTCTTGGTATTACTATAACCTACAAAATGAAAAATAAAAAGTTGTCTATGCATTGAACTCTTCAGTGCTCAGACCTACACGATTATAGCTGCATCTTAGTTATTGGGGAAATTACATTTGATGTATTCCAATTTTTATGATGATGCTAAGGGCACCTTCCCCCATAAGAGGCACACTATGCAGCCTCTCTGCATAGTACATAAATGCAGACAGCAGAGTCCAGTCTTTCTTCATTAGAAACACCTTTTCTTGATCTACTAGTATGTACCTTGCTTTTGCTTTTCCACTAATTTTTATGTGTATTCCTTTTTATTTTCATTTAGTGCTCAGTCGCCTCTGTACAGCGCTCTGATGCCTGAACTGGCCCGATCGGCGCTCCATAAAAATCACAAAATTGTGTTGATGGACATCAGAGCAAATGAGTGACTGAATGTGCTGCACACTCATTGTGATCCTTCTTATTTCCAAATTGTGCATTTTCATGCAGCATGACGAGTGGCTTATGCCATTTCTTCATAGTGAAATGTATACACTTTCCTACGCCTTTATTGTCACAAATAAAGTGCCGTTGCCTGTGACTGATGGATTGGGCTCTCCATTCATACCTATATGATGACATGCTTTAACATCAATTACACTTTCTGTCATACCAACATCTTTCTTTAATGGGTTCGGGACCTTCTTGACCTCTTCTAAACTCTTGCATGGCTGCCTGAGGGCTGGCTCGACTACCTACTGTATCACCCTTCAGAAGCCGCACTTCCTATACCGTCAAACTTTGCAACTCAAAGTACACTCAAATAAGGAGAATTGACAGACATCTGCAATTCCAGCAAGCACTAAAAACTTGGCGTTTCCCATCATTATAACCACAAAATACAACATATGAATTATAGAAAACGGTAAGTAGATGTTCACAGTCCTATTTCCTCCACAACTCAACATGCTTAGGAACTGCAAAGTTTGTCACCCCATGCTTGAAGGATGGTTCCGAACCACATGCACCTCAACTAACATCTCCAACACAGACACATCCAACCCCCTTTGAACAATGCATTCAGAAAAAGACGCATAGGAACCAATAAAAAAATGGAGAGCTTTGAGATATTATCATGGTAATAAAGTACTATACAAATACTCCTATACAATACCTATAATTACACAGAAATCACTATGGTAACTTGCTTTACTGTTTCTTTTGTGAGGTGTTTTGCCATTAGGCAGATTAGACCTTTGTGCACCAAACTGTTTTACAGTGTAGGGAGGACCATTTAGCCATTAGTAATGCACAGCTAGAAATAAATCTGTCAGCCTTCTGAATTAAATTACAAAGTATATATGGTCCTAGGGTTGCACTTGAAAATGAGGGTATAATTATTTTTTCGTTTTGCTTTAGCCAAGCGAATAGGCCATGAAGATTCAATGAAAAGGCTGTGGGCCTGATTTAAGAGGCCCTAGCAACACCTTAGCACCACCACTCCATCATTTTGTTTACGTTAAGGCGGCGCTAATGTGGCTTTGTACACGCGTCATGTATTCACAAAATAGCACAATGAAAGCATTGCGCCACTTTGTAAACCCTTGGACCACATTATGCCTGTGCCCGGCATAATGTATGCAAGGCCGGCGTTCCCCTGTTAGGGGGTCTGAAAAAATGGTGCAAGGAAATCTGGGAGATTTCCTAGCGCCATTCTTTTAGGCACATTTAACGCCTGCTCAGATCAGGCAATAAAAGGGGGCATGCCGTTGGATGCAATGGGCAACTATGTACTCTGCAGGAGTAGCGCCAAAATGTTGGCGCTACTCATGCAGAGTACATCAATGGCATCAGGAATTCTGATGCTATTGCCTCTTACCCTGCACCATGGTGCACCATATTTTAAATATGGAGCACACATGGTGGCAGTAGGGGGTGTAAGGGGCGCAAGGAATGTGGCGCTGCACTGAGTGCAGCACCACTTTTCGTAAATCAGCCCCAGTAGTCATTAGTCTATAGATCTTAAAAAAGAGCTATGTTGGTTGGTAGAGTAGAAGGCCTCATTTACGGGGCCCATGGTGTAGTGTGGCGCAGCAAGTGTCTTGCTATGTCGTCCTGCACCACCGGGAAAGAGCAGAAATGCACGATATTTACAAGATACAGCACAATTCTGTCCTCTCCCTCTTTGCTGGCACACAAATTGCTGCCTGGCACCAATGCAGGCACCCTTGCACTAAAGATGCAGAATGCAAAAAATGGGGAGAAATGTAGATATTTCTCCCATTTGCATCATTCTTATGCCACCCCTTAGGTGACTTAGACATCTGATGCATTCCCAGACTTGTAAATCTGCCAATACCTCAAATTCCTTCCGGTTCCATGGGTGTTGTGTGGGAACGCCCCAAGCAACACCCATGAAAAACCCCTTTCACACATTGTTATGCATGAAAGGGGTCCATATTTGCAAGGCCATGAAAAGCCACACAAGATGGCATTGCGTGGCTTTGTAAATATGGGATGGCACACTGCACCACCAAAGTGTAAAAAAAAAAATGCTGCTCCGGTGGCGCAGTGCACCGCTAGGGCCTCGTAAATGAGGCCCAGAGTTTGTGAGATGGTGGGATGGTGGTCCAATGTTCACAGCCACAGCAGGGAAAGTTTAGGCTAAGAGTGTTACTTTTAATGACATGGGACATAAAGAGGAAATAAAAAGTTGTTGGATTTTTTCACTGAGGATTTAAAGCCCAAATTTATACTTTTTTTTGCGCCGCATTTGCGTGGTTTTTTGACGCAAAATTGGCGCAAACGTACAAAATACCATTGTATTTTCTAAGTTTGCGCCGATTTCGTGTCAAAAAACGACGCAAATGTGGCGCTAAAAAAGTATAAATATGGGCCTAAGTTTTTTAACTTGATTGTTGTAGGGTCCATGGTTTAGGCTCAAATGTATGATATGCAATAGTTTTAAATGGGAACTTGCTTCAACACGCTCAACTCACTCGGAGATCTGGATGCTGCCTTTCAGTGATTTAAGTGCTGCTTCTCCTTGTAAGAAACTATGCACTTTCTTCCTTCCCTAGATGATATTCAAACACCTAACAGGGTGACACCATGGTCACACTTCTTTCTTCTTTTTCATGGTTAAACTTGCCCTTGATGCTTGCCTTACCTGTTTCAAATGCAGAGCCATTTTAGCTGTTTCAAAAATAGTAAAGTAAATCCTAGCCTTAACTGTCTTAGTTTTCTTTTAACACATAAAATAATTAATGAGATCATAAATGTGAAAATGGAATGATTGAATGTAGACTTATAGCCCAATGCTGAGGGCTATACCTTTTGTGAAAGTCCTTGAACCCAAGTTAAAGTTATAGGCCCAAGCCACAGGTGATAGACTATAATAGGGGAGACGGCATTGAACACCTGGCATTGCCTGAGGCAGAAGGGCCATAAGGGTATTAGAACATTCCACCAACAAATGGTAGAGTGTCCTAATTAAAAATGGGGAAACATGAAAACAAACATTGGAATGATGGGGCTTCAGGCTTATACCAGCCGTTACAGGTCCAGAGCTACTTAATAATCTTCAATGGAGTGCTCAATATTCAAATGTTGTAATATACCTTAACCTCTGCTTTTCTAGCTCTTCCAGCTTTTTTCTCACTTTATCACTTGATACAAGACCACACATATGCAAATCAGTTTTGGCCTTGTTTCAATCCAGCCTGCTCTACTATGCTACCTCCCTGCAGCATGGGAACACAGGCAATACAAGCAATGTTCTATGTTTTGTGCTACAGGTGTTGTTCAAAGTTATATTCCCTGAAACTCAGTAATTAATTAAGAGGACCCCTAAAATGTTAAGTACTTGTAGAGCCTCTACTCAACACCTCGTTACTATGGCAAAGGTAGCAAGCAATTCTTCAAAGAAATTCAAGTTATGTTCAAGCAGTACCAGCAATTCTGAAGTCAAGAAAATAACTGAATACAATTTTCAAACCAATTTAGATATATATAGAGAACGATTTAATAACCAAAAAAATGAAAATCGAATGAAGGGAAGTGGAGATATTAATTGAAACATTTGAAAGCAAAAAGGCAATTCATGGTTGACTTGGATCGAAGAATGATTTCAGTCTGACCACAATGGAGCTCATTTTGGATGCACCAATCTAGTTGCCCTAGTTTTCATCTTTGGATTCAATCTGCATTTTGAAGTTCAAAGTCTTCGAGCTGGTGCAAGGCAGAAGCTGGGGTGTGTCCCTCAAAGAGATATAAACCCTTGCCTTCCCACCGAAACTGTTGGGATTGGTGCCAAGAGCGCTGAGCAGGACAAAGTTGGATTATGTAGCTGCGGACTTCAATTTGCCACTGGAATATATTTTCTGCCTCATCCCAGTCCAAGGTTTACATTGTTTCTCAAAATCTCCAGTGATGCAAGAATAGGAGCTGCAGCTGAGCAGGGCTCTACAAGAACAAGTAGCTTTACTATAAGGTCCAGATGAGCAACTTTTCAGTGCAGCAAAATCTCCATGCATGACACATCTGATTTTCTTGTCCTCCAAGGGTGCACCTTCCCTGGGGAAGCTTCAGCACCTTTTCTGGTACTCTAGAGATGGAAAAATGTATGAGTACTTCTTTCCTCCAAATGTTGTGACAGCTCCTCTTGGCTTCCATTGGAGGAGGTATCTGTGTCTGAACTGTCCCCTCCAGTCTCCGTCGTGGTGGTCCCCTTGCCCTCCGTCCCACTGGTGCCCTCACCGTCGGTGGACTCTGTCTCCTGGCTCCTTTGGGATGCAGCTCCCTCAGTCGCCAGTGCCTCTGCTCCTCCTCCAGATGATGCTAATGCACATAAGGACAGGGTGCCAAAACAAAAAGGGGGTGAAGAGAGAAAGGATACACTTGGTCAAAGGCTGCACCAGCACCACCGTTGGCGTACACACCACAGTCACACACAGGGAATGGCCCTAAGCACTATGCAATGTACTACCAGTTATAATGCTAGCCACCAAGGCATGGGGAGGGGCACATACCGCCACATGCAGAACATCTGGGATCCACACAGCCCTGACCAGTTGTGGATGCCTACAAGCTAGGTAGTAGGATTATCACTTCAGAACCCTACCCAACAGGGGACCAACTCTGCAATGTCAGGCCTGGCCTAGGAGCACCCACTGACACACATCTTCCACCTGGGTACCCCCCTACCATGTGTAAGTTGTGATGATGGGCACTGTACTCACCCCCTTGTGGCTGCTGTGATGCCCTCAAGCGCCTCTCCAGCTCCGGATACGCCACTGCCAGTATGCAGGCCACCCGTAGGGTCTAGGTTCAACAGGCATCCCTTCCTTGTTGGGAGGCCATCCCCAGCTGGGCTTCCGCAGCCTTCCGTGCCCAGCGTCTCAGGTCCTCCCACCCTCTGCAACAGTGGGTGCTCTGCATGCCATAGACCCCCAGGGTCCGCACGTCCTTGGCAATGGCACACCATATACCCATCTTTTGAAGGGCACTGACCTGCAGAGAAATACACAGGGGAAATGGTATCAGTCACACAGTCCTGCCTGTTACACTTGTGGCCCACCATACCCCTTCACATCGCCATTTGCACACACAGGGCCCAGCACACAGGCTGCACGCCACCCAGGGGACATCCACCCACCCCCCCTACGCGAATGCATTCATGCCACATGCATTGTTCTCACAGTGTACTCACCTGTTGGTCTGGAGGCCCATACAGCAGTACGTACTGGGGTAGGACCCCCATCCACCAGTCGCTCTAACTCTGCTGATGTGAAGGCAGGTGTCCTTTCCCCAGTCACACGAGCCATGGTAGGTTCAAGACATGGGACACAACAGCACATGCAGTGTAGGTCCTCTCCTGTTGAAGGTCAGGAAACGAGTGAGGAATCAGATAGAAAATGGCGGTCACGTCCCCGGCGGTGCATACCGTCACCACCAGCGTAGATCACCGTTGGCCACTGTACCCCATAGGGCCCAATAATAACCAATGAGGAGTTGCACGGCGGTTCCCGACCGCCTCCAGCAACGGTGCACAACATCAGTGGAATTACCTCACTTCCACCTGTCCCTCCACACAGGACAGGCAGACACCATTTCGGGGGGGGGGGCAGGCCCTGGATAATAACTGCATCACAGTTCAAAATAGGACAAACAAGACATATACCACTTATACATTACAAATTAACATCATGTATTGTACTGTTGTGGCTACGATGTTCAGTTTGTGACTGGCTCCTCACTCTTTTGTCCCTTAGACTGTGGATGAATAGGAGGGGGAGACATACCCCTGTGTACAGACCCCTGGTGGACTTGACAACAATGGAGGACAGGCACATTATCTTCACCTATAGACTTGACAGGGCCACAATCACGGAGCTGTGTGCCCAACTGGAGCCTAACCTGATATCTGCTATCCATCACCCCACTGGGATTCCCCCTATGGTGCAAGTCCTATCTGTGTTCCATTTCTTGGCAACTGGTTCTTTCCAAGTGACATTGGGCTTGGCAGCAGGAATGTCACAGCCAATGTTCTCAATAGTGCTGACAATAGTGTTGACTGCCCTGATTAAACACATGTCCAGCGACATTGTTTTCCCCCAGGTGGAGGGTTTGGCCACAGTGAAGGTTGACTTCTATGCAATGGGACATATTCCCAACATCATTGGGGCAATTGATGTAACACATATTACATTTGTCCCCCCCCAGCAAAATGAACAGGTGTTCTGAAATCAAAAGAGTTTTCACTCCATGAATGTCCAGATGGTGTGTGGGTATGATGTGGGCCATATAGGATAGTGTGTGCCTGAATGTTGTCCCTCGATATTTGCAGGTGACTGTGGTTACCCAAACCTCTCAAGGTCACTGATCCCTGTGAGGAATCCCAGGACAAGGGCAGAAGAACGTTACAATGAGGCACATGGGCAAACAAGAAGGATTATTGAATGTACCTTTGGCCTCCTGAAGGCAAGGTTCAGGTGCCTCCATCTAACAGGTGGATCCCTGTGCTACTCACCCAACAAGATCTGCCAGATAATCGTGGCATGCTGCATGTTGCACAACCTTGCCTTAAGACGCCATGTGCCTTTTCTGCAGGAGGAGGAGGCTGGAGTTGGCCGTGTGGCAGCAGTGGACCCTGTGGACAGCGAGGATGAGGAGGCAGAGGATAAGGACAACAGAACTGCAGTGATTTGACAATACTTCCAATGACACACAGGTAAGACAGTGTTACTTCACATTTCATTGTCATTTTTTTGATTATCTTTGGGAATGGCATGCTGTTATTTCCCACTTCTATGCCCACTCACTGTACCCTTTGGCAACTCATCTTGCAGATGTTGGTGCCCCACAATCACTCCTGGTGTGATCACTGCAGCCAACTACAGGTCTTTCCTATGTGAACACTCCTGTACAGTTGAATTGCAATGATTGAACCTGGTTAAACAAATTCATACTTAAAACATTTGACATACTCCATACTTGTATTTTTTCAAAGGGTGTTTATTGAAGTGCTAGGAAGAAGAGGGGCAAGTGCATTGGGATGGGGTGATGATGGAGAAAAGTCCAGGGTATTGTTCCAGTCTATTGTTAGCACAGGTGCATTGTCCAATGGGACATTGGAAGGGGAGCAATGGCAGTTCAAGGTGGACAGGATGACTGAGTGTGACACAAGGGTGACAATCAGGAGAGTCTAATTTCATGGCGGGGGTCTTGGCAAAAGTGTCTGGCTTCTGCATGGATCGCAGGGAATGTTTGCAGGGTGGTTCATCTTCTGCAGGGGGAGGAGTGATGGTGGCCTGTTGGTCCTGTGGCGGTGCCCCCTGTCCACTAGCGGCAGCGGAGGTGGAAGGCAGTTCAGTTGTCTGGCTAGTGGCAGTGGCCCGCTGTTGTGAGACTGCCTTCCTCATAATGTTGGCCAAGTCCACCAGCACCTCTGCAATGGAGACCAGGGTGGTGTTGATGGCCTGCAAGTCCTCCCTGATCCCCTGGTCCTGTCACTCCTGCAGCCGCCTGTTCTCCTGCATGTTGTTCAGGATCTGTCCCAGCATATCCTGGGAATGGTGGTAGGCTCTCAGGATCTCTGCAAGTGCCTCTTGGCGAGTCGGTTCCCTGGGCCTGTCCTCTCCCCGGTGCACAGCAGTCCTCCCAGTTTCCCTGTTGTCCTGTTCCTCTGTCCCCTGAACCGTGTACCCACTGACCCCAGGTCCCTGATTGCCTTGGGTTTGAGGTGTTCTCTGGGGTCCCTGTAGTGTTGGACACACTGCTGATTGACGTGTCCTGGGGACAGAGGTATTGGTACGCTGGTTGGGTGCTGTGGTGGTGTTTCCAGATGGGGGAGGCTCTGTGGTGGTGTGTGACTGGGCCTGGGTAACCGGCTGTCCAGAGGTCCCTGATGGGCCAGGTTGGTCATCCAGATCCATGTGACCAGAGTTGCTGTCATCACAGTGGGCCTCTTCAGTTGGGGGATTGGATAGTGCTGGCTCCTCTTCACCGCTGGCATCGGCTGGGGTACATGTGGGGATGTAAATGCAGTGTTATTGTTTCTGTGTGTACATATTGTGCACCAGTGGGTTGCCCTCTTTGGTTGTATTTGCCCTGGCAACTTTCACTTGTTTATGTTGGTGTATGGTGGGATGAATAGTACTCTCTAGTGTGCATGCTTTAGTGATAGGTGTCCATGCAGATCTGTGAGTGGTATCCATGCATTGGTATGGCACGCAGGGCTTGGCATTGGGATGAATGAGATGTGATGGGGGGTGTGGGAGGTGGTGGAGTGATGGGACTGAGGGTGAGGGTGGGGGTATGTGATGGCATGCAGGTAGGGGGGTGATAATACTATATAGTTGACTTACCAGAGTCCAGACCTCCTGCTACTCCGGCCAGGCCCTCAGGATGCATGATTGCCAAGACTTGCTCCTCCCATGCTGTTAGTTGTGGGGGAGGAGGTGGGGGTCCACCGCCAGTCCTCTGTGGAGCGAGTTGGTGCCTTGCTGCAATGGAACACACCTTCCCCGTAAGTCATTCTACCTCTTCCTGATGTCGTCCCTTGTTCTAGGATGCTGTGCCACATCGTTGACCCTGTCCACGATCCTCCGCCACAGCTCCATCTTCCTAGCAATGGATATCTGCTGCACCTGTGCTCCAAATAGCTGAGGCTCTACCCTGATGATTTCCTCCACCACGACCCTTAGCTCCTCCTCTGAAAATCTGGGGTGTCTTTGTGGTGCCATGGGTGTTGTGTGAGTTGTGTAGGTGAGGGTGCATAGGGTGATGTGTGGGTGTGTGTGTTGTGGGGTGCGTGGGTTGTGTTGAGGTGTAGGTGGTGTGTGGCTCTGGTTGTGTGTGTGCTCTTGCTGTCTCTTCCTGTTGGCAATGCTTTGTAGTCGTAAAGGGTTGTGGGTAATGTGGGTGTGTGTTTTATAATGGTGTGGGTGTGGTGTGTGTATAGGTGTCAGGTGTCTGTTATTTAAATTATCCTATGTAGTGTTGTTTTGTATGTGCATGTGTATTTTGAGCGCTGCAGTATGTACCGCCAATGGTTTACTGCGATTGAATGTCTGCTGTGGTAATTTGTGGGTCATTATGTGATGGGCGTTGTTCTGTTGGCGTAACTGTGTCGGTTTGGATACTCCAAGATTATCACTGATCTATGGTGTGGCGGACTTGTGTCTGTGGTTGTATAGTGACAGATTGGTGTGTGTGTCATAAAATGGTGAACAGATATCTGCCGCCGCCTCGGTATGTTGATGGCAGTCAGCATGGCAGTAAGTGGGATTTACCACCAATGTCATAAGGAGGGCAATAATGATTGCAGGGTAATATTCCCAAGGAAAAAAAAACACTTAGAACTGACGCAGTGAAATTTATGTTTTTTCACTGCGCCACTCTACAAACTCACTGCATCAAAATTTTAATGCCGGCTCAGACCAGGCATAAAATTGATGCAGGCCTTTTCCCAATGGGACTCTTCTTGCATTGTTGGAGTTGCATCAGTTTAATGATGCAACTCGAGCAATGCATCACCTTAGCACCAACAGATGCATCAGAATTTCTGATGCATCTATGAAAATGTGAGGCATGGAGCTCTGCATTGTGAATACAGTGCATTTATGGTGTCATTAGGAGAAGTGACTCAGGTGCAAGAAATCTGACACATCAATGACAATGCATCATTGATGCTTCTCATAAGCCCTAACCATTAACTTGTATAGAATGTCTGAGTGGGGCAAAATGCAAACTGGTTTTAAACCAAATTTTTCTCAGGTAGTACAAAGTCCAGTTTTCGAAAGTTATGTTTACATTACAATTATTCAAAATCTAAATCTAAGAGGAATATAGTTTTGAGTCATTTGTTAATATTTTCCTGAGCAATAGTATAAAATAAGAGTTTTGTTTAAACATAGCCTCTTCATGGAAACCCTAGCCTTACCTACATGCTGAAAATATAAAAAAACAACCTTAGGGTAATTTCAACGTGAGGGCATGCTATTCTCAAAATGTAGCATGCAGCATTTTTGTATTGTGCACACAGTCCTAGCAACACTTTAGGGATGACTCACCTAAAACATAAATATAGAATCCCTAAATGACAAATGCATTTTTCCCTGTCATGTGTCGCTACAGTCATTTTAAATTGCAGCCCAGCTGGGGCATAACTGTGCTCTTGCCAGCCATAGATTTTCATTACATATGTGGGTAGTGTAAAATCATTCTCCAGCCCACTTATGACATTTAACTTCCATTGCATTGGTGCATTTCCTGAGCCACCAGCCATAGTCTTGTAGGAAAATTAAATAAGCCAATTAGTTAACTCAATGCACAGGACATGGTTTTAGGGGAAAGTACAGGCACTGTTTCAGAGGTGTAGGGAGTATACTATGGACCCTGGTGCAAGGAACAAAATGGACCCTCTGACTGCTGTTTGAACTGTCAAATATAGCAGTAATCTTGAATCAGTGGGCCCTCAGTGTTCTGTGCCACAGTGCCTCTGCATCCGCTTTACCAATGAAAGCTACACCCCTGCACTGGTTAGAAGTGGCACAGCACACAGAGTCCTAAAGCCAGCAATACCATTGAGGAAAAAGTGTGTGTTTGATGGGGGTAGAAACATGAACAAATATTCTAACTTACAAATGTGCTACCAGGTCACTTTAGTCTATAGCTTTAGAAGTGAATATTCTCCTGTATTGTCCCAACTTTTCATTTCAGATTAATTGAGCCATTATTATATACAGAAGAATTACTTGTGACGCAACCAGTTTTTAGGGATCTCAAATGCACCTAGAAACAATCTGACAGTGATGGGAGTGGAATTTCAAAATGAGGCTGCCATTTTTCTGTTCTTAAATATTTAAAACTCTACCAAATTTGTAGGTTCTCACAGTTTAAAAGTATGTTTTTAACAAGGCTTAGTGATAATGGTGAAATTGAACTTTCTTACCTTCTCCCACTCTTCTCTTAAAAAATATATTTAGACCATGTTTAAACACATAGGGAAATATTTATACCCCATTTGCGCCAAATGTGCGCAATTTGTTTTACACAAATTCAGCAAAAAGCTAACTCTGTATTTATATTTTGACGTTAGACCCGTCTAACGTCAAAATATTGGAGTTTGCACCATTTTTTACATGCGCAAACCTACCTTGCATCAATGAGATGCAAGGTAGGCGTTCCCATCTAAAAAATGGTGCTAACCCCATAGTACCATTTTTATTCCCCTGTGCTAAAATGACGCACAGGTGGGAAGAGGGTCTAAATAATGGTGCAAAGCTTGATTTGCACCATTATTTAAAGCCTTGGTCAGACCAGGCATTAAGGGACCTGTGGATCCATTTCCACAGGTGCCCCCTCAAGCCGGAGGAACACCGCTATAGGTAAGTAATTTGTCTTTTAATTAAAGTGCCATCGGGGCCCCAACTTGGGGCACCGTGCATGGCACAGAATGCAATGGCAATGCCCAGGGGACACTGGTCCCTTGTGCTGGCCATTGGGGTGGTGTGGATGACTCCTGTTTTTTCTAAGACAGGAGTCATGTGGTATGGATGGTTTTGAAACAGAAGATGACGCTAGGCTGATTAGAGTCATCATTTTTTACTCTAACCAGGCTAGCGTCAATGTTTTGGTGCAAAACCCCCTTCTCCCATACCGCCAGCCCGACCCGGCTAATGTCATTTTTTTTAATGCTAGCCCACCCTTTGCACCGGCTTGCGACATTCCATAAATATGGCACCCAACTGGTGCTCAAGAATGGCGCAAGCCGGTGCTAAACGTTTTGGTGCAAAACTGCATTAGTGCAGTTTTGCATCAAAAAATATAAATATTCCCCATAGTCCACTTTTTAGTCTACAAGCACTGCAACTACTTGTGATAACAAGTGGAACATTAGCCTTGTCATGCTAGATTTTTTATTTAGCACTACATTCAACTATTCCTTGACTTCTTGTCTTATTGCATACCATTGCCCACTGATTAAGAGTTTTCCTAAATACAACATCTCTAATGGTGGGGCTGTTACACTTTCTGTAGTTCATGCAAGCATGGCCAGAGGATCCCATGTTTCAATTAGAGGGTATGTGAGTGTCTTTCGGTATGGGGTACACAAAGTTTTCAGCTGTTTGTGAGTTTCACCAATGGTAAAGGTTCAAAAGGAAGTTTGGGCTTTGTATTCCTTCACTAACCCATGTGACTGTGCTCAATGCTTTTTAATTTGAGTTAAGATGTGCTTATTAGTGTCCTGCCATCCTCAGAGGGCAAATCTTTGTCTGTTTTAGACTTTTCCAAACCACAAAGGGGGAACTAGGACTTGCAACATTTAACAAACTATGCAAGGGTGTGTATGGATCTTTCCATTTGTACTATGTTTTCATGTTCTTAGTAGGGAGAATTTTGTCTACCATCTGCAGTGTCTTTGAGTTCCCGGGTCAGTGTAAGATTCTCCTTCCCCTTACATTATTTCATGCTGTTGGAGTTAGAGATGCCCACTCACGTGGTCCTCTCAATCTACTGTAATTTACGGTTCTGTACAGTAGGAATGGTATCAACTACAGTGTTATTTAATCAGGAACAAGTAGGGTAGAGGACAGTGGTACTCAGGCATTGAGGAGCATATTTATACTCTGTTTGCGCTAAAATAGCATCGTTTTTTTTACACTATTTCAGCGTAAACTTAACTCCATATATATATTTTGACGCTAGACCCGTTAGCGTCAAAATATTGGAGTTAAAGTCATTTCTTGCCTGAGGAAAACTACCTTGCGTCAATGAGATGCAAGGTAGGAGTTCCTGGGCAAAAATGACTCTAAGGCCCTTGGCCTTATTTATCCTCCCATGCAGAAATTGTGCACGGGAGGAAGACGGGCCTAAATAATGGTGCTAAGCTTGCTTAGCGCCATTATTTAACACCTGAGTGAGGCCAGGCGTTAGGGGACCTGTGGGCTTATTTCCATGGTGGAACACCATGGAATGAGTCCGCAGGTGCACTCCCTAAGGACACCCCAACCCACACCAGAGGGACAGCGGAGGATGGGGGACCCCATTCCCGGTAAGTACAGGTAAGTAGAGGTAAGTATTTACCTTTTTCTTTTAAAATGCCCCAGGGTGCCCAGCTATGGGCCCCCATACATGGCCAAGGTACAATGGCCATGCCCAGGGGACCCTTGTCCCCTGTGCTGTCCATTGGGGTGGTGGGCATGACTCCTGCCTTTTGTAAAATGATGCTAATCTGGTCATAGTCATTTTTTTTACTCTAACCAGCCTAACCTCATTTTTTGGTGGTAAACACTCATCTCCCATACCGCCACCCCCACCCGGCTGACGTAAAACAAATTTACGCTAGCCCACCATTTTGCACCAGATTGCGCCATTCCTTAAATAAGGCGCCTGGCTGGCATCCTCGAATGGTGCAAGCCGGCGCTATACTTTTTTACCCAAACCTGTGTTAAAATCAAAAAGTATCAGGGCCTTAGTGATTAAGACAGGCAGGTGGAGATGCAGGTGTTATTTATCCCAGGATGGACAGAGGGATCTGAGCAAGTTAGCACATGTTAATAGAAATTTATAGAAAGGAGAGAGGAAAAATGCAATGTAAGATATCTAAGCCAAGGGTACTCTAGTCAATGTGATCATACTGGACAGTATGATTGTTGAGTGTGTTGACTAATAAAAGCTGGGAAAAGCAATTTCCTAGAATGAACCCATTGTAATGGTGGAAGGAGTTACCCATTGAGAAGGCCACATGGAGGAGGTGTAGGGAGCAGCCCTTGAATAGAAAGTGCGGCATTTCTTCAACTTTAAGGTAGAACTTGCATTATTATAGAATAATGCACAGGGGGATCTGATAAGGATCAAAATCCACTCTGAGTATCAGATGTGCATCAAGGGGTAGGATGAGAAAGTAGAGGATCACTTAAGCCTTTCTTGTTCAAAAGTGATTGTGACGGGCCGGCACAATGCGGCCCATTCACAAACCCGACTTATGCTGGCGCTGTTGTGAATACCCTGGTTCCTCACGTCGAGGCAGCAAATCAGGAATCTCTTCCGGCAGCAGAGGAGGAGCCAGGAAGTTGCTGCACGGGACGGGGAGAAGCTAAAAAGCCAGCGGCCGAGAAGACGGGATCGCGCACCAGAGGAGTGAGGAGCAGCAGCGCGGAAAAAGAAGACGGCGACAACCAACGAAAGTCAACAGGAGAAGAAGAGTCGAACGGCGGACCCAAGACCCCGGCGTTCCAGGAAACGTAAAGCGAGTCCACCGGCCACGCTTCAGGAGAAGCGTGGCAACCACCGGTGCGTCTTGGGAACAAACTCGGGGAGCAAGGGTGGTTGGGTGGGGAAAGGGGAAGGAGAGGCACATGGAAGTTGGAAACCGGGTAGAAAAATAAGGGAAGGAAAACAGATATAAACATTCAGGGAAAAGAAAAGGGCAGAGTCACCTACACTACGTCCGCACCTGCAAATAGTAGAGGATAAAAAAAAAGAAGAAAAAGAAAAGAAACCCAGCTAAAAGGGAAACCCGACAGAAGTTATAAAAACAGAAAGACACAAAGTAATACAAAGAAGAGACAGTAGAGGAGAAGAAATAGGAGAAGGAACCACCGATAGAGAGTGCTTCCAGGGAGTCAGAGGGTGAAATGGCAATACTCATCTATTGATAGAAGTGGAAGAGAAAAGGAGAAAAAAAAAAAGAAATTAGAACAAGAGGGAGAGAAAAGTCCTACAATACGACTAAGGAGAAAGAAAAGCAGGGTAGGGAAAGAAAAGAGCCAGAAGATGAAAGAAAAGGAACTTACCGGTACCTTCTCTTGTTCTTTTCTTACATGCACTTCCTGGGAGCCCTACAAGAAAGAAAACCAGAGTAGAGGTGAAAAGCCAGAAGAAGGACACTGAAAGAAGAAACGGCACAAGAAAATCCATTATATGTCACGCCAAATATTTCTAAATCCAATAAAGTACACCTAAAATATCAATCAACCCTACCTCTTCATGTCGTCCTGGACCCCGGCCTGTCACAGTGATTAAAATCACGTGTCCCCAAGTCACTTCTCTTAATCAAATGAGTGCCTGTGCATTTTAGGAGCAGGATGATGTAGATATGTAGAGAATGGGAAAGAGACAACAGTTCCCGCCAACAGAGAGCAGAATAAAAAATGCTACGGTGAAAACAGCCCACTTAGCAATGCAGAGTGGACATCAACTTTAAAAAATATTTAAAGATATCTGAGTACAGACGTTCAGATTAGACATTTGTAGTTGATCTAGGCCACTAAAATGTCCATTTTATTATGATACATTTTCTGACTCCTAAGACTCTTCAACATATAAGTAGAATGTAGGTGACAAGAAGTGTAATGACAGGTTGCAGTTGAAGCACATCCTGTGAGTATTTAGACTAGACTATGTTATATGATGTCACATTAGCTTTGTCTAGAACATAGACACATTTTATAAAGGAGAAGGAGCATAGGGCCAGATGTAGCAATCTTCGAATTTGCGATTCGGAAATTACGAGTCCGTGCGACTCGCAATTTCCGAATCGCAAATTCGGATGCAGAACGGTGTCTCAGACACCATCTGCGAATCGCTATGGGGTCGCAAAGACCCACCTCATTAATGTTAATGAGGTGGGTCGCATTTTGGTTTCGTTTTTTCAGAGTAGGCAGTGGTCCATTGGACCACTGCCTGCTCTGAAAAAACATTTATGGCAACATTCACAAAGGGGAAGGGGTCCCATGAGGACCCCTTCCCCTTTGCGAATGGGTTACCACCAGTGTGACACTGGTGGTAACTGCGAATTGCTTTGCGACCGAGTTTACGGTCACAAAGCAATTTAGCATCGCGGTGCGAGTCGCAAATAGGAAGGGGACACCCCTTCCTATTTGCGAGTCACATTCACATTTTGCGAGTCAGTACCGACTCGCAAAATGTGAATGAGCATTGCGATGTGCATTTTGCATGGCGCAAACTGCAATTTTCGTAGTATGCGCCATGCAAAATGCTACCTACACCTGGCCCTTAATTCTTTGTGAGAAGCCCTATAAGTCAGGGAATGCATCTAACATTTTTATCTTCTATACTAACTAGAATGATATACTTCATGCATTGATATGCTTGATCATGGATGCCAATGTGCCCAACTGTTGTTGGTGTTATGAGTGTTATGGCTGCCAGTATCAAAAGTTACAGGTAGCGAACCCTGAGCCATGGCACAGCCACCATCTACTTCATGCCTCTGGGTATCTAAATTGTACGCCCACCAATGTCATCGCCAATATCTTCACCTGTGTTTTTGTAAGACCAGCAGGACCTGACACATAGCAGTCATCAGTAATGGTACTTTGCCTAGTATACATTGTTGCTGGCTGAGACCTACACAGAACTGTGGTTTGGTACACGTTGGGTTGAGCATGTATTCATGTAAGCATTGGTTGAAAACATAATTTCCCAGAAGCCTTTTGCCTACTATGCATGGACCTCTGCAAACCACTCTTGAAAACAATGACAGGCAAGTGGAGCATTATGAAAACATCAGGGCTCATAATATGATAAGTGTACTCTTTCCCTGTTTGCGCCATGGCGCACCTTCACACTGGTGCGCAGTGCACAAGCAAGGAAAAAAGCATCCTATTATTTTGAATGAGATGCCATCAAGGTAGCTGTGAACTTGTGCTGCCGTAGGGGCAGTGCATTCAAGTGAAATATGGAGCGGCTGCTTTAATGCCACTCTGTGTTTCTCAATGCAGGTGGCAACCCACCTGAAATTTCACAAAGGATTAGAGATCCCCTTGCAGGCGAGTGCATTGTGTGACTGCACCCGCCTGCAAAGGGAAGTCTTGGGGGTCCATGAGACCCCCTTTCATTCCTCGGGAGGGGTGTTGACCCGGGGCGCACCAACAGTGTGTCATCTTTTTGAGGCACACTGTCAGTGCACCTACTGACACCTTCTTTGCCCTTGCACCTGCATGCAAATGATGAAACTCCCTCTTGGGATAGTGCAGACTCTACATGTGCTCCAGTGCTATCAGACAAGTGTCTGCGGCCCCTTCTGTAATACTAAAGTGTCCTGGGGGTGCACCATGTGGGCATAACTGCCTGTTGCACCCCCAGGCACTTTCTGTAATAAGACCACAGTAAGTTCATCCTTTGCTGATAGTCAACTTTCTGTGAAATCAAATGAGTTGTCTTGCTTTTGTCCTGCACTACCTAGTACTCAAGTTTAGTTTGCATCCCATTGAAGGAATATCTACTGTGTGTTGCCTTCCAGAAGGTCACAATATAGGTAGGTATAACCAAGGGCATTCGGTGTAAGTTAGCCACATACTTTTTTGTACACTAGAATCTATTATTTATGGACTTGTGAGGCTCATTGTTCAAGAAGTCTGATACTATAGACTTAGGGAGCATTTCCATTAGATTATTGTTGTGTTTCTTCTGCTGATTTAACCTGCATAACCTGCTGGATGTTGTCCTGCATTGACTTTTGCTGCCAGGGTTCATGTATGACCTGAGCAAGCCTTCAAAATGCACATTACTCTACATGACGTTATTTTTAGTAAAGTTACATGTTAATTGATATGTAGCCATTTCTCAACACAGACACATGTCAAGGTGACATCTTTATTCATAGGTGTACTATTATGTAAAATCATTAAACTGAAAGCCGTTTTGGAACCCGAGCACAATCATCTCAATTCGCAAACAGAAAAGTCATGCATGGAAGCGCAGAAGAGCTGACACTATGTTCCAACTTGTTACACAGGTAAATAACAAGTGAGGGTACAGCCCTCACTGTCCTAGGGTTGGTCTGTTTGCAAATTGAGGCGATGTTTCATGAATAGCGACTGTATATTTTTAGCTGTGTACACATGACAGCCATTTTTGGTTGTAAGTGCCTATTTCAGTCTTGCAGCTTTTTGCACAAATTGGTTCACATGAGCACTGTGCCACCACACTTTTCTACTCAGACCACTTTAAGGATGGTTTAATATCTTCTGCCCATAAGTTTGCTTTGTCTTTATACACCAATTAATGTAATACAATTGTATTATATCAACTATATTGCTTTCACTTTTATTGTCAGTTTGTATGTAGATTTGTATTGCATCAGGTAGTCCAACTACCTTCTCTGCAGTTTTTCTGATGCTCATAGTGTCTTCTGGGATTCAGTTGATTTCTCCCCATAAATACAAAAATCCTGTATATAGTAGCAGAAGGAATCACTGTTTCCATTTCATATTTATGCCCACGTTCCCAGTGTTAATAAGCTAAGTTATGCCTTTTTATTGTACTCACAGCTAGGGCAGACTTCATTGACAGTGTGGAAAGATATGCTGGCATTTCGTGCATAGAATTTGACTTTGCCGACCTATAACTTGCATCACACAGTGTGGAAAGTTATTCTGGTGTTTCATGCATAGAATTTCACTTTGCCAACCTATAACTTGCAAGACAGTTCAAGAAAACATTCATGGTTGGATTTATCTGACAACTCCTGGCTTTGCTACTGTTAAAATAAATGTAACAAGCTGGGAAGTCAAAAGTCTAACTGTGTTTAATGCAAAATAGCGAGCAGCACAGATAATAAAAACATTCCTGCTAAGGCACTGAAAGTAGACATTGAAACATCATTAGGCATGCTCTACTTCATGTTTGGAAGAATCTGGGAAGAGCAAAAGGTTCCATCAAACTGGAAGGAGGGATATCTTATCAAGATCCCCAAAAAAGGTGATCTGAGTAACTGCACAAACTACAGAGGGGTAGCTCCTCTATTAACCCGAGGCAAAGTGTTCAACAGAGTCATCTTGAACAGAATGAAGGAACAATTTGATGCTTAATTGTGAGGCCAGCAAGCTGGCTTCCACAACAGTAGATCCTGCACAGACTAGATTGCAACACTGCACAACATCATTGAACAGTTAATGGAATAGAACTCCCCCTCTATGTGAAGGCCATTTGGAAACTCCTCTGCCACTACGGCATGCCAGATAAAGTCATAAGAATCATCAGGCACTCCCATGAAGGAATGAGCTGCAGGATAGTCCATGGAGGTCAACTCATGGAATCCTGGACCGGAGTCCACCAGGGTTGTTTGCACTCAACTTTTCTCTTCCTGGAGGCCATAGACTGGATCATGAAGACATCCACAACTAGGAGAAGAAATGACATCCAGTGGACACCATTGGACACCTTGATTGCAGCTTGACTTTTCTATACTCATCTTCAGATGCAGGAGAAGACTGACAATGCGGAAGCCACATCAACACAACTTGCCCTCAACATCCACAGGAGAATAAACAAGATCCTGAAGGCTAACATACCAACACAACTGCAGTCACTCTGCAGACAATACACTGGAAGAGGTTAATGGCCTTCACCTACCTGGACAGTTCATAGACAAGCAAGCTGCACAGACACCAACATCAAGGGACGAATCAGCAAAGCAAGGGCTGTTGTCATGCAGCTAAAGAGGATCTGGAGTTTCAAAGACCTAACGCTGCAGAACAAAATGAGGCTTCTCAACAACAATGTAGAATTGGTCCTTCTGTATGGTGCAGAAATTTGGTGGACAACATTGACTACCACCCACAAAGTCTAGACATTCAGCAGCACCTCTCTGAGGAAAATCCTCCAAATCCGCTGGCCAAACATTATCAGCAAGAACGACCTATGGCAACAGACTTCCCAACTCCCTGCTCATGAAGAAATCATGAAAAGACGCTGGGGCGGGATAGGTCAAACACTCCACAAGCCTGCATCAAACACCACCAGGCAAGCCCTGATCTGGAACCCTCAAGGGGAAAGGAAAAGAGGAAGGTCAAGAAACATCTTGAGTTGAGGCTGTGAGGCTGACTGCAAGAAGATGGATTACACCGGGGGTAAAAGAATAGCAAAGGACCGAGATGGATGACGAGTCCTGATTGAAGCCCTGTACCCCAGGTTGGGTAGTAGGCATAAGTAAGTACAGAAAATAATCAAGAAAAACATTGTCATTTAAATTACCAAAGCTCCTACCCAGAAAGGGCCAGTGTGGGCATGTAATGCTGGAATGGATGTAGAAAGTAAATCGATTGTATATGGTAGGTATAACCAAGGGCCTATGGGGCATAAACATGTGACAGACACTTGTTACTTTCAGTGGAACTTATCTAATTAACAGATCGCAGGATCTTCTAACAGAGAAAATGCAAGATGGCCTTGAGGCAAAAGATAAAATCCCTAAGCACACTGCTGATTTCATTAATTTCTTTAAATCACTCTTCAAGTTAGCTACAATGAAAATGAGCCTATGCTTTTTTATGAGATGCTAGAAATGTGTGAGTATACTACCTCTCATAAAATGGATTCCGTGCTACTACAGCCATTAAACTTACCAGATGTGTAAAGACTAAAAGGCACTCCAGATCAATAAGAAACAAATGTTCATATTTGATTATAAAATATATCAGTACCCATTGTGATATAAAGATGCAAGAAGGAATTGACGTCAAAACAGTTATGTTTTCACACTACAATAACTTTATGTTCATATGTAGTAAAAGATCAGTTATACTTATTCCTCCATCCAATTGTTAGATGTCCCTTCCCTTGCTGGTGTGATTGTACTGCTGTGTATTTGTCACACACCTTTGTAAATACTTTTTGTGCTCCATGATTAATACCTTAAAATGCAGTCCCAAACAGTTGTAGAGCCTCTTTCATGTATAACCAGACTACTTAGCACAGACCACATAAATTGTCAACAATTCAGCTTCACTCATTAAAAAGACAATGTTCTCTGTGGCAGATCCACTCCATTATTGGCTTCTGAAGTCATTAGAAGGTTCAGGCATGGCAAATGGCATGGCAAATTAACCTCTAATAAAGTTTGATGGTTGTACGTTTTTCAGAGGAGGAGGAGGAGCAAGTGACTGAATGAGCTGCAAGCAGGAGGCGCTGGCAGGAGATCCTGTCATCTGCCAGGGGGTGTTTTGAGGCATCTCGAGGCAGTCAAGTGGTTCAGCATGCTAGGGATAAATGGAGTGGACTGCTCCCGCTTGCTGCACCTCCACACCGAGAAGAACCAAGCAGAATCAGTGGCTGGTGGCTCGGAGTCAAATTCAGGCACCTGATCCACTCAACAGTCCATTCTGAGCCAGCTACACGTGTGTCTGCTTGGGTGTGATGGATCCTTGGTGGAGAACCCTATAGTCTAGGGCACAAAGGAGTAGAACCAGGCCCTTCACTTGGAGTTGTGGCCCCCCAGCAGCAGCAGCAGAGAAGAGCATACGTGCTTAGTTCTGGTTTCCTCAGAAGCCTCCTTGAAGTCTGGCAGGCCTATATGTATTCTAGACATCCTCTTGACATCTTTTGGAATATTTTGAACTTCTGGAGCTGGAGATTGTCTAAGTGCTTGAAGGAATGTAAACAGGGAAGCAGTAGTTTAGTTGTTACTGCTTTGTGGTTGAGTCCTGTGACTGCGGAGGCGAACCAACTAGGTCCAGGTGCGGTTTGCAGCCCAGGTGAGCTCCCCACTCCCTTTTTTCCTTTCTCTTCTCCATCTGTCCTCACTCCCCCATTTCGTAGGTGCAGGTTCAGCATTACAATTGTAATGTACACACACCTAATCTTATACAGCAGCTAATTGTGGTTGTGCTTGTGTCTGCCCACTAGCATAAGGTTAATTTAGAGGTCTACTAGGACCTGGAACCCAGGAATTAAAATACTATTTTGATCAATTGAGACTTTTACCTCTCTCATAGTGGGCGAAGGCGGCGATCAATTAACCACACTCCGAGGGGAAAATCGCTCTTTCCATCATGACAGTTAAAAAATGAAGAAATGGGGGTTGATATCAATACCAGAAATCTTTCCTATTATAGCTCCTATGTTGTCAGGAAGCAGGAATACAATTAAAGAAGGTAGTTTATTTAGGGATACAGATCAAAGTGATGTCTCAACACTCGCCACAGCAGATTTAACACCTAAAGCTGCATAGAGTACAGAAATATATATATCTGCCTCCATCATGGAAAAAAGTAATCCGTTGTTAACTTTCGAAGCTGCACCTATTCAAGTCTCAACAACGGACTTTACATTACCTGACATTAATTTGAGTCATCTCCTAAATACAGCAGCAAGTAAACCACCAAAAGAGACATTCAAATTATTCAAGAGTACACCAAGTAATTTTTCTGAGATTGAAAGAAATGTATCCCATTCTCCCAATTTTCCGTTATTAATATCACCCCAGCCTGCAAATGAACATGCAATTATCTCTGAGCTCTGTTCTGCTTTCAGAGGATACTTCGTTCTATATTGTTAATATGGGGGGAAAAAACTATAACAAAGTCTGATCAATCATTAGAAATTCAAACTGCAATTCTGAAAACTCTGACCTATCAAAATGGCTTGTCCTCTGATAATAGGGTAGATATTGGAGTGGGAATACACACTTGCAAAACAGGTGCTGGCCAAAAAGTACCACGTGCATGGAATATCATTAAAATGTCAAATGCAAACAGGCAACGAAATGTGAAAAGGAAGGCACAAAAATAAGAAAGGGGTAGAAATAATCTATTCCCCGTGTAGACTATTCGCAGAACCAATGTCAGTTTAGGAGGCAAGTAAAGAGCAACTGTTCCTCCCTACTATCTGCTATTTAATTATGCTCATAAAACAGGTTCTTTGGAAGAGCCTCCTGCGACTGTTTCATATCCTACATTACTAGAACATGATCCTAAGTAAAGTAATGGGAGTAAGGAATCACGAACACGGAGGTTCGAAGGATAAAGTTTGGCCTAATGGACACCCTTACTAGCGCTGAGGAAAATGGGGTAAGTAGTGATACAACTGGCATGGTAAACTTACAGGATGTCTCGGCATTTAATTTGTCTCTCTCTTTACCTGCAAAGGATGCACATAGTCAACTAAATGCACTGGCCCGCAATTTTATAAGTGTTATGCCCCAATTAAAAAGTAGGTCTCTACCACATGCAGTTTTTACATCTAACCCTAATCGAGGGTTATCCCTAGCAGAGCCAACATCTAATTCTTATTGTGCCCTTAAGATATCGGACCTTTTTTTTTCAAATGGAGAAGATCTACTAAATAGACAAAACATTTTCAGGCCACTGCACAACTTGCAACTTCAGTCTCTCTCTTCTTCTGAAATAAAGTCGCTATCCTTTCCCAATAATCTAAACTTTTCAACAGCACATATTTAATTTTGGTCCAATGTGATTTCCTCTATAGTGCTACAGGACTGTGAAAGACTCCACAAAAATGGCGGTGACATAATGGGAAGACACAGTGAGTCTTTTGCTCCAATGTCTCCATTGCAGACTGCGCAGACATCTTATAGGAAGGTGAACCATCTGAGCCATTTGACTATGACGTATAAATATAATAGTCACCAGTCTGTGGAACTATGGAAACACTTACAGTACACATTGATAAACGACATAGACAGATATGGAATCAAAGTCAGCGCAAAGGGGTTAATTATAATTCCAATTACTCTTGATCATGCAGGTCCAGGAACCTGAGTGGAAATAAAGTAAACAGCAACCCCAAACTTCACTTTAAGCACTAACAAGGCTGGTTTGGAAGCATATGATAACGCGTCCCTTTATGATAATTTATCACACATCAGGACTCGTTTTAGGCCAATGAATCTTTTGACCCAGTTGAGAGACACCTTAGGACGAGATAGCTAATCAATATATAAATCAATACATCAGTAATGTCATCAATATTTATCATGACAATACATTTCACTTTAGTCAAAGTCATTAATCAATTCAAGATTCTACCATGACCTTGCAGCCATGAATAACCACACCAGTTTAGTAGAATTTTATACGTTTTATTCCCTATTAATTACAGTCCAAAAGCAGATGCGTTAATCTCAAAACCATGAAACATAATAGCATGGTCACGATATGGCAACTTTGGTAAGATTTCCATAAAGCAAGAATCACAAACATCAGAACATAACACGGCGTGAACATAGATCAAATTCAACAGAGTGTCAATAACGCGTCGGTTCAACAAAGCATAGTCTCGGTCGTTTGTCTATTTGCGTCAGTTTCGGTGAACACCTGTCCTAACCACTGATTAGCATTCGCATGTTGGGCTTCATGCAAAACAATTTAGAACACTAATTTGGAAAACTAAGGTCTCTGTCAAAATAAGCAGTTGGTACCTAGAAAGGAAAAGCAAACAGACAAATCACATATGCATTGTCATAATTACCCTCCAAGGTTTAGGTCAGCACACAGGTTCAGTCTTCGTCTTCAGGACATCTGTCAGAACTCAGCTCCGGGCAAAAAGGGCACTTCCCTCTTAAGGAGGCAAAGTGTAAAATGGACAAATCTAAGGGCGATGATGGTTTTAAGTAAAGTAACAAGTCACCAAGCAGAGTGACAAGTTTCTGGATAAAATCAATAGCATTCCCTACCTAATTCCCAATGACTCCCCGTGACATGGGTTTTGATCCCTTTTTAGTTGTACATTCCCCCAAAATTTTATTGGACATTTGTTATACCCCACTATCTTTAACCTATCAGAAAACTCATTAGGTCACCTAACTCTTCACCCCATATTATTTTACAAGTCTTTGATTGGTCCCCATAATTGTCGTCTTCAGAGGTGGCATCCGGTATGATTTCATCTTTCTGTAATTCTTTGCACATCTTTGGTCAGTAACTTCATTGTCTTCACCGGTTTGAATGACCTTGTACATTACATTAATCTACATTGTTTCATTTCATTTATTCTGCAAGCAAGTTAAAGGCTATGAGAACGGATCTAACATGGTTACATTCGTCTTCTAGTTTGAAGAAAAAGAACATACGGGTCGTGTCCTTTCATGAGTCAGTTCACTGAAAAAAAGAAAAATACATTTAATACGAGAGCCAGGCAGCTAAGCTTCGGCTCACGCCAACTTAAGGCCTATGAGGATTTCAGCACAGATTCAATAATGCAATCATTAGTATAAACTTATTTAAACACAATATAAACATTTTAGTCATCATTATTGGTCTACGTATACATTCGCGGCCACTTCCCGTGATCACATTTCAGGTGCACGTTTTAAGCAAAATCACTTTTATAGTTTCTATGCAGCATTGTCACACATTAATTCATAAACATTTCACGTTAGTAAAAATTATATAAGCTACGCTCTCTCACATACAAGTTGCATAATTTTATGAGATTCCGGCCAGCTGTTATCTATCTACAAGACACCTGGCCATTGGCTAAATTTGACTGGAACAACTATTTTGTCAGTGATCTTCCTGCTGTAACGGTTAGGAAAGTCCATGCTAAGGGTTGCCTCTACAGGTTCCTCAAAACTTAGATACAATGGGGTTTCAAAATAATACAACTTCCGAGCAATAAAATACAGCGTATTAAAATAAACCTGCCAAGTGCTGATTCAGCTGGCAACTTATATCTATTTAACATCTATGTTCCGCCAGGCTCAGAATTCAACGTACAGCTGAGTGTGCTATTTGTTCTTATAGAGTTTATTCCTGATCCAGGAGGAAATTCCCAAATGATAATAATGGGTGACTTTAATGCAAAAATCACTAACGTCGCTATAAAATCTCATAGAAATGTGAAGGTGGAAGAAGTCTAGTCCATCTCTGAACCAGTCTTTCCCCTAAATATAAAACACCTCACGGAATAAATGGCACGGTGCTAAAAGGAAGAACAGATGGGGATGTACCCACTGCCTTTACTAGAAAGGGGGTCATTGGCGCCTCTATTATTGATTACATCATAACTAGTTATGATTTATATCAGAAATACCTGTATTCTAAAACAGAGTTTGTGCTAGGCAACACCCAAACTATATTATATTCTGTACTTGAATTAAAAGAATAACTAATGTCATATTGGGCATTAACAGAAAGAAACAGAGATGCTCTTATTGCTTGTAAGCAAGGTCTAATTATTTGGAATACTAATACCATATCCAAGTTAAACACAGTAGTCACTTTGTCGTGGTCCTATAACTTACCTGAAGAAAGTAATCTATTTTGAATGACTAAAGGATAGTAACAGAAGCTGTTAATGAAATTCAGAGGTAGAGTGCAATTCGTAAAGATTTGGGCCCTGATTTAAGAGGGCCTAGTGCTTCCTTGAGTCATATTAGCACAAGTTTTTTTTACACTAATGTCACTCAGTGAGGCCAAAATCGCTGCACCAGCTATACAAAGAGACACAATGGACGCATTGCACCCCTTTGTAACCCCTTGCGCCAAATTATGCTGTGCTAGGCATCATGTACGAAAGGGGGTGTTCCCCCGTTAGGGGTGCTGAAAATATGGCGCATAGAGATCCACATTTCTTGTGGCATTTTTAATACCTACATAGAGCAGACGTTAAAAGGAGGCATGCCTTTATTTATAATGGGCCTCAATGTGCTTTGCAGGATTAGCATGACATTTTTTACGCTAATCCTGCAAAGTGCCAAAGTAGCATAAAAAATGTTGACACTAGTTCCCTAACTGCAGCCATGTTGTGCTGTATGTTAAATATGGCTCACACATGGTGACATTAAGGGGGGGCTGCCAAGGGACACAAGAAATATGGCGCTGCATTGGATGCAGTGCCACTTTTCTGAAATCAGGCCCTGGGTTAGTCCAAAAAAAGGATTTGAAGGAAGTGGAACTCACTCACAAACTGAATAAACATGTTCATCTACAATTCCTTGCCCCTTTACCAGCAAAGGGCAACGAGATTTAAGCTCTGCGAAGGGAAAAGAGAAAAATCCATTTAGAAACTAATAAAAATATAATGGATAAGAACTGGGTTGACTGGGTTGGCTTGCAGTTATCAATCCAACAAAAGAGCAGTAACATTTTTTGGCAGTTTATTTCCAAATTTATGGGTAGTAGAAAGACATCAACTGCTATTCCAAGCCCACAGAATGAATGGATCAATAATTTTACTGTCCTGTAAGCAACATATTCTTCTATGACAAATTGTGAAGTTCTCTTCAAGTCTACTTTTGAGCCTGATCTATCTAGTATTCCTCCTATGGTGGATGTGACCTAATAAAATTTGCATAAATGTTCTGCAGGGTCGCCCAGAAGGTTTGAGTAGATTCTCACTCCCCTGTTGTTGTACTGCTGTGCAAAAGGATTTATTCCTAGTTCTTGGACAAGAAGTGTAGTAGCCTCTCTGCATAAAAAGGCTCCCACCTAACACTGCGTAACTATCGTCAAATTTAATTACCTGATGCAACAGGGAAGATCTTCGATTCAGGGGGTATATTTATGAGCCCCTAGCACCACTGAAGCGTCACTCTTCATGACACCATGGTGTCGCTATGCAATGCGCTGTTTTTACAAGGTAGCATTAAGCCACTTTTTGAGGCTTAACACCGCCTTGTAAATACGTCCCTTTCACACGCAGCCCTTTGCGTGGAAGGAGCGTGCAATGGGTGTTGCTGTAGGCGTGCCATAGCAACACCTATTGCATTTTGACTCTCCCTCTGATTTCTGAGTTTTCGTAAACCTGAGGCAGCACCAAATTCAAACTCCACCCGAGGGGTGGCGTTAGCAAGGCACAACGAGGAGGAATACTTTTATTCCTCCTCATTTTTTGCTTTTTCTATGTGTGCTGCATTCTGCAGCATTCATAGAAAGAGCAAAATACCAGACACAATTGTTCATGTGCGGAAATGTGTCCCTTCCTGTACATAAACAATCATTTTAAAATGATGCTTTGGCTCTTCTGTGTGTGCTGAAGGACACCTTTCCGCACACAAACAATCAAACCCCTCAACGCAGACATCCTTGCACGATGGGGCAAGAATGCCTGCATTGGTGCTAGGCAGCTCAATTGAGTTCCAGCGCAGGGGACAGCACAGGTGTGCGCCGTATTCAATGAAATACTGGCAATCCCTGCATTGTGAAAATGACGGAGCACTGCACTGCCAATTTTGGCGCAGTGTCATGCTTTGTCATTTTCAGATAAATGTGGGCCCAAGTGTCTTGAACAATCCTAATGACTGGGCATACACAATGGGGGTGGTATTCTAGTAGTTTAAGCAGGTTTTAGACCCACGCACTCTGTGACTGACAAAATTGCTGTTGTGTAAATTATTATTGATAAGTATGTGCTAGCTAAATCTCAAGTTGTCTATTGTGTATATTGTGTGTTTTTCAACTTTTCTACAGCCTTTGATAGTGTTGCTAGACCTATCCTCTGGAGGAAACTAGTTGGACTGGGGATCCCTAGGGATCTATTAAGACTTATTGTTGCACTTGATACATCCACCTGGTGCAGAGTCTTAATGGGGGGAGACAAGGGATTGACTCCAAATTTTTTTTAAGTCAAATTGGTCTGAAGCAGGCATGTAGTTTAGCCCCACTTTTGTCGCTTTATACTTACGTGATCTCCCTTCTTTTTGAAGGTGGCCACAACATATACATATTAGGAAGGGTATTCTCCCAAACTTTAGAAAGCACTATGCACTTTATTTATTTAGGGGGCAAGGCCTCTGCGAATGTAGGTTTTAAAAAAAGATTATATAATTCTTTAGGCAAGAGACATTTAAATTTCTTTTAGATATTTATAAGGAAATGATACCGCCTATTCTTTCTTACACACTTGAATACGTTTCAGTAAGTAGATGGTACATTTTAAATATATTCGAAGGGAGGTTCCTTCAGAAGATAGTATCTTTGAGCCAAGCGATTCCAGTGCAGGCAGTACGACTAGAGTTTTCCCTTCTAAGCACCTATTCTAGATCCCTTGCTAATGTGATTAGATGGGCTTATAATCGTTTTCATGCATCTGAAGGTACTTTGTGAGCCTTTTTGAAGAAAGAAACTTTTAAGGTTGAAAGAGGTGTGCACACCTTTAATATTAATCTGGAAATTGCTCTAATGAACTTTCAATGTTGTATTGATCACCTGCAATTGTGTATTCCAGCACAGTTAAAAGTTTACTTGAAAATGCGACAGCCGTATTGAGCTATTCACGGGACATCACACAATGTACCTAGTTGGAAATCGACAAATCTTATTCAGATAGCCTTTCTCTTAAGTTTACACTAGACTACATATCTAAGCATTTTATAACCATGCTACGACTGAGTATGTTACCATTAAATAATTTTATGAAGCACTGGTCGGGAAAAAAAGATGTTGAGAATATGTGATTTATGTAAAGGTGGGACTCAATATATGTATTGTCTGCTTGTCCTTATAAAACAGTCTTAGAAGCAAGCAAGAGATCTTTAAAACCTAAATATTTAATACAATGCATTTTAAACTAATGATTTGTTTGCTTTAGCAAATTCACCTCTGAATGAATTTGTGTGCCACAATTTGCACACATTTTTATATAATTTCTATTAATGTATTAGCAGCTTATTTATACAGAAACTGTTGTCTTATTTTTATGCCTGTATATCTTGTTGCTCTCTGATGAGATCTAAATCAATACATGTGATTGATTGCGAAAGTTTGATCATAATTATTAGTGGTCATAATTCATCCGTAGTAATTTATTTAAACTGTCCACTCCTTTCCTGGACTGATGCCACATAACATCAATCACAATCAATCAATCAATCAATCAATCAGTGTATTTGTAGAGCGCACTACCACCCGTGGGGGTCTCAAGGCGCTGGGGTGGGGGGTGCTGCTACTGCTCAAACAGTCAGGTTTTGAGCCGCTTACTGAAAGTTAGCAGGTCTTCGGACTGTCGTAGGGGCAAGCGAAGGGTGTTCAAGGTCTTGGCGGCGAGGTGGGAGAAGGATCTGCGTCCGGTAGTCGCTCTTGGATGCTGGGGATGTGGCGAGGGTGAGGTCGGCTGAGCGGAGTTGGCAGGACGGGGTGTAGAAGGTGAGTCGTCTGTTGAGGTAGGCTGGACCCGTGTTGTGGAGCGCCTTGTGTGCGTGGGTGAGGAGCTTGAAGGTTATCCTTTTGTTGATTTGGAGCCAGAGAAGGTCTCTCAGAAGGGGAGTGATGTGGCAGTGGTGGTGGGCATCGAGGATCAGGCGTGCGGAGGCATTTTGCATGCATTGCAGTAGTTTGAGAAGTTTGGCCCGGGCTCTTGCGTAGAGGATGTTTCCGTAGTCAAGTTTGCTGCTGACAAGGGCTTGGGTGACTGTTCTTCTTGTATCTGTGGGGATCCATCTGTAGATCTTGAGGAGCATGCGGAGTGTGTTGAAGCAGGATGAGGAGACAACGCTGACTTGCTTGGTCATGGAGAGTGTTGAGTCGAGGATGATGCCAAGGTTGCGTGAGTGGTTAGTGGGTGTTGGGGGTGCTCCCCGAGCGGTCAGCCACCAGGAGTCGTCCCAGGCTGAGGGGTTGGCGCTGAGGACGGGGACCTCCATCTTATCTGAGTTCAACTTCAGTTTGCTGTTCCTAATCCATTCGGCGATGGCCTTCATTCCTTTGTGGAGGTTGGATTTGGCGGTAAGGGGGTCCTTGGTGAGGGAGAGGATCAGTTGGGTGTTGTCGGCATAGGAGATGATGTTGAGGTTGTGTAGCCGGGCGACGCAGGTGAGCGGGCCACGTAGACGCTGAAAAGTGTAGGACTGAGGGACGAACCTTGGTGAACGCCACAGATGATCTTGGAGGCTTTGGAGCGGAAAGGGGGGAGGCGGATGCTCTGGGTTCTGCCGTAGAGGAAGGAGGTGGTCCACTCCAGAGCTTTGTCCCGGCTCCCTGCGTTGTGGAGGTGTGTGCGTAGGATGCAGTGGCAGACGGTGTTGAAGGCAGCCGAGAGGTCCAGGAGGATGAGGGCCGCGGTTTCGCCATTGTCAAGCAGGGCCCTGATGTCGTCGGTGGCAGCGATGCAGGCAGTTTTGGTACTGTGGTTGCTGCGGAACCCTGACTGGGATAGGTCCAGGATGTTGTTTTCTTCGAGATAGTGGGTCAGTTGTCTGTTGATGATCTTCTCAATGACCTTGGCCGGGAATGGGAGCAGGGAGATCGGATGGAAGTTCTTGAGGTCTCTCAGGTCCGCCATTGGTTTCTTGAGTAGGGGTTTGATATCAGCATGCTTCCAGCTCTCGGGGTAGGTCGCGGTCTCGAAGGAAATGTTGAGACTTTGCGGAGGTGGGGTGCGATGGTGGCGCTTGATTTGTTAAAGATGGGGTACGGGCATGGGTCTGGCGGAGATCCAGAGTGGATGGTGCCGACGGTTTTGACTGTGTTGTCTTCATTCATGTTGGCCCAGACGAGCAGGGGTCATAGTTGAAGGTGGAAGGAGAGTCTGAGGAGTCGGTGATTGGCGGGGTGGTCTGGCTGTTTAAGCTGTCATGGATGTCTGTGATCTTGTGGTGGAAGAAGGCAGCGAGGGAGTTGCACAGGTCTTGTGAAGGTGGGATGTCATTTGTGCTGGAGCTGGGGTTGGAGAGTTCATTCACGATGTTGAAGAGCTCCTTGCTCTTTTGTGCGTTGTTGTCCAGGTGGTCTTTGAAAGAGGTTTTCTTGGCAGATCTGATGAGGTGATGATGATTGCGGATGGCGTTCTTGAAGGCGGCGTGGTTGTCCGGTGTCTGTTCGAGGAGCCACTTTCTCTCCAGTTTCCGGCAGGTTTGCTTGGAGTCTCGAAGGTCTGAGGTGAACCAGCTGGCTCTCTTGTTGGCACCTCTGTTGGAAGGTTTATTGAGCGGGGTGAGAGTGTTGGTGCAGTCCTCGATCCAGCGGCAGAGGTTGCAAGGCTGCAAGGTCGGGATTGGTGGGTTCGGTGGGTGGTTTTCGGGCGAGGCTGGTGTTCAGCAGCTCTTGGCTGATTTTGCTCCAGTTGCGGCGGGGGATCTGTTGGGTGCAGTGGTGCGTGGTGGGTTTCTGGAGTGTAAAGTGGATGCAGCGGTGGTCGGTCCATGGGAGTTCGGTGGTATAGCTGAAGGTAATGTGGGGGCTAGCAGAGAAGATGGGGTCCAGCGTGTGGCCAGCGGAGTGTGTTGGGGTAGTGACGAGTTGTCTGAGTCTGAGGGTGGCGAGGTTGTCAATTAGGGTGGTGGAGTTGGGGTCGTTGTTATTCTCCAGGTGAAAGTTCAGGTCGGCGATGAGGAAGTAGTCGGCGGAGGCTAGGGCGTGCCTGCTGACGAGGTCGGCGATGGAGTCTGTAGATGAGGGTTCCTCTGAGGTTGGTGTGGATCTGGAAGTGCAGGTGTTCAGGGGTGCTGAGGGTGTCGTCGGTACAGTTCGTGACCCTGATGGTGTTCTTGTAGACGATGTTGATTCCACCTCCGACTCCGTTGGTGAGATCCCTGCGGGTGATCTTGTAGCCATCCGGAATGGCTATGGCAATGTCTGGGGCCGAGGAAGCGTTCATCCAGGTCTTCGTCAGGAAGGCGATGACCGGGGTGGAGGTGTCAAGCAGGTCCCAGAGTTCGACGGCATGTTTGAGTCCGGAGTGGGTGTTAAGTAGGATGCATCGGAGGTAGTTGCAGTCAGGCTCAGCAGGAGGTTTGGCGATTTGGAGGCTGGTGAGGCTGCAGTTCCGGCAGGTGAAGGGTCCCTGGGTGTGCTTAGGGGAGGCCAGGAAGCAGGTGTGTGCTCATCCGGTGTTGAGTGCGCGGGGGTGCTGGCGGTGTAATGGCATTGCTGGCCCTGGTGGTCTTGGGAACCAGGGGTCCTGGCGCTGGGCGCAGTCTGAACGGGGACGGGGGCAGACGGGCTTGCCTTAGGTGTGCCTTTGGCGCAACAGTGGCATGCCTGCTGCGCGCACCCACACAGCGGCTGCCATATAAGGGGTGGTAGGAGGGAGGGGCAGCAGGGAGGAGGGAGGGGGCAGCAAATGGGCGAGTGGGGGTTGGGCCGCAGGGACGCAGCTGCGGAAAAAAAGGAAATTGAAGTGGAGGGAGGGGGGCGGGCCTCAGGGACGCAGCGGCGGGAAAAAAGGAATTTGAAGTGGAGGGAGGGCAGCGGGCCGGAGGGAGGGCAGCGGGCCGCAGGGACGCAGCAGCAGGAAAAAAGGAAATTGAAGTGGAGGGAGGGAGGGGGGTGGGGTGGGGCTGCAGAGATGTTTGTACAATGAACACAGTGATATTGTCCTGTAGACGTGCCAGATGTTGCTAGTGTTGGTGAGATAAACTATATCACTGCCCATCAAACAATAAGAAGTCATTTTAAGAGGATATGATGAGTGAACCCTTAAAGCTAGCTTACACGTTCAAATGCTATCTTGTGATACATATGGGCATATTTACAAGAAAGTGGATCATCAGTCCAGATGCACCACTTTTCTTGCGTTGCCCCTGCCCCAGCTCTGCACCGTATTTACAATACGATGCACCATGGCTGTCGTTAGAACAATAGCATCAAAATGTTTGATGCTATTGTGGTGCTTTGCTGCACAAGTGGCAAGAAAATTTTGCACTAGTGCAGCAAAGCACAGTGATGCCCATTGATTAAAATAGATGCTCTTAGCAGGTGTTAAAAATGACAGAAAAAATGGCACCCTGAAATGTTGTAAATTTCACCATTTTTTCAGGCCTCCCTCAGTTGGAATGCCCTCCTTGCATATATCATGCTTGGCGCAGGCATAAACGTGGAGCAATGATTTACAAAATGGCACAGTGCAGGCCTCCTTAATGCTGCCTTAGCTTAAAAAAATGATGCTAGGGCAGCGCAAGGTGCCACTAGGTGCTTGTAAATATGCCCCATAGCCTTTAACAGTAAAGGTATCTCATCATGCCTCGAACTAGAAGTTTTTTGTTTTTTTTGGCTCTGCAAATAAGCAGCTTTTCAATCCTGTTACAGTTAAAGTCCATGTAAAAATAGGTCCCCTTGAAAAAGACCATAAATTTGTGATATATGATTTTAGCCCAGTTAATCACATAGTTAAGATACTTTCTACAAACTCAATTGTGCATGTTACTGTATCCCATTGGTGTTGAGCTTCAAACAAAAACACACTATGAAGATGCTGATTTTAAACTACACACTCAAAAGCCAACCATTGGGCTGTTCCTCATTTTGACAAAAGAAGATTTGTCCCCATACTGAAGAACTCTGTGAGGGAGGAACTTTGGAATTACTCTGGCAAATACATTGGCCTTATTAAGGGTGTTTAACCTGTGAGGTTTACAAAGAAGCAAAATGCAGAGTTCCCTTGGATGCCCCAATACAAACTCTCACCAGTAATTGAATCCATGTTAGAGCATATCATCCCACATGAGATCTTATAGGAGGTTCTGCTATCAGTAATAGGATGTTTTTAAATGTTTATGCGCTATTAGGTTCCAGCCAAAGACATATCTAAATTCAGTGTTCCTCACTATTTATGTTCTGTGAACAGACACAGATGCCTTATCATCAATAAACTGAGAGGGTACTCAAACTTTTTCTCAAAATGCATTATACAGAAACGTTGCCTTGTATTATTGTAGACCAGTTTGCCTTAGATAATTTAATTTTTTTTCACAGCATAAAAAGGGGAATAAAAGTAGAATAAAATGAATATAAAGTAATTCTAATAATTCACAACAAGAAAAGAAAATCAGTCTGCACAGAAGAAAGTCATTTGAGTTGTCTGCTTTGCCTCCTTTTGTTCAGTTTTCTTGAGCTAACCTGGATTCTCTAGCACAGCTTTTCCAGATCTTTTATTTGTATTACAACTGCTCATGACCCAGAAGTCCCTCGTCCTAATCTGCCTTCCCAGTCGCCGGAGGCCCAGATGCCACCTTCTCTATTCACTCAAAGCTCCTTTATATTGTACTTTTACTCTATGCTGGCCATTATTTTTGTTTAATTACTTTTTAGAACTTTATTAAATGATTATGATCACATTCAAAGTTAATATCTGCGTGATGCAATATATTACAACCACTATCAGTTAGTTAACAGAAATAAATTATCTCTTGTGCATGGAATACATCAGACCCGAAGGGCATATTACACATACTTTACATCCCTACATATTGCAGTTTGTAAGCTAAACACCTTGAAGTGACACGCTCAACACCAACCTAGCCCGACCTCCCACCACCCATCAATGTGGTGAGAGCCCAGATCAGGTGCATTTGTAATCAATCGATTCTCTTTGTGCAAATATACAACTTATTGTATTTTTCTTACATAAATCACATCAATATATTGGATAATCCTTATAACGCTACAACCATGTTTCCTTTTCAATATTTTCAATATTAGGTGCAGATAGACTCTGTCTAATTCACCAGGACTTATGGTACCAGAGCATTTCATAGTGTCTGAGCCACCATGTTGCATTTCTGGTGAACGACGCAGCCTTGGTTCTGGTCTGTTTAGAAGAATATGATGGGCACATAATATCATTGATTAACGTTGCCCCGTGGCTGAGAAGCAGGGCTACCTTACAAAACACATGGGTGATGCTCATTGAAAGTGGTTGCTTTCCACAGTAATACATATGACAATGTGGGTTAAATGATTTATTTATTTAAAAAAAGTAAAAAAGATGCATTTGATGTTTGTAGTTCAGAGGTTACAAATTGGTTTTTCTTCAGGTGAAAATTAGGGTTGCCTAAATTGGGAATGGTTAAACACTAACACATGTTAATAGGACTGTGTAAGTTATCCGGGGGGAATAGTAATAACCAATACATAAAAACGGCTATACTGTAAGCTAGAAACATAGAGAATGATTCACAAACTATGTTTTAAAGTCATAGTTGTTTTCTCTTCCTGAGGCTTACTTTGAGTAAATGAGTGACGTTTGGACCATCCTGTTATTGGGTAGACTTTTTTAACTTGGACAAAGTGAGTGGGCACCCTTGAAGTGATGTAAACATCGGCTGCAGCTAAAACATCAGATACCAATTTATAATAATTGCACTTTTATTATTACACATTCAGTATTTGCCCTCCAGAGTTTACATTGTATAAAGTCTGACTAGAATTTAATTTATCCCTCTTAACTTATGTTAATATTGAAATCATGATGATTTGTAGGCTTCAACATGTTTTTCTGATTTCCTTTTTGTTCCTTTAATCTTTTTTAATTCTATTTTTTAATATGGTTAAGTCAGAGTTTGGCTCTGTTTTGTGAAATAGTTTCCTTCAGGTCTATTTAAAATGCTTACATCAGATTTTTTCTTTTTTTATTGAGCTCATACAAGAAAGCACATTCATTAAGGAAAATATACATCCAGCATGGTAAACAAACGTACTTAACAACTACTAACATAAATATAATACTTATTACATAATTCATAATTAGCAGAAGACAGTCTGAAATCAGGAGAGGAGCAATATTACAGATGATGATGATGAGGCAGCTCTGCTATAAGGTGCTAATATAGATCTTGATATTCTCCTTATAATTATGATAAAGTGCTAACAATCACAATGATTGGGAATGTAGCAGATGTGGTACAATAGAATAAAGTACAATATACCATATGTACGTAAGTCAGTACATGATCATTTGCAATAAAATAAAACCATAACAATTAAGAATACAGCTTGCTATCCAAGTTCTGATCAAGGTATAGCAGAATAAAGTGACATGTGATTCCCCCAGATCCGTTAGGGTAAAGTGCTACATGTATTCAAGCTGAATTACCCCCCCAAAAAACAGCATAAATTAAGTTCAGATGCAATGAACTGGATCCTACTAAAGGCAAATGAGATTTCATACCCGAGCACTTCGAAGGAGTTCCTAATGGGACAGTTCAAACCTGATCTAATAGAGGTCCAGAGAAGTGAGGTGTGAATGGCATTTAGCAGGAAGGGCTAATTGAACCGCCTAAGCCTGAAATAGATTCATGGAGCTCGAAATGGGTCAAAATTGCTGCAAACCTGTTATAACCTGCAACATGTTTTGTATAGGTTTCTTAGAATATTTTTGTTATTGACATATTCTCCCACCATGTCTGGATTGTAGAGACAAACTTAATCTTCCAATTTTGAATAGTTAAGGGCTGAGCTACGGTTACCGTGATTGAAATAAACAACTGCCCCGCCTTATTAATTCTGTAACTCTCCTTCGGCATCCCAAGTAGTACTAAACTGGCATCAGCGGTCGTATTAATCTTTACTCCTTTACTTATAGCAGAGAATAGCCACTCCCAAAAATACCTTAATTTTGGTCATGTATAAAATATATAAAGCCAATCCCCGCACCGTCTCATTGGCAGCAAAAACATTGGTCGTGAATGTCAGGGTACATTCCATGCAGAACATTAGGAGTGTAGTGTGCCAACCATTGAGAGAGAAAGGCTGTTCTCTTAAAAGGTGCCACTCTCAACAACTTGTCCCTCATCTTGGAGAAAACCTGCCAATCATTCTTCGTAAGTCTACACTGAGTTTTCTCATAAATTCTTTAGAGAAAGCTAGGAATAATATCCTGAGTCGACATGCTAAGCAGCAACCTGTACTAATTCCCAATACCCGTAAGCCTACTCTTGATCAGTGAACACAGCCTGGTGTGGTTCCTGACTTAGATTATAGGAATTCGTCAAGAAATCGGTTAGCTGAACAAAGCCCCGCCTGAAGCTATTACCTTGGCCCCCACACTTCATCATAACCTCATCCCAGGTTATTAATTTACCTTGTGTAGCAAAATCTCGTAACTTCTTAAAGCTGTGAGCTACCCAAAAAACACCACAGCCTTGGATAAAGACCGGTCGAAATTGTTGCATTTCTGAATGTGGACATAATTAAAATCTGCTGGAATCTGATATGACTTGTGTATGGCAATCTTCCTACTATCCATCTCCTGAAGTGTCTTATACCTAGTTTTCTTAGACAGTTTAGCTGCTGATTTCTTCACCATCTTTCTTAAAGAGAAATCGTCCAGAATCCCCCTATCTTCCAGTAATCTTCTCACTAAAACAGAAAGTGCCACTAGATAGTACATCTGCATATGCGGAAGTGCCAGACCTCCCTGAACCTTCTTGAGCTGTAAATTGGCAAATTTAGCCCTTGAGGCCTTCTTATTTCAAATAAAACTTCTGAAAAGAGAATCTAGTTCCTAAAAAAATAGCTGTTAGTAATTTCGATAGAGATATTAATGGAGAACAAAAACAGAAATAAGAGTAAGATCAACATATTAACTAAAGCCACCCTTCTAATAAACGTCAATCAGAGGAGAGACCACCAAGCCAGTAATTCGTGTGCCTTTCTTCATATAGCAATGTAGTTTCACTAAAATAACTGGGAAAAATTGCTGGTAACATATATGCATGAGTAGCACTTTGTTCATGTGCATAGCTCTCTGTAGTCTTTTTACACATGCCAATTTGGCAGTACTGAGTTGACATGTTTATTTCCCTTGATTTATAGATGGAAGCATTTGATTGCAGATGTGCATCATTAAGCATATTGATGAGTGTCCTGTGACAGCTGAATTTGCACCGCCATTGACAATTATTGAAGTGGCTTCCTTAAACTATATGCTATGTCACTCTATGGTGGCCTCCCTTTGCTGTGATAATTGTACCAGTAGAGTACAGCATTTTGTAGAGTCCCAAGATTACAATTAGAGTTTATAGGATGATGTGACTACTCTGAAGTGCAACCACTTATTTGTTAGTCACCCAATGTCCAATACATCCAACATATAATTTACAATGACATCAGTACCAATACCTTGTTATTTTAAGTTACATTTGAATAATTTCTATTTATTTCCTTTAATTTAGAACATTTTTAAAAACATGGCTTTACAAGTTGAATTAAACTATCCTAAACATATGGTGGATAAAAGCAACAACATTGAAGCAATGTTTATGACAGGAAAAGCACAGTAATTAATAAACACTACAAATAAAATAATGCTGTACAACTACTTTCTGAAAAACTATCATATGAGTTAACAATTGCATCCATGTATTTGAAAGTATAAAAGCATCACTGTGGAGAAATGTTCTTGACACATGCTTTAAAAAAACAATGCCCCTTCCTCTGGAACTCTAGCAACTGTGAGGAAAAAACTGTTAACTAAAAAACAAAGCCTCTCCTAACACCACTACTGCCAAGTACTCCAAAAATATAGTAAGTCGGAATAAGGATAACAAAATAACATCTTAAACTTAAAAAGAGTATTAAAAATAACAACAAACATGTGAAAAAAGTAGTTTAATACACACAAGTAACAGAGAGTTTTGCTAAAAAAACATGAAATGATGACAAGACTGCTTATCATGTGAATTACAAGGGAGGAAAGCATCAATATTATTCAAAACAAGGAATGACAGAAGGCGGATGTTATTGTGCTAATGTATGTGAACTGTATTTGCTCATGCCTGAGTCTACATCACTTACTACATTAAAGCCAGATCTTTTGGCTGTCCAAAATGCATTTGTGCACATAAACAAAAATGTGTACATGGATCTATGACTCGCACACAGTTCCTGAATGAAGCATTTAAAAAACTAAGGATTGTTTTCTTTTTACAATGCATTTGTGAGGTAATAAAGTTAGGGACATATTTACAAGCCCCACTGCGCTACCGGAGTTTCACTTTTGTGATGCTCTCTTGGAGAAAACTGCAGAGCCATAGCAACAAGGCAACATAAAGACAACCTGAGTGGCTTTTCATCGCCTTGTAGCTCTGGCGTGAGACAACTCATCGCAAGTTGCTGAGTGGGCTCACACTGCGTTAGTGAGGCAGGCCAAGGGTGTTACAATGGGTGTACCCATGTAACACCTTTGGCTTTTGACACATTCCTAGATTTATGCGAAATAGTAAACCTGGGAATGCGTCAAAAGCCCACGCCTCCTTAGGGGTGAAACAAGGGAGGCGCAACAGGAAGCAATAACAATATTTCTCCCCATTTTTCCTCTGTCTGTGTGCGCTGCAATCTGCAGTACACTTAGAAGCCCTCAGGGATGACAACACTTCTTGAAACATGGACGTGGATTACGGACCTGCCACATCTGTTCATCCTGGTCAGGCGGCAACAGTGGGTCTCACTGTGCCCACGTCAGCACCTTGCACCCCTGCTGCTCAACATCCCAGCCAGCAACATACTCCCCCTGTGTACCTAGCAAAGTTAGTACAATCTAGTGACCCCCCCAGCACCAGATCCTGAAGTACAAATCACTACCCCTGACACACAGGGAACAGGACCCAGTTGGTCAGGGCACATAGGGCCAAAGGCACAGGCTCGTTGGAGTAGGGTCCATGGGAGGGATGCTGTGTGCTGGCAGAGTGAGACCACTGGTACCACTCACAACCTGGACACCATAGCCAAGACTTGAGGGTCTATCAGGAGTCCCAAGGTGTGATGGGCTAGGTACTAACCAAATTCCAGGAAATCAAGCAGCTGCAGTTACCAATAGATGGAGGCCCATAACTCCAACATGGGAACCCTAACAGGGGTGCTGATGGACATCCATACAACCCTGAGCAGGACTTTTCCACCGCCATCTGCCCCTTTCTGTGGTACAAGTACATCAAGGCCATCTATATCTGTGGCAGACACAGGAAGTTTGGCCGTGCTAGAAAAAGAAACACTGTCAGACCTCTGCAGCAGCTGAACCCCCCCACCCTCGCTAGCAGGGCTTCAACCTTAATGTCCTCCTTTGTGTGTCATGCATTCATTCTGTGGACTAATTCTAGACACTTTTCTATTCCTCGTGGGAGGACTAATCTGGACTTTGGAATTCGGATGATTTGGCATCTACATCTATGGCTTCCTTCACCATGACTTGCTCCTTCACTTTTCATTTATGTTTGTTTTTGCACGAAGTATGTCTTCACATTTAACATTTTATTAAATTTACAAACTAATTGTCTGCTGTAGTACATTTTACATTTAGCAATATAATTATGTACCACCATGTGAACTATACAATGGCAAATAAGCTACTTGTGTAACTATGGATATGCTGCATATACGTAATTGGTAGCTCATGATCATAACTATGCCATACCAACACATACATAGAAGTGTCTTGTCTAAGAAGATTTTTATTACATTGTTCAAATCATAGGCTGTCAAGATGTCGAATACATGGAAAATCTAACATGATTGAACCTTAATGTGTAAGTGATCACAGTCAACACCTTCAGAACAGGGAAGGAAGGGATATACCAGACACTTGGTTGATGCCATCAGCTGGAGCCACATCTCCTGCATCAAAAAAGTAAGCCAACATCACATAATGCAAGATTCAGACAGATGGCAGTACAACAGTTCCTGATCACAGGGTCATTACAATCCAGTGCTTCTGCATCTGGTGGTATGCCACAAAAAATGTCAGTGATGTGCCACAGGCACTTTGGCCTACAATGATGAAACACATCAATAGCTACATACACTTCATACAAAAAGAGTGTTTAAAGAATGTGAAGTAAAAGTAACATGGCTTTGGTATACAATTGTATGTGTTCTGACCACACAATAACACACATAATACATTGTGGCCACCACACGACAAGGAACAGGTCCAATGGGGTCTCCTTAACCTCCATCCTATCACTGTGCAAGCTGTGATGGCACAGGTCCTGTACCTCCAAAGTCTGTGACATACATTCCCAGGAACAATTCATATCCACTTTGTATGCCCCAACAACATCGGATTCCTGCCTGGGTCACAACTCTAAAATGTCCAAAAGAAGACGTCATGGTCGAGGTACCTAAACAAACACAAAAACAAAGAGTATAGTCAAGAAACCATACCTATGACACTTCACGTAGCAAACATCTGGAGAACGCAGTCCATGACAAAAATCGGACATAAACAAAGCAGCATTTATTAAATGCGAATGTGTCAAATTTTCATCACCAAACTCCCTTTGCAAGATTTCCCCAGAGCTTCAGCCTCCTAACACTTTAAAAAACATATACTCTTCACATCATCACAACAAGAGTTCCTTGTACAGTCAAAGTAATGATCTCTCATGACATACTTACACTTATGAGAAGAAGCTGTCGATGGGGTCTTGTGACAAGTCAGCTCCTTCCTATTCACCACTATCACCATCATTTGACATTTCAGGATCCTCACCAGTGGCATCCCAGGCTTTCCCTCCTCAGGGATGTAAGGTATTTTCTTTCACAATCAAATGATATGGAGCATGTAGCAGGCCACAGTGATTTGACACACCTTCCCGGGTGAGTAGAGGAGGGCTCCCCTAGTATCCACAGAAACAAATAGGATAAGTAAGACAAAAATGATGTGATAACACATTATTGGCTGAAAAACCATTACAAACATTTCATATTTCACTTGTCTGCTCCCCAAGATCCAGCTATAATTCACATTGTTATCTACACATTTCGACAACTTATATGTGTACATTATAAACTTAAATGTTCCTCATGTGCTTCTCGATATAGGAAGTATGTTTTTTCCTCCCAAATTACCATCACTGGTGATATACAGTACACCGTGGGTGTATGGCATTTATGACTAGTAACCCACTGCACTGATGATTGTGTACTAGAACTTACACAACAATGGAGTATTGCATATGTTTACATGCTACAACATATTTGTGGTGGTAGTGACGCATTTACCAGTCAGCAATGCTGTAGTTTCAACTACTAAAATGACAGATGCCTGATTTCTCACGGTGGGCAGTTTCATTTATGTTGATCACAGCCATAGTCTAACATTGTTGACTGTGAAGGTCACGGACCAATGGCTGTGCCCATCTATGCTGATGAATGTGTGTGTGGTATACATGTATGTTGTGGTTTGAAAAATAACTCACTTGCCTCCTGACATTGCTGCCATCAACACCTCTGCCACTTTAGCTTCTCTGTACCGCCCGTGGGAGCAATCATGCCAGGCCAATCTGGTGAAAGAGTCCCTGCCTTCTCTACAGAGGAGCTGAACAAACTTGCTAAAGAGGTCTTTCCCTGTATGATCAGCTCTACGGCTCACCAGAGGAACAGGTAACTAACTACCTCATATACATATCTGACTAAGTTCAGCATAATCCTTTCCTTTCCCACAGGCTACAATGTGCCTCTGAGTCCCAGATATTTTTGGGATGACTGTAGTTACCATTTTGTGGTCCATACATAGGATGTACATGTCATGGACTGTGGAGCCCTGTACTCTATGTATTTCAAATGACCATTGTGCTTTGTGATGTGTGAGAAGCCCTGGATCCTCCTTCTGTTGCATTCACATGTCTCTGCAAGTAAACTTTTCATGGTAACAATGAGATATATGATGATCAGATGATGGTAAATGAGAAAATAAATATATTTGCATTACAGCATGAGCTGTGTATGTATACTATTAGAAGCTGTTGAGGAGGATGTTACAATGTGTGCAGTCCCACATTTCACTCAGCCCAGTTCAGGCCTTGGCGAACTGTTGTCTGAGAGCTAGTTCAACCTCACTGACCCCTTCAGAGTGCCACACAATCTTAAGCTCACATATAGGATGGCAACAAGATGTACTGTTATGCATTGAAGTGATGCAAATGTTATGATCATGTTGGTTCAGTGTGCTCAGCCTGCAGAGAGAGAGCAAGGCCTGTCAAAGGTTTTCCCATTATAGGCCATAGCCCAAGCTGGGACAGAGTTATTGTGGCAATGCAACTGATGCAGAGAACAAACTCTCTGTAGACCTGCAGATCCTTGGTTGTTCCAAAAATGAGTCCTCAGAACCAATAGTAGGCCAGAATGCTTTTACATTGACTGCATTTGGAATGGTGACTGAGCAAACCCCCTGACCTGCTACATCTTTCCATTGACCTACATTGTCATTGTGTGACATTTACTACCAAGCCCCTTATTCCCACAGGTCTGCGGTCACTTTTCCTAAGCCATGTTTGCACTGTCCTGGCCTATTTACAATTGACATATAAACAGTGCAGATAGTTGGTTAATTCTGGAGAGATCATTACATGTGAATCACTAGCTTTGTTACATTGAATTAATCAGGCCAAGGTAAAAGGTGTGCCCTATGATACCAGTACACACCACACTAACTCAATCAGACATAGCATGAGATTCCATTAGGGTATCCATGTGTCCACACATCCACAGAAAGGAAACTCTCAGTGACCCCCATGCCAGTCCTTTCATTGTCACCTAACTCTTAGGGTGTGGTCTATAATACTGTAGTAGCCTGTATGGACCATATGCAACAAATCAATTTGCCTGGATGTAAAGGTGGCTGTACAGTCATGCACAAGTAGTTTACCCTTCAGCAATGATGTGTTGTATTTCATAGTGGTTCACAACACAGTACATGTTAGTTGGCTTTGAGCTACATGATGTTAGTGGGTTTGTTAGTCAGTGTAGGTCATGACCAGGATTGTGGATAGTCAGCAGATGACTACAAAAGTGTGTATGATATCCCTGTACTTTTCAGCATATATAATTTCCACATATAGTGTGTTAGCAATTCCAAAATGCTTGTGCTAGGTGTCCACAAATTGTGTGTGGACCAAAACGATATAAAAGATATCCTAAATTCTGAAATTATGATCTTTTCTTTTCTCAATTGTATCCATGCAAGTCAACACCATCAGATGCAAGTAATATGGAGAGCAATCACTTGGAAGGTGAGGACCCTAGGGGGTATATCGCCAACTCAGCGTCCATTGTCTGAAAAGCTGAGAGGACCTGAGATGCTGGGCCCTGAGGATCATGGAGGTCCAGCTGGAACTGTCATCCCAATGTGAACGGGGTGCACACCTGACCCCACCTAATGGCAGCATTATGATGGTGATGTCATACCCCGTGCTTGATGGGCAGTTGAGGGAATCACAGCACCTTCAAGGGGGTGAGTCCTGTGCAGATTCATATATGTTACATTGCTATCTTTATGTGTTAGGAGCACTCATCTCCCCCTGAATATTGGATGTGGTCCATGTGCAACACACAAGAAGAGTTATTGTTTGTGTAGGTCTGGTAGTACGTGCATGCTGATGTGCCTTGCCTATTGTCCAAATGACCTGGTACACAACAGAGTCCAGTCCACTGTCAATATGCTCTCTTGAGCAGACACATGGCTGAGTACAGTGATCAATCAGTTCATGTTGTTTGATGTTGTGGGTGACATTTGTAGCCAACAGGCTGTTTGTCTTCAGTGTGTCATAAGTGCTGGTACCTCACTACTGTGGCTCATGTGATGGTGACCCTCATTTATATGACATGGCGTGTAGTGCACTTTGGAGGCAGTCAGAGCGGAATGCTTTTCCTTGGTAAGTGGGACATGTACAGCTACATGTGCTGGCTAGCATCACTGTTGCCAAAAGGATTTGTGTCTAAATGTTGGCACGTTTCACTTTAGTAGTATCATTTACACTACTGTTCCTCACATGAATAACATGTCTTCATGGGATGATGTGGGATTCCATCACATATGTGTGCATGCAAGAATATATTGGAAAATACTTACATAGTTTATATGTTACCACAGAGAGGATTGTCTAAACATTGGTTGGTGGGCCACACATACCCTAATCCATTACTCAGTGCCATTTGGCATGTCCAATTGCTAAATCAATGAAGGACATGACAGGTAGACCTACAATAATTATTCACAATGTACATTTCCATGCCATTGATGTTGGATTATTAAGCTTATTGATTTGCACATGTTGAAAGTTCATTAACTGGCTGTTGACACGCATCAGGGAGTGACATGCAGAAATGTGGGAATCATATGTGAGTGTGTACACTCAGTAATACAATGGAATTTGTGTTTGCATGAAAAAAAAGTACAGTGATCTGCCTTCACATTGAGAAACAGATTAAACCACCTCTTCAGGTAATGGAGTTCCCATGAGCCTCAACCATATTCAATGGACTTTTGGCTTTTACCTACGCAAATTTAGAATGGAGATCTCACCGGTTCCAATCACAACTGGTGATTTGCCCAGGCCTAGCTGAGTCATTGTGCTGTGGATATTTGTTGGCATATCTCCCAGACATTTTGAGAAGATTGTTTCCAGTGTACTTCTCTGTGCAACATGATTTATACAGTCAAGCTACCTTAGTACTACTTTCATGAGACTATTTTGATTATAGACATATTAGGAAGTTGCCATTGGGAAGTTTTTACAGTACGACACAAGTTTTTCCATGTCACCTTCTTCCAGCTACTGTGCATCTTGCTGCAACATAGCTGTATTAGTTAAACATAATTGCCTCATAATGTGGTATGAGGTAAATTAACATTTGCTGATTGAAGGGCCCTGTATGGAATCAGTAGGAATAAGTTTGGCATAGCCATACTATTTGATGACAACAGGTTACTGAGGTATGCTACAAGAGCCAACCCATTCAAGGTGACAAGGTTTCCCACTTGATACACGGATAATGTGATTCCACAACTTCACTAATGCAATTGGAGCTGTCTGTGATTCTGACTTTATAGTGGGCAGCTCTTCAGAGTTCATGTAGCATACATGCATGTGGACATGTGAATGTTGAAGCCACTTTGGTAGACCTTGTAGCTGGGGTCTACTGCACATTATAGTACTATTCTGTGATCCATACTGTTGGTCAAATATGTTCTGGCACATGCAATAAACCTATTTGTATTAGTCATTTCAGCACCATCCCAGGCAAGCAGATGAGGCAGACCTGACATCCTTGGTGAAGCAGTTGGCCACAGTACCTCCAGTTGTGGTAGTACAGACATGGAGGGACCCAGTGGCCCAGAGGATGAGGGGAGTGCCATGAAGGACACTGAATATACATTGTCATTATCCGAGTCCAGCTCCAGTGGACACCCCACTGGCGGTGGGATATACAGGACCAGTTCCTACACCATCCTTGTCTGCCACCCCCAGTTTCATCTGCACTCTCCTTGTTGCTCCCCACCCAGTAGACTGGACCTGCCCACCCAAGAGGGGAGCCATCTCCTTCACCCCAGGCAACTGACTCCCTGCCCTTATTCCCCCTGTTGTAAGGTACTATAAATGCCATTCAGGTGCAGGGCAGTCATCTGCAGCAGATGGTGGCATACCTGGAAGGCATCCACATTTCTATGTCTGACCTACAGAGATATTTTCAGGTTCTGGACTCCTCCTGGCAGCCTTTCACACATCCCATACTTCCACCCCACCACCTGCCTCTTCCTCATCTGATTTCCGTATTCCCCATACTTGTCCTAAGCACAGTCACACATAAGGACGCACAGACTTCAACAGACCCAAGCAGCACACGTAAACAAAAACACCACAAAACACACAAGCATGCAACCACTCACCAGAAACTCACCCCACTCACAAACACCCCCACCATACCCCCAGATACCACAGCCACCCCCACAAACCCACCCACCACCCCCACCATACCCCCAGACATCACAGCTACATCAAAAGACACATCTATCACTCCCACCATACCCCCAGACACCACACCCACACCAACAGACACATGCACCCCTCCCATCATACCCACAGACACTACACCCAAACAAACAGATACATCCTACACTCCCATCCCACCCCCAGCCATCACAACCACACCAACAGACACATCCCCCACTCCCAGCATACCCAGCACATCCTCATCACACACCACAGAGAAATACAAATTCCCACACTCACCCACACAACAGACATCTTCAAAACACAAACATCATACTTCAGACACACAGACAGCAGCACCAGCAACACACATACCCACACCTGATACTTCCACTTCCTTAATGTCCCAATCCCTCCTGGATACCCCACCCATTTCCCTAAAGAAAGTTTGAAATTTGCTCTTGCCCTTACCCCTGTAAAAACTGCCCCCCCCAAAGCCAAAGGTACCACAGTCTCACTCCAACCCATCCCTTCCACATCCAAGTCTTCCCCTATGACACCTGATCCTCCCCACTGAACCCAGCCACACCACAAAAATCCCCCAAAGAAGGACACCCGTCCCAAAGTCAGGGCCACCCCTCCCAAAACCAAGCCCACCCATCCCAAAACTGACCCCACCCCTCCAAAAGGACGTCACTGGGGTGCCGGGACTGCCCACTAGATGCCCCTTCCTGGGGAGGTTTCCCACGGCAGTGTTCTGAGAGGCATATTTAGTGGCACAGCAGTGTGCTGAACCACATATTGGACTGGCCTTTAATCTTTACAACACGTGTTTATTTGTTTCAAATAAAAAAGAAGTTACTAGCTTTCCTACAGTTTAGTCCTGCTGTTACTTATCTACCATGTTGATGTTCATGGATACTTAGGGATGTATGACTGTATTTGTTTTTGTTTCACCATGACTGATGATCTATTTGATGAGGATGGAATGATCTGACCTTGGAACCAGTGCTGGAGTCACCCGGGACAAGGGGTAATGTTCAATGGATGGATATGTGGGATTCAAGCTTATTGGGGCTGTCATTGCATTGGGTAGAGTTTCATATCGTAAGTTTTTCATTTTGGCTTGGCCAATGTCAACATCAAGTGGGTTCCCTTTGTCATCATGATGTAGGTTGGACATTTGCTTGATTTGTACATGATAGAGATTTGTTTGCCCACACATGGAGAGTGTTTAATTGTCATATCTTTGTATACATTGTAATTAACTTGTGTCCATTTTTTTGTGTGTACCTTATACCTACTTTATCTAAATGTGTGACCCATGCTGTTACTGCTGTATTTCCTTTGATGACTAATACTTTTCTCACATATGCATGACACTTGGTTGTACAATTGGTTGTCCCTGATATACATCAAGTCATAGTCCCTGTGAAGATAGTGGTTTTGGGGGATGTGCAAAGAGGTAGGTGGCCAAGGGCACCAGTCTCCCAAGGGTCCCCCTGGCAGAGGAATACCTATTCTGCAGGAATTTTTTACATTGTGACCTTTGAATGTTTCTCACACTGATTATGTTACATTCTATTTACCTTGCACTATCTTGAAATGTGGGTGATATGTGGAAGTCCATAACAGAGGTTTAGCAGATAAGGTGTGGTTCAGTTTCATGACACATCCATGCAAAGGTATATTTTATATCACAACAGGCCATGGCATGTGAACAATGTGAGGGTGTCACTTAGCTTTGAAGGTGGGATATTGATGGTGATTTGCTGTAGTGTGACACAATGTTATCAACATATCACTTTCCCTGAATATTGGTTGTGCACATATTTAAAATTTCATACAGTGTGCCTGTGGAGTGTCAGTCACCTGGCCAAAGAGGGCATTCTAGGGTTGTCACTGGGTCATACATTAAGCACAATTCCCAAAAGAGGTACACAAAATATGTTTGGACCACGCACCCCATTCCAGGTCCATGATGGGGAATCAATTTGCTGTGGAGTTGTTGGTAACGGGTAAGTGTATGGCTTACCATCATTTGCATCAACAACAACATCGGTTTTGGGTGTCATCACAGCAGTACAGGCAGAGGACATGCATGTACGATTGGCTCCAAGGTGGCACAGGATGTGTGAAGCTGAGTACAGGTGAGTTTCAGCCTCATATGCCTCCCTTTCTGTCAGATTGGTCTTTGTCTATGTGGCATGTATCATAATATGCTGTCCGAATGCCAGCACTGAAGCAGGGTGACCATTGCCGCCTCCATGCCAGTTCCAAGACTGCCAACGTCGTATTCAGGCCCTTAGTCTAGTATCTGCACATAGGTAGCCCTGCTACAAATGTGACCCAGAACAAATTGGCTATGCCTGCTAAGGCACTCTATTGGGAATCCCCCCCCAAAATATGCCCTTTCTTTTTGGCCAAAGGGTAGAATGTTTAGTGTTTCATTGCCTTTGCACTTTTAGAACATTTTGGTACGAATTAATTCACAGTGTAGAAAAATCATTGACATGCTTTTGCCTGTACGCATATACAGGGGACGTGTTCTCCTATATGGATTTGCTTATGTATTCTAAATGTTGTAGAATTACCCCGAGCCAGATGGAATGATATTTAAATTGTGAACTACCCTGCATGGCCACGTTAATTACTCTGTCGGCTTGCTGGCAGATTTCAGCTTCACTCTGAACAATAGGCCTATCGAGGGTATTAGCCTTCTCCTTGGAGACGAAGGAAGCAAAGGAAAAAATATGCATAAGGTAATTTGCTGACTGTTTGTGACAAGCCTGGGCATGCTATTACCAAAGGGAAATCATGAAGAATCCTGTCACCAATCATTGAAGGGGTTCCAAACTGTGGCTGGGGGTAGTCAGGCTCAGAGGAGATGGAAATTCATAGGATGGTGTGCAGCAGTGTTGAGCAGTCTTTATTCTGCTCCCACGAAGTATTGTTTAGGAGTGGTTCGGGAATGTGCCATCTCAGAATTGGGAAGGCTATTCCACATTCTACAACTCTGCATCTCAATTTTTAAACCATGGCACAAAAATAGAGACTGAGAAATACTGTAGATGAAGAAGAACGTGGATGGACTTGCTTGATGATAAACCAGTGTCTGGAGTGGAAGCACTATAGTGTATTAGACTCTTTGGCACCAGTGGTACTGGCTTCCCTAGTCTCTGTGTGGAACAATAAAGAGGGCACTTGCTAGGGGCCCTGAAGGACTTGGGGTCACATTTATGACCAAATTTGTGTCACTCTTGCACCACACAATTTGTGCAAGAGTAATGCAAACCTTCAGTCAGATTTTTGAAGCCACGCAAAGCCACTTTGTGTGGCTCTGAGTGGCTTCAAAAATCTGGAGTAAGGCAAAACAGCACAAATCAGTGCATTGCCTTTCTCTGCACTAGGAAGGTACTCCATGTGCATTGTGCGGGTGTACCCTACAACTACCATGGATTTTGATGTTCCCTAGATTTACAATAATCTGTAACCTGTGGATGCCCCAAAATCATGTGCCCCCCCCACGGGAGTCACATTAAGGAGAAATGTCTCTATTTCTCCTCGTTTCATCATCTTTCTATGTGTGCTGTTTTTTGCAGCACACATAGAAAGATGAATATGCCTCCCTTGGATTGTTTGTGTGAAGGAAGGTGCCCCTTCCTGAACAAAAACAACCCTGCATGCAATGCAGGCACCTTGCCCCATGGTGTAAGGGTGCCTGCATTGGTGCCAGGCAGCTCATTGTCTGCCAGCATGGGGTAAAAAAACAGGAATGCTCTGTATGCCTTAAATGAAGCACATTCCTACACTTTCCCTGTCGCACAAGGTTACTTGCTGCACCACACTGCACTGCGTGACAATCTGATAAATTTGCCCCTTAATATTCGGTGGACTGTGCCTGGATGTGGGTATGCTCTCCTGTGTATCCATGGTGCCTTCAGTGTACAAGGACACGTTACAAGTTGCAGAAGCCTTTGAGTTCTAGGGCAGGTGAGGCACCTTGAGTTGTCTTATCTTGGAACTCTGTGGGACTGCTTCAGGAAAACAGCATCAACCAGGAAAACCCTCAAATTTTTAGAAGCATAGATATAAACAAACACTCCTGGTGGCTGCAGCATACCACCAGGGGCCAATAACAGAAATCATTTTCAAAATGTCTCTTCTGAGCCAGAATTCTCATAATGTCCACGTGTTGATTGTATGTTTTAAATCAAAGAAAAGGGAAAAAAGTAAAGATTTACCTATATGATGGTGCCATCTCAGTCCTGCCGCTGGCAACTAAGATTATCCCGTGAGCCCCTGCGTGGGTCTGCTGATTGGCATATTTTACTTTGGGGTGCTCCAGGAGGATCAGAGGCACCACACATAGAAGTATGCATACATGGCTGCTGTCAGGAGTGCGGAAGACTCCCACACTGTAGCCTGCATTTATGTAAAAAATGGGAGTCTCCTCAGTCACTGGATACATGAACCCAAGATATGTTTTGGGTTATTTCAAGCACATCTAGAGCTCGGCTTTTAGATAGGAGATCCTGGAATGCATAGATCTTTGTTTTTGAACGTACTAGGAAACCTGTTTAAACTTACAAATAACACTCCTGTGAAATGTTGATTGTTTTGTTCTCCTAATGAAACGTGTCTCCAGTAGCAAGAAGCTTGAATTTTGTTTGATCAATGCATGGGCAAGAACATCATCAGCATGATAACATTGCTGATATATTTTAATATAGTTACCTTTACTTAGAGTCGATATGCATTTAAACTAAGTAAACATACCATGTCTTTTGTACCATTTAATATGTAACTTAATTATAATTAGAAACAGAGTAAATATTGGTTTCCATGTACAACTGTTTTATACTATCATTCTCAATGCTTATTTTGAGTTGATAAATTCCTATGATACCTTTGCTTTGCTTGCAAATGCAGTGCTGAAACCCACATTGAGTTATTTTATTTAGGTTTCCTAAACTCAGAAATTGATTAATGTTTTGCATCATTGAGTACATTCTTAAAAAAAAAAAGCGTGCTATAGTTGGTTACCTTCAGCTCTTTCTTGTCAGAAAGCTGTGCAAAATTCATCTCATCTTGATACAAATCTTCAATATGTTCTCTGAAAAAGAGAATTCTATTTCATGGTAGTGATCAGAATTGAACAAGCTTTTAGGTTTAGACTAAAAAAGGGTAAGTTGAAAAAAAGAATTTCAGACAGTTTGAGACATGTTGTGACCCTGTTAATATCACTGTTGGACCGGGCCCTTTCTGCCTGTTCACCCCAAATTTTTGCTGACCTGTTTTTGTCAGATTTTAGGATTCTGCACCTTTTTACTCCTGCTTACCAGTGCTTATGTGTGTGTGCTGTTCCTTCTAAACATGGTAAGAACCCTAACCCTGATTGGTACATATAATGTACATTCTAAATCCCTAGTAAATGGCACTACATGTACCCTGGGCCTAGCTAATAAATGCTACTAGTGGTCTGCAGAATTGTCACACACTAAAGGAGCCTTGTAAAACATGTCTCATGGCTGCCATTGCAGCCTGTAGTGCAGTTTTTAACTCTACTTCGACCTGGTGAAGTAATCCTTTAGCCAGTCCCAAACCTTCATTTTTAATGTCATCCAAAGGAAGGGCCTGAAGGCTCATAGTGCAGGGAGCATGGCATTTAAAAAGTAGGACGTGTTTAACTTTTACATGTCCTGATAGTGAAAAACTCCTAAAGTTGTTTTTCACAATATCTCCCATGGACTAACACTGGGTTACCTTGTCACACTTAATAAGTGATAACTTAAGTTTGAGAAAAAATAGTGAAATGTTTTGTTTATTCATTTGATTTGAAAATTAAAATCCTCTTGACTGGTAAGCCAGATTTTAAGTTAATATTTGAAAAAATGCCACATTCTGCAAGTTAGTGTTTTTCTGCTTATACCAAACGTGCCTTTTGGCTAGTATCCTCACACACCTGACTGTGAGAGGCTCTCCTATGGTGTGTTGTGTATTCTTCCCTGGCGTAGGGACAAAAGGGGCCTCAAAGTAGAGGCAAGGAGTCTTCCTGCCACAATGGCTGAGGAGGAGTTGTGGCCTGCCTTGATTACACTTCAACCCCAGTTGCAGACAAAGGAACCTGACATCAGGTCTGCCCTTGCCTTTCTTACCCTAGACAGTCTGAAACCAAACCCAGGGGAGGGGGAAGAACTGAACAGAACCAGTTTCGGAAGTGACTAGGAATTGCCCACTCAAAGGCTAGCACTGGGTGTAAATGTGGGACTTTCAGAACCTCTCATCAGAATACTTGTGAAGGATTCAGAAGGAGGTTAGCCTGCGGTATGAAGAAGGAAGGCTGCCCTACTTGCCTTGAACCCAGGATCCTCAGAAGTGACTCAAACGGTCAGATGGCAGACCTCCAGTTTAAGCTGAAGGGATACAAGCTTCCATCGGCCCCCCTGCAACTGCCCAGCTGACCAGCACCACCTTTACCTGCCTGAGCAATGTTGTTGTCCTCTCCCGGAGTGAGTCCTGATACCCAAGAGGTGTCCTGAGATGCTAGACCCTTGGCTGACAGTGTACCCTTGCTTCAAATCTATGAAGTCTTCCCCAAAGGTGAGAAAACAGGTGTTGGCGTTCTTTGACACCACGAGCAGGCTTTTCACCTCAGCAACAGTCACCGGGTCTCCCGCCAATGCAAAGTTCCAATGGGTACCTGTTCTTTGTGCCAAATGGTGATGACCATATCTCTTGCCAACGACAAGCTACGCTGAAAGCTACTCCTCTTGCCAACAACAAACTCCTTGTGGCTCTTGCCGAATTGAACCTCCAGCTGAGCCTCTTCACATGGATAAGGGCTTAAAGAAGGTAAACTTTGCACCAGGATGATCGTGGCCACTGTTTTCAACTCATGCTCCATGGCGGTTGGCCTGAACTTGTGATTTTGTCCCTGTCTAGAGTAAGCAGATATTTGCCAGTGGTTCTTTGTTTTATTTTGGAGCTATTTTCAATTAGAATTTTTAAGAAAATCATATCTCCATTTCTACTGATTGAAGTTTTGTATTTTGGTATCATTTCATTCATTACATTTTACTCTATTTTTCTAAATTAGTTTGAGATTTTTTTGTGTTGTGTTTTCACTTTGTTACTGTTTGAGTGCTGCACAAATAATTTACTCATTGCCTTTAAGTTAACCCTCACTGCTTTTGTGGCAAGCTACCAGAGGAATAAACAGGTGTACTTAGCGACTTGTGGTCTACCCTGACAAGTACTGTGTTTATTATTTGAGAGCTGTTTTCACTTCTCTCAAATAATAACCACATTTCTTATAATCACACTGTTTTACTACTACAAAAAAGTGATACATTTATCCAAACTAATTGCTGATCCCAACCTCGTGATTCATCAAAATGAAGTGTTTGTGCGCAGCAGCAGTGTTAGTCCGAAGGGGCATTGTTACCTCTTTTACCTGGAGTCAGAGTCTCGTAAAAATGAGTCATCCAGTTACTTGTGAAAGCTGTTTGGGCTTGTAACTCTTCCACTAGGCTCTTTCCTCGTTCCTTTTGCTAACGCACCGTGAGATAGTTTCTAGGGACCTGCCAAGACAAATGATCGAAAAATGCAGGCGGACTGTCCCTGGGTAACCCTATAGTTAATGCACGTGCTATTTATAACATTTTAACGCAAACTGAGCGCATATACTAGGCCGTGACTGCTTTTAGAACAGTTCATTGTGAACGTGCACTGTGAGGACTCTTAAATACTGCATTCAAGACAGATTACGAAAACAGCTGTCAGCTCTTCCCAAACTCCTGACCTAGTTCTATTATTTTTATGAGCCCATCATGTATTCAAATATAAACTTTAAAGATGTTCTCATGACTCAACATTTCGGAACTGTAGGAAAGATGTATTTATTTGGGCTGGCTAGAGTAATAGTGGACAGACAGCTGTGTGTATCAACGGCTGGTCAAACAAATACAGCATTAGTAGAGTGTGGCATAGTGCACTGTAGACTGGACTGCCTCATCAATAATATTCAGAGCCACTGAATTTATGCAAATTTGTGGCTGTGGCATTTTCTAGATTTGCCACATTTGCCACATAATCCATCATGTGCTGCAGCACATTTCGCGCAGGGAAAAACTCTTCACAAAGGTTGACTGGTCACTATTCAGTTGGTTACTGATATGTTTGGATGTTAAACTGGTACCAGTGAGTTGGCGCCTTTGCCCATACAATGTTAACATGGGTCAAAATACTGAAATGTTACCACCACAAAATGTGTCATGTAATGCCTCATAGTTTGCCTTTTCTTGCTGCATAATATTGTCAACCCTGCCTCGTGATTTGTTGCAACCTTGCCGCATTATTCCACTGGCAATGAAAACAGTGCACCAGGCTCAGTCGTGTTCAATACTCTGCTCTGCACCATAGTGAGTGTACAGGACACAGTGAGTGCCGCTCCGAATGTTGCATAGCAAAAACCTTGAACTTAGGATTCACAATTAACACTTTAATTGTTTTCTCCAAGCCTTGTTCTTTGAAGTCTGATTTTGTTACAGTTTTGAAAGAGGGGTTTGCAAATACTAGTGTTTAGATTAAGTTGAGGTGACGACTAAGCAAAAGTACTCTGCATTGCGAACAGCACTTTTTTTATTAACAATTCAAAGTTAATAACATGACTTTTAGTTGAAATATGTTTGAAAGCACATATATACTTATTTTCAAATCATTGAAAAGGTTTGGATTACATTAATATGCATGCCCTTTCTTTATTGTCCAGCTTTCTTGAAACCTCACATATACAAAGTCAGTCATATATAATCATGCATATGGTGTGCATGATTGTTTAAAAATGGAGAACAAAGTAAACAGCTCTTCAGATTTACATAGGAAACGCGAGACTTGATTTCTAAAACAGAGGATGTCAGAAATGCACCAATTACATACCAGAAATCTTTATTACTTCTATTACCAATGGTGTAACAAAGGTTTCGATCGCCCCCTGCAAGCTACAATAAGGCAGACACCATGCAGTTATTCTGCCACCTTTCGTGTATTAGTAACTTATCTCTGCCACCAATCCCATGATATCAGCAGGAGTTCGTTATCCAGTTAGAGTCAAAGGAAAACCACACACCTATTTGACATACATGTGTTCTGCATTTGTAGTCACAGTATGGCAAATTGTAAACAGGTTTCAGTGTTACTGATTTAGAAAATAGCAGTTTATGGTCTCATTGTCTGTTTTCCTCAAGGCACAGACACATGGTATAATGCAACTTTTTAGGAAAGTATCCTTAACGGAGCTCTCCGCCACTGATTGTGTTTTGTTAGCCCACCAAAATGTTTACATCTGGATATAAAGTACGATCTGATTGCTGCAAATCTGGTGCTGTTTTATTTCCTGGCAGAAATAATGATATATAAAAGTGTTGCCATCAAATACCAAAATACTTCCTTTATACCTGTATGTGGTTTGAACATCCCAATGTATTGCCTAAAAGTTCAGGAAAGGCAGTGTTACCATAAGGCTCAGTGTGTCAAACATCTTGTTAAGGTGTCCCCCAGGTAAAAAATGAATGGCCATTATGTTGGCAATGATGGTGAAATATACCTGGGTTGCTGTAAGGAAATGGCTCCCTGTTGCAGTTACCCCACGCTTTTTACCTGATACTGATGCTGACTTGACTGAGAACTGCCAACCAGGCCCCAGCACCAGTGTTCTTTCACCTAAAATGTGCCATTGTTTCCACAATTGGCACACTCCTGGCACACAGATAAGTCCCTTGTAAAAAGGTACCAGTGGTGCCAAGGGCCCTGTGACCAGGGAAGGTCCCTAAGGGCTGCAGCATAAGTTGTGCCACCCTAAGGGCCCCCTCAACTAACACATGCATACTGCCATTGCAGATTGTGTGTGTTGGTGGGGAGAAAAAGGCAAAGTCGACATGGCATCCCCCTCAGGATGCCATGCACACAAAATGCTGCCTGTGGGATAGGTAAGTCACCCCTCTAGCAGGCCTTACAGCCCTACGGCAGGGTGCACTATACCACAGGTGAGGGTATAGCTGCATGAGCAATATGCCCCTACAGTGTCTAAGTCCATTCTTAGACATTGTAAGTACAGTGCACAGTCTAGGAGTTCGTCAAAAATTAACTCCACAGCTCCATAATTGCTACACTGAATACTGGGAAGTTTGGTATCAAACTTCTCAGAATAATAAACCCACACTGATGCCAGTGTTGGATTTATTAAAAAATGCACACAGAGGGCATCTTAGAGATGCCCCCTGTATTTTACCCAATCCTTCAGTGCAGGACTGACTGGTCTGTGCCAGCCTGCTAATGAGAGACGGTTTTCTGACCCCCTGGGGTGAGAGCGTTTGTGCTCTCTGAGGCCAGAAACAAAGCCTGCACTGGGTGGAGATGCTTACCACCTCCCCCTGCAGGAACTGTAAAACCTAGCAGTGAGCCTCAATGGCTCAAGCTTCATGTTACAATGCCCCAGGGCACTCCAGCTAGTGGAGATGCCTGCCCCCTGGACACAGCCCCCACTTTTAGCGGCAAGTCCAGGGGAGATAATGAGAAAAACAAGGAGTAGCCACCCACCAGTCAGGACAGACCCAAAGGTGCTCTGAGCTGAGGTGACACCTGCCTTTAGAAATCCTCCATCTTGGTTTTGGAGGATTTCCCCAATAGGATTAGGGATGTGCCCCCCTCCCCTCAGGGAGGAGGCACAAAGAGGGTGTAGCCACCCTCCAGAACAGTAGCCATTGGCTACTGCCCTCCTGACCTAAACACACCTCTAAATTCAGTATTTAGGGGTGACCCAGAACCCAGGAAATCAGATTCCTGCGACTTGAAGAAAGAAGAAGGACTGCTGACCTACAAGCCTGAAGAGAAGGAGGAAGACGACAACTGATTTGGCATCAGCTCTACCGGCCTGTCTCCAACTTCGAAAGCCAGCTCCAGCGACACATCCGACAGGGACCAGCGACCTCTGAAGACTCAGAGGACTGCCCTGAGGCCCAGGACCAAGAAACTCCCATGAGCAGCGACTCTGCTCAACAATCTGCAACAAACTTGCAACTTTTCAACAACTTTAAAGACTTCACGTTTCCCGCGGGAAGCGTGAGACTTCACACTCTGCACCCGACGCCCCTGGCTCGACCTGCAGAAAACCAACACCTCAGGGAGGACTACCCGGTGACTGTGAGCCCGTGAGTAACCAGAGACGACCCCCCTGAGCCCCCACAGCGACACCTGCAGAGAGAATCCAGAGGCTCCCCCTGACCGTGACTGCCTGTAACAAGGGACCCGACGCCTGGAACCAACACTGCACCCGCAGCCCCCAGGACCTGAAGGAACCGAACTCTAGTGCAAGAGCGACCCCCAGGCATCCCTCTGCCTAGCCCAGGTGGTGGCTGCCCCAAGGAGCCCTCCCCTGTGCCTGCCTGCATCGTTGAAGTGACCCCCGGGTCTCTCCATTGTTTTCAATCTAAAACCCGATGCCTGTTTGCACACTGCACCCGGCCACCTTCTTGTGTCCCCCCGGTGCTCTACAAAACACCCCTGGTCTGCCCCCTGAGGACGCAAGTACTTACCTGCTGGCAGACTGGAACCGGGGCACCCCTGTTCCCCATAGGCGCCTATGTGTTTTGGGCACCTCTTTGACCTCTGCACCTGACCGGCCCTGAGCTGCTGGTGAGGTAACTTTGGGGTTGCCTTGAACCCCCAACGGTAGGCTGCCTATGCCCCAAACTTGAGACTTGTAAGTGTTTTACTTACCTTCAAAACTAAACTTTACTTAGCTCCCCAAGGAACTGTTGATTTTTCACTGTGTCCAGTTTGAAAATAGCTTATTGCCATTTTTACAAACACTGTATGTGATATTGCTTTTATTCAAAGTTCCTAAAGTATCTAAGTGAAGTACCTTACATTTGAAGTATTATTTGTAAATCTTGAACCTGTGGTTCTTAAAATAAACTAAGAAAAGATATGTTTCAATATAAAAACCTATTGGCCTGGAGTAAGTCTTTGAGTGTATGTTCCTCATTTATTGCCTGTGTGTGTACAACAAATGCTTAACACTACCCTTTGGTAAGCCTACTGCTCGACCACACTACCACAAAATAGAGCATTAGAACGATCTACTTTTGACCCTATCTTACCTCTATGGGGAACCCTTCAAATCTGTCCACACTATTTCTTACTTTGAAATAGTATATACAGAGCCAACTTCCTACAGTTGCCTATTGTGTCTGGCCATGAAGGGTGTCATCACTAATGACAGATATACATTCCTTTCATCTTTAGATCTTTCAGGGTCTGGCAGCCAATTATCCCCTCGGTTGCATGTGTAAACATGGTTCTGGTTTGCACAACACCCCAAAAGATCACACATTGCCATATTTCTATAATGTGTACTTTCACTTTATCACAGTGCACCTCATGCAACTGACATGTCTTAAAACAACAACGGAGGAACGCAGTTGAATGACTATTGGTAATAAGGACTACACAGGTAAATTGACTTCCAACTCACTACAGTATAAACACCTCACAGTTTTTGCAATTGGGAACATTGAAAAGAGACAACACTTGGAGAGGTTAGCGATTGTCTTGCCGAAGTACTATATCCGTTTTCTAAGATTTTGGCAAGAGCTCCATATCTCACACTGGACTTTGCTTACTGCCCCTACTGGACCTCACTGGGTCTCACCTTAATATTCTTGTCACCCTGAAATACATACAACTGCAGAGACTCAATCTCTGATGATGCATTGGGTTCTCCCCAGACATAGATGAAGTGTCTCCGTTTAGTTATAAAGGGCCATATTTATACTTTTTGACGCACAACTGCGCCAACGCAGTTGTGCGTCAAAAAGTTTAACGCTGGCTAACGCCATTCCAAAGCACCATGCGGGCCCCTTATTTATGGAATGACGTTAGCCGGCGGAGCTGACTGGTGTGCGTAAAAAAAAATGACCCACACCAGGCAGCGCCGGCATAGGGGAAAATGGAGCTTGGGCGTCAAAAAATGGGGCAAGTCGGTCTGAGGCAAAAAATCTGCCTCAACCCGATTTGCGCCATTTTTTTTTACTCCCACCCTCCATTGACATGACTCCTGTCTTAGCAAAGACAGGAGTCATGCCCCCTTGCCCAATGGCCATGCCCAGGGGACTTATGTCCCCTGGGCATGGTCACTGGGCATAGTGGCATGTAGGGGGGCACAAATCAGGCCCCCCTATGCCACAAAAAAATAAAAAATATGGGGCATATTTATACTCTGTTTGCGCCGGTTTTGCGTCGTTTTGTTTTACGCAAATCCGTCGCAAAGCTAACTCCATATTTATACTTTGGCGTTAGACGCGTCTGGCGCCAAAATTCTTGGAGTTTGCGTCATTTTTTAGCGTGGACACCTACCTTGCGTTAATTATATGCAAGGTAGGCGTTCCCGTCTAAAAAATTACTCCCAGGCCTGTGCGCCTTATTTAAACTCCTCTGCAAAAATGACGCACGGGATTGGGCGGGTCAAAAAAATGACGTCCAGCCGCGTTTGCGTCATTTTTTAACGCCTGCTCAGGGCAGGCGTTAAGGGACCTGTGGGCTCGGAAGGAGCCCAGAGGTGCCCTACCATGCCCCCAGGGACACCCCCTGCCACCCTTGCCCACCCCAGGAGGTCGCCCAAGGATGGAGGGACCCACCCCAGGGACATTAAGGTAAGTGCAGGTAAGTATATATTTTTTTATTTTTTTGTGGCATAGGGGGGCCTGATTTGTGCCCCCTATATGCCACTATGCCCAATGACCATGCCCAGGGGACATATGTCCCCTGGGAATGGCCATTGGGCAAGGGGGCATGACTCCTGTCTTTGCTAAGACAGGAGTCATGTCAATGGAGGGTGGGAGTAAAAAAAAATGGCGCAAATCGGGTTGAAGCAGATTTTTTGCCTCAGACCGACTTGCCCCATTTTTTGACGCCCAACCTCCATTTTCCCCTACGCCGGCGCTGCCTGGTGTGGGTCCATTTTTTTGACGCACACCAGTCAGCTCCGCAGGCTAACGTGATTCCATAAATAAGGCGCCCGCATGGAGCTTTGGAATGGCGTTAGCCGGCGTTAAACTTTTTGACGCACAACTGCGTTGGCGCAGTTGTGCATCAAAAAGTATAAATATGGCCCTATATACTTACCTGCACTTACCTTAATGTCCCTGGGGTGGGTCCCTCCATCCTTGGGCGACCTCCTGGGGTGGGCAAGGGTGGCAGGGGGTGTCCCTGGGGGCATGGTAGGGCACCTCTAGGCTCCTTCTGAGCCCACAGGTCCCTTAACGCCTGCCCTGAGCGGCGTTAAAAAATGACGCAAACGCGGCTGGATGTCATTTTTTTTGACCCGCCCACTCCCGTGCGTCATTTTTGCAAGGGAGTTTAAATAAGGCGCACAGGCCTGGGAGTCATTTTTTAGATGGGAATGCCTACCTTGCATATAATTAACGCAAGGTAGGTGTCCACGCTAAAAAATGACGCAAACTCCAAGAACATTGGCGCTAGACGTGTCTAACGCCAAAGTATAAATATGGAGTTAGCTTTGCGTCGGATTTGCGTAAAAAAAAACGACGCAAATCCGGCGCAAACAGAGTATAAATATGCCCCAAAGTGTTTTCACTTCAAAAATAAATGTTGTAAGAGATCCTCTTTATCTCTCCATTTCATGCTTCTATAATACCCAGAGTCCATCTTGTGCCCCTGCTGTGCCTCGTTTCATCACCATTATACCACTATTTCATTCCATCTCCTTCCCTAGCACCATCTATACCAATCACCTCCTCACCACTTTATGTCTCAGTCCCCTTTCATATTCACTGCTGTCACCTTATAGCTTTCCTCTCACCTCCACATCTTCTGCCGTCATGCTTATGCATATTATTTTCCTCTTTAGTTCCTCATATTCTCATGCTCTCCCAGTTTCTCCCTTACCCCCATGCCTGCCCCCAACTACACCTATTTCTTCCGGTTTTCTCTTCACCTCCAAATGTACTAATTCTCACGCTTCTCTCTGTTTCTGCCAGTTTCACTCTGTCCCCTGATTTACTATGTACTTCCATCTCTCCTTTCATTTGTTATCTTTATTTCTCAGAGTTTGGCTGTTACCAGCAACTCTACCCCACTCATTCTTTCATGTCTATCTCTGTCACTCGCTGCATCACTCCCAGTTTCCCACCCACCTCTACTCTCATTCTTTCTCACCCTTATTTTCCTCTAAATTGGCAAATCTTGAATTTTCACAGCTCTACCTATTGCAGTCTAACATTCAACATCATCTGCCTGTTTGACCACTAATTATCTTTATCTCTTTAGTTTGCCTCTTTATAGGTCTCATTTGTTCAATATCATGCCTCTGTGTCACTCTAACCTACATCTCTACCTCTCTAATCTTCTCACCTCTATTTCTTTCTCAATTTAAAATCTATCCCACCTCCATCTCCCATACCCTCTAACACATTTCTCTGTCTGGTTCCATCTCTGCTACCTCACTCATTCATCTTGCAGTTTCCATCTTTCACTATCAGATGGCACTTTAATATTTTTCCTTTGGGTCTTGCCTATATCCGTTTGAGATTACCCTTGTATTCATTCTTGCTTTTCAATTACCCCTGTCTCTATTTATTTGATTTCTCATATTTGTTCCAGTCAGTCTACCTTCACCCTTTCTCATTCCATCTCTCCACTCATCCGGTTGCATCTCTACCCCATCACCCCTAGTTGACACTCAGTACCAAATGATTAAATTCTTCTCCCTTTTCACTATCTTGCTTCTGCTGTTACTTGGCCTCTCTCTCATGCTCTTTCTCCTGGTCTTCCAACGTTGTCTTTCTCAGTCTCACCCTGTCTGTCCCTCTCTCTTTCTCTTTCCATGACTTATTCTGCTCTTTATTCTATTACTTAATATTTGTGTTTCTCTATCCCCTCTCATTTCCTTTTTCTCTTTCTATCTCATTTTCCTCTCCCCATTTATTTTTCTTCTTACCTGATTTCTTTCCCACCAATCATTTTTTTTATCACTTAATCATTTTCTTTTAGCTTTTTTAATCTAATCCTGCCTCGCAGTTTCTCGCTTTTTGTTTTTACTCTGGGTTTTCTTTCCCTGCTACTTTTCTTTTGTTTCTCCTCTCTCTTATTTTCTCCCTTTGGTTATTCCTATCTTTTATTGTTCTTGTAGGTTGCTCCATCTTCGTAGGTGTCATCCTCCCTAACTTTACCTCTCTCCTCTTCCTCTAATGTATTTCGCTGTTACCATGCTCAGACCTCTTCTTTTCTTGTAGCAATGAACAATAAGGGTGTTGTCAGATATTTTCTCCCACAAAGCAGCTCACAGGTACATGTCCGAAGCCTTTTTGGGGGGAAATGATCATGGATGGCTCATCTGCCAAGCGGGGTCAGTGTATTAGTCCAGTCGTCTCATGTTTTTTCTGAAGAAGACTCCATCTTGGGGATCTAATAAGATGAAAACTGCCCAAATTGTGCAGAAAGTTTTTTTTCACTGCAGAGTAGGCATTTAAACAGCTTCTCTGTCTGTGACAACCATGCTTTATATGATGGTGGTGAGGAGACATGATGCAGTAAGAGGGACAACATAGGAGCTGTCCAAAATTGTTCAGCCACTCCTGCTTTTTCACCAGCATTGGCTCCATTGTAAGGGGGTGTCACGCTGGAGCTGTTGACTGTTCTGACTTGGAAACACTGTGCACCCAACACTTTAAATGGGTGAACAGAGTAGGGTGATGAGATGCCCACCTGACTACTGCCAAAAATAGGGCTATAGTGATCTCTTCATGACTTGCAAGAGGCTGCCATATTGAAGGGAGTAACTGATCAGATTTCGAGGGAACAAGTAGAGGACAGACAGCAGCAAGCTTCAATCACACATACAACAAATAATACCCAGGTAGCAGCATTTTGGACTTCTTGCACTCACAAAAGAGGTGTAGGAGGGACAGACGTGCAATGGTCCCTCACAGAGAACAGGTTTCTCATCAGTAGCGAAGTTTACTAACTAAACAAGTACAGAACATGGAGCAGTGGTGCAAGCATCCTCCACACAAAACAGATGCTCCAGAGACAACAGAAGTGCAAGGCTTTCTCGTGTAGAAAATATACAGCATTGGCAGCTACTGTGAAACCAAATTGTGCAGTGAAAATATCCATGACAATACTGGTACCATAAGGAAATCAGATCTGCAAGCTTTCCTCATGCAAAACAGGACCAGCATGGCAAACAGTTGCACAAACCTCCCTCTCAAATAGGTAGAATATGGACAGCAGCTGAGCAGGCCTCCATCACACAAAACAGATACAGCATGGGAAATCACTGTGTAAGTGTACATCACAAACAAGATTCAGCATTGAAAGCAGCTTTACATGTTACATCACAAAAACAGCACAGGTACACCACAGGAAGTGGCAATGTAGGCCTCCATCACAAAACATGAATGACTTGGTTGTTTAGACCTCCTTTGCAAACAAAGAGCATACAATGAAACAAGCATTGGCAAAGCCAATAGGTTTCGCCTCTGCTAAATATATTGGTTTTTTCAATGTGACATTTACACCACATAGCGAGATGATGTGCTGGCTCTGCTGTGTAAATAACATTGAAAGAACCAATAGATTTCACAGAGGTAAAACTATTGGCTTTGCCAATGCTTGTTTTAAAGTAAAGCAATCTGCATACAAATAGTAGCTGCGGGGGTCTGGGGTAGAAATGAAGGAGTAGTTGAGAGAGAAGCAATGGTTAACAGGCCAGGAGAGCAATGGGTGGCAGATCAACAGACCAGAATGTAAAAAAAATCGAAAGAAATACAAGGAGGGAGAAGCACTGGGCAGGAGGGAGCAAAAAATAGCGGGTTTTGTAGGAGGAATAATGTGAAGCACACAAAGAAGAGAGAGCAAATGGGGAGGGGCGACCATCATGGAGCAGTCAAGGTGAGGGATGCGGGATTTGGTGGAAAGAAAGCTTCACACAAGCCATCTAAACACCTACCTGGGTTGCAATCAAAGGTGGAAATCCAGGAAAGCCAAGCTTCATGATGCGGAGGGGGGAAGCAGTTGGGGTGGAAGCTCTTCCTTGAGCAACTTCTGCTTAAAACAAGGACATTTGCAGGTGCATAGGAGGGAGGAAAGAGAGAAGGGGCATGCCACAACAGGAGTCAGGTGGTGGGAGGGACGGTCAATTTGACTCTGGAACAAAAACAAGAGTACAAAAAATAGAAGAGAAGGGGCGATACAGAGGATGTGGTGTAACACCAGAACTGCCAACCCTGGAGCTGGCGAGCCGGGTTCGAGTCACGGTGTTGGCTCAACATCCTGTAAAAGCACACTTGGAATGCATACTTACACAAATAGATCAAATCAAATACATCCGACAAGCAAATAAATATGCAGACGACAAGACAGTCTCAAATGCTTGCAGGCAGATAAACAAAAAACGTTGTGCAGACAAAACTGAATTAAAGAAGTTCCATCAGATAAAAAGAAGTCCATGGGCCATAGGACACTGATAAGAAAAACACAGAAGGCACAACAAGAAAAAGCATGCTACCACCAATAGAAACGGAGTAAAAATAAGTGGCAAGCACACAAACCAATGCAAAGTAAGGGTGGGATGTAAGCCTCTTTTAAGATTTATATTAAATACAATAGATTTCACAAGTGCTGTGCAGGTGAAACCTAAAATATAGCAGGGCAAGACCCCATATCAAAACAGAAAGGCAACTGTACAGGCCTTCTTCACACAAAACAGGCACTGCACAGGATGTAACAATGCATGCTTTCCTCTCAAAACATAGTATAGAAAGCAGATTTACAGACGGCACCAATAAAAACAGAGTTGTCACAGAAAGTGAAATCACCCACCACAACACAGGCACACCATAGCTATGTGGACCTCTCCTACACAAAATAAGTATAACACTAGAAGCAGCATTGCAAGCTTCACTCACAAAACTCACACTTAGGGTGTCAGTTACAACATGCTACAAGGTGATGGATGGAATGTCTGAATTAATCTCAGTAGCTGGAGATCGCACACGCTGCATTGCAGCTCATGTCCAAGCCTGGTTTGCATATTGCTGGTTTCTACCTGAGGTGGCATGGTGAGCAAAAAATGATGGACTGGATTATGGCCTAGAGTAATAATAAGTGGTTGAGATAAATTCAAGCAATTCACTCATCACTTTTTTTGTTTTCCTCAGTGCACCCTAAGAGCCACAGGTACGCCCTGACATGGATCCCTTGCTCTGTGTGCCATGGGGCTCTAGCTGCAACTTACTGATAATGCTCAAGTAGGGTGAACCCCATCTGGGGCTGTTGTGTTCCTACTCAGAGGGGACCTGCCTGGCAGTTCTAGTGGAACAGGTCAAATGCTGATTTTCATATGACTAGTCCCTGTCCTGCCTGAGATGGCATAGTTAGAAAACAAATCAGTATCTGGATTGTGACCCAGAGCAATTACGAGTGGTTGAGGATAATTCCAGCAATACACTTATCTCTCCTTTGTATGTACTTCTTTATAATGCAGCACATCTACTTAGATCAGTGCAATGTAAGAGTAAGCTTAGTTTGATAGAAAATCTCCAATCACTCTTGAATAAATGCCTTGCAGTTCAGGTTCTAACCTTTGATGAAAGACAAAAGTGGAGGCAGGTTTCCACGGGCAACATCCTCTCTGGGACTAGTGCCTTGGGCAAAAGGAGGCTAGAACATTCCATCTGAAGCCATAAGGGTGCAATCAGGATGTTGTCTGTGCTCTGAAGCAGTGTTGAATTTATAGCTTGGCTATCAGGTTAAAGGACAGGAGGGTTAGACCAGAAGAGGAGGCCAAGGAGAGCACTTGGCACCTGCTAACCACACTCTGTCTGCTTGGAGCTGGGTGATAAGTTGGATAGAAGCACATTGCTGGTAATTGCACAGAATTACACGTAGGGAACCCAAAATGACCACATATCTTATCAGGAAGTCTTGAGACAAAGTTGACACCACACTGAGATCATCTACTTTAAAGTCGACTGCTCCCGAAATTTGACAGGACTTGAAGAGATTGCTGCACATAAAATCAAATCTGAATAGTAAGGGCAGCCATGGTTTCAAACCATCTGTGACTGCCTGTTGGCATAGGACTTTGTGACAGTGTTACTGGCATGGAGAAGTGCCTTCTGACCCTGGAAAAGAGAAGCAAACCTGCCCACAGCATAGAATTCTTCCAGCTCCTTCCTGTTGGATAAATTGGACCCATGAAAGAAATTCAGCATACCTGTTAAGGGAAAGTGGCATCAAGATTAGCATATATGAGCCTGCTGGCATCCATAGTCACAACTACAGGTCCAGAGGGGGATAGAGGTACACCTCACTTGAGGTTTAGTGTCAGGAACCACCACTGCATAGCATCCCACAAGCTGTTCATCATAGGCACCAGCCTCTTAAAATCCTGGGAAGACAAGATGCAGCAATGTAATAAGGGCCAGTTGGTCTATGTGTAAGTGAACCTAGTGGTCAATGAAAATGCAAGAAGCCTATAGAACAAGTACATAAAACCCAATAATGGATTCATTGAGTCCCAAAAGGTGGTGTGCCATTAGGCAGACACTCACCTTATTCACAGTTCATTCAGGCAGGGTGTACAGCTTAGTGAGAAAAGGCAAAGCAATTACTTTTGGGATCCCTCCATTCACATTCAATCTGTTTCTTAATTTTCTGGTTCATCAGCATTGTAGGGTAGGGGTGTCTCCTCTACCTGGGACTGCTGGAAAATACCAACACTTGTGGCAAGCACCTCACCACCCATAGGAACATAGAAATTCCCTGCCAAATACTGGAAGATAGTAGGTAGGCTGGACTGCCAGACAATTTTTCCCCGGCAGCTTGGTCTACATCTGCACTTGTCCTACTCTTAATCTGCGAAAGGCAGAGGAGGAAAAAAGGAGGAAGTATAGATTTACCAAGAAGGCAAAGATGACAGTGACACCTGGAAGGGATATCTACAGGCTGCTTACGAACACTCTAAACTTCTGTATGATACCAGAAGGAAAGTGATTAGAGTCCTGAATTTGCACCTCAGAAACACGAAGAGGGACATGCTCCAATACCTTTCAACCTTCCTATGCAATGTGCACCTGTGTCCCATCAAGGAATGTAAGTTGATGCTTTGTCGCCTATCAAAAGAAGACCATGGATCCTGTTTTTTCTGCAAACTCTTAATTACACCCCAAACAGTACCACAATTTGGGTGAACCCTGCTGCAAATCACAGTAGTAGTGCAAATGTGCCATTTGTGCACACTGAAAAGGGAAGCAATATGAGCTATTGGAGTATAAACTCAAAACTGACCTAAATTGTACATCTACTGTAACGCAGATTAGCACAGTTTCCAACTATATTTTGCAAGCCCACCACAAAGGGGTTTTTATATGAGTGTTTCCTGTGCTGCATTGCTCCAGCAACTCACCTGTGGCAGGGAGCAACTGGCTTCTTCATAATTGGGCAAGCAACTACTGAAGTGACCAGAGTAATACCTGGGCATACAATGGGTAATACAGGTAACCAAGAAGAAGAAACATTTTTCCTTGGACCCTTGCTTCACAAAAACAGAAGAGAGGGGATATTCAACCAAAATTCAAGCGAGGCAAATCAGAAACATCACATAGGAGAGGAGACCATCACCTTTTAGGCTGGTCCTACTGCTATACTCCACCCCCCTTAAAAGGGTTCTTGTCTCCAAAGAAGCCCCAACTCAAAGCAAGCTTATATAGAAAATATGTCCTGGACTTTCAAGGGAAGTGATGACCTCTGTGGGAAGTCAGAAAGAAGAAGCATGTCTCCTCTCTATGGATAATCCTGGTTGGGAGGGACATGAAGGGAAGGAATTTGGAAAAGAAGGAAAGATGTTTTTAGTTTAGGCTAAGTCACTTGGTGCCAGGGAGGTCGATGACCCATGTCAATTAAGTGAGAATGCAAACAAGAAAGGGTTGAACATTCAGGGCCTTATTCACAAAGATCCTCCGCTGTCCAGCAGTGACTATGCAGTGAGAAACTGCAGTGCAGAGATCTAGCCATGACTGTGAACCCTCCGCCATGACTGCAGAGGCTCTTTGTGAATCACGCCCTCAGTCATAATCCACCACCCAAGAGCTGTTTCAAGGGAAATGTTTTGGATTGATACCAATGCTAAAGATAGGTTTGTTCCACTATGAATGTAGATACATAATCTCCTAAAGTATCAGGGCCATATTACACGTAGAGCCTTGGGGGCACAATGGGCGCATGGACCCACTTTGTGTGCCCCTGGGGCACTTTGGTTTCACAAAAGAGACTGCATATGCTTGCGCTGCTCCTTTTGTAATACTGATAATGTTGCAACTGTATGCTCCTGGTATCTTCAGATGACATACCTTAATTTGCATAAGATGCAACCTTAGTGCATTATCTACGCTGGCACAGAGGCAAACAGGCCCTTAGGAGGAGCACTGATAATGCAGCACAAAATGGTGGTGCACTGTCAGTGTGCTTCCTTAGGCCTGCCCTCTGGAAGGGGCAGAAAGGGTTCTATCATCACCCTAGAAACACCCCTGCATGCAGGGCTTGTAACTCACTGCACCTGTCTGTAAGGGGATCTTTCTTCTGTCTTTAAAGTGCAGGCAGAATGCTGTTTGCACTGTAAAACACTGAGCGGCCTGTAAACATTTGCTCCGTATTTCACTGAATGCTCTCCATAGGTGAGACGCAGGTTCACTATTGCCCTGGACGCAGAGCATTCATTATAACAGGATGCACTGTCCCTGTTTGCACCCTGTGTACATGTATAAGGATACGACGTGGAGCAGACAAGAACAGTATACACCATGCTGCATATTTACAATAAAATGGTGCATCAGCTATGATGTGCCACTTTTCTTGCGCCCCCCCCATGCAATAGAGCGAAACATGATGCACATTAGGACAATAGCCTCATCATTTTTGATACTATTGTGGCACATTGGTCGACAAAAATTGGTCCAAAAATGATGGTGCCCAGCAATGCGTGGGGAGTCCCATTAGAAACAATGGGTGTGCCACTTTAACGCCTGCCTTTGGCAGGCATTAAAAATGTCGGGAAAAATGGCACAGTGAAATCTGGTAAATTTCACTGCTTCATTTTTCTGCAAATCCTAACGAGGGAATGTCCCCCCCCCTTGCATACATAATGCCTGGCGCAAGCAGTTACAGGGTGCCGCAATGCAAGAATTGCGCCACTTTTTTAATCTGGCATGGGGAAAAGGCCTCCTTGACACCACCTTGGCGTAAAACAAAATGCTGCTAGGACGGCACAAGGAGGTCCTTGGGGCTTGTAAATATGCCCCTATATGCAATATGGGCCCAGGTATGGAAAAGGTAATTATGCTGCTAGCTTTTCTGCTTGGCAATGCCAATTTACCTCAACACTTCATTGAAAAACCCATTCCATGGGTGGGGATCGACGAAAATATTTCTTCATTTATTGCTTTGCCACAGTTGAGAATGGCAGTCAGGCTTCGGAAAGTTGACATTAGTGATGCGGTCACAAGTTAACTTCAAATAGCAGGTTATGCAAAGTCGGTGAAGTTTGAACGTGAGGGCATATCTTGCAATCAATAGACACGTATGTTAAAAGAAAGGTGCCGAGTTTGAGCAGAAAATGTCCCCTGGTAAACATTTTCTGCTCACGCCAGTTTCCCGCTGAAAAAATATGCAAGATAGTGGGAAATTTCATAGTCACGAAATTTGCAGTGTTTCACAAATTTTGCATAAAGGGAAATTTGCAAAATTCAATTGTTGAGAGACTTAGAAAATTCACATGACATTATTCATGATAAAAAAAATTTATAAGAGTATCAGGTACCTTTGATTTGCGTTCAGATTATTTTACATATACTTGAAATTTCAAAAATTTTTATATTGGCGGTAATTTGGGAAATTTGAGAAAGGAAACCAGAGATAGCCATGCTACTGTAAGATATGTTTTTTTGTTAAAATACCTGGACAGATACCCAGCACAAATTAATATCTTAATTCATATTTGACTGTCGCCACTACTAATGCATAATTTAATGTGTGCACTGATGCAGAATTCATCACTAGAAAAAAAAGAGACAAGGAAGACATGATTTTTATTAATCAGAGGTACGGTAAAAGATTCTGCCTTAAGAGATTAGAGAAGGGGGTATTGAAATGGATTCCAATTATTTCACCTGCTCGTACTCCAATTTGTCAATTACAAATATTATTTATTTCTGAAGCAGTTCGGGAAATACCAGTAAAGCAACCAGAGACATTCTCATAGCAATGTTAATGCGTGACATATCATGTGATTGGACCAATACTATTCCCAAGATAATATTTTACTGCATGTTTGCCCATGTTAGCACAATGACTAATTCATCATTCAATAAGGGGCTGAAATTTCTACTTGGAAAGGAGACAAGGGAGGCATAGCCTATTATTTTAATTTCTATATTAATTATGAGATAATATTTCATTCAGAACCCAAACAAATGAATTAGCGGTTGCCAGATTCAATAACCTGTTAGGCAAATGTAAAGAGTCTATTAACCCTGAAGCATCTTTTGCAGTTTACGATTTCTGGAAAAATACAATCCTGGGCCCACAAAATAAGATTATGGCGAAAAAGAAAATGCCTCTTTTTCATCTTTTCAGTTATTCCTATATCATTTGTGGTGACAGTCTTTTTCGGTCATATTCTTAGTAGGTCTGGGTGAAAACAAGAAAGAATTGTTAACAATAAAAGACTTGTAGGGGGAGAAATTCAGCTGGATATCTTAAATACTTTTGTCTCACGACAAACTCAATCTACACAGAGAATGGATTTAGGAAAATAAACCAAAGAATTATAAGCATATTTTTAAGACAAACATCCCCTAACAGCATTTATCGTTGCAGCTGTACAGTCTCTGATGACAGACAGATGTGACTTATTTTGCCCTTTGAATAAATTCTGGAAATTATGACTGTACAATTCAGTGTATCTCGGCGAACTCTGTTGTTATGTGAAGGAGAGTAAATTAATGGTTCTGGGAGTAAGTGTGCTAGCACAATGTATGGACTTTTTGACCAGATAGAACAATGATAAAATACCCGAAAATTACTTTCTTTTTATTTCCTACCCTAACATTCTAGGCCTGGCCTGAACCCTCTTATATAATTCCTCAGCGTCTTATTACTGGGCATTCTGAAAAATATATAATGGCGTTGAGAGGATCACCATTTTTAATGATAGCACCTCTCACAGGTATGGATAATAGCAGCTTACAAAACAGCAGGCCAGCGACTTTAAAATATTCTAAAAGGGAAAAGTGAGTACAGTCCACAACTGACACTGATCCCTAGTTACTTCCACACACAGTTAATCCTTCATAACTCACGTTAACTTGCTGCCTTGCAAGAGACTGACAGACTAGTGAGTGTTGTATAGGAAACAGGGTAGGCTTAGGCCAATTTATATGGTTCACCCGTTTTTCACATTGGTCTCCCAGTCCGTACCCTTTGACTAAGGGATCACTTTTAAAGCAGCATTCAATAGACTGCAGCACAAGGATGAGAAGCTGTGGGGAAAGTGGGTAGCCCTGCCCTGTTATCGAGTGTTTTCAAACAGCTCTGAAAGGATTTTGTCCACTCACCGTAGTCTAATATTACATCAAATGCAGGAGCAATCAAGACAGAAATTTCCGTCCAACCCCCCTTTTCTGTTTTACTGTAATTTAAAATGCCACTCACACAAATTAAATGCCTTTTCTGTGACATGTAACCACACTACTACGATTTCCACATTTAAGGTGGCCAGAGGGACAGAATCGCTGAGGGTGTGTCAGGGACATAATAAGTTGCAAGGATTTTGGTCAGAAGCTTGGTCTTCACAAATAATAAAACCGTGTGTCCCAGACCTCGGGACTGGACAAGGGGAAAGCAAATGGAAAAACTGTGGAGGATAATCCATCAGTGTGATACAACTAGCATTAAGACGGATGGCAAGCAAAGCACAGGTTTATTTTAAAGCCACATGGTAGAAATAGTGGTTCTGGTTGGGAGAGGTATGCGACCTGTCTAAGCAGGAATCACAACCCTAGCCAGGGTAAGTCAGATACACACCCTACATTAACCTGTGCTAACCATCTGGTAGCTTGCCACAGTGCAGTCAGGCTTAACTTAAGAGGCAATGAGTTAAGTATTTGTGCAAATGTTAAGCACAAGAAGATACCACACCTAGTTAGAAAAATAGAGCTTATTTTAATTAAAAAAACAAGACCAAAACAACAAAAATTCAATAAAAATAACTTGAGATAACATTTTTAAAGAATAAACTGTGAAATAGTGCTTAGAAATAAGAAGTTCAAGCCAGGGACATCTGGCTGCGCCAGACCAGGACAAAGTCAAAAGTTCAGGCTGCGGCAATGCAGAGCATTGGGTCGATCCATGCTGGGTATGCGACACGACAACTGTGATTCATGCAATGGGGCAGATGCACTAGTAACGATCCAAGCAACAGGGGTGATGCGCCGGTACCAATCCATGCAGAGGCAGTGGCGATGCGTTGGTTCTGACTGGAGCAGCACCTTCTCCCTACTTACAAGGGCCCTGGACTGTGTTTACACCACTTGGCAAGCAAGACTCACAATTGGCAGAGTCCAGGTGCTTCAGCAGGTGAGTTGGAAGTCTATTGTGCACCTGAATCTTTGGAAAATATGAGGCAAGCCAGCAAGCCCTTGGTGTCACTTTGGTTCTCATTTGGAGAGATGCAGAGAGATGCAGGTCCAGTCCTTCTTACTGCCTGCCAAGTAGTGCAGCAGGAAGCAGGTCAGCACAGCAGAGCCGGAGTCCCGCAGATTAGTAGTCCTGCTGAGTGGTAGTCCTTGTAGCAGCACAGCTGTCCTTCTCCCTGGCAGAGTATCCACAGATTCAGATGTGTACTCAGTTGGCGGTGTCTGAGTCCAGTAGTTATACCCAGTTGTGCCTTTGAAGTAGGGGAGACTTCAAAGAGATGTCCCTGTCCTTCCTGTCCTGGCTTCAGACTCACTACAGGAGTATATGCAGCCCTTTATGTGGGGAAGAACACAGCCTATTCAGGTATGTTAGCCCCTTCCTCCCATTCTGTGCAGGATGGCCCAACAGACTGTGGAAGGCCCTTCAGTCATACCTAAGCTCCCTTTGTGTGTGGCTGTATGGAGGGAATGAACAAAGCCCAGCTGTCATCCACCCCAGATGTGTATGCAAAGACAGGTAAAAGGCACCAGATGAGTAAGGTAAGAAAATGCCAACTTTCTAAAAGTGGCATTTTCAGTATTACAAATTAAATCTGGCTTCACCATATGTTGTGATTTTAAAATGCGATTCTAGAGACACCAAACTTGCGGGTCCCATCTCTTCCCAACTAGAAATTACATTTACAAAATGTAAAAGGTAATCCCCATGCTATGTTAACCTATGGGAGAGATAGGCCTTGCAATAGTAAACAACAAATTTAAGAGTTGTTCACTACTAGGACATGTAAAACTCAAAAGTGCATGTCCTACTTTTTAAATACACTGCACCCTGCCCTTGGACAGTCTAGGGCTTACCATAGGGGAGATTTATATGTATTAAAAAGGAAGGGGTGGGCCTGCCAAGAGGGTTAACTTGCCAGAATGGCATGGCAGTTAAAAACTGAACACACTGAAATGGCAGGCCTGAGACATGTGTGAAGAGCTGAAGTGGGTGTCACAATCAGTGCTGCAGGCCCATCAGTAGCATTCAATATACAGACCTTAGGCACAGGTAGTTTCCTTAAGTAAATTAACTGCATAGTTGCATATATGCCAATGATACCATGTTTTACACAGGGAGATATTTCACTTTAGCACTGGTTAGCTGGTTAAAGTGCCCAGGGTCCTAAAGTCAGCAAAAATGGGGTCAGCAAAACAGGAGGTCTTAAGGCGAAAAGACAGGGGAAACCATGGCAAGGATGCCAGATCTAACAACACATAAAATGTATGTTGATATTGTTTGCTTAGATTTTGTTTATATTGGTTGCATAGTGAAGAGTAGTCTGAAGTGTGTTATGTAAAGACTATGACACAATGAAAGCAACCCCTAGCAGAGCACATAGCACATGTAAGCAGGTCTTAATTGCCTCTGTTCTAGACGTCCTGCGCAGGATAGAGCAGAGTCTTTAATTCCAAACATTACATCATGTCACAAACAATGACTAATAAGCAAGTTGATTGTATTCTTACCATGTTGCACAATTGCAACTCTGCATGCCTCCCAAAGCAGATCAAAACAAAATAAACTAAAAACAACTTAATGAACCAATGTTAATCAGAACTTTTGAGAATTCAATACATAAAGCCTTCTAATTTGTATGAATATGTAGGGGTCACACTGAGAAAATATTGAGACCAGAGGATCCAGTCAGACTTTAGTAATGGTGAGGTAGATGCAGAGTCAGACACTTATTCTAAGAGTTGAGTAATGGGATGGACATAAAATCAAAAGGTTCTTCAGTGGATGAGTTTGCTTAAAAGAAAGACTACAACATACTTTTGTCTTGCAGTCCGTTCTCTGGACTGTTGGACAACCTAGGGCTCACTCAGAAGGTTGGCCAGGAGAGACTATGGTGGCATTGTCTCCAATCCTTTCCTGGAACATAGTGAGCCCCTTGACTTACTGAGACAAGAGTTTGTCACAGTGAGAAACAATTCATGGCCATAGTTCAAAAGAAAGAAAAAACTTGCTCTTGGTTGTCATGTTTTTTTTACCACAACTGTATTCTATAGTTAAAGGACTGATGCCCAGGCATGCCTTCATCATTTAATTTTCTCCTTGCTACTTTTCCAGAGTGAAAGAATGTCGTAATTACTGGGGGAACTGGGCACCCATCAAGGGTGACGGTGCAATAGCGCCATTCACAGTCCTCTCCATGCACAGATGGACTGCATACAACTCATGCCTAGGTGTGACTTGTTGCAATATTCCAGCATGAGGGAATATATAGCTATAGCCCATTTAATATTGACTCTAGAATCACGTTATTTGGACTGTTTTCTTCCACTGTGTGCATAAGCCTCTCACCTGTGCCATTAGGCTATGACTGCATTCGGGTAATGTTTAGCTGCTTTATGGTGATAGAGGAAAGATAGTCTACAAACTTCTGGTTCTGAAATGGGTAGCTATTTGATCTGGCAATTCTTTAATGTACCTTTAGTGGCCACGGGTTTTCCGCCTCAGTTATGACCTCTTCTGGTGTGCTGATACAAGTCAATTCTACTTCAAGGTAGAGAAATCATCCATGATTGCCAGAAAATTATTTGGTAGATTTGTTCTCTGAGAATATTGGTACAAGGAGGTGAGACAGGCAAGCAAAGCAATCCCTCAACAGATTTATGGCTTGATATGTTGAAAGAGGGAATCATACTTTCTTCTGCAGACTTGTCTAAGTTTTAACCTCAAATTGGTGGTCAGCATGGATAAATTGCAGGACTCATTATCAGGGCTTCATGTATAGCTAGGGGATTCCAAAACAGCAACAACCCATGAAGAGTAGGGTGAGTTCTAAACAACTATGGTGGACAGAAAGCAGTGTCTGTCATGCTGGCTCATGCTTCCTGACAGGTCTTGAATTATTGCCTTCTGGCTTGCTGGGTGAAAGTGATGCAAGTCTCAAATAGTCAATAGTGTAGTAGTTATTTTGATGTGACATAAAGACATGGCTATAGGTCCAGAACGCTCCATGACTTAAGAAAAGTACAGTTGAGGCAGGATTGTCCTGTGCTTGGTGTCCAGTCATGTTTTCTTGCTGAGTGCCTGACTGTGTATATCAGGTTTGATTTTGGCCTTAGCCCCACACTAATCTAGTGTGAGTGCAGAGGTCTAGGCCTGCCCTTCGAAATGAGTGAGGTCCCAGACCCTTTTTGGATGGGTGCACCCAGCGTGTCTTCATTTCACTGAAAGTGGACTATTGCCCCTGTAATGGGTTTAGCATACAGAGCAGTGGTTGGAGCATAGCATTATTGTTACCATCCATGTTTATCCATATCACTGGAGTGAAGGCATACTGGCCCACTTATGTCATGTTCCACTTCCTTACACTAACCCAGATCCTATCACTGCCACAATGTATGTTCATGTTTGTGGCCTTCGTGGTACATGCAATGAATGCAGAAGTGAACCAGCATCATCAAGGCCTATGGGAAATATTATGGATGCCTCTGGCTTGACCATGTGCAGGAGAAGTAGTTTACCCAGAAAGTGGAAGTGTATTGCTGGCATTCCTGTAACTGGAGATCTGAAACCTAGATACTGAAGTAGGGCAAGATGAGATAAGGCACCTTTACAATTCAGTAGGGCCTGCTGCTGAGAGGAGCCACTGATTAGTTCCTGTAGCTCTACCATTTGGTAGATGGAGGGGGTGAATGGAGAAATAGCAGTCAACATTGTTCCAGGTGAATGAAACACCTTAGATGAGGCTAGCCTTTGAGTTCCCTAGATCCCTGTTCAGTATGGCTGATGACAGTCAGCTGCAGAAAGCACACTCCTCTTTGTGCCTTTGTTGCGGGTGCTAAAGGCTGGTGTTAGAAATTGGGTTACTGGTTAAGGGGGTGAACATAGATTCAAACAGCAACCACAATCCCTATCAGGGTGAGGCACAAGCAAACCACAAATTAACCTCTGTTCAACCATATGGTAGCTTGGCACAAAAGCAGTCAGGCTTCAGTTAGAGGCAAGTCATAAAGTATTTCTGCAGTACTTCAAGCAAACAGTAATAAAGTGAAACACAACAGAAGGAAAATCCCACACCAAATTAAAATCATAGAGTTGCAATTTAATAAATTATTTACCAGAAAACAACAAAAATTCAATCAGTAGAACAGGAGATATGCAATTTTAAGGATTTCAGCTAAGTAAAGTGCCTAAAAGCCCCAAGAGCTATTCACAGTTATCTAGTAATACAAGACTAGATGAAAGTCCCAAGTTCAGGGTGATTGCAATGAAGTGCAAGCTGGATACAGAGACCATGTTAGTCCCATTGAAAGAATTACCTAGTGTCGAACCTAAAGAGTTCCATTTGAGGTGGAGAGAGCCAAGAGGAGCAGGGAGAGTGTCGCAGAGGATGGTCGATGTAGCATGAACAGCAGACTGGTCATCTCAGGAGTTCATGGCTGTAGCGCAAAGATCCTATTGGGAGTTGTAGACAGTTGTTGCTGGACCTTTGCGTGGTGGTCACCTTGAGCAGTCGATGCTGTAGTGCGAGGTTCAGATTTTGTGTTGACCTGCATTGCTTGTGGTCACTGTGGTGCGAAGAATCATTTTTACCAGGGTTTCTCATTGTCAGGATGAATGGGTGGCAAGATCTTTGTGCAACCAGGCCCATTTATCATCACAAAGAACCCAAAACTTCAGAATTTCTCCTTTTCTTTGAAGAGGAGAACAAGTGATGTCATACCATGAGTCCAGCACCTGAGGGTCACCTCTTATGGTTCTGGAAATCCCTCCAGCATAGGCCAGCAAGGCTCAGGCACGTCCAGGTAGTAGGTCGGCTGGGCAGTTGCAGGGAGCCTCTGGAGTTTGTTATGTCCCTGTAGCTCAAAACAAGAGGTCAGTTAGCCGACCTGCAAAGTCTTTTCAGCCATTGATGAAGGGTACAGGTCCACTATTTCTTCTCAGCAACAGGGCAGCAGGTCACAGAGCAGAATGCAGCAGGGCAACAGAGTGGTAATCCTTCTTGCATCAAAGCTGCACAGCAGTCCATCTTCCACTGTAACCACAGACCAAGGAGGGTACTGTAAAGTTGGGCCTCAGGGTCCAATATTTATACCTGGTGCCCACATTGAAGTAGAAGAAGGTCTGGAGGTTTTCCTTTGGAGACCGTGATGCTTTCTGTCTCTCCTACCTTGGCTCCAAGCAGGCTTCATGAAAAATGCAGTGTTGATAAGTCCTTTGTGTGAAGGCAAGGCACAGCCTATTCAATTACAAGTCGAGCTGTGCCCAGCTCTGTCCTCTGTCCTGACAGTTGTTGGCCCATCCAAGCACACCTAATTCCTCTATTGTGTGACTCTCTGGGAGGAAAAAGAAAAGTACACCTGCCAGCTACACCCAGTCATGTAAGCCAGCAACAGGATGCAGGCACCAAATAGTCAGGGCAGGAAAATGCCAGCTTTTTAAATGTGGCATTTTCAAAATTGGAACTTAAATTCCAACTTTACCATTAAAGAGATTTTTTTAACTACAATTTCTCAGACACCAAACATGACATTCCTATCCGCTGCCAATTGAAAGTTACCACTTAATATTTTTAATGATTTAATCCAATGTTATCCTATGGATGAGGTAGGCCTCACAGAATTGAAAAAGGAATGTTAGAGTTTTTGACTACCAGGACATGTAAAACAGAAATGTACATTTCCAACTTTTTGTATACACTGCACCTTTCACTCTGTGCCATGTAGTGCCTACCCTAGGGTTGGTTGATAAGGTTTGGGCCTTACAAGAGGTTTATCTTGCCCAGTCAAAATGGTAGTTTAAAACTGCATGCACAGGCTGCAATGGTAGGCCTGAGATATGTTTAAAGGGCTATCTAAATGGGTGGCACAATCAATGAAGAGAGGTCCATTGGTAGCATTTAATTTACAGGCCTGGACACATGTAGTACCATTTTATAAGAGGAGATTACTTAAGTCTTGCAAGAAAAAGCTGTTCATCTGGCCTGAAGTGCCTATGTGCTAAGAGAAGTGAGGAGCCTGCCAACCCAGATCGAGCTAGAATCAGTGAAATACCGGTGTGGGCAGGGTCTGGTCTGCCAGAGGAAGGAGGTGAACGCTTTGCATGACCCAGGTGTTGGCAAGTATCTGACTCCTGATTGCAGTTCAAGGGGGTAACTGGAATAAGAGCTACTCAGTGCCTCTATGACATGAACTACCATCATGACTGGACCTGTGCCAAAGAAGTGTGACTGTGGCTCATTCCATGACCTAAAGAACTGCATCTGTGGTTTATTGCATGCCACTGTGACCTAGAGACTAACAAAAGTACCTTGCTCTACTGCACCATATCTTATCACCTATAAGTTGAGCGTGCATGAAAGGCTAGCAACCACAAGTGGGTAGGAGAGTGGTTGTGGTTGTGACAAGATCCACTTTAAGGAGTCACCGCAATGCCAGGCTACCTGATTATGTTACCAACAGGTCCTCTGATGTTGACTCACACCTCCACTCAGAACTGCAACCTTTCTGCAGCAGGAGGAGGCTACTTCTGACCCTAAGCAGAAGCTCTCTCTCAGAAGCAGAAGGTGGAATGGGCACTGTCAACTAGTGGTTTAAGCCATACTTATCCTGGACACACAAATTATTGAGATTACCGAGACTATTTTTTAACTGTGATAAACTTAGCACATTGAGCATGCTAAAGGGGGATAACCTGCACCTGAGCATTTCTTTATGATACCACAGATATTCTTACCACGAAAGGAGTACATCCTAGAAAAAAGGATGGGTGTACAAAAGGAGAAGAGAAATAGGAAATACTGAGCTGGACTCTCAAATACAGTGTTGGTCTGTTATGTTGTGTTCTGAGCTTAGGCACCCTCAACATTCCCTCTCGGAGAAGTGACTGCTTTCCTCACCACCACCGTGAACCAAGTGTTAAAAAGTTGTACTAGGCCCAGTTTGCAGAGTCTTAGTCTGATAGGCCCAAGGGCATCAGAGGCAAACAACCTTGACCCCATGGTTGAGGCCCAGTATCCCCTGCTTGCCCTGTGGCTACCCTAACAGGGTCCCTTGCATTTTTCCTTCTGTTTTAGTGACTGACTGGGGTGGCTTGACAGGGAATCAGCTTAGTTTAAGGAGGCTGGTTTGTGTGTACCACTGAAAGACCTAAAGGCCCCACTTCTTAATTATTGGGGATAGTTTCAAATGAGTAGACGCATCACTTGGTACCCCTGGTTGAGGAAAAATAAATTTCAAATATAATTAAAGGTTTATTATTTATGTATGTCTCTGTGGAAATACATACTGTGAATGTTTCATTTGTCCATATGGACAGAAAACGCATGTTGGCTGAGTAATCTTATACAGCCTAGCCCCTATCAAAAACAGAATCCCTATGTTGGCAAACAGAATCTCTACATTGCACTGTCTTGCACTTACAGTAGTAGAATGCCTCTAAGGGCTGCCTCATCGTTCTCCTTAGCAGAATCCTTCCTATATCAATACTGAGCCTGTGTCATAGATAAAATATCTTCCATAGCACTGCCTAGCCAGAGGATTCCCCTATGACAATGCCTTGCCCTTGTGAGTGACACTTTCTTTTACAGCAAAGGATGGCCCATCACTGTGAGGTGGAGGAGCTTAGTTTATTTGGCAAAAAAAGAAACCTGATGTTGAAGAGCAAAATTAATGTATTTTAGTAACTGAAAAGTCATTGCATATAGGACAATATTAGCACTTTTGCAAAATACATCGCAAGCTGTTGTTTCAGTGATTAATTCATGCTGAGTTGGAGATACATATTTTCTTTGCTGATTTTTATGGTATCATTTTCATAGTACCCATGGCATTTGTTGCTCTTGATATTTCACGGCTTGAAGAAATATTACATGATCTACATTGAAATCTTTCTTTGGCATTATCATTATTAAAATGGTAAGAAATTTGGTCAAAGTGCATACCCATGTGACTTGAGTTACTTAAGAAACCTTAGGAGCATATTTAAGAGCCCCTAGCGCCATTCCAACACCACATTAGCATACTTTTTTATGCTAATGTGCCGTCAGAAGGCCAAAAATGCATGCATTACCCCACTTTGTAAGACTTTGCACTACATTATGCCTGTGCCCGGCATAATGTATGCAAAGGGGGCGTTCCCCCACTGGGGGCCCAAAAAATGGCATAGGAGATTTCCTTGCGCCATTTGTTTTAGCACTTTTAATGCCTGTTCAGAGCGGATGTGAAAAGGAGGCTTCCATAAGTTACAATGGGCCTCTAGGTACTTTGCAGCATTAACATCAGAAATGTTTATGGTAATCCTGCAAAGCCGCACTAACGTAAAAAATTCTGACACTAGTCTCCTAACTGCCGCCATGGTGCACCATATTTTGAATATGGTGCACACATGGTGGCATTAGGGGGCAGTAAGGGGCACAGAAAAGCCTTTTTTCTTAAATATGCCCCTCAGCGTTTTAGCCAATTAATTTGAAAATTGTTTTATAACTTGTATTATTTGGTTGAAATTCTCAAAAGGTTCAGAAAGACGTGAGAGGTCAGACATTGCCTCTTTGTTTCCATTCTCTCTGGCATTCCTACCCTTGCACACATGTGGAGCTGTGCTTGCTTGTTTCTCTCACATGATAGAGTTCAGACCAGTGTTTTATGCCCCACTGCATTATCCAGCAGACACTGCATGAAAGCATCAAAGGCCTATGCCTGCCACTCTGAGAGTCTGAAGGAAAACATATTTGTCCAATCTTTTAGATTGCTGCTGTCTAGCACCCTGTCTCTAAACATGATGTAATGCTTTTATAATCCATTCTGACACACCATTGTCCTGAAGGAAGGTAGGATTATGGCTCCATTAAGCAGGGGAGTCCACAGTTCAGGTGATGTGGCTGAGGTTGCAGCAGTTACGGTTTTACAAAACCCACAGTGTCAGTCAAACACAGTTCGACATTATTTTGTGGATCATGTCCTAGACATCTATAGTCACCATTTCACTAGCAGTAGGAAGGGCAGAGTGCATTCAAAATACATAGGCCATTCATAAAATAGATCAGTGACCCAATCCAACTGAAAGTTGCAGTGCATGATTCCTCGGGCTGAAGTACAGTCATCAAGATTACATTGAAGGTGCTATACAGATTGGGTCTCTTCACCTGAGGGTCATCCCCTATGGCGTGCATCTTGTTTGGAGTCACCAGGTCCCAGCTCATCCTTCAGATGGGCTATCAAACTGATGGAGAGGAAGAGAAAAGACTATAAAGCCCAATTCCGTTAGATACCGAGCAGCCTGTTTATCACAAGCTCCTAGCATCCTAGCCTATCTAAGATCATCTGGAGTTAGGACCTTCAAGACTCATCCCTGAAATATCTGTTCCTCTCTGTTTCCCTTCCAAAGAGGTTGGTAGAGAATGAGGCAAGTTGATATCCAACCACATGCCAGCCATTGGGAAATAACTCAGTCCCTTCAAAAAGACCCACTGCACAACAATCACAGGCCTCCATCGGGCAGAGTGGTCAAGTACTCAACTCTCAATCACACAGCATCAATGTAGTCTCCTCCAAAGCTCTACCCCTCAGGTAGCAGGATTACACAGCAACCATGTAATATCCTCAAAACTCCCCCCCGCCCCCTCATGTAACAGGATCAGAGCCTTCGCATTATTTGTGGTGCTGCTCAGGAGCACCTAATATATTCAATGAGTGGCACATAGGTGGGTGCATACTAGCTGCCAAATAATATTCAAAAAGATGTCTCTAGGTCCTCCACACTCTTTAGTGCACCAGCAGACCAGGAATCTTTATAGCCAGCCTCGTTACTCCCCTCTCACAGCTTTATTGTACAGATTTGGGGCAGGATTGCGCTGGGCAGGCTGGGTGCTCACACACTAACAAGAGATCTTCAATCCTGCAAGGCCATCTCCTTCCCAGAAGCTACTTTTATCGGTGACAAGTAGAAGAGTTTATCAGTGAAAGATGTAGATTGTCAGTTTTATATGATATATATTATAGACACCAGCAGAGTGATTCAGGTTTGGGTGCTAATAATACACTTGCTTATTTACAGCAGAGGGGGGAATTTTACTAGCAAACTACCCACTGTCAGACAATAGACCAACGTTAGATTTGCAGTTGCCACCGATTCTAAATCAGACCCTTTATTAGTTGCTTGAGGAATAACCTATGAACTTTTAATAGGAGAATCCTGTTATTGAAAACACCCAAATGAAAGACCTAAAAGGATCCTGTGTCTTGAACCAGTTCAGTCTTTCTTTGTTGGCCAAATGAGAGCCCAAGATCTAAACCATTGAAGTTCCTGACATGGGTCTGTAATATTTACCATGTTACAGCACTGGAATTAAGATCTCTTTAAGCCTTCGTGTAAATGGCTCTGATGTTAGGAGAATCCTGTTATTGAAAACACCCAAATGAAAGACCTAAAAGGATCCTGTGTCTTGAACCAGTTCAGTCTTTCTTTGTTGGCCAAATGAGAGCCCAAGATCTAAACCATTGAAGTTCCTGACATGGGTCTGTAATATTTACCATGTTACAGCACTGGAATTAAGATCTCTTTAAGCCTTCGTGTAAATGGCTCTGATGTTAGGAGAATCCTGTTATTGAAAACACCCAAATGAAAGACCTAAAAGGATCCTGTGTCTTGAACCAGTTCAGTCTTTCTTTGTTGGCCAAATGAGAGCCCAAGATCTAAACCATTGAAGTTCCTGATATGGGTCTGTAATATTTACCATGTTACAGCACTGGAATTAAGATCTCTTTAAGCCTTCGTGTAAATGGCTCTGATGTCAGTTTGGTGAACTCCGAATTCAGTCTTTCTGAGTTAAGCAAAACATACGTTAGAACTGTTAGTTAGAAATAATAATGCATAACCTATCAATAGGCAACTTAATGCTCTTTGTTGGTATAAAATACTAGGTAGTGCAGTGCCATCAATATATAATTAGTATATTGAGTAAAACAGCCTGACAAGGCTCCTTGGGCAAAATGGGAAATTGAAGGATAACCGGGAATGCTTTGAGACAGGTTAAAGGGGCATGTAGTCAAACTAATAAATATTTCTAATGTCATGCCTGAGCAAAGGACAATGTCTAAAAAACATAGAAATTATAGAAATTCCACCCAACCTGTTAGAGAAGGCTGAACATTGTTCATTTTTTAACCTGTTTCACTGCACTTTGGTCATAAAAGGTGATGTAATTCACAGGAAACAGCTAAGCAAGAAAGTGCTCTTGGCATTCAGATACTTGATGGGTGAGTCCGTGACACATTATGATTCACAAGCAGGTAGGTGGGGAGCATGATCCCAATAAGTAAAAGTGAACTTTGTGAACATGAAAATCATATCCTGTTCTCTCCTGGCTTTCGCATACCGGTATGTTGGTACTATTTGGCTCAAGCATTTTCTTTGTCATGTAATCTCACCCAACAGGCTATAATAACACAAAAACATCGAAGCCATTCAATTACATCTAGAGATGCACAATCCACCAACAAAAAACGCAAGACCAAAGCTCCTGTGGGTTGATCACAATCTCGTAAAAAGTCGTGCTGTGTTGAACAGTAAACACAAATTTGAAAGAGAGATATGAATGAATCCCTCAATGAGGAACCGTGAAAAGGTTTGATATAACAGTACACTGCCTCAATCCTTCACTGTTGCTTTGAAGAATACACTTTTATACAATCCGGCCTCACTCCAAGAAACACCAACTGCAAAATGTGCGATGGGATCAACAAAGCAAGATAATTTATTTACAGATGACTGCATCTGCCTAACAAAATAACCTACCAGAAAGAAAAATATGTTTTCATCAGTCAGTGAAAAAAGACAAAACAATGAGTGGAAATACAAGGGGAAACAAATCACACTGTATGAATTCAGCACTGAATGTCCAAGAACAGTAAGCTTTTCTTCTAAAATTTGAAGTCTGTAGTTAACGTCAGCATAAAACACGTAGCTGTCTCCAACAAGCCTCAACATGCTACACTCAAACATTCACCATGCAGCAGGAGAAAGTGAAGACGCAATTCTCAGCTAATGCTGACCCTTTCGTTCAACTGAAACCTGAATGTGTCAGTTTTTCAAAATACTCAGTAAATATATAAGAGGGAAATTCATATATTTTTAATACTACTGGAGTTTATTTGCCTATGGATTCCTCATTTCGAAAAACAGAATAGATTTCACTATTCTGTAGACTGAAGAGCCTTGCTTTACTAGCAGCGTCCTGGTTTTACTACAGCAAGTTTTTTCACGCAGTTGCACATTGCTGCTCTGTAATGATGACCAGATTGTGTGAAATTCGCTAAAAGTGATGTTACATCACTATTTGGCATTCTGGAAAAATAAAACAATTAGGAAAAGTTATGCACAGTTACACGACATGGAAAACCAGCATTTTGTTTTTAAATGTTATCATGAAACGTGTCCTCGCGTCCATTTGGACGCAAGGGAGTATTTTGCACCATTTTGCACTAGAAAACAGCTCAAAAACCCAAGTGCCGTGAACAACAGGCGGTCGATATCTGGTTATTCGCATTGTTCTCATGAATCCACGATAAAATGCTGCCATGTGGCATCATAGAGTAATTTCAGATCGTTCATTTCACAAAGATAACCTGAACTATGCAAAATTGCACAAGAATATGCTGGCATTACAGAAATCTCGCCTGGGCCTAATAATGATGTTATCTGTGCTGATCATTCACTTAAGCTAATCAGCTACATGATTTCAGAACAAGCAATGATTGCAGCATTTCTCGAGAATGCGAGAAAAAGTGCAGATTATAATTTTTAAGGTGCCTTTACATTAGGGCACTCGCATACATCAAGCCATGTCATGTTATTACTAAAGCAGCGCTTCCATGAAGGTGCTTCGTGGCGCAATTGAACACATCGATTACACCCAGAAGAATAAAAGATGAGAAATTGAAAAATTACAGCAAACACAGCATGGTTGCTCTGGAGTAAACTCTCCATTTCCGGCAAGGATAATAACATTCCTAATTGGATATCACATAGTTTAAAACTAAATCCCAGATTTAAGTGGGCCTAGCGTCTCCTTGGGCAGCAAAACGGGAAATTTTATTGACGCTGACGTGGCCCAACCAGGCTAAATTTGCAGAACAATATTTAGAAAGTAACACAATGCATGCTTTTCACCACTTTGTAACCCTTTGCGCCACATTATGCCTGCTCCAGGCATAATGTATGCAAGGAGGGGACTGTGAAAATGGAGCAGTGGAATCGAAGAGATTCCCGTGCGCCATTTTTAGTGGCTATTTTTAATGTCTGCACAGAGCAGGCTTGAAAAGGGGGCATACAATTGTTTTCAATGGTGTCCTACGTACGCTGCAGGATTAACACCCAATTTTGGCGCTAATCCTGCACAGTACATCAATAGCGTAACAAATGTTGATGTTATTGTCCCTACGCTATGCCATGGTGCGCCATATATTAAATATGATGCACACATGGTGGCAGTAGGAGGTGCTAAGGGGCGCAAGAAAAGTGGTGCTGCATTGGATGCAGTGCCATTTTCTTCAATTCAGTCTCTAGAGTGCAATATGATTTTTTTTACAATGGATGTTCTAGAAATATGTTATAATCTCTCTTTGTATATCTTTAGCAAGTCATGAATGCATTTGAAACATATGGAAAATACAATTTCAGAACTTTAATCAAAGTAATTGTGAAATTTGGTTTGTTTGAAATGTATTCAACAAAAACTAATTTATTGTTTCTAATTTAGAATCTTTGGGTACATTATTTGTGGTAGCATCTCTATTGAATAAGCACAGACAGTTTTTCCTCAGATGCAATTTTTTACTTTTGGAAAAATTATAATATAATTTTCTTCCCACTAGCATTTTATTTTAGAGACAATGTATTGAACTATGAAATTAAGGTCATGTCATGCTGCTTCACATTATCCTCTTTTTGTATAGCAGTGACTTAAACAGCACATTGGTTTGTCATGAAAAGTGTTTGAAAAAGTCAGGTCAGTTCAGTTCATTGTCTTTATTCGCTGCATTTCTGCAGCAATAAAGCACGGGATAAATAGCACGAACACATAAAAAACATCAACAATCATCAGAATAGTATAAAAGGCATAATAATAAGAATTCATTCATAAAATAGAGGGACAAACCACACATGCAATTTACATTACGCCCCCTACCACTACCGCTTACAACTACCAATTCTTGTTCTAAAATGTCATAAAAAATGAAACAAAAAATGACCAGCCATCATAGAAATAGAATACACTTCAAAAAACCACATAGAGTGCTAAATTCCTGATAAATTGCTTGACTTCAAACTACATTCCTCTTAAGTTTCTGTATTTGACATATACAATTTGCTACCAAATTACATTCCAGGGGACACTGCAGTTGCTGAACCAAAGAGGCGCTGGTTTACACTGATGAAATTTAACTAATTAAAAAAGTAGCAAAAGCATATTTTTTTCTGGGTATTTTGTAAAAGGGGCACACGTCTTAAAGACTAGGCTCTATGATATTATTCCAGTCCAGTTCTGAAATTTGCACCATCAGCAATATATTCTTGGATATAAAGTTTGTGAATTACAGAATTTCCCCCTGGATCTAAGTCAGAGTGCACGGCATGCACTGTGAATACTGAACACAGAATATCGAGGGGAGCAAATAGCGAGGACAAAAAAATGAATCTAAAATATCAAAGGTAAGTACAGATTGTTTATACCTAACCCCAAATATGTGTACCTTGCCAATATATTATATAAGAGGTAAATTACCCCCGACATACATCATAAGGATATTGCAAGTCACCGAGGAGTTCCATTAGGGAGGAATGAGGCAGTAGGTCGAGTTCCTTTATAAGGTTATGGGACTCCGAGGTGAGTTACAATGTTGTTAGCATGTATGGCAGAGAATAATTTCTCCCATATATTACGTTATCACACCATCAACTTTCACACAAACCACTTAAAACTTTGGTGCATAACTCTTTCATATGAAAAAGAAAGCATGTTTGCAAAAATGAAGAAAGAAATCAGAAGCTGTAGTGAAAAATTAAACACATCAAACGTGTTAGATATTTGTTGCAAAAATATTATGAACAGCTCAATAGACGTCTGTTTTTTTTTTAAACACCTGCAGTAGCCTGAAAAATGTAGAAACATTCAGAAGGAATACAACTTTTCTGTAATAATCTAAGGAGTGCAAAAATAAACATGTTATTTCTGCTTTGTCACTGTTAGCTAGAAAACTGGAGCAGATGAAAGACAATATTTCATTTTTGTTGCTTTAAACATCTGCTTCATGACCAGACCTGCCTTTCACCTCAGCTACTGTCTCTGGCAGCAGGCATTGTGACATCAGAATTTATCACAGATGAGTTATTTTCTATATAATTGGTGACTGGGTGCTTCACAAGACATTGATTATAAAGAAATTAGAGACAGACATTTATACAGATATTGTAGAATCACATGTAATTTAGTATAATATGATAAACATCCATTGTCACATTGTATGTAACAATTGTGTGTAACAATACATAATTTAGGACTTCATCCAAGCCTCTTGATTATGGAATATGGAAACTGCATTACATGTTGCTTGATGACTACATTCAGAGAATAGGCCTGTCTACACCCACCACCTGCATACAATATAAGCCCATCTTGACGTAGTTAGCAAATAAAGTGCATGCTTTCTGTAATGTGTTTCTGTAATGTGTAATGCGCTTGCCATAAAATACAGCAGGCAGTATTGCATCACACACCACACAGCTCAGTCTACCCTCACCATCTCCAGTGAATGAAATGCTCCCCTAAATTGATCATCAAATCAAGTGTAAATTAAATGTGGAGTGCTCTCAATAATACCTAATGGGGTACATGGTAGAAAGTTGTAAATGAGTGGTGTAGTGTCACACACCAAACAAGCCTTTTTACAATACCTCAACCAAACAATCCAATGCTTTACTCAACATGTGATCAAAACAGAGAGTAAGCAGCAAAGGCTAAAGTGTGATATTTGTAATGCAGAATGAGATGCCAAGTGGAAAATCTTAGAGGAGACAGTGATACATCACATGCTATGCAGGCCTTCAGTCTACCCATTCACATCCAAATAATCTAACACATTTTCAAAGCAGCACTCAATTCTCATCAGTAATGCATAATCAAATCTTGTCTGCAAACTTCTGAAGCAGGAGGCATTGTCTTGGCTGCCCTAGGCTTTCTGTTGTATGCACCTCAACAAACTGTATCACACTCCTTAAAAAATTATCAAGATGAATGTTACTGAAATATAGTCAACCCAGGAAATCCATCATGAACCTGATGCAACATCCTACAGCAAATGTAAGTACCTTAAATAAAGCTGTCAGGGAATGTTGAAATGCCAAACGTGTTTACAGGATTAACCCTAATGTTTGTCTAGGCAAGATCGAATCACCAGATCTCCTTGTATTTATTAAGATATGTGTGGTATGGTTAGCAATAACATGCATTGGAAACTGAAGAACAGACACATTTTGGGGTTTTGCTGCAAGTGCCACATGTTTTCTAAATACCTCCACATCTTTGCCACAGATAAACAAATATCATAGACAGAGAAAGATTCCAACTAATGTAATAGTTATGTCTCATTATGTATGCAGACCACTAGGGCAACCATATATCCATGGGAATCTGAGATGTTAGTGCCATTCGAGTGTCAATGATAAAGCACAAAAGTATAGTGAAGAAACAATACCTGATAGCTTATAAGTCATGTAACTAAGCGGTAAATCAGATTCTTAGGTTTTCTAGGAACCCTAATAGGAATATGTGAACAGTTCAAAAGAATGTTTATTTTTCAACCCTATCAAAGAGTTCTAAAGGATTTTCGTTAGGAAAAATGGTCAAGAACTAGCCCAGCTTTCACTCAGACAAAATCATGGATAAATGGCATGTAGTTTAAAACTACCAAAAGTACTATCAACACAGATTCACTGGCACTCCTATGAATGCTAGTTATCCACAACAGTCTTAATCATATTAATTAAGATAATTAATCAAGGTAGCTGTGAATGTTTTTCTAATCAAAGTCAGTTGGTTGTCCATGGGTCATCCCTAAATCGGAGAGTGCATGGATAGGCATCAATCCATAGTAGAATTAGAAGATTATTCTTTAAAGCATAGGACTACCATACACTTGATCATGGATAACTTGGTAGAGAGTATGTGGAATTTAGCAATTTTAAATATACCAAAATGATGAAGAGAGCTAAGTGAAATATTATGAAACGAGAGGTTGTTGTTGCATGGAGACAAAGTGGGATATAGCCTTGTGTGGCCATATCAATTCAAATTTCCCAGGAGGCTGTATGTTCCAGAAAGATGTAAAGCTACTGCTGCATCTCACTAGGGTATAGGCACAGTATTGTTTAAGTCAAGACTTCCTAATGTAATTACCTAAACTACAACTCTTCAATTTTGGAGTCTGTTACATCAGTTTGTTTCATCTTGGCAAAACCTTAACCTGCAAGGGTAGTTCAATGCAACTGCAAAGAAAGCCTGACTCAATTTCAAAAACAGACTCCTTTATGGATTCAAGCCTTTTTTGTTGTATCCAGAATTTAAATCAGTTATGCAATCCCTATTTCTTTTGATACTCTTAACTGGCATTTCAAAACTTCATCTTGCTCTACTCAAAGCAACCCACCTTGCCACTGCCAGGTTTGACATGGAAACAAGAAAGTTCCTCCACTTTTCACCTCACCTAGTTCAAATCAAATCAAAATCAAATCAGGATTTATAGAGCACAACTTGTTACCCATAAGAGTCTCAATACGCTGAGTGGGTTTGTCCTCTGAGCTTCAGTTGAAGAGCCAGATTTTAAGGTCCTTCCTGAATTGAGGTAGTGATAGTGACTGCCTGAGGTGCAGGGGAAGGGTGTTACAGCTCTTTGCGATGAGGTAGGCGAAAGATCTTCCATCAGCCCAGGTCTTCCATATGCAGGGTACGGTGGCCAGTGCTTGTTGAGTGGAGCGGAGAGGTCTGGTGGGGTAATAAAAGGTGATGCTGTGTTTGAGGTTGGCGGGTCCTCAGTTGTGGAGGGCCTTGTACGTGTGGGCGAGCAGTCTGAAATTAATTATTTTCTTGATAAGAAGCCAGTGGACTTCTCTTAAGTGATTGGAGATGTGTGTGTGGCCGGGGATGTCCAGAATGAGTCCGGCAGAGGCGTTTTGGATGTGCTGTAGTTTCTACAAGTTCTTCTTGGTGTTGCCGGCTTTAGAGGTTGTTGCCATAGTCAAGTCTGCTGGTAACCAAGGCATGGATTACATTTCTGCGACAATCCTTTGGTGTCCATTTGTAGATCTTCCAGAGGAGTGGGTGTGTATGAAAACAGGAGGATGTGACTGAGTTGACTTGGGGGTCACGGTGAATGTAGAGTTCAGGATGAAGCCGAGGTTGCGTGCGTGGTTTGTTGGGTGGGCGGTGTCAATGGTGGATGGCCACTGGAAGTTGTCCCAGGCCGATGTGAAGGGTACCACGATGAGGACCTCAATCTTGTCAGTGTTGAACTTGAGGCAGCTGTCCTTCATCCAGGCAGCATCAGCTTCCATCCAGTTGTAGAAATTGTTCTTGGCAGTTGTGGGGTTTCCGGTCAGTGAGGTGATCAGCTGGGTATCATGAGCATAGGAGACAATGTTCAGCCTGTGGTTCCTAACGATGGATGCAAGCAGGGACATGTAGATGTTGAAGAGTGTGGGGATCAGGGAGGGGCCATGTGGAACTTTGCAGCTGATCTCCTTAGGTTCTGACAAGTAAGGTGGGAGTCTGACTCTCTGTGTTCTGTCAGACAGGAAGGAGCGTACCCATTGTAGGGTTCCACGGATACCAGCTGCGATTGAGGGCTGTGACCTTGTCGATGGTGGCCAATAGGTCCAGTAGGATGAGGACTGGCTTAGGGCCGTGGTCGAGGAGCGAGTGGATGTCATCTGTGGTGTGAGGAGGGCGGTCTCCATCCTGTGGTTGCTCCTGAAACCTGATGGGGAAATGTCCAGGATGTTGTTGTCCTCGAAGTGCTTACGGAGCTGAGCATTGATGGCCTTTTCTATGACCTTGCATGGGAAAGGCAGCAGAGGGATGGGGTGGTAATTCCTGAGGTCCAGGAAGTTGGCTATGGGTTTCTTCAGGAGCGGGCGGATCTTGGCATGCTTCCAGGTGGTTAGGGCAGGGGTCTGTAGGGGCTCCATAGTGGGTGCTGCTCAGGATGGTGCAGGTCTTGTTTGTGGTGAGGGTGGTCCAGCAGTGCAGGATCTGTGATGCTTTTGTGGGTCGGAGCTGGAGGGTTGGTGGAGGGCTCAGAGATTCTTGGGATCTGAAGCTGTCATATAAGTCTTTGATTTTTCAGTGGAAGAAGTTGATTTTCCACTGGTAGTAATTGCCTTCAAGTGAGGATGGAAGGAGTGCCTATAACTAGCTTGCTCTAAACATAAAGCTGTATTTTTGGGCTTATTGACAAATACAGTGAACAAAAAGTAGTGACTTCTGCTGGCCAAATCCTTCTCTGGAGAAGGACAACTTCCTGCTCAAACGTTCAGGATTTAAGAAAGAAACAAGACTGGGACATTATGATTGTGGAAGATATTTTTATCTTTGCAGTTATATCCACAGCCAGTTGCTGAAGTGTCTCAATCCACTACATGGCTCTCATTCTATATACTAACATCAACATACGTTACTATTTCTATATATTCATAGTTTATACTTGGTAGACCTTTTGTATATTTTGTACTATGTTTTCTGTTGTTTGTTTACCATCAGTCTACATTTTATTGCATATTGGATTACTTTTTAATGCTTGAATAAAACTATTCCTCTGTGATACAGTCATTGCCCATGGGCATTGTCTTCCTATATCCACTAATAAGTAAAAATGTAAACAACTGTGCTGATTTTTCCTTTAAAGGTGTATATTGCGAAAATCAACTTCTATTCAGACTGGAGAGTACAAAAAAATCCTCTTCCCTAATTTTTGGCACTGAGATTTTTCATCCATGGTTTGATATAAAAATCTCCCATTGTCATCCTGGTCTCTGAACTTTCTCTTGACTCAGAACACTTGTTTTCCTCCCCATTGAGAAATTCTGTTCAAATTCTGGGTTTCCAAACCGCATGGTACCTGCTACAAGATATTTTTCACACTCTCAAAGAAATAGGGCTGGATCACAAAATATTTATGACTGGCACTACTTCATGTCTTTCGTGGTAAGCTATTGTAGTGCTCGCTCCAAACACCCTTTGCCAAAATATTATGAATACACGATTCTATCGATCACAATCTATGACAAGAATGTTTTTGCAAATTTGTTGTGTGCCATTTTGTTGTGGCCTGTTGTGCGACATTTTGTTGTACTCTGTTGTTTTTGTGCTGCTGTGTTTTTGACATTGTTGCATTGTTGCATTGTTATTTCTTTGTGTTGTAAAGTGAGTATTGTTTTTTCTTATTTTGTTACATTTAAATTTTGTTGCTATGTTGCTTTGTTTGTCCTACTGTGTAATGTTCTCTTATTTACTTTGGACATGTCAACAAGTGGTGATACACTTCCAGCTAAAAACACATGAATTGAAAACTCATGTGACAAACAACCATTTACCACTCACTGTTTAAAGCTATAAAATATTTATTCCTAACAGTGCTTAATTTGTGAAAAAAAAGTTTTTCTTACTTTGTGCACCGTTTTACTATCTTTGACTTCTTCTTTGCTCCTCCCTTTGCTGTCATTTTTCCTTTCTCTGGGTTGTCAGATGATGAAAAATAACTCATGTTCCTCAAAAACTGCTGGTGCCTACCACACCCAAGCATTTGATTGTAGGATATGTTCTGGTGCACCGAAGCTGGCCGTAGCATTAAATAAAAACACGGTATTTTAAGGTGCTTTTAATTTTGGACGTGATCGGTTAAAGGTCCAGGCTAGGGTAACATTTTCTTAAATAGTGGTGTGCAGTCGTCCCGTTTTTTTACGAATAAAAAAAGTTTTACAGAAAATGGTGGAATTGGGCATGCATCTCATACAGTAGCATTTTTGAGAACCGGATCTACAGTGACTGGAGTGTTATTCCTATCTAAAAAAAGAATTAAGGTTAAGGCCTGAAGGCATTCTAGTTTCGATCTTTCTTTAATCACCATAATCCTCTCTATTTGTCAATATTGAAAAGACATATAAATTGTACCAGCGCACCGATTTTAGGCATGCAGCGCGACATATAAAATCGCCAACTTAATTTAATTTGATGTGAAAGACAAAAAAGGCTTTATATTCAGTCATTTGAATAGACCACATAAAAAAGCCCCGTAGCCAAAACTCACGAGTTATACAAATAACCAAGCGTGTTTATGCAGTCGTTTGTTTAGACAAAAGAAAGGAAACCCACACACAAATACAGATGTGTTGTTCCTTTTCATGCAAAACAAGAGTTTCAGATTGTTTGTTCACCTCTGATGACTGATTTTTACATCAAGCTCCGCGATTCTGATTATACTACAGTCTTTTAAAAGCATTTGAAATTGTTGCTATGTACAAAAAAATCTACATTTTGGCTGAAATGTAACAATTTTGCACCGTAAAAGAAATTTTGTTACGATTGTAATCGCAGAAAAGCAAACACTGACACACATTATCAAGATAAAAAAACATAATATAGTCAAAACTCGTGGCAGTCATTGACACCTAGTGTTTAACACTTGAGAATCATTCGTTACAATCAACTTCTAAGATTTACGTGAATACAATTCGTGTTCAGCAAAAAAACACAGCTAACAGTTGCAAGCAAAAATATGTACACAAATATAAAAGTTTGCTTGGAGGGTACCATGCTTCTGCAATTATCCATCTGTTGGCGGTGAAAACTTGGAAAAGCACAACTGCTGACAGGGCAGCCAGTGGTTAGACACTTGATTATTATTTCAGGTTTGCATCTTTTCCTCTTCAGTGGTAAGATATGAAGCACAAGTCACTTTTTTCCCCTAGAACACAAGCACAGCCCTGGATTAATTTCCTATTGCCAACCACGTATCTGGTTGCAGGCGTCAGAGAGTTGATTGCTGTAATGGAAATATTTCTGCTGAGATATCAAAACATCAGGGCATCCATCACCATTCATAACTCTTTGCAGTTGAGTCATTCTGCCAAGGATCAAACGTCGAAAAGCCCTTCATAAAGATTTGCTATAATTCTGTCCAGATTAATGCTTCAAAGTGAAGACCTTAAAGTTGAAAGCAGTCATTAGAGTCTGTCAAAATGTATTTTGTCATTATGTATGTAAGTTCTTTGTGATCCAACACCATAGACCCTCTTGTCTGTAATGCTCTGACTGCATAGAAATGAGTTTGCTTGTGACAGAGTAAATAATATGCTGTTTATGGCCTTTGCAAAGGTTTGCAGGCAAACCACATCATAGTTATCAACCTCAGAATCACCAATACTGTGAGTATAGTGATTACCAGGTACGATATTATAGCACCATTGCAAGTTCTAACCACAGAAATGGGAAATTACCATGATAATGATTAAAATGCACGCAGGTTGCTGTACAAGTTCCCGTTTTCCAGTTTTTTTCCCTTACAGAAAATTGTCACCTGGTTTTACCAGTCAAAAGGTGTCTGGTGATGAAGCTAAAGGTGTTGGATTTTCCTGCACAAATTGTTATCCATGTTTGACTGGTAATGGGAGTTACTGGCCGAATTAGAATTTACGAGGTGCAGGAATGATGTCTAATTGTGTTGATCTGGGGGCTCCTACAACATGTAATGCACATTTTATCATCACATTGATCTTTATTTTCCTCCTCACCACAAGAAAGTGTATGGAAGTGCTATAAATTGGGTCTCTAGTTGGCAGAGATATGCACCCTGTCCAAGTAGAGACCACAATCCTAGTCAAGTTAAGTCAGATAGACACACGGCACAGAGCAGTTAGGCTTAACTTAAGAGGCAATGTGTAAAGTATTTCTGTAACACTTAATTTACAGTAACACAATGAAAGACACCATAAAATGATTTCACACCAGTTTATGAAAATAGAGAATATTTATCTGAGTAAAAGAAGACCAAAACAACAAAAATGCAATCAGGTGAAGCAGATATCTGAATTCTTAGAGATTACGTGTGACAACAGTGGTTAGTAGTCCCTAGCGGTCAAAAGGTTACTTGAGGTTGCAAGGGACCGGTGCAAATCCAAAATTCAGGCTGACCGCGATGGAGGGTAGGCCGGCTACAGAGCCCACGGAGTGTCCCCTGAAGCAGTACCTTTGATTGAGCAAAGCATCATTGTTGAGGGCATGATACATTGGTTTTGCAGAAATCAGCTGCAGAACCCATTTCTGAGGCCCAGGACTGGAGGTGGCATCCTAGGTAAGGGTAGGACTCACAGATGGCAGAGTCCAGCAGCACCAGGAGAGTTACAGGCAGTCTTGGATTCCACTGAGACTGCAGAGAACAGGAGGCAAGCCGAGAAGCCCATGGAGAATCTTGGGTTCAAAGATGTAGAAAACGGATCCAGTCCTTCTCACTGCAGGCAAGAAGCAGCAGGCAGCAGACCAACATAGCAAAGCAAGTAGAAAAGTGGCAGTCCCTCCTATGACACAGCAAACAGCAAGTAGTAGGCCAACACAGCATGCATTTGCAGAGTGGGAATCCCTCCTAGCAACACAGCAATCCTTCTTTCTAGCAGAATGTATTTGATTCCAGTAGAGTTCTCACTTGGTGGGGTTTGGGGTCCAGTACTTATGCCCAAATGTGCATTTGAAGTGGGGGAGACTTCAAAGAGGGTTGAAGATCACAGGGTCCTTGCCCTTGCTTCCCTGGCTCCAGACCCTGTACAGGGGGTTATGCAGCCCTTTGTGTGGGGAGATGCACAGCCCAAATAAGGTTTAATTGAGGTGGTGCTAAGCTTCTTCCCTCCATCAAGCCAGTTAATGGTTCATTACGTCACACCTAAGCTCCCATTGTGTGTGACTGTCTAGAGGAAATGCACAAAACTCAGCTGTCACCAACCCCCAATTTGTATTCAGTGACAGAGAGAGGCACAAAATGGTTAAAGTAAGAAAATACCAACTTTCTAAAAGTGGCATTGTCAGGCTTACAATTTAAAATCAAACTTCATCATAAAGTTGAGATTTTAAATTGTGAGTCCAGAGACACCAAACTTCACATTGCTATATTTTCCTAACTGGAAGTTACAACTTAAGGCTGCTTCAAGGTAACTCAATGTTTAACTACGGGGAGATAGACCTTGCAGTAGTAAAACACATTTTTAATGTTTCTTCATCTACCAGGACATGTTAAACCTATAAGTACATGCCCAACTTTTTAAATACACTGCACCCAACCTTGGGGCTAACTAGGGCCTAGTGAGTTGTATAATAAAAACTAAGGTTCGGGCCAGGCAAGTAGGTGCACTTGCCAGGTTGAAATGGCAGTTTAAAACTGCACACACAAGCTCTGCAGTGGCTGGCCTGAGACATGTTTGAAAGGCTACTGTAGTGAATGGCACAATCAGTGCTGCAGGCCCACGAGTAGCATTTGATTTGAAGGTCCTGGGCAAATACAATGCACTTTTCCAGTTACTTACAAGTACATTAAATGTGCTGATTGTGAAGAAGCCAAGGTTCCCATGTTTAGAGTACAGAACACCTGTACTTTAGCACTGGCCAGAAGTGGAATAGTGCCCAGAAACCTAAAACCCCAAAAAATAAGGTCAGAAAATGAGGAGGAGAAAGGCAAAACATCTGGGGTTGTCCCCGCAGAAAGGGTAATTTCCAACAGGAAGGAATAGACCACATGAATCTTAAGTGGGTATGTTTGATGCAGTAATATTTACTAAACAGTGCAGCAATACAAGTCTGCAAAAATGCAGATATTCAGTAAAACTATATTCTATCCATGGCCTTGTACTTAACCGGTACAATCATGCTAGAAGAGCTTATTCCATATCTTCCATCTCTAGGACCATCACAGAAATAACTTTCTATCAACAATAAGGACATGGGCAGTGCACTTTATTTCAGTCAAGTGATTTACAAGTTTTGAATGTCATTTCTGTAGTTACACTATGCATTCCTACAGTCAGAGTTTGGTTCCCCACAAAAAGAGCAATGTGGGAAAATAGAGACTAAGTCACCACTTCACACTCATTACTAGTGTTTTTTTTTTTATTGCCAGGGACTGGTAACAGCATATCTCTGATGTCTTTGTGGATCCATTAATTTTCACATGGAGATTTCTTCTGCTCCATGTGAAAATTCAGTGAGAACCCACGAATTACTGAGGGTATTAGGATTATTGATTTCCTTGGCAATTTCCCATTTGTAAGAGGAGCCTTAGCCTAAATTTTCCCCATCTCTGTAACTCAGAGGGCAGGGAAAAAATCAATCTTTTTTCCAGGACACTTATAAAGAGGTCCTCAGTCACTAATACACAAAGCCTGCAGCAAACCTACTGAGTGTATAACAACCAACATAGTGAGCAGTTCCCAATTTAAATGAGAAGTTAAATACTAGCAATCATAGAAGAAAATGGCATGGATTAGTTTGTACAAGAAATACCCATATTCTTTGAGAAGTGCCAGACGTGCACAGCAGGTCACACACAGTGATTCTGACTGGAATGTGCACATTTCTCTAGCAGCTTCTCCATTTCACTGGCCTTTAAACTTCCACAGGAATCCTTGAGCTAAGTTTCCTGGGACTTCCATTTCTCTGGTATTTCCTCATGCTTGGTCATTGGGCCAGGGTGTTGTCCTCATCCATTGGCCACTTCTGTGCCAGGACGTGACTTGCATCCCTATTTAATTATCATACGATGGGTGCACTGAGCTAAAAGTCTGACTCTGTTCACTGGAGAAAGGACAGATGGTGCTTTAGATCCCACTACACCAAGGACAGAGAAAGGCCTGCTAATGCCACTGACTGATGATGTAGGAAGGCAGAGTTCCAGCATTTGCAACAAAATGTGGAGCTACCTTACATGGTCTTTGGGTTTTATGCTTTCCAATTTCACTTGTACTTGCTTATGCAGCCTATGGTTTCACTAGTAGCCCTGCCATTGGTTTCTGCTTTTGGGTAGCGTTGTTGGTTTGTTACCCACCTCCCCTAAGTACGAGGACATTTCTTGAACTTTGCTTCCTACAGCAAATCAAGTCAATCATCAATGGCAAACTAGTGCCAAATTAGTGTGGAACTGGCTTTGCCTGACACCATTAGCTTCAACTGGAAGGCAGAACAACTGGAGACTGAGGATCTAGATGTGACACCAACAAGTGAAGAAGGTATTTGTTATTTTCTGGGCTTGGCGTGTAAGCTAGAGTTCTGAAAAAACCTGCAGCATGCCATGAAAATATTGATGGCAACTGGTTATTTTCACAAACTGAGGGTGAAGGCCACTTTAGTACTGGCAGCACTCAAGATAGTGGCATCAGCATTGGGAGACGCAGAGGAACTGTGTTGTCACAGTGGAGCAGCCGAGCCACCCTTCTGTGCCATCCTAGCTGCAACAGAATGCAGTTTAAGGCATATTTGCATGTGACTCTCTTGCTCCAAAAGTTTCTGCCAGTGCCATGCTGACTCCCAGGGTACAGCACAGTTACTGCTGCAGGGGCTGCATTGCCTTCCTCTGTGAAACCCTTGATATGGGATTACTTTCCCCTTGAGTTTGAAAGAAACATAACAATTAAATAATTTTGCGGCTTGCCTCTCTTATTAAGGGTAATTGGATTCACATGTACAGACATCAGGGCAAATTGCCCATTTGAAAAAAACACCATAAGACTGTGTGGGACACAGCAAATAGGTGCATTGCCAGGGGTGCAGTCAGTGTGGTTTTCTCTTCAACACCTATATGGCTCCCCCTCAACACTGCCCATACCTACAGTGTCAAGCATGACTGAAATCTTGGTCTGTCAGGTGCCTTACCACAGGAAGCCATAGGAAGCACCATCTTGTTACACAGCACAAAACTTTCACTGCCAGGATATTGGAGGAAAACCTATTGCCGCTTTCCAATAGAGAACACAGGTTTCAGTGTATCATTGCTTCCTTAGCGCTGAAAAGGAACACATTATTACCAATGCCTTTCAAGGACAGTGGTGCCAGAACATTACCAGACGGTGGGAAGCGCAGTACATTCAGAAATATGGAACTAGGCTTAGTACACTTGACCATGGACATGTGGGTACATGTGGAAAGCATTGACTATATGGCTGTGACATCGCATTGGGTGTGCTTTCTTTCTGGTGCATTCTCACGGTGTCAAGCTACACTCTGTGTTCAGAGTTTTAGCTGGACTCTCTCACAACAGCCCACAGCTGACAATGGGAGCAATGTCATTGTTGCTCTGACCCTAAACTCCACACACAGCATGTTTTGCTTCCCTTGAATCCTATTGTTTGCCACTTCCTGAAGAATGTTGTATTTACAGAGATGCTGGTTTGCAACAACAAGATATGCTCACATCAATCATCCCACCATGCCAAGCTAAGCCCTGAAATCCTACCAGCAAAAGCACAATCTCCTGTCTCACTAAATGATGAATGAGGACTGTACACACTGAAATTCAACATTCTGCATGATGGAGTGACTCTTGAGGCAATGGTTTGGTGGCATTGATTATAGTATGACTGTACAACATTCAAGTGCTCTGAAGACATAGACGTGAGAGTTATCCACTGTGAACTCACTCAGCTTTTTTGCAAGATACTGAGGTCTTATGTGGAGGCCATCATTATGGTGAGCTAACATCATTGACCTCAGCACAATTCTACAGTTGATATGCCCGATGGAGGTAGACTTGCCAAACTTCCCCCTGAGTGCAACTGAACACTTGGCCAAAGAAACCAAGGCTTTGGTGGCTGACACAAGGATATACAACATCAAAGACAGAGACTACTCTTTGCTAACCAACTTTATAGGCCTGTGCTCGGGAATCATGTCTGTGTCTTGGCTAGTGAAGAACAACATAGCGCTCAGACCGTAGAGCACTTCAAGCAGGTATTACATGTCCCTACAAAGAAAGCTGGATCTTCAGTGGGATGCAGATGTGGCAGTGGAAAGTTCTGATCTACAGAAATATTCCTTGGGGGCAGCTCCTGTATATGGGCAAACCTCTGATATGTTTGCAAGCTGTCCAGTGCTGAACTTCTTTCTGAACCAGGTAAATTTTTCCATGACTCCATGAGGACCAAATACTTTGGTCATGTCACATGCATATTTCATGACTGGTTTGTACTGGAAGAATACTAGTCGGATTTCTTCCCCACTAGAATGGTTGGGGTGAAAATGCTCAGTTGCCCACTGGCCAGCATTCAGTCAGGATGGTACATAGTGCTGTTGTGGGCACACTGATTGAGAAAATACCTGCTTACCAGCTGACAGTGCAGTGAGACATAGCTCCCTCAAGGTGAGATAACACTTGATACCAGACGTGATACCAGATAACATTGCAGTCATGCTTCTTTCAATTGATGATGCATGATGCAATCACTTTGCTGTTCAAATGGATATTACACTGTCCTAGTGCCTGTTAATTACATAATGCTGTTCTCAGCAAAGTCACTTGGCTTCAGTATCTTTAATTTCTTTTCAAATATAAGGCTTGGTAATTCACCACTTTTTTTTCTGATAGGTTTATGTAAGATACTTGCCTCCCTGGACAATGGTATCCCTGAGAAGGACACATAAGAACACCTTCCCCCAGACAGCTCTGAGAAGGACACCCAGTAATGCTTTTCCAGTCACACCTGAGAAGAACACCTAATGCCTTCTCCTGACTCTCCTGAGGGAGATTCAACAATGCCTTCTGCCAGACACCCTTGAGTGGTAAACCAAACAAAACCCTATCCCAGTACCCCCTCAGAGGGCGATCCCACAATGCCTTCCCCAAATCACCACAGAGAGCAACACCCAACAATGTCCTCCACCTAGTCACCACTGAGAGGGACACCCAACTAGCCCTTCCACCAATGCCAAACACGTGTGAGAGGTAGACTCAACAGCTCCTTCCTCCAGGAGTGCCTAAGAAGGAAAACCCACAATGCCTTCAGTGAAATAATCCTGAGAAGGACATTCAACAAAGCAGGTCCAAGTCACCTGGGGGAAGGTATCCCGGTGCTACTTTCATACTCCTGAGAGAAAGTACTAATGTTGACTTCTCACAGACATCTTGAGAAGGACACCCAGAAATATCTTTATCCTGTCACCCCAGGAAAGCATATCAACAGTGCCACCCACAGACACACCTGAGCGGGATACTCAGCAATGCATTCCACCAGAAACCTATGGTAAGCAAGGAAATTTCCACACAATCTGTAAATCCTCTATTTAGTAAGAGTGACATACAAAATGGTCATTTAAGTTACATATTAACAATAGCAATGCAAACTACTACCACAATACTGAATCCTACATTTCACATCTCTTCAATAGCTCTTCTCATTGTCCTAGCCAGCCAAGTAGTTGTTTGGATGCAACTTATTGGAGAAAAAGGAAATACAGACTGAGAGTTTGCAGAAAGACAGGTGAGAAGAATTAAGGGGAGAAATAAAGAGTGGGAGATTGGAAAAAGGGGGAAAACAAAGAAAAGGAGACAGAAGAAAAAGAGAGAAAGAATACCAGGATGAGAGAGAAATCTACACTGAGTGAGAGATGGAAAAAAGAACACAAAACCTGTTCACGCCAACTTATCGGGTGCACCTAGAAGAGACAGAACTTACCTAGGTGTCATATTTACATGAACAGAAGAACCCCAACACCTCCCCTCATTCCATTCTGTACACCACCATGACCACAGCCACCTGGACTATCCTTCGAACACAGTAAAACAAAGATGGTCCTCCTGGTCTCTCCTTCTGCACCTCAATCTTCCTTCCCCTATGCAGTTCTCCACACTTCCACTCTTAGTGATTCCTAGCTGTGGCTGGTTTCCTGTAGGGCCAGGCAAGAGAAATGGAATACCATTATAATTGAAGGCATAGGGTAAATAGAGTGAGAGCAAAAGAGAGCATGGAAAATGACCATAGAGGTATATCAAGAAAGAGACAAAGAAGAGGAGATAAAAAATAAAAGGACACACATGGAGCAAATGGGTAGGAGGAGAGAGAGAAAGAGCAAAAAGGCTTGCACTTGTGGTCCCTTTTCAAGAATCAATGGTGGTGCTGGTCAAGGTGGTAGTTTGGTGCTAAACGTGGCAGAGGTGGTGGTAGTCACTGCAGGCTTCATGGGATTACAGTGGCACAGTAGGTGGATAATTATTCCAAGAGTACCCAACAAGTACTGTGGGTAACCCCTCTCCCTCACAGCACTTGCAGGTCTAACATGGTGTGAACTACAGCATCTCTCACCCGTGACAGTAGGAAGTACTGCCAGTTCGAGTTTGCAGCATTGTTAATGTTGATGCTTTAAATTAAGCTACTGGAGCTAGTGTTGGTGGTGCTGCTGGTGGTGAGGACGGTAGGGGATGGGTGCTCATGGTACTGCTGCAGGCACTTTTGTTGGTGGGACAGCTAGTGGGCTGCTGCCAGTGATCCTGTTGGTGGTGGGACTGCTGCTTGTGGGACTGACACTAGTGGTACTGTCACTATTGAGACTATCAGAGGTAGGACTTTCACTGGTGGGACTTTTGTTGTTGGGACCTTTGCTAGTCAGACTGTTACTTAAAACAGTGGCGCTATTACAGGTGTCATATCTGTAACTGGCAGCAGTGTTGCTGAGGATGCTGGTGCTTGATGGTGTCTCTGTTGGTCGTATTGTTGTGGGATATGCTCTGAGGGATTGCCTTAATTTGTGGGAGCAGGAGTAGTTCTACCTCCTCTATGCTGGATGCAACATCCCTGGTGTGGAGATGTCAATAACTATTTTGGGTGGAAGAAGATGTTCCTTCTTTGAGATTGCAGTAGGTGTGACTGACATTGATGGTTCCACTGTGAGGTTACGGCCTTTGAACATTAATGTCTAAGGTACAGGTATGGACGGGGACTGCTCCTTCTCCTGTGCTGCTTCTGTATGCTCAAACAAAAGAGGAGCCTAGATAACATCAGCCAGGAGGCGCTATGTATCACAAAATTAGAGGTAGGTTTACATGTATCTGTTAAGGAGAGAAATGAATGGAAATACATACAGTTTTATCTGGTAAAATACACATTCAAAACAGAATTTGTGTAGCAGACACAGGTACTGTAATGAGTGTGGCAAAATGGCCCGAAGATGCATTTTGCACTAAGCAAATGAGCACTAAAAGCTACAGGACATGAACAGCAGTTGTCAGAAGCCACTCACTCTCTCTTAGTTCATTGTTCCTGCACTCCTGTGGTAGGAGTTTTTCCCCAAATTACTCTTAATTACTGAACCCGGGTAGTCACATGATTTTGGTAATTTCGCAGTAATGCATAATTAATACATAATTACTGAAAATACTCTGATTACTGCAGTGTAATAAAAATTTCTCCTCTGCCTAGAAGTTATCTTTATGCGCAAATATGAGGTCCAGTATTTGGCATTTTTTGGATAAGTAGGTGGAATTCTGGAATGCTGATAAGATTATTAACATGAGATTTGAAGTTAGATAGTCAGAGAGTTGTTCTATAAAAGCAGCTTTTAGTTTAGGGTGTTCAATACATTATGTGAAGATATATGATGTATCTGAGGAGGTTGAAATGATGAAGGACCTGATTAAGAATTCGGTGGATAGGTTACTCCGTCACAGTGGTGACGGATATCCCATCCACCAAAATCTAAATCCCATTATTTCCGATGGGATTTAGATTTTGGCGGGCGGGACATCCGTCACTGCTGTGACGGAGAAACCCATCCCCCAATATCTAAATCAGGCCCTACATTTGTCCTGATGAAAGGGATAGTGTGATTAGAGAGGTGCAGACATGTTGAATGCCTGGTAAAAAATGTACACCGAGAAGGATGGTTTAAGTTTAAGTGAATTGTGCAAGTGGGTGAAATGATGACCTTTAATGTATGGAAGGTAGAAGTAGAGCATTAGGAGTAATTTTAGACAATAAGAATGGGTTTGAATGCTGCTCCTTAACATTAGAGTCTAATGAAAGAGCAAGAGAAGTGACCGGGCTATTATGAGTTATGCTTCTCATAAGTTCCACAGGCGCATTCCTTGGGGATTGGTGGTTCGTTGGTTGGCTGCAAGTGTAACAGGGAAGCTTATTAGCTTATATATTGGAGGATACCTTAGTGATGGGCGGATTGGAACTTAGCTGCAAGTACTAGTCTTCCAGAATGTTCCTAGTGGTTTATTTGCTAGGACCAGAAAGCCTTAATTAGATGTATGTAAGGACTTATTTTGAGGAATCCCTAAGATGTAAACTACACTAATTTACTGTGAGTATTGAGGTCACTCTATGGATGGTAGTGTTAAGATTAGAGCATGTGAAATATATAGAAGTGCTGCTGTAGTTGGTTGTTCCCTGGAACTGTGAGACACAGCTTCTGGTGTTATAAAGTGATACAGTGAGAGGTTAATTGTTTTATTGTAAACAGATACAGACAATTGTTTTACCATGGAAGTACTGGAGAGATTTTGGTGAACATAGGCATAAGAGTTCAAAAATAGTTCTTCATCTGCAATGGCCTGGCTGGACCCTCTGGTAGAATTGAGGTTTGGCCAAGGCAGCCCTTGTGGGCTTGCTGTGAACACAGACTTGAAGAGGTGTAGATTATGTGTAAACTTAATTAATAGGAGATGCTGCGGCACAGTAGGGCTGTTGCTCTAGTATTAGCTGTGTATTGATGTCCCAGCTCTGTCATTTGCTATGGCAGGGCAATCTTGGCAGTTAATTCTGAGGTAGCAGTCTATTCAGTTACTTTGAGAGCATTTTATGAAGTTCCACGTGATATTGCCTCACTTGTGCATTGCAATACCAGAATTGCTGTGGTCCTGTTAGGAACTGCAGAGCAGGAGCATCAGAAAATAAGTGGATTTTATATAATTTACATTTTACACATTTGATAAATGAAACTTTAGGACAGCTTCTGCATTCTAAAACTGTAGCTTGAAGTCATGTAAAAATGTCCTTCTGATGCTGTACATATTTATTATTTTTAATGAAATCATGATTTTAAAACAATTGCTAATCATTGCAAGCCAATCATCATCATCTTTCAATAGGATCTTGTAGACAAACACATCTGAATATTATATATTTTGTGGTGTGCAAAAATATGTTTTTATAAAACAGTGTTGCTTCTCCATGTTTAGCAGAAGGGTGATGTAGCAGAAATTTTAGTACTATCCCTAATGTCATAGTGATCATCTATACGTGGCAATCTATGCATTTTGTTAATCAAAGCACTAATAGTTTTGTTGTAAAGTGGTGCACTAAAAGCCATATTAACTTGCATTCACTGTAGGTCATTGGTCGAAAGGCATGTGGTATTGCCATAAAATTCTTTGTTTAACAGAGTAATTTGTTTCAATGTTATAGTTTATCATGTTTATTAACAGTTTACCCTAAAACAAGAATGTTTTTTATGAAAGAAGTATTTTAAAAGCAACATACAAAAGTTGAAATCTGTAGTTCTGTGTCATAGTTACATGAATGGGTTAACAGAGTTATTATGTTTTAAAATTACTGTAACATGAACACAATCAAAGCTTATTAATGTAAGTAGTAGTTTATTGTACAGATAATAAAATCCAATAAAAATAAGCAAGGCAAAAAACAATAAAAAATAGTAAAATACCATCAGAGACTGAGTTCAAACTAAAAGCACACCATAAATTACGCATGCAACATATTAAAAAACGTTTCTCCCAAAAAGGAATACAAAAATAGAATACAAACCACCCGACCTGGAGCCCCACATAAAACGCAAGGCAATATATATAAGACGCAGCCCCAAAGTGCATGGTGCATAAGGTAATAATTGCACTTAACATCATCATAACTGGTAGAGCTCCTCATCCAAACCAATAACGGGAAAAATGGCAGGAGCATGGAAGAATTCGAACTAAACATGTTCATTGCTCGCAGTGCCATTAAATTTAGATCGAGCAATTATGATAAATTTGGTCAGTAACACATTTAACATTGGATTGCCTGGGTCCAGAGACTGAATAAAAGCCTGTCGACACAGGTGAATTTCCAATTTGTTCCATTTGCTCCGGAGCAAGAGTCTACGCTCCTTTAATAAAGATGGACACAAGCAAACTACATGGTCAATGGTTTCCTCTGCTTTGCTGCAACCTCTACATGTCACACTGTCCCCAGGCAGTAGCTGCCATTGGGGCAGATGTTTTTAAAAAAAACAATCACCCATCCTTAGGGCCAAAAAGGCCTTTTTTAACCAAAACCCGTATGTGCAAGAGAAAAATCTAGAGGACATACCTGACTTAAAGGAGCCAATTACTGCCCAGGCATGCTTCCGATGGTCAAGAATGGAACACTCAGAGTGATAAGAATACAGTTGAATAAGTCTTTTAATCTCTGATTTAAACAAGGAGTAGGGGGGGTTGCTTTCCCAAAGATCACCAGCATCCAATCGCTGTTTACAATCAACCAAAGATTGGGAATAGGTGCACTTTGTTTTCAATTCACAAATTTCTTGCCACAGGACTGCCTCCAGGTGGCCGTCAGAGGCCTGATGCAGTTTATAACACAACTTCAAGAAAACACCTGCGTCAACTGCCACCAAATCCAGAAGCCCGAACTCCAACCGTACCCGCGCGGGTGAAGCCAAGTGCAGAACATGAAGGACTCTCTTATAGATTTTATTAGCCAACCTATTTAATAGGCAAGAGCCTTTGCCCAACAGACTTCGTTGACCATAGGCCAATGAAGGGGTGATCTTTGCACTCATGACTTCCGTTAGAGGAAGAAGGGACGGCCCCTTTAAAACTTTAGTGAATTTGGAAAAGGCCACCTGCAAGGCCACAGCTTTAAGTTCAATTTTCTTCTGATGTTTAACAAAACTAGCCCTGGAGTCAAAATGTACCCCCAGATATTTGTAGGACTGGTCGGAGACAAGTTTACGGTTCTTATAGTACCAGCTAAAACCCGAATGTTTTTTCCTCCCAAAGGGGAGCACTTTAGTTTTAAACAGGTTAAATTCTAGTTGATTTGCGGAGGTGTCCGTTGGTTAAGCAACCGTTGAAGTCCTATCTTAGGACAGCTGAACAAAGCAAGATCACCAGCATAAAGCAGGTGACTCAGCCTGAGGCCACCAATCTTAGGGGGATGAGAGTTGACGGCGTCAAGAGATGTTGACAAATCTGCAATAAACAGGTTAAAAAGAAGAGGAGCAAGTACAAAACCCTGTTTCACACCATGGGTGGTAGGAATTCTCCTAGACAGGGAGCACCCATCACCGAGCTTAATACGGACCCAGGCGTTAGTATGGGGTTCTATAATAGCACCCAAGAGTACTGGGGGGATACCCCCGCTTTGTAATTTGGCCCAAAGGGCACTCCGGGAGATCCAATCAAATGCTACCTTGAAGTCCACAAAGCAGCAATTCAATATCAAGCCTGAGAGATCGCCCTGTCAATCAAAATAGAAAGTGCTAGTAAATTGGTTGAAGTGCCTGTGCCAGCAGAGAACCCCGTTTGGACTATAGGAATTAAGGCCTTCGATTCAACCCAGGCACGAAGATCCTGCAGCAAGAGGCTGGCATAGAACTTAGCCTTTTTTTCCAGCAGGGCTATCATCCTAAAATTGGCAGGATCTGACCTTGAGCCATTTTTATATAAGGGATGAAGGATGGCACCACGCCAGGACTCAGGTATTGTTAAAGTTAAGAGGCAATGTTTGAACAAATGTGCAAAATGATTGGCCTAAAGGAGAGGGTCCTGTTTGAATAATGCCTGTGGAAGACAATTAGGACCGGGGGCTCCAAATTGCTTAGCCCTCGAGATACTATGGGGAAGGCGTAATTGGAAGGACTCCCTTACTCCCTGCAAGGGGATTAGAGACCCTGTAAATGTGGGACACATTTTAAATGAAGCAGGAGTAGGACTATGGGCGTGCTCATCCAACAATTCCCCATCCTGCTCGCTGTCTGAAAAATGGGTGGTCAAGTAAGACGCCCACGCTCCTTCTAAAATGTCAGCAATGCCCGTTTGATTACCATTTATGTTATTAATAAGGGACCAAAATTTCGTGGAGTTTGAATTTTTACTTGTGCTTAAAAGTTTAGCCCAAAACTGACTGAGATAGGTCTGATAGTCATCATAAACAGCCTTCCTATAATCTTTCCTCAATTGTTTATATTCAATGAATAAACACTCAGAATCGGGGGTTTTCCTGATTGCCCTCACTAGCCTATTCCATGCTTTCTTTAAATTCTTGGTTTCCTTGGAGACAACAAAAGGCCTAGGTGGAGCACAATTGCGTGGAACTCTGACCATAAAAGGCAAGAAAGTTTAACCCATGAATTAATCGGGGACACACAACCCGATCCCTCAGAATTAAAAAAATTAATACATTCAATCTATACTGTGCCGCCAATAGAAGCATTCTATTTTATGCGCTTTAGTGATTCAAAACAAACGCCACCACCCACGGCCCGCATGACATCATGAACAGGGAATCTTGATTTAATAAATACAATTTGTGGACAATGGTCGCTCTCACTCCGCGGGGAAATCAGAAACCTTTCAATGAGGGGAAACAATTCAATGATACAGATTATGTAATCTAAGTAAGAGCGAGATCGACCATCAGACCTTGTCCACCGTGGGGGTGGGGGGCATCATCATGTAAATGCCCTTTCAAAACTTTAAAGCCCATACTGTTAAGATGCATTACTAAGTACTCTCCAAGTGGGCAGTGCAGACAACCCTGGGGCCTTGATTGTTCGGGAATTAACTGGCAGTTTCCACAATATGGACCCTCAAGAGCCTCCATTGTATCCTGAAACAGGTTTGTGTTAAAATCACCGGTTATAAGATAACTAGCACATGGGAAGTCCCCAACTAAAGTGGCTACAATCTGCATTAGTCAAAACAACCTGCCCCTTTTTCCCTTGGTTCCGGGGGCAATATAAACATTAATTATAATGAGGGTCTGCTGCGCAGGCCCATTCCTTATGGCAATCCCCTGGATCCAGTTATCCTCCCAAACCAGAGGCAGTATACTCCCATCCAGTTTAACGGTCACGTAAATGGCCAAACCACCCTTGGCGTGGCCATTCTTGCTCGTTTTATGGGCAGATTTTCATATTTCTAAGAAACCTGGCAGTGGACAGCTGTGCTCAGCCCAGGTTTCCTGAAGGGCAATTACATTGTGACTGTTAAAAAATGTTAGGTCTGCCGAGGCGAACTTATGCGCAACCCCATTGATGTTCCATGAACATAGGGACAGATGTCCAGATAATGGAACAGAACCACCCACCACTATGGGTCGGTCGGGGCGGCAGTGCAAGAGAGTAGATGGCAGCCAGTCCCAGTTGGAAGACCCCCTTGGAACCCAAACCAGTGTGGAGAATGCCATTAAAAGTAGGGGAGCCACCTAGGGCACTTTTCAAGATTGAGAATGGTTTCAGAACTGTGGAAGCCGTCAAACATTGAGATTTCTGATAGTAACTTTTTCTTTTTTTACATATTTATCAATGTACTTTTACTTGATACTTTTATGGCCTGTTGAAAGCCGAATAAAGTCTGTTTGATGATGATGATGATGATAGTAACACAGGGTAGCCAGACTCCTTAAAGGGAGTTCTTGTAATACCCCACGAGCAAAATAAATCTATTCAAGAGAGAATAGACTGAGCAGTTTTAGCAGAAATTAGTGTGACCAAGGTGGAGTCTCTTGGGTAAGGCCCCCTAGAATCCAGAAATTAAATGGACACAATGTTCTTGGAACCAATGTGGTTAAGATCCGAGATAGCATTAAGGAGCCTTAAAATGTTCCCCCTATTCAATATGTCATGGGGACCCCTGGAACGATATTCTGGGGTAAACACAAGTTCTAAAGTTGGGTGTTCCACTAGAGTCATAGAGGAGGACATGGAAATTGAGTGCCTTGGCTGTTCCGCTACAGTCGGTAGAGCTACAACTCCCCCTAGGACTGGATTTTCGATAGATGCGGTCAGAGGGCTTGGTGGCAGGAATGCAGGAGAACTGCTTCTGTTAACAGATGGCAATTTAGAGGAATTGGTAGAACCAAAGTCCAGAACATTGCCATTCATATTCCCATGGACGGTTTTGGATACAAGCAGTGTGGTGGCAGGGAGAGCAAGTCCTCCACTACCCCAGGATGGGGCTGCCGAAACCAACACACTACTAGGGTTGCCTTTCTCACCCGAATCCAAGCAGTCCTTGAAGGAAAAATCAGTTTCCTGCGCAGTTGTTCCCACTGAGGAGACATTAATAGGCACAGACTGAGGGAGATTAGAAGGTGAAATCACCCTAGGTGCACCTTGAGACTGCAACGGCAGCTGTACCTCAGGGTGAGGCGACAGTCAGATGTTTGTCGAAGATCTTTGAGGAGGTTGGCTCTGCCTGCTGTTCCGTTGTTTTGGGAGTCTTTTTTTTTTTCTCTTGCTCAACGGAGGTTGAGCCACAGAGTCAACGCCTGAGGACATTAGTTGAACTGGAGCAGATTGTGCAGGGGTCTAAAGAAAGTGAGAAGAGGCAGGCACCAGGGGCTCAAGTTTGGGGGAAAGAGAAGATGTAGAGGCACCCTTGGCCTCGGTGACCAACTCCAGAGCTCCAGTAACAGCTGGCCGAGGAGGATTAATCAAAGTTACACTCTTGACTGGACAGAGTTTGGCTGATGTTTTTGGTTGAATGGACCCACAAACCAAATCCGAGTGAGCGCTTTGATTCGACGGGGGTGCCGAGGACACAGGCGCTGGAGATAGCCTCTTAATTTCACATACAACTGAGCTTAAAAAAGTGGGTAGAGATGACAGGCTTTCGATAATTGGAGAACAGCAGCATGTTGGTTGTACATAGTTGGAGCTTGTCTGTGCTCTGGTAACAAGCTGGTTAAGGTCCTCAATTTTTTGATCAATGCCAGCAACATAAGAAGCCAGTGTATTCAGCAGATCAACTTGGATGTCCAGTTTACCAGAATGATAGTTCAGAGCCAGCACAGTAGATTGAAGAGTTTGCAGAAGCTGGGGCCAGGCAGAGCTGGCTTCCATGAGCGTAGGGGGGGGGGACACAGGGTTAGATTCCTTGACAGCGCCGCTCGGAGGATCAAATTGGATACAGGAGAGGTCAAGGAGTGATTGGTCATTAAACTCGCCTTTGATGGGCTCAATTTGAGAGTTGTGAGTGGCCACACAGGAAGACCTTAATGGTAACATTGGATGGATACTGCCTGTTGAACTCCGGATCCATTGGGCTGCCGGGGGGCTAGATGGCGAAAAAGTGCCGTAGTCCTGCAGGGAATTGTGGCAGCCTACGGATGGCCCGACCAGCCCAGCCAACCGATGGAGAGCTGATGGAAATGCCACTGAAGAAAGCATCCCTTCCCCTGCATTTGACGATTGGTCACTGGAGATAATAATTGAGGAAAGTTTGTGTTTTGGCGAAAGTACAGCCCGCTGGTCCTCAGGAGGTGGTGAATGGCTCACTTCACTCTGAGATGCTGACTGGGAGAAAACAGGTGAGGTGGGTAAAACTAGGCAGTAAACTTGGGCCAACGTTGTGAGATAGCCACAAGCATTGGACACAGGCAACACGGTCCGGACAGCCGCCTCCGTCAGAACCGGATGCCTACAGCCTAGATTATGGTTTGCGTGCTGCCCAACACCTGCACTTGGCTGGGGCCGCCGTCACCTATGTTGCACCTATGTTGCACTTGTGTGCTCCAGTGTGGCTTCTGTGTGAAACCTGTGCGGCTCCCGCCCGGCAGACCAAGCAGTCCTGAGGGTTCCAGGGAGATCAATATTGGCCAAGGATCTCTTATGCGGCCGTCAACACACCCTAGAGCTGCCCGTCACAACATGGAAGCAGTGGCTGACCCAAGTCCGGAGGCCAGAGACCGGCAGCAACTGCCCAGGAAGTCAGAAAGTTAGAGATGGCGGGGGTGGAGAATGGAGGGTGGACACAGGCGGGCCTAACCAGCAAAGCACCGCCAAACAGCACTCCCCAAGCGTGGTGGCACAGATGACATCACTCTCTCATGCAGCTTCTCTCATGCAGGAGTGGGCTCCTTGCTGCCCGCAGTACCCCTTGGTCTTCGAGGTCGGCTCCGGTACCGACACCAGCTCCAGCGCCTGGCGTCCGGTCTCCGGCAAGCCCGAAAATTGGAGGACCCGTGAGCACGACCCCTCTGCGGGTGTTGGTTCCTTGTTACCTCACGCCCCCACCTCTGTCTCCGTCTCGTGGTCAAGTGGTCTGAGCACCGGCACCGGCTTCGGCAGCCGGCAGCAGCTCCAGGCGTCCAGCATCACGGCAGCTGTGGCAAATCAGAGGCGTCCTCTCTGTCCCGTGACCCGCTCAGCGGGGGCCCTTGTATCAATGGTTTAGGCCTTGTCACGCTATCTTGTAGTCTTGCCGTTCACTTCCTGTTTGTTTGCTTATTAATGCTGAATTTATAATTGTGAATTTTAAATGTGCTTAGTAGCATAAATCAATTGGGCCAATTCAGTTTACTTTATTTAGCCTAAGTGAGGCCTACAAGCCCTGTTTTCCTACTGTGCAGAAAATGTTTAGTCATTATTGCTAACATACCTTTTGTTTTTTAGACATTGTTCTCATGAGATTGTAAGCTTGGTAATAGATTTTCTATTGTTTTACACATAATGGGCCTGGGAATCCGGCCTTGAGCACAGTACATTCAGGAGATGTAGAATGGACTATGTATACAATAGTTTCAAATTGCACAGATGACCCGAGATGGAATGTCTTCTACATGTTGGTTATGAGAACTTTCAACAATGCTACAGTCCATATCATGTGACCAACTTCCGTTGGATAATTACACCTTCTGTGTGATGTGGAGTGATGGATGGATTAACCTATGAACTTTGCTATATTTTGTTACCCTCTGGATTTGCATCAGCCCCTGCTCAGTCCCCACAGCAGCTGCTTGTGCCATCCTACACTTCTTGCCAAACCCCTTGGACTCTAAGAGGTATAGTCCTCTCTTACCTTGCCCCTTTGAAATGCCTTGCTCAGATTTTGAGACTTTTCCTTTGACCAAGAGAAGAAGACCCTTGACTAGGCTTCTGAAATGCTGACACCTTCCCTTTTTTCCCTTTTTACTTATTTTTGCCAACCTTAGTTAGTTACTCTTTCTCTAGACTTCTTTTTTTAAATGTTTGTCCATTTTGTTCTTTTTGCCTTTTTACCCATATTTGCTTGACCCAGTAAATCAATGTTGTTGATTTGTAGGGTTATGCTTTGCCCACGTTACTAAATATAGGATTTAGCACCTAAATGATTAACAGAATTAGCCAGGGTATGTTTCCTCCTTTCCAGATTTTCCTATTGCTTTTGTGTGTAGGTTTGATTGAATGTTTAGTCTTTTGATGTTAGTTCATTTGAACTTTTTTAGGAGGGTGGGACAGCCTATCATGATTTTTTATCTGTATAGTCTTGTTTTGAGAATCATTTTTGTTACTCTGGGTCTTATTAAACACCCTTGGACATTTCCCTGACTGGAGTTTTTCTTGTGTGGCCATTAGTCATGCTGTCATTCTAAATGGATTTATTCTGAAATGAATGCCTCTATCCCCACACACTTATGCTGGGTGTTAGACCTGACATGCCTTAGGGTGGTCACCCCTAACTTTTTACCTGGCTCCCTCCACGTTTTGGACTCTGTTTTTGCTGGCTTTCTCCCTTTAAACATGGTAACTTTGGATCATACCCAATTGGACTATTTAATATACTTATAAGTCCCTAGTAATGTGCACTGTATGTGCCAAGGGTCTTTAGATTAAATGCTACTAGTGGGCCTGCAGCACTGGTTGTGCCACCCACTCAAGTAGCCCCTTTACCTTGTCCCAGGCCTGCCATTGCAAGGCCTGTGTGTGCAATTTCACTGCCACTTCGACTTGGCATTTAAAAGTACTTGCCAAGCCTAAAGCTCCCCTTTTTCTACACATAAGTCACCTCTGATGTGTGCCCTAGGTAACCCCTAGAGCAGGATGCTGTGTGGGTAAAAGGCAGGACATGTACCTGTGTAGTTTACATGTCCTGGTAGTGTAAAACTCCTAAATTCGTTTTTACACTACTGTGAGGCCTGTACCCTTCATAGGCTAACATTGGGGCTGCACTCATACATTGTTGAAGTGGCAGCTGTTGATCTGAAGGGAGTAGAAAGGTCATATTTAGTATGGCCAGAATGGTAATACAAAATCCTGCTGACTGGTGAAGTTGGATTTAACATTACTATTTTAGAAATGCCACTTTTAGAAAGTGAGCATTTATCTGCACTTAAATCTTTCTGTGCCTTACAATCCACGTCTGGCTAGGTTTAGTTGACAGCTCCTTGTGCATTCACTCAGACACACCCCAAACACAGGGTACTCAGCCTCACTTGCATACATCTGCATTTTGTATGAGTCTTCCTGGGCTGGGAGGGTGGAGGGCCTGCTCTGACACAAAGGACTGCCACACCCCCTACTGGGACCCTGGCAGACAGGATTGAACTGAAGGGGGACCTGGTGCACTTCTAAGCCACTCTTTGAAATCTCCCCCACTTCAAAGGCACATTTGGGCAGAAAACAGGGTCTCTGCCCTACCACCTCAGACACTTGCTGGAGAAGAAACCTGAACCAGAACCAGAACCTACATCCTGCCAGGAATAACTGCCTGGCTGCTCAAATGACTTTCTACAAAGGACTGCTGCCTTGCTGTTGGCCTGCTGCCTTGCTGAACTCTTGTCTGGCTGTAAAAGTGCTCTCGAAGGGCTTGGATAGAGCTTGCCTCCTGTTTCCTGAAGTCTCAGGACCAAAAAGACTTCTTTCTTTCATCTGGACACCGTGTGCGCTGAAAAATTCGATGCACAGCTTGTTCCGCGGTGATAAATTCACCGCACGCCGATCCAGAAAGACGCCGCTCGTCCCGACGCCTACGGTGCGACCAGAACTTCGGCGTTCTCCTCCTCTGCGGCCCTTTGCAGAGATTTTCCACTCCAAACCAGGTACTTTGTGCTTGAAAGAGACTTTGTTTGCTTTTTAAAGACTTAAGACACTTTATATCACCTTTCAGTGATATTTCTACAAATTCTTATTGCATCTTTGATTGTGTTGATCTACAAATATCCAGATAAATATTCTATATTTTTCTAAACACTGTGTGGTGTATTTTTGTGGTGTTATATTGTGTTATTGTATGATTTATTGCACAAATACTTTATATGTTGCTGTTTAAGTTAAGCCTGACTGCTCGTGCCAAGCTACCAGAGGGTGGGCACAGGATAATTTGGATTGTGTGTGACTTACCCTGACTAGAGTGAGGGTTCTTGCTTGGACAGATGGTAACCTGACTGCCAACCAAAAAAACCATTTCTAACACTGGGTAAAAAGATATATCAACCCTGTTAAAGCACAATTCTGAGAAGGAATATGCTACAACAAGGGCATGCATAAGGACGCTTCAAAACTTCCACCAAAAATGGCTTATTGACATATAAAAAAATCTAAGCTATGTAGGTTGAAGCTCATTGCAATATTTGGGCATGAACTGTGTATTTCTTTGGTAACATCTCAGTGACACTTATATGGAATAATCTGGACTGAGTCCTGTAAAAAGATGGAGATATGGAAGAGGAATTATATTGATTTTTACAATTTGTAAAACATTTCCTATTTGCAGCTTCAGAATGCTCAATATCATATTATGCTCCTTTCTGATTTAATAGGTTATGTGCTTCCTCAAGCCATGCTAGCATTTCACACATTGTATACCCTTTTTCGAAACATTAAGGATCCAGACCATATGAGTATTGTTAATATTTAGGGGAAGAGGCAGGGATCAATCTGGATTTTCTAGACTAGAAATATATGTTATCTAATGCATTTGCTAAGGGGCAAAGTTGTACATAAAAGTTGTACCTTTATTGATTATACATAATTCTGGTACTTATTTTCTAGCATTAGTAGAGCTTACAATTTCCATGACACAGAGGATTTTACTTGGCAGCAGTGTTTCTGGACACCTACTAAGAGTATTAGAAGAGTATTATGCCACCTACATCATTTAAATGAGATGAGTACATTAAGTAAGTTTGAAAGAGAAATAGTGTATTATTTGCACAGATTATAATGCACAGTAATATCACTCAGTTTGGGAAAGCCAAGAAGCTAGAGACCAATGATGAACCTGCATGAAAATCTGGTATCTGATGTGCAAATTAACTTTGATCAATGTATGCATAATCAACAGGGCTGATGGAATGCTTTAATGGTATGATGAGTACTGATATGTGTATAATATTTGTGTGCACTTTGTGTAATAAGATATGAATCGATGCTGTTCATAGTGGTTGTGACTGGAAACCTCTGGTGGCATGTAGAGTTAAAGGCCAGGGCTGTGGCAAACTGGGCATGTGTAAACACATTATGAAAGGGAAATCACAGAAACTGATCCAGAAGACCAGAAATTTCCTTCCCATCTTCTCACCTACCTCTTTCAGATGCCTACATAATCTCTCATCTAGGCGTCCTCAGCTAGGGCTGCATGGATGCACAAAGTAACTTTTATTTTATCATTGTAGCATCATTAGCCACATTTATTACATTTTGTACAGTTCAGGGAACACCACCTAAGCACCTCACCACTTATTGCCTACATATGTATGTTACCAACCTCAACATGCACAATCACCAACATCTCATGAATTAGTAAACAGTGTACCATTCACTGTATTCATGTGCATCCAAACCAAAGAATCTCATCAGTGTTCCACTATCATAGCTCAGCAGACAACCTTCACTGCATGATGAGCAATGCTTGTTCCATAGCCGGTGACCCAGCAGACAGTTTAGATCTCATCATAACACCTAACCATTATGTTGTCTTTATTAGAGAGGCCCATTCTCTCCAACCACTACACATATCTTTGAGGTCATGGTCCCACACGATTACAGCATTTGGGATGCTGAGCCTTTGCAGAGAACCAGAAACAACACTCTTTAGGGACCTTGAAGTCCACAACAGCTGCCATTTTCCAATGGGTTTTATAAAACTTATGCATTATAGACGTGAGGAAATAAGATTCGCCCTGTGATCTTAAAACACATTAACTCTTTTCTCCCATACAATTTCTGCAAGTTGTTTATTGCCTTGATAAAACATTCCTGCTCACATGGCACAAAATGATGGGCAGATGAATTATTTTTATAACCCTCCGTGTCCCAACATATATTACTGATGTCTGTTTACTCAAAAACATATAAATAAATACATCCAATGTACAAAGCACTATTTGATTAAACCTAAATGACCAATTATATTTTATGGACACTTTAAAATCAAATCGCTGGATAAAAACACAAATTCAGCTCCTTCCCACAATTAATATTACTTGGAAGATGTCCTTGAAAGTACACAGATCTAAAAATGTGCTGTTTCCAATGAATAACGACAAAGAAGGGATACATAAAGGTAGTTTGCCTCTTGTTTGTTGTTCTAGCTCTTATTAGACCTGCTTAACTTTAACCTGGAAAAAAGAAAGAGGAGAGAATGAACAGGAACATAAGTATTTCTATTTAAAACACCATACGCTCATATTTATGTGATTTTGGCGCAGGGCAGCACAGCAGGTCACCTTGCTCCTCTGCCCTGCCACAAAGGGAAAGGGCAGGAATGTGCTCTATTTAAGCAATATGGCACATTCCTGTCCTTTCCCCCTGCACTGGTGCTGTTTTGGCAGCCTAGCACTAATGCAGGCACAATTTCACTGTGGTTCAAGAGTGCCTGAGTTGCATGCCGTTGCAACACACATATAAAGAGGAACACACAAGGAGAAATAGTAATGTTCTCCTCGTTGGTGATCCCCGAAGAGGCATATGGTTCTGTTGCATGCCTAGGTTAACAAGGTTTTGTAAATCTGGGGATGTGTCAGAATTCATGGGTGTTCTTTGGGAATATCCCGCCGAACTGGAACGCCTCCCTAGTGCAGAGTAAGGCAACACAAAGATTGGCGATGACTTGCCTTACTCCATATTTACAAAGCTATTCAAAGCTGCACAAAGTGGCTTTGCGTGACTTCATAAATATGATTTAGTGGTTTGCGCGGTCGTTGTGTCACAAAAAAACGATGTAACAGCGGTCCAAAGGCCGTGTAAATATGGACATACGTTTTTACCTGGTATGGTAGTAAAGTTTGTAAGCACTGATTTACACATGTTTTCAAATTCTAGCGATTAGGCTGCAAAAGGTGCCACTGGTGCCAACCAACATTTTGTTCTTTATGCAGAAGAAATCGGGAATCTTGCTGATTGCTAATCCACCTTTACACCTGCGTCTCTCAGTCACAAATGGAACAGCCTGAAACAATGTAGGTGGATGAGCAGGTGTGAGGCGCCATTTCGTAGCGCGGTGAGGAACACGCTTACCATTATCACAGCACGGAGGAGGGTATATTTAGCACGTTACGCCTTTCTTCCAACATGGTCACATTTTCTTTGGTTATAAACCACAGCGCTGCACAAATACATACTTGAGCACAGCAGGTTAACGAAGTAACTTCTAATTGTTTGTGTGAAATGCACGGAAAAAACTCGTGCACTAAGATTGCCCTGATAGATACAATAATAAATTTGGTATCCTCCACATGGATTCAAAACTGGTACAGCCTTTTTTCTGTGCCACTGTGTAAGTATAATGCACATCACTGTATAAGCATCGCGCTTGATAAAATCTGGAATGCGCCATGAATTATAAATGAGAATAATTAACACTTAAAGAAAACATCGAGTTATGGTTTTCCTTCCGTAAGTGCTGCATGTAGGTCCCAACATGGATCATTGATACATTTCAGATTGGATTGCTACATAAAGATAATGGTTTTCTTTAAGATTTTCTTCCACAAGTATTCCATGTCTGTACACTACAAATAAAATAATTGTACCCGGGTTGGACGTACTCCTTTCATAGATCTCACAGATAATTTTGCATTGACAAGATTGGAACACTTCACCTGCAGTTCACACAGTATTATCAGCAGCAAGCTGAGCCATTTTGCTTGTAAAATGATGTATAGAATAACTCTATAGAGAAGAGCAAAACAAGATAGTATGTAAAATGCTCTTATCATGTATTCATAGAAAAATAAGCATTTCCCTTGGGGTGATAGTCGTTGAGATACTGGTGCAGTGTCAGAACTAAGGCGATGGGGTGGATGCAGAAGTGTAAAATTGAATGGGATGAATGGCATGATTCGGCCAGAGGGTCATTGATCAACATAAAATATTGTGTGGTCAAAATATCACATTATGTATATTAAGGGCAGGCATAGGTAAAAGGTAAGTTTCTATGGGTAAGCAACATTTTTACTATGTTTAGTTCCACATGTATGTATCTTGACAATATATATATCTTCAAAGTGCATTAATGTGGTGTTAAGATTAGTACATCTATGTTTAACTATTTGCACTCATACTCTCAGTATGCCTGGCCTGAATATGTTTGACACAATATTTTGGCCACCTGATAGTTTTGTTTTCGATATTTTGTCAGACACACTTTCAAATCATGCTCTCAATGAACTGCTGAGGCAAATGATAGGAAATGGAAGAACATTAAAATAAGTTCTTCAAGAACAATTTGCGAAATACATTTTATTTGCTTCATATGGACCATTAGTCTGAGGGTGTGCACCACAAATAACAGGGAATCAAATAATGATTTCAGAAATATTTCTCCAAAGCATGTTTCATACTTGGTAAGATTAATTATTCAGAGGGTCTATGGCAAAATTGACAATCACAATCATACAGAATGATATTTTTATTTTGAGTGTATTGCCTAGGGAGATAATTGCATAACTGATGTTATTTGTTGCCCAAGCCAACTGCAATATCTCTTTACTCTCTTTCACATAGAAGACAATTGCATCCCACCATTAATTGGTGAAAACATCCTCCAAACCCTCACCACCCGGTTGGTATTTCTTTAAATTAGCAAATTGTACAACAATTGTTCTTTGCTCCTGTTCGCTTTCGATATCCCTTGACCAGACCTTGAGAGATAGATGCCCTCCACCTATCTCCTCATTGCTTTTTTCCTGTAATCCATTTATGCCAGGCAATTCCTACTTCCCTTTGACATTTGGCCTAATTTGAGTGGTCTGACAAATGTCTGATGAAACTGACTTAATTATCAATTCATAATTTCTTTAAATAGCATTTAGCATAACATACAAATGATCCTAATAACTCTCATGTGTCTGTCATTTCTGGGGTGACAAGTTCCATTTGTATTTTACTGCCAGTGCTTGATATGTAGAGTGTACACTATATAAAATGTTATATTGTTGTTGTGCTACACCAGTGATACTCAAAGTAAGGCCTTGGGGCTGCTTGTGACCCTCCTAACCTTCTCATGTGGCCCCCCGATTGTCAGCAGCACTGGGCTGCTGTTTATTTCTGAGAGCACTAACATTGAGAAATATGTGAAATAAATGGGGAAGCTTTTATTTAAAAGCTAACTGAAGTAAAGGAAAAGAAGCAAATAAAGTATACTGCACTAATTAAACACCCACAAAGCCCCAATCCCATTCTGCTAGCATCAAGGCGGCCCTCAGGCGCACCACAGACCATACTTTGTGGCTCCTAGGAAAATGTTTGTGAGTATCTATGTGCTACACACAGCAGTCTATTTTAACCTAAATGCTGGGTATGCTTGATTGTTTTTCCACACAGTACAACAATACACACGTTATTCTCGGAAGAGTCTATTTTTATAACATTTAAAACATACTTTGATTAATTTATCTTGAGGCCCACAAAAGAGAGGCTATTCCATGGTGCTTACTAGAGAGGTTTCTGTGTTCTTAATACATTTGAAGGCTTGCAATATCAGCCACAATTAATTCATTACTGCCACTGGCGACATGATCCATGGGCTTGTGAGTGAAGCTAGCACTGTTTACTGTCCTGGTTTCACTTTGTTTCCAAACTCTGAAAATGTACAGGTCCATTAATTATCCCACTTAGCTGAGATGCAGGTTATCTGATTCCAAACGTTTATATGTTATGTACTAGCAGTTGTACTTGGGGAACAAGAACAACAAAAGCACAGCACCGATGTAATTCAGCTGTGCTAATATGAAAGATTGATCAACAGGGTACATGGCAGATTTGGTCATTTTGCAAAATATAAGACATTGTGGGGCCTTCTCACAAAGGTAAACAAACAAAGTTAAACTTAAAAGTATTATTCCCTATACTTCAGCACAAGGAGTTATCTGCCCCAGTGGTGGAGATGTATGCCTTCGTGTTAAAAATTATCAATAGTAAATGTAACCTTGCAAATTAAGCTGCACCCCTGGTTTCAAGGAGTGGAGACATGTAAGCCTACACTTGTCAGTAAATGTACACTAATAAATGGTAAATAGCCAAAGGCAGTATATTTATTACAAAGAGTAAACATATATGTGTAAGTTTACTCACTTCGCAGGTCTGTTCAGAAGGGTAAACTTACACACTAGTAAATCTACATGTGGCAGAGATCTCCCTATGGTGATGTATAGGACCAACATATAAACCTTTATCACATTTAAAAAATAAATTAAGATAAATCTAACTGTAAAATAATTGTATACATTTCACTAAAATGTAAAACAAAGTAAAATAATGCTACAGAGCTTTGTCTTCAAGTTAATTTAATCATTTATTATTTTAAATATAATAAATTAAACTGAAATTATTTATTTAAAGACTTTAAAAAGTCCCACCAAAAGTAAAATGTTTACATCTTTATATCATAGATTAAAAATGTTTACGTAAACATGAATTGAAAATATTGTAATATAAACAAAGGCACGTTTATTTTTAAGTGTAAAAGATTACTAAAATAATTTAATTTAAAACAAACTAATAAAACATATTTGTGTGTGTGTACTTAAATTAAAATATTTTGAAAAGACTAAGGTGGTCATTCTGACCTCGGCGGTAAAAGGCGCCTACCGCCGGTCAGAAATCCTCCATAATCCCGCCGCGGTCGCGGAAACCCGCCACGGTCATTCTGACCCGCAGCAGCCAAACCTCCGAAAATCCGACAGCCACAACAGACCGCCAGACCAGCGGTCGGCGGAAAAGTGGAGGTGACAAAACCTCCACCGTCACGCCAACAGAAATACGCCCATGCCATTACGACCCACGAATCCACGCGGCGGTCTTTCAAACGCGGTTTTCCATTGGCGGGACACACCGCCGCGGTCAGAATACACACAAACGAACAAAACTCCGCCACATTGGCCGATTTGAATTCCACACACCTGATACACATACACACACCACTCCCACACACACAATACAATATAAAACACACACCCACATCACCCACAAACCCCTACGACCAAAAATTCAGAAAGAAGGCCAGAGCGAGACACCACCATCCACAAACTAGCAGCCACAGCCACTCAACACCATCACCCACACAATATCCACACACAAAACAACACACACCACCACACTCAACACACTTAACTACACATACTCCACCCCACACATCATACACACCACCCCATGGCACCCCAAAGACACCCCCGCTTCTCAGACGAAGAACTCAGGGTCATGGTGGAGGAAATCGTTCGGGTAGAGCCCCAGCTGTTCGGCACACAGATCCAATACACCAGCATTGCCCGGAGGACGGAGCTATGGCAGAGGATTGTCGACAGGGTCAACGCTGTGGGACAGCACCCCAGAAATCGGGAAGACATCAGGAAGCGATGGAACGACCTACGGGGGAAGGTGCGTTCCATGGTATCCAGGCACAACATCGCCGTGCAGAAGACTGGCGGAGGACCCCCACCTCAACCCCCACAATTTACAACATGGGAGGAGGAAGTCTTGAACATCCTGCATCCTGACGGCCTCGCAGGAGTCGGCGGAGGAATGGATACTGGTAAGTTGAAGCTTCACTACTGCTTCCCCCCCACCTGCATGCCAAATCATACCCCAACCCTCACCCCCATCCTCGAACCCCACCCTCACCCCCACCCCCATCCTCACCCCCACCCTCACCCCCACCACCATCCTCACCCCCACCACCATCCTCACCCCCACCCCCAGCACACCTATTCCCTGCCAATGTCTCACCATCACAACCCACACATCCCAAAACCTAGGCCTGCATGCGTCCACTAAGCATGGACACCCATCACCAAAGCATGCCCAATGCATATACACATCCCCCCCACACGAATGCCAGCACTTGGGGACACGGGAACCCACAGATACACCCATATGCCACACAATGAAACTATAACCATACCTCTATACCCCTGCAGGACCCGACCGTCAACACACCGCCGCGGAGGGCCCAGAATTCTCCACACCCCCCACCCAAGAGGCCGTCAGCGATGACAGCAGCTCTGTCGACCTGGACACCGATGACCAGCCCGGACCATCGGGGACCTCTGGACAGTCGGTTCTCCTCACACAGGCCCAGGCCACTACAGACCCAAACCCCTCTGGGAACACCAGCACAGCTCCCACCCAGCGGGCCCATGCCTCTGTCTCCAGCGCACGTCAATCTGCGGTGTGTCTACCACTACAGGGCACCCAGGATAACCCACCACCCCAACAACAACAGGGACCTGGGGGCAGTGGTAGTGGGCACACCGGCCAGGGGGCAGAGGCCCAGGGAAACAGGGCAACTCGGAGGGCAGCTGTGCGACGGGGGGGACGGGCCCAGGGAACCCACTCTCCACGAGGCCCTCACCACCATCATGGGAGCATACAACCGCTCCCAGGAGACGATGGCGACGGTACTGGCCCGGTTCCAGGAGATCCAGGTACTGCAGGAGGAACACTATCGGGGGTACAGGGAGGACATCAGAGCCCTCACCTCCACCCTGGTTACCATGGTAGGGCTGCTGCAGGACCTCATCAACACCAGGACGGACACTCAACAACAACAAAGGGCCCCTGCCACTAGCCTGGACCAAGAACAGCCAACCACCTCCGCCGGCGCTAGTGGACAGGAGGCCCCCGCACAACAGCAGCCCACCAGACCCCCACCTCCTGCAGGAGAAGAACCACCCCGCAAGAGGGCCCTGAGATCTCGCAAGAAGACAGAGTAGGATGTCAAGACCCCCGCCAGCAAAGGATACCACCTGATGTCATCCCACTGTCCCACATTGTCACCCTGTCCATCCTTGAACTGCCCATGCTCCATCTCTCCACAGGCCTCTGGACAATGCACCTGTGTGACTGTTACTCTGGACTCTGCCATGGACATTCCTTCACCATAGCCCCCACCCACTTGAAACCACCCATCCCATTTTGAGCACTTAAATAAACACCTATTTTGCACAAAACTATCTGGAGTCTGGCTGTGATTTCAAAATATTGTAATTGACATGACAGTGCAAATATGTCCTTGTACATAGTGAAGTCAACAAACAGCTGCCACAAAGCTGTAGTCCATGGGGAAACGAAGCACAGGACTCGTAGTGGGGACCCCAGATCTGAAATAGGGAGGGAAAAGCCACAACTCAGTCATCATACACTGGGGCAAATAGACAGGCAGCAGAGATGCAGGAGAGCAGTTCAGATTTACTAAATTATCTTTGAATTGTTACCTGTGTCCTATTGGAAGTACTGTTCAATGATTCTGTCCCTGTTGTCTGTTTCAGCCCCGTCGTCTTCCTCCTCGTCACTCTCCACAGGTTCCACCGCTGCCACAACACCACCGTCTCGACCATCCTCCTGCAGGAAAGGCACCTGGCGGCGCAAAGCCAGGTTGTGAAGCATGCAGCAGGCCACGATGATGTGACACACCTTCTTAGGTGAGTACATTAGGGATCCACCTGTCATATGCAGGCACCTAAACCTGGCCTTTAGGAGGCCAAAGGTGCGTTCGATCACCCTCCTAGTACGCCCATGGGCCTCATTGTACCGTTCCTCTGCCCTGGTCCGGGGATTCCTTACTGGGGTCAGTAGCCACGACAGGTTGGGGTACCCAGAGTCCCCCAATAGCCATACACGGTGTCTCTCTAGCTGTTCCATCACGTAAGGGATGCTGCTATTCCTCAGGATGTAGGCGTCATGCACTGACCCTGGGAATTTGGCATTTACATGCGAGATGTACTGGTCAGCCAAACACACCACCTGGATGTTCATGGAATGGTAACTCTTTCTGTTCCTGTACACCTGCTCCCTGTCTCTTGGGGGAACCAAAGCCACATGGGTCCCATCAATGGCACCAATGACGTTGGGAATATGTCCAAGGGTGTAGAAATCACCCTTCACTGTAGCCAATTCGCCCACCTCAGGGAAAATGATGTAGCTCCTCACGTATTTCATCAGGGCAGACAACACTCTGGATAACACCTTCGAAAACATGGGCTGAGACATCCCAGAAGCAATTCCCACTGTTGTCTGAAATGACCCACTTGCCAAGAAATGGAGTACTGACAGGACCTGCACCAGAGGGGGAATCCCTGTGGGTTGGCGGATGGGGGACATCAGGTCGGGCTCCAGCTGGGCACACAGTTCATGTATAGTGGCACGGTCAAGACGGTAGGTCAGGATAATGTGGCGTTCTTCCATTGTCGACAGGTCCACCAGCGGTCGGTACACGCGAGGATTCATCCGTCTCCTCGCCAAACCCAGCGGACGGTGCCTAGGAAGGACAACATGGAGCACACAGTCAAGCAACCCACAGGTACGTACTCACAGCTAGCACAGTAAACGATTCTCTATGCAGTGAATGGCGTGTCTGAGTGGCTATGCAAGGCCTAGGCCTGTGTGACGCAGTTGAAATTGAGCCATGTGGACCCTCGAAATGGCGGCTGCCTGACCTGTGAAGTGTGACAATGGGATGTGAGGTCAATGCGCTGGCGTGGCACACCGCGGCGGTCAGCGGTCGAAGACCGCGGCGCGAAGCCGCATTGGTTAACATTGAAGCCTATGGGTTTCAGGAGCCAATGGCGAAGGGCGCCGGCGGTGGCGGTACGCACCGCCGCGGTACGCACCGCCGCGGATGTGCCCGCCATTTTCTATCTACTTATCCACTTGCGACTTGAACTTTCACAGGAGAGGACCTATACTGCAAGTGTTGCTGTGACCTTGGTCTGGAAGGGACAATGGCTGCTGCGCCTGGGGAAAGGGCCCCTGCCTTCACTGGAGAGGAGTTGGAGAAACTTGTGGATGGGGTCCTCCCCCAGTATGCGCTACTCTACGGTCCTCCAGACCAACAAGTGAGTTTAATTCAATCTGGATTTGGGGCCACTGGCTGGCTTGGGGGCCTGGCGGGGGGCCTGGCGGGGATGGGGGGCATGTTGGGGCTGGCGGGGGGCCTGGCGGGGATGGGGGGCATGTTGGGGCTGGCGGGGGGCATGGCGGGGGGCCTGGCGGGGATGGGGGGCATGTTGGGCCTGGCGGGGGGCCTGGCGGGGGGCCTGGCGGGGATGGGGGGCATGTTGGGGCTGGCGGGGGGCATGGCGGGGGGCCTGGCGGGGATGGGGGGCATGTTGGGGCTGGCGGGGGGCCTGGCGGGGATGGGGGGCATGTTGGGGCTGGCGGGGGGCCTGGCGGGGGGCCTGGCGGGGATGGGGGGCATGTTGGGGCTGGCGGGGGGCATGGCGGGGGGCCTGGCGGGGATGGGGGGCATGTTGGGGCTGGCGGGGGACATGGCGGGAGGCCTGGCGGGGATGGGGGGCATGTTGGGCCTGGCGGGGGGCCTGGCGGGGGACCTGGCGGGGATGGGGGGCATGTTGGGGCTGGCGGGGGGCATGGCGGGGGGCCTGGCGGGGATGGGGGGCGTTGGGCCACTGGCAACGAAAATGCAGACAAACTTGAACGTGGTATTTCTCCCTCCCTGTACGTGTCACATAGGTCCGCGCCCATGAGAAGATCGGGATTTGGCGTGCCATCGCCAAGGAAGTCCGGACCCTGGGGGTCCACCATCGACGGGGCACCCACTGCCGCAAGAGGTGGGAGGACATCCGCCGCGGGACCAAGAAGACCGCTGAGTCTCTGCTGGGGATGGCCTCCCAACGTAGGCGGGGTGCCTGCCGTCAACTGACCCCCCTGATGTTCCGGATCCTGGTGGTGGCCTACCCTGATTTGGATGGGCGCGTGAGGGCAGCACAGCAGACACAAGGGGGTGAGTCCAAGCATTATCTACTCTGTTGTCGCGCAGTGGAGGTGTCTAGGTGGGGGAGGAGGGCTGTGGGTCCCCCTAGGCCAGGGCGATATCTGTAGGCTGGGCACCCCCGTAAGCCCCTGTGTCCCCAGCCAACACCCTCAGTAGTGTGTCAGTACAGCCATCCCTGGGTGCAGTTGTCAACTCTAGGCGTGTAGGGCATGTTCCACGGAATGCGTAGCGGACCCCAAGTGCGCAACTTAGTGCAGGGGGCATCTGTGTCTGTCATGTCCGCTAACTGTACCGGAGATCCATGTACTCAATATCCCTTTATTTCTCTCTCCCCCCCCTTTTTGTTTGTCTTTCTGTGCTTGTGTGCATCAGCATCATCAGGCGGAGGAGAAGTGGCATCGGGGCAGGAGGGAGCTGCATCTCACATGGCCCAGGAGGGCCATGCCACAGAGTCTGACTGGACCAGTGAGACGGAGGGCGAGGGGAGCTCCACAACGGGGACGACTGGACCCTGCAGCGACACGGACACGTCCTCGGAAGGGAGCTCCCTTGCGGGGGTGGCACCATCCGTGCCCCCCGCCATTACAGGTACAGCCGCCACCCAGCGCACCATCACCGCCCTCCCAGCAGCCCCTCAGCGTTCGCCCCGTGCCCGCTCTGCCAGGAAGCCGGGCATCTCCTTCGCCCCAGGCACCTCAGGTCCTGCCCCTGTTACCCCCGCTGCCCTCAGTGAGGAGGTCATTGACCTCCTCCGAACGCTCATTGTTGGGCAGACTACCCTTTTGAATGCCATCCAGGGGGTGGAGAGGGAGGTTCATCGCAGCAATGCGTACCTGGAGGGCATTCATTCGGGTCAGGCTGCCCATCAGCGATCGTTCCAGGCTCTGGCCTCAGCACTGACGGCAGCCATTGTCCCTGTCTCCTGCCTCCCTCTACTAACTCCCTCCTCCCAGTCTCCTGTTCCTCTGCCTGTCCCACCCACACCATCAGACCAGCCTGCACACACCTCAACACCCAAGAGAAGCTCATCCAAACATAAGCACCACAGATCACGCAGACATTCACACACGCAACATTCCGATGCAGACATGCCAACAGTCACTACCACCTCTGTGACCCCCACCTCCTCGTCTCCCTCCTCCCTCCCTGTGACGTCTACACTCACACCTCCATTCACCTCACCATCAGCCAGTGTTTCCATCACCAGCACACCCTCCAGTCCAGTCCGCACACGTGCAGTCACCACCCCCACTGCCATTTACACGTCCCCTGTGTCCTCTCCCACTGTGTCTGTCACCCCCTCTTCCACACCACACAAACGCAGCCACCCACCCACCCAACAGCCATCCACCTCACGACAGCCTATCCCTCCTGCACCTGCACCCAAAGACAGCAAACGTGACTCACCTACAACCACATCCTCTCCCTCCACTCCCATTCCCACTGTACCTACCACTCTCCATTGTCCCAAGAAACTCTTCCTCGCCACTGCTAACTTCTTTCCTGACCCTGAGCCCCCCCCTCCTTCTCGTCGGGGTAAGAAGAGCACCTCAGCCACCACCAGCCCTGCAGCCCCCTTGACAAGGGTGCAGGGGTATTGGAGCCCACCAGCCCGCATGTCTGGATCTTCGCCCAGCAGCAAGGGGACAGCCAGCCCACCCCCTGGGAAGAGGAGCAGAAGGCGGAAGGGGCGCCGCAGGAGCCCAGCTTCTACATCCCCCCCGGACACCACCCAGACACAGTCACCAGCCACAGCTCCAAAGGGAGGAAAGGGCCACAGACTCCCGACTAAGGAGGGCAAGGGCAGCAAGTCGGAGAGGTCAGGCTGCAGGCCTGCTGCCCAGGAGGAGCCCACCACCCCCATAGCCGCTGGCCAGGGAGGACCCAGCCCAGCTGGCCAGGAGGGCCCCACCACCCACAGCCCAGGTGGGCATTGAAGGAGCACCATCCCCGCTGCCCAGGAGGGCACCACCAGGCAATGAGCAGTTGGCCATAGACCGCCCGCCGTCTCAAGAACCGCTGAACTGGGCCCCGCCGTCTCCAGCACCGCTGAACTGGGCCCCGCCGTCTCAAGAACCGCTGAACTGGGCCCCGCCGTCTCAAGAACCGCTGAACTGGGCCCCGCCGTCTCAAGAACCGCTGAACTGGGCCCCGCCGTCTCAAGCACCGCTGAACTGGGCCCCGCCGTCTCCAGCACCGCTCCGCTGGGGACCGCCGTCTCAAGAACCGCTGAACTGGGCCCCGCCGTCTCAAGCACCGCTGAACTGGGCCCCGCCGTCTCAAGAACCGCTGAACTGGGCCCCGCCGTCTCAAGAACCGCTGAACTGGGCCCCGCCGTCTCAAGAACCGCTGAACTGGGCCCCGCCGTCTCAAGCACCGCTGAACTAGGCCTCGCCGTCTCCAGCACCGCTCCGCTGGGGACCGCCGTCTCAAGAACCGCTGAACTGGGCCCCGCCGTCTCAAGCACCGCTGAACTGGGCCCCGCCGTCTCAAGAACCGCTGAACTGGGCCCCGCCGTCTCAAGAACCGCTGAACTGGGCCCCGCCGTCTCAAGAACCGCTGAACTGGGCCCCGCCGTCTCAAGCACCGCTCAACTGGGCCCCGCCGTCTCCAGCACCGCTCCGCTGGGGACCGCCGTCTCAAGAACCGCTGAACTGGGCCCGCCGTCTCAAGCACCGCTGAACTGGGCCCCGCCGTCTCAAGAACCGCTGAACTGGGCCCCGCCGTCTCAAGAACCGCTGAACTGGGCCCCGCCGTCTCAAGCACCGCTGAACTGGGCCCCGCCGTCTCCAGCACCGCTCCGCTGGGGACCGCCGTCTCAAGAACCGCTGAACTGGGCCCCGCCGTCTCCAGCACCGCTCCGCTGGGGACCGCCGTCTCAAGAACCGCTGAACTGGGCCCCGCCGTCTCAAGCACCGCTGAACTGGGCCCCGCCGTCTCAAGAACCGCTGAACTGGGCCCCGCCGTCTCAAGAACCGCTGAACTGGGCCCCGCCGTCTCCAGCACCGCTCCGCTGGGGACCGCCGTCTCAAGAACCTCTGAACTGGGCCCCGCCGTCTCCAGCACCGCTCCGCTGGGGACCGCCGTCTCAAGAACCGCTGAACTGGGCCCCGCCGTCTCAAGCACCGCTGAACTGGGCCCCGCCGTCTCAAGAACCGCTGAACTGGGCCCCGCCGTCTCAAGAACCGCTGAACTGGGCCCCGCCGTCTCAAGAACCACTGAACTGGGCCCCGCCGTCTCAAGCACCGCTGAACTGGGCCCCGCCGTCTCCAGCACCGCTCCGCTGGGGACCGCCGTCTCAAGAACCGCTGAACTGGGCCCCGCCGTCTCAAGCACCGCTGAACTGGGCCCCGCCGTCTCAAGAACCGCTGAACTGGGCCCCGCCGTCTCAAGAACCGCTGAACTGGGCCCCGCCGTCTCAAGAACCGCTGAACTGGGCCCCGCCGTCTCAAGCACCGCTGAACTGGGCCCCGCCGTCTCCAGCACCGCTCCGCTGGGGACCGCCGTCTCAAGAACCGCTGAACTGGGCCCCGCCGTCTCAAGAACCGCTGAACTGGGCCCCGCCGTCTCAAGAACCGCTGAACTGGGCCCTGCCATCTCAAGAACCGCTGAACTGGGCCCCGCCGTCTCAAGAACCGCTGAACTGGGCCCCGCCGTCTCAAGCACCGCTGAACTGGGCCCCGCCGTCTCCAGCACCGCTCCGCTGGGGACCGCCGTCTCAAGAACCGCTGAACTGGGCCCCGCCGTCTCAAGCACCGCTGAACTGGGCCCCGCCGTCTCAAGAACCGCTGAACTGGGCCCCGCCGTCTCAAGCACCGCTCCGCTGGGGACCGCCGTCTCAAGAACCGCTGAACTGGGCCCTTCAAGGCAAGACCCGCTGAACTGGGCCCTTCAAGGCAAGAAGCGCTGAACTGGGCCCTTCAAGGCAAGACCCGCTGAACTGGGCCCTTCAAGGCAAGAAGCGCTGAACTGGGCCCTTCAAGGCAAGAAGCGCTGAACTGGGCCCTTCCAGGCAAGAACCGCTGGCCCTTTGGCAGACGTGGCAGGGCAGGATCTGTCTCGGGCAGGGCTGCAGGATGTCCTCTGGCCAACATGCCTCCTCCAGTGGCAGTGGAGTCTGTTATGGACTGTTTGGACTGTGGCTTTGCTCTCCCCAGGATGGCCCAGTGGGCAGGCCACCCACTGTATGGACTGTATGGACTGTGGCTTTGCACTCCCCAGGATGGCCCAGTGGGCAGGCCACCCACTGTATGGACTGTATGGACTGTGGCTTTGCTCTCCCCAGGATGGGCCAGTGGTCATGGAGTCCCCTCGTGGATCTGGCGTCGTGTACTCAAGTGGCTGAGGTGCCCCCCCTTCCCTTCCCCCTGAGGTGCCTGTCCTATTTTCTTTCTGATGCCCCTGCAGTGTTCTCTCCGTGGAGTTCTTGTCGTGGGACTGGGCCTTGCCCCTTTGCACAGGACCCCTGTGGTCCACGGACAGTGGTTGGACTACATTTAGTAGCTGTATATATTTTGTACATAGTTTATTTATTTATTGGGATTACTGGTGTCCATATTTCAATATATCTGCCCGTTTATGATCTCTTCTTTTGGTCTTTGCATTATTTCGGAGGGGGGGGTTTGTGGGTTGTGACAGTGATCTGTGGGAATGCATTGATGTGTGTGTTGTAGTGGGTGTGGGTGGGTGGGTGTGTGCCGGTAATCTTTTCCCTCCCCTGTGTCGTAGGTGCAGTACTCACCGATGTCTTCCGCGCCGCCGGGTGTGCTCCTGGTACAGGAGCAGGTATAGGAGTGCGGGGATGACCTGCAACTCGGGTTCCATACTGCCGGAATCTCGTGTGAAGTGCGTAGAGGTGAGCGTTTTCCCGTTCGTAGTCTGTTTCCGCCGTGTTTTTATCGGCGGTGCTCCCGCCCCGGAAAAGGTGGCGGATTGGTGGGTCGTGATAGGGTGGGCGGTACATTGTCTGCCGCCTGGCTGTTGGCGGGGACCGCCGCGCTGTTTGTTTGTTCCGCCGTGGCGGGCGGAGTGTTAATGCGGCGGGCTGTGTTGGCGGTTCCCGCCAGGGTCAGAATTGCATATTTTGGACCGCCGGCCTGTTGGCGGCTTGGCCGCCGCATTATCACCGACCGCCAGGGTCAGAATGAGGGCCTAAATCCCTTAAAATGTTATTTATGTTATTTCCTACGGGTGTTTTAAGTTACTGCCTCCATTATTATCTGTAGGAGGGTTTTGAAGTATCAGTAGTTGGTCATGTGTGGAGCTAGATTAAGTCTTGGTCTGGGGTGGAGTAACTGTACAACCATTTGGGTCTTTTTTGGCTACAGTAACTATAGAAGTGTAGTCTGTGAATTTGAATGGGCCTACCATTTAATGTGTGGGTGCATGCTCTTTACTATCAGCCTTCATAGCCCTCCCTTAACCCTTCTTTATTCCTCCCTAAACAACTTCCATGCAGTCATAAATATTCCTCATTTTCCAGTCACACCCCTGCCATTTCCACATTTGCTACAGAAAACCAATACCTATGTATGTGAAGATTGGTGCAGTTGGGGTGGAGATATCTGCACATAAATGGTAGAAGAGTTTGAGTTGGTGACCTCAACACATATATTTCTTAATAGCATTTTACAGTGTATGAGTACTATTGTGATTCTACTAAATGTACTACAAAAACCAGCGTGTTTTAGTGCACCTTTTCTTTTTAACTTTGCCAGCTTCAGAAATTAGATGATGCTGACTATTTGACCTAGCATGCTTGGTGTGGTTTCCACCTAACTTTTGCCTTTAGACCTCCTGTTTTTGTTGACTTTGTTTTTGCCAGCCTTAGGATTCTGTGCACTTAACCATTGATCACCAGTGCTAAAGTGCTTGTGCTCTTTCCTCAAAACAAGGTAGAATTGGCTGATACCCAATTGGCATATTTAATTTACTTCTAAGTCCATAGTAAAGTGGACGACATGTGCCCAGTGCCCGTAAATTAAATGCTACAAATGGTTCAGGTGCACTGCTTGTGCCACCCACTTATATAGCCCTTTCAACATGTCTCAGGCCTGCCACTGCAGAGCCTGCATGTGCAGTTTTAAACCGCCATTTCAACCTGGCAAAATAAGCTTTTTGCCATGCCCAACCTTCCTTTTTAATTCATAGATGTCACCCCTAGGGAGCACTTGGCCAGCCCAGAGAGAGGGTTACAACATATTTAAAAAGTAGAACTTGTACCTTTTAGTTTTATATGTCCTGGTAGTGAGAAATTAAATTTTCACTACTGCAAGTTCCATCTCTCCAATAGGATAACATTGGAGTTACCTTATTATATTTTATATGTGTAATTTCCTTATAGGAAAAGATAACCCCTAAGTTTTGTATCTATGGAATCACAATTTAAAATCCTAACTTATTGTGAGGTCAGATTTTAAATTGCAATTCTGAAAATGCCACTTTTAGAAAGTTGCCATTTTCTTGCCTACAGCCTATCTCTAGTTACGTGGCTGGGTGAAATAAGAAGTTGCGCTTTGTGTGTGCCTCCTAGACAGCTAGACACAATGAGAGCTTGGGTGTGACTTGATATGCCATCCTAGGCGGGGTGTCAGGAAGGAGCTCAATACACTTACACATGAATAGGCTGTGTCCTGTCTCCACACAAAGGTCTGCCTGCCCCCTGTTGTTAGTCTGGAGCTAGGGCAGGGAGAGCAGGACATCTGTGTACTTCAAAGGCATGTGTTGCCCACAACAAAGGCACCACAGTGTATAAGACCTGGACCTCAGACACCACCACTTCAATACACTTCTGGACCTGTGGATACTCTGTCAGCAAGAAAGACAACTGTGCTGCTGGAGAACTGCCACTCTGCTGAACTGCACAGTGTTGGACTCCTGCATTGCTGTGCTGACCTGTGCCTGCTGCACTCTTGCCATGGAGTGAGAAGGAATGTATCTACATCCCACCATCCCATAATCCAGAGTGACTCCAAGGGCTAGTTGGTTGGCCTCCTGATCTGAAGTCTCAGGGACAGAAAAGACTTCTAACCACCAGTCTTCTACACTGCCATCTCGAAATATAGCCTAGCAAGTGGTGCCACCCAGTCCTGGACCCTTGGAAGTGTGCCTTAGGTGCTTCCCCGAGGAACTGATGCATCCTCTCTGCCTGCTGAGCTGCACATCCACAAGCAGAACCAATGCATTTCCTTGGCTGAGCAGTGCGTCCTCGCACAGAACCAATGCATCGCCACTGCTGTGAGGATTGGACCCAGCGCTGAAGCATGCATCATCACCCCATCCCTCATCTCGGGTTCAACACATCACCTTTGAACAGCCAATGCGCGATGCTCCTCTGGAGTAGGTCCTCACATCCCTCATGGATGGCAGCCTCAACAATGATGCTAAAGCTACTCATTGCAGCTTCATCACTCATCAGAACCAAGGCATCCCCTACACCAATCTTTGCATCACAAGCCCCATCAATAGGATCCTCGACATCAATGCATCATGACCTCTCACCACAACCTCGCCGCATCTTGGAACCAGCACATTGAATCGCTGCATGAAGCGTCTTTGTCTTGGATCCATGCAATGCTCTGCAACCAGGATTTAAGGTACTTTTGTTCAGTAGGCCTAACTGAGTCCCAGTAGCTGGCCTGTGCTCCATTGCGGTCTGCCTGAACTTTTGACTTTGTCCGGTCTGGCACTATACTACAATTTATTCTTTAAAAATTCATAACTCAAGTTCTACTGGTCTGGTTTGATTTTTGTCATTTTGGTCTTGCTTTAATAATTAAATTAAGCTCTATATTTCAAATGTGGTGTGGGATCCTTTTTCTGTGGTGTTTTCACTGTTTTACTGTTTGAAGTGTTGCACAAACACTTTACACATTGCCTTCAAGTTAAGCCTGGCTGCTCTGTGTCAAGCTCCAAGACGGTGAGCACATGTTAATTTCAGATTTGCTTGTGCCTTACCCTTACAAGGGTTGTGGATGTTGCTTGACCAGGGCTCACACTCCAGTCAACCAATAACCCAATTTCTCATACTTACTGATATTTAAAAATATGTTTTGGTGAAAAAATCTGTAAAATGTTAGTTTGGCTGCAGAAAAGAACCTGTATATCTGACCCTCGGCAGCTTCATTCCACAGAAGACGTTGCCTGCTTGCAATGCTATGTTGTATAAAAAAAAATTAAAAACTGCAACTGCATAGAGTTGAAAAAATGTAAACGTTTTAAAACTCAAGTGGAGTAAAAAGTGAAAGAGCTCAGTTACTATCACCAAAGTGAATTGCTTTTTCTTTCAAAACGTGGTCATTGACCAACAGAACCCAATACACAGGTCAACATTACCTCATTGTTGACCTGTGTATCAGAACCTGTGTATCAGGTTCTGCAGGTCAACAATGAGGAAATAAAGCATGCTGCTTCACACTTTTCGTCCCAGCTAGTGCTGCCGTTCTGTTCAATTTGAATCCATCTGTCTTGTTACAGTTTAATATCTGCCTAAAAACGCAATTCAAATGCCATTCTTTTTCTTACCTGTAATCCAACTGTAGCAACATAGCGACATAAATTCAGGTTTGCTTGACACTTGAGATGGGCTTCCTACACCATTTTAAATATTAAAGACTAACTTGAGCATGCAAACATGCTTTAAACCACAATGCAAGTATCTAAAGTTCACAGAAATACCATTAATTTCTAAAAAAAAAATGGCTATTCTCAAAAGCCCACAGCTATTGCAATCGAACCTCGGTGACCTCAATATCAAGGCTGATAGCCTTATATCCACGTCATGTCTCTTTAATGAACTACCAAATACTCCCTACCCATTTATCTCACTTTTGCAGGTCCCTGCTTCATTTGTTTGTGACGGTGTTTGCATCTTTCTCTTCCTCCGTCTTCCCGATTTGTGAATTTTTCCATTTCTTGCTCATGGGAAATGTGCGATGTAGAAAAATAATGACCAGTCCCTAAAACTCACTACTACTGCTCCTCACAGGAAACCACCAGCTCAAATTAAGCACTGTTGTTATTATAGCAGTACGAAGTGACTAGTGTCAGATAAAATGATGTTAGCCTGGTGGGGGTGGCGGTACGGGGGAAGGGGGTTTTGCCTCAAAAAATTACGCTAGGCTGGGAAGGAGTCATGCCCACCACCCCAATGGCCAGCACAGGGGACAAGTGTCCCCTGGGCATGACCATTGCACCCAGTGCCATGTAGGGGGGCCTATTGCAGGGCCTCCAATGGCACGTGAAACATATTTTTTTAATACTTACCTCTACTTAACCTAATTACCTGGGATGAGGTCCCCCCATCCTCTGGTGTCCCTCTGGTATGGTCAGAGGTGTTCCAGAAGCTTGGGATGGGCACCTGTGGGCTTTGTCCATGTTGTTTGACCATGGAAGTTGGTCCACAGGTCCCCTAACGCCAGCTCTGACCCAGGCATTAAATAATGGCGGGCTTAGCGCCACTATTTAGGCCCCTCACCCCTGTGCACCATTTTTTCATGGGAGAATAAATAAGGCGCTTGGGGCTTTCAGTCATTTTTTCGGACAGGAAAGCCTACCTTGCATCTCATTGACGCAAGGTGGTTTCACACATCCCAAAAATTACTTTAACTCCAATATTGTGATGCTTGACGGGTTTAGCATCGAAATATTAATATGGAGTTCAGTTTTCTCAGAATTTGCATAAAACAAAATGGAACTAATTCAGCGCTAACAGAGTATAAATATGCTCCGTTATATCTCTGATGCTTGGGCAACGAAAACCAGGCTTGAAATTTTGTAGCAAGATTCAAAGGAGTGTAAGCTTACAGTAAGAGGATGCAACATTCATGATGGAGGACCCATAAAGGACCCAAGAACTTTCTGCCCCCTGAATGTTGGGTATGGAAGAGCCACATAAACTACAGGTGATTTAAACTGTCAGTGTCTCAACTGTCTCCTTATGCTTAGACTTGCACACTGGCATGTTGATTTGCTGTTCATCCTTTGTTTTAGGAAACCTGAGGTATGAGGCACATCCTTATTTACGAATAGGCACCTCTAACATTTACCCGAGATAGGGTCTGTTTCTAGGTCAAATGGAACAAAATTAAAACGTTAGATGCTTTCATTTCTCTCCACCTTATTATTATTCAGTAGTTTTTCCCCACCCGAATTTACATGGTGTGGAAAAACGTGACCCGAGATTTCTTGCTGGAAAACATTTCTGAAAAATTAGCATGAGACTCTAGTTGATATAGCAGCCAAATATGATTCTGCTTTTTTTCTAACAGTGGAAGCATGCAGTGCTTCCCCCTGCTAAAACAAAACATTTTCCCTTTCCTCATCTAGTCCCCACAAACCACCCTCTCACCTGCTTGCCCACTCCCCTCATATATCTACTGCTTGACCACTAAACCTGTGTGTTAAACCTCAGAAGTGCTTCAATACCTGTCCCAAGATCGTGCTAGGGAGCACCTGCAATGCTCTGTTGAAATTATCACTGATTGATAGCTTTTTTAAGTGTTAAAATTGTTATTGTAAGTACATGGCCACCATGTTTAACTGGGAGCATGTTTTCTTTTTTTGTGGGATATGCTTGTAATAAAAAATAATAATAATAATAATAGCCATCGAAGTAGGTTATGCATCCCCACTATCTGCCTCCTATTCCTGTTTTCCTCACATACCTCCTTTTTTGCATTTTTGTCTTTCACTACCTTTTAACAATTTGACATGCTGATCTTTTGTAAATGCTCCCTTGTTAGCCTCCATTATAGCTCTCTACTGGCTCTGCTGTTTATTGGATACATCAGTTCTTGAGCCCTGCACCAGGTTATCTGTGTAACACATATTCACTCATTTCCCTTTTCCGAGCCTCTATCATTATCCTCTGACAGACTTCACCATCACCCATAGTTACTCTCACAACCCTTTGAAATGAGCTCCTCTTTCTTGTTTGGTTTCAAGTAGAGATGAAAAAAAAGATTCACAAGATCATGTGAGGATTAGATAGGGTGTGGAACTTGCACTTTGCTGGGTATGCTTTGAATAATTTGCATTATTTTATAAGAAAGTTGCTTACTCAAAACCTGTTTGCAGATGTAGGTAATGGTCAACACCAGTTTTATAACAAACCTTAAAAATAAGTATTCATTGACAAAATAACAATAAACCATAAGTACATAATTACCTAGAAAATCAGGAACATCTTCTCTACTTATATTTCTATATTTGTGAATCAACTTCTTGGAAACTTCCCAAAGCATGTCCCATTCACCTAATGTCACTGGCCAGTAGTTAGTGCTCATTGCATGCATGTAACTCATGAAAACATCATTGATCTCTGATGGGTTTAATAACTTTGACGACATTTTTTTTTTTCATTTTGTGAATCAAACATCTCTTTTTAAAGAAACATTGGTTTTCCTAAGCAGCAAATTATTTCTACAACACAACTGGACCCAGAGCATATTTTGTACTTTCTCAGTTTGAACCAAAAAATAAATAACTATTGGTTTTGGGTGCAATTCATGAGTTATTTTGCAAATCACAGGGTATCAGATTTGTTCCTTAGACAGTGGTGACTTCGGGTAAAGACAACCTTGAGCCTCTGTGTCAGTCCCAAAGTGCAGGGGGAAGGGGATAGCAGCTACGGATGTTGTCCTGTGGGTTCAGTGCAGAATCACAATGAGAGAGCATAAAAGCTATGGAAGACTGGGAAAATGGAGGATCAGAAAGTTAGGCCAATAACCACCGTGGGGTAGGAGATTTCAGATGCAGTAATTTCCAGTTCATTAGTCGCAGAGCATATGTTATCTCACTATTCAAAGATATCTTTGCCTTAGCTGACAATAATTTGTAGTTGTACTGGCTTTCTGCTTTGTTGAGTTCGTGCACCAAATTCTGTATCCCTCACCTTTGTTTTTCTTTATTTGTGATGTTTCTGTTTGTTTTCTATTTGCAATTTGGAGCCCCTCTATGTGTTGCAGACCTTTGGTCAACAATGCATCGTCGTCCTGGGGAACAACACTAGTATCCAGGTTAAGATCTGCTGTCACAACTACATTCTTATCCAAGGATTCGAGGAAAGCTTGTGGTTACTGTTGGAGTTCAGGTCTCTCTATCTTTACTATATATTAACCCTAGCTCCCTGCTGACCTCTACCGCTTCTTCTACTCATTTCAACTTGCTCCACATATCATCTAAGAGTGAGTGGTTGGAAAATTACACAAGTAGATTCTGCTACACCATGGGTTTTCCCAAGCTCGGCTTGTGCCTACTCTTTCACTTTCTCATTTAGCCCCTCATTCTCTGTTGAGATGTCACACTGTCAATACCTCACCAGAGAGTGGGATACAACCTGAACTTTCAGTGGATGTACATCTTCAACTAAAGCTTAATAATGGAAAATTAGTCTTAACTGATGGGTACTCTAAACATTTGAGCAGGTGGCAAATGAATGAGGGCTGCATTGATGCCATCAAGATGAGTGTCGGGGTATGTGTAAGGTGGATTTAGGAGACGCGAAGCATGTACACAGTGTGGACAGTGAGTCATTGCGTTATGTTGAGAATGCTAATCTTTACTGCTTTTAAAATTCAGCCCCTAGTCACTGAGAGACAATTATGTGTTATATTGTCTCTAAGTCAAGGTGTGCAATTCACTGTGGTGGGCAGCTACAGATTCATGCAACAGTATGGAAGTTTTAACCATGGCAGCAGGAGATGTGTGTTTAATCCTGGCTTTACCACATTGCCAAGATATACCCTTTGGTGAACTTTGGAATACAAGTTTGGACAGGTTCCACAGCACAGTGGCAATTCTTTGGTGAGAGTAGTCTGTGAGTTTCACCATCAAAACTTATCACACCCAGTTATTGTGTAATGAGCAATATGGAAAACTACGGAACTAGAATGCATGTTTTTTCTCGTGCTCTTCTTTTGACAAATTGTGCGCTCTTGGATAATCACATTCTGAACACATTTTTCTGCTCTTCTTTAACAGAGAAAGGAGAAGTGAAAATCAAACTATATACTGATAATAAGTATATAACAAGAAAACAAATGTAATCAACCCATCATTTGATTTTAACAGCGGTGGAGAGAACACCCAGCCTGATACTGTACTCATTAAAATATGGTGTTGTCTGAAAGTTAATCATGAAACAAGAAGCCCTGCACTGTGGTGTTGGTACTTCTGCTTTAACAAATTACTTGAAGATAGTTAAATTGTATTATTCTCAAGCCTTTGCACCCTTCATTGCTGTTATGTGATACAGGCGGGTGAGCCAAAGATGGCTTAAGCCAAGCTCGAGCCACATTACTGGCTATGTCACAGCTTAAGGATCTCTTTGATCGTTAAGCCCAAAACAAACTAAGCTTTCTGGTAACTTCTGTCTACCATCCACATTCTTAACTCATACATCGAAAATTAAAAATAGAGTAATAACTTTTCCTGTAAGGTGAGAGAGGGGAGGGAACCAGAGAGACATCTAGTGGGTGGATAGCACAATGTGAAACGGGAAAACCTGGAATCAATTCCATCTTTCCTCTTGTCCAAATTGTGTGAGCCTTAGCAATTGTTTTCTTCCAGTTTGCTTACTTTTTGTTCATTGTCAAGGATGAGAGCATCTTGAACTACTGAGTTCAGGATTTGCAGGATTAGCACTGCACAAAACCTTCTCTTGTATTTGGTCTAATGGACTATACAGTTTTTCCATGCATAATAACAACCTAGGCAACCTTGAGGGTACACTTGACAATTGACTTGCCTCTTGGTTCATTAATGGCATTGTTGTCATGGTGGTGGGGGAAGAGATATGAATGTTTTTAAGTTTTTGTTTGTAAACTATCATTTTTAATAAATTTCCATAGGTGAAGTGATATAATCTGATGTACTCAGGAGAAAGGCTGATGTTTGTTAAGTAAGTGTATGTTTTTGAATTTTGAAAACACTCAAATGGATTGTTTAATTTTGTTGCCAAGTGTCTTTAAAATGAGTGTTCCTAAAGATGAGAGGTGCAGGACACCCTCTTTACTGGAATGTGCAGAAATTCCCAAAATTCCTACCACCTAACATTGCCCTATCTACACAGATAAAAACTTTGCCTTACTTGTGTGGTTGGGTTTAGTGCCAGCATCAGGGATTTGATCCAACCGTGGTCAATAGAAGTCTTAATGCAAAGGATCTCATTGCCCTTGGTTTGGTCCATTCGTGTCTCTCCACTAGGCCTAGCCACGCAAGTGGAACAGCATTTTTATTGACACAGGTGGGGCAATGCTGGGTGGTAGGTAGGAATTTTGTGGATTCCTGCTATTCCGGAGGTTTCCATCACAGAAATGTAAGGAAAATGCATGCTTTCAGGAGATCTTGCATTTGAAGTCAACAAGAGAAACTGGAGTAACAATTCTTTTCCAATGAGAATCTATACTCTTTGTAGCACTGCAATTTAGGCAGGAACCTGAACCACGTTCCATTTATTTGTGTTAACGTGAACGTTACAAAATGTAGATGCTTGAGAAAAAAGTTCAAACATACTCTTCCTCTCATTTGTAACCCAAGTAAAGTGACAACAAATGATAGAATTGCAAAGTTTTATAAAGTTTTTATTGTTGATCTGTAAGACTGCCAATGGACATGTATATATTGCTTTTCAATTTTTTGTTATTTTTTTGCCAATTGCTATTTTAATGTCAATTGTACTTATATTGTATTGCCGTGCTTTGTTTGAAAGGCAATACGAATTCAGAATTAAAAAAAAATTATAATCTATTGGCTACAGTACATACTAAGTAAATTAAGAATGTCTGTTGATTGTTCTCTACTGCTTGAAACACACAGCTCTCATACAGGGAAAATGTTTTTGCTGATACTGTTTCGTGTACTTATTATCAAAGTACATTAATATGGATTCTCTGAACACCAAAACACACACGGTGCAAAACAATGTTTTCTGTAAAGTGTCATGCAATTAATTCATCTGCACTAGATAATATAGGCTTATGCAAAAGTATAATTATCAAATGTTCTTTGACACGCATCCTCCCTGAAACGCCAATGAACCACAAAGTCTAACTCAGTTTTACGAGGGTAAAGTCTGATCTTCCACACCCTGCTAATGCATATATTTGTTTTTCAGCGTCACAGTTTTGCCGAGATTACAGTTCATTATATCTGTGCTGTCAGTTGCATATCGCTCTCTACACCTGAGACAACAAACAGACTCCGTCAGCCAGAGTAGGACTTGTGTGCCTTCCGTGGTGAGTCAATCTTATGGTTTTGGGTGCAGCAGATTTTTATCTACCTGGTGAGTCATGTCCCTGGTAATTCCATTTCCAATGTGCCTGGGCAAATACCTTGCTGTTTATATCCAACAAGGATATGGCCAGCTGTTCCGAGAAGTCAGGGCTCATTCAGATTTACCACAAACCTTTACAACGTGGACAATATTAGACTGTGTACTTTACTGATGTAAGGTCCTGAAACTAAACTCGAATATGGATGATCCACTGCCTAGCTTTTTCCAAAGTTAGGCATTGCCTGCAATCATTAAAGATCATTGAAGACAGCCACGCAAAGCAAACAGTGCAATGTTGGTGACTATCTCCTACAAGAGATAACAATGCCAGTGCTAATTTATGAAGCCCAGCACTAATCAAACAGTCACACATTAGCCAAACTGAGGGTGTTGTCAGTAGCAGTCATTTAATCGAGGTATGCTCTTTGTGCATTTTAGCAGCACTGCTGTTGGTTACACTGGGTATTCATTGCAATCATTGACTTTGCGCTGACTTTCAATAGAATAAAGCTCTCTCTCTGCCTACCTTCGACTAACATTTATATGGGCAAATTAAGGTAGCCCCTGTTCTGTAATTGTGTAGTACATGTGAACTACACCTGCTCTTGGAAAAAATATTGCAATTGTAAGCAGCTGCTTGGCACGATTGTGAATGTGTATTTCACAATTATATTGAAAGCACGCAGAACTTAGTGCTAAGAGGAAAATAGAATAATAAAGCACCCCACCCAACTCATGAAATTCACACAGTGATTTGTTTCCCTGAATAATTCAGCATTTTATTTAATGTAATTGGTTTAATTTAGTGAAATTTATAAAGTACAGCTATATGCTTTTAGAGATATAGGGGGGATATTTTGAATACGAGAGGGGGGTATTTATTAATAACCCTGTTTTCACATTTTATGAGGGTGTGCTAGATAAGCAGGCCTTAAGTTTGCCCTGCCTGGCCACCTGATTTTTTATATTTAAATGAGAGTACATGAAACAGGGCTGGGAGCTTGATCTTAGGCATTGAGGAGGAGCGTATTTAAGAAATTTAGCTCTCAAAAAGCAGGGCCTTCTTATGGAAGATTTTGTATGCCCAAGGAGCTGGTTTGAAGATAAGATTTCTCCAATAAAAATTAATGATGTTTGCACAGGTGCTGTCACATTGTCACATTTGATTAAAAACTAAATATGCATCTGACTAGAGTATTTTGAATCTTCTATAATTATAGAATACTTTTATGTAAGACCAAGATATATAGATTTTCCATAATCAGTCAGTGACTTAATAATTGTATCAGGGAAAATACATTTATGCATTAAAGAGAGGAATGATGGCGTAAAAAGCACATTTGATGAAAGCAGGATTTTGCTACTACTGAAATCTGATGATCTAATATTAAATCCATGCCCAATAATAAACATCAATTTCTTGTAGAAGATATCTGTTTGGGGCACTTTGCCATTACAGGAAGCCAAAGGGAGATGTCCTGATGATTACCTTGCTTCACTAAGGAGTATTTTGGATCTAGATTCAATTTAGTAAGAGAGCTAACTGCCTCGAAAGCAAGGGTCATACCGGTGGTTGAATTTTTACGCTAAATAGGAGAAATGGACAATTTGTACCCTTGAGTCTTGTTTGTAATGAATGATATTATCAACACAAGGAATTTAGCAGATATCACAAAGATCACAAATTCACAGGGGAGAATTATTCGGTCATTGGTGTCAAAAACCACAGAGAAGTCTAATAAGACCACTACTTCAATGCACCTAATGTCAATCATTCTACACAAATTGTCTATCACGTAATTAATTATAGCCTGCTTCCTTCAATATCATCTTGGAGTTGGGAAACAACCACGTTTTCAGATATTTGTACAAATAGGTAGCAGAGCAATGGTGTGATAGATGGATGGATTATCTGGATTCAGAGGGTTATTGTTTAGTAAGGTGGATTGTAGGTGTTTTAAAACCTATTGGGACTTGCCCTGTGGTAAGAGATGTCCTGGGAGATTAATGTTTTTCGCCATCTTCAAGAGCAAGAAGGTGGAATTCTGAAAATATTAGGTGTGGAAGAAGTTTGATCGAGTCACTCTGAGACAGCAAATAAAAGGTCCAGATTCTTGATGTTGGTTAGAGTTTGGTAATTCATTTCTGATTTTACCTGTCTTTCCATTAAACTATTTGGAAATTGTCTACAAAGTAGTTAGATAGAATGATATAGCCACTGGTAGAAGATGGCTTACTTAACAGCTCTAATGCTTTGAACAAATATTTATTACAATTTTTAGTTCACATGATTTTTGTGGAATAGAATGTTTTTTCTGGCCGACCCTAATAAGCGATTATATTTTCAGATTTGCTTAATAAATGCCAATATGTCAGCCAAATTATATGAATTATGCACGTTTGTTTTTTAAACTTCCTAAAGTTCCTTTTTCGGCTTTCAAAATGGAGGAGAACAATAGGTAAGCTTTATTTTTCTATTTCATTACCTGATTTTCAATAGGGACCATATACTCCAGAGCACAGGCAAGGAGACAATGACACTTTGCCACTTCATCATCAAGAGATCGTGTTCATGGAGGAGGCACTTTTCCTCAAAATTCTCACTGAGGGCCAGATCTACAAACAACTGGCAGAGTACACTGCTGCTCCAAAATTAGCGGCACCGCAGCAGCTATGCAACACAGGGATGCGCCGTATTTACAAGAATACGGTACACCCCTGCGTATCCCCCTACGCCAGTGCTAAATTACACAGCCTGTGCCAACACAGGCGATCTTGCACCATAGTGCAAGGGTGTCTACGTAAAGGGGTGTGCTTGTTTATGAGCAGGAAAGTGTCCCTTCCTGCAGATAAATAATCACCCATGGCATTTTGCTTCTTCTATATGTGCTGGCTGCAGAATACGACACACATAGAAAAATAAAAAAACAAAGAAGAATAAATGTATTTCTCTTCGTTGTGCTATGCTAACGCTACCCCGTGGGGGCATTAGATTTTGGCGCTGCCTCAGATTTACAAATTCTTGTAATTCTGGAGCAGCATCAATAACAATGGGTGTTTAGGTGGAACGCCCACTGCAACACCTATTGCACATCCCTCTGACGCAGAAAAGTGCATTGGAGGGGCCCATATTCATAAAGAGGCATAAAGCCACAAAAAGTAGCGTTACACCTCCTTGTAAATATGGAGAAGTGGTTAGCGCCAATTGAGCATCATAAAAAGACGGTCCGGTGGTGCTAGGGCCTTGTAAATCCGGCCCTGAGTTTGTTAGGTGTAACTAATTTCCAGATTTGGGATTCAACAATAGCCATAGCAGGGTTTGTTTTTTGTATTTTTATTTGTACTGTTAAAAGCAACCAAAAAGGTATCAGTCCATAGCAGTTCAGTAATCTAAGTAATTCTAAATATTCAGGAGAGATAAAAACAAGTTCTATGGTGGGGATTGTTAACTAATCGGCTAAGGCAGCAGTTTCCACAATATTGATTATATTAGATGTGAAGCTGATGTCCTGATATTCGGCATATAAATTGAAGTAATGTAGGACTATATTCATATCAAATGTCATGTGGGGATGAGTGACTTACTTATCCAGCCATGTACAGTTCTCCGGGGTTATTGTAGAAGTGCAAAAAACTAAACTGCAGGCAAATTGATTATTCTTTGTTGACTCTAATTCCAAAAACTGCCCCTATGCTTTCATATTGAGCACAATTTGTATTAGTTATTTTAAATATTTCCTGGCAAACAAGTGCAACCCTGCTGCCTTTTTTCTTGAGCTGGTTGCTGGGTATTAATTCAAAATTATCTGCATATATCTTTTACAATGGGATTGCCATACTCCATGAGCCAGGTATTTATTAAAAATATTAATTGAGAATTAGTGTTAGTTAATACGTTTAACATTGTGTAATTTTTTACTGTGGAATGTACATTACAGAGGCTTGCTATCATAGTGGTCTTAGTTTTAACAATGCTATTGTAAAGTCCATTTCGGTGAACGGTGTAGAAAGAGCAAGCACCTTAAGGCCTTTCATGACCTTGTATGCTCCCTTACCGTGGATTTTATCACTAATCAGGAAGTGTTGCAGATGTTCCTTTAGGAGTTGTTGGCCGCAAACCAAAATTTTGTTGTTTTTGAGTGTATTCATTTACCATTTATAGTATTATAGAATTGCATTCTTATTGAGGAAGATGAACAAGCAACGGACAATGTTGAACATTAGATGGAAATGATAGATGACCTAATTTAGAGTTTAGTGGAGAGGGTACTCCTTCGCAAACATGACTGATTGCCCTGTCCTCGAAACTCTAGTTCTGTCCACCTCATTTACAGATGAGCAGAACATAGGTTTTCTTCTGACAGAGATCCACTTGGCTCTGTTAACGTCCTCAGATGGCCTGATAAAGTATGGGTCGTCAGAGGAAGGACTTTACACCAACCCCCTACTTAGGGTGGATGGTTTAAAGTCTTCGTTTTCTTGGCCATCACCATCACCTGATGGTGAGGGACAGATAAAAAACAACCCCTATGTCCTGTGAGAAAACTGTGGGTCAGTAGTTTTTTTTTTTTTTTAAACAAACTTCTTTGGGAATTTGTTTCTGACACCAAAAAAAAGTAAAGGTTTGTTGGATGGCAGTCAAAGTTGACAGCAGCCATCCACCAAACATTCTGAACATTGAAAATAATTACTCTGATGTTGGTTCCTGGCAATGTATAGAGATGAGTTCTGGGTCTGCAGCCATCTCTAAATTTGATGAAAACAATACCTGGTAATGTCCTCTTTCACCCTGATGGACGGAGTGCTGTCATTTGAAATCTAAATCAGGAAAATAAGTATTTTTTGTCAGGTGCCCCAGCTTTAAAATGATTGCAGTGTCCACTCTGATTTTATAAAGGAACATCAGGATGCTATATAAAACTCCTTAAAAATAAATATATAACTATGGTTCAGGATCCTTGCCTCCAACAACCATACTGTTCTCCATTTTAACTGCAGTTTCCTGCTTTGATATAGCTGACTTTCCCTCCACTGTAATTGTGGATTCATACAATTTAACATATGTTTCGATTGTATTTCATCATCAGTGTAGGAGGCTGGCTGTCTCTGCAGTGTACCAAATGAAGGGGTACACTATGCAGATAGTACAGGCAACCCTTATTGGTTACAGTGGTAAGAGTAATATTTCTAATAGCACTCCTTTTGTGGCAGTGTATATGAGAAGGTCGGCTTATCAGTGCTAAGGATTTTTTTAACACAGAGTCAATAAATAAAACACACACTCAAGAAGGGACTCAAGACCAATGTTTAGAAAAATACTTACTTCATTTATATTATGCTTCAAAATCAGAATATTTTCAAGAAGATAAATATTGTTGCAATTTGTATCATTTTAGCAATTAACACTTGGGCTTTTACACGGTAAAAGTTCCAAAGTACTTTTACTGAAAAGGGGTCCTTGCAAACAGGTCTCAGGGTCCCCTGAGGAATGTAGTGTGCTTGTGGTGCAAGGTCACAAGCCAGACCAGTGTTACAGTTTGGCCTGGCCTGGCCTGGGTGGTCCGGATACATTGGTATTAATCGAGTCAGGTATTTTGAACACCGCGCAGTTGGCTACGAAGCCGACATGGAGAGTGAACCAGAAATCTTCCCAGTGCTGATCTATGCAACATTTCTCCAGGACCGTGACTGCCAATGAAGATGACAACGGTGAGAACAGCTGCCTAGCACACAAGGGAGGGAAGGGGACATTACACACCCACGTGCCATACGCATCCCCCACACACACCACCACGCCCACACACACACATGCACACCGACACTCTTACACACACACACACACACCCTCACCACAAACACCCCAATGCACACCACCCCAAAGTAGGTACACAAGCTGTACAGGTAGACACTTACCTGACACATGCACAGAAAGAAAATATGAAGCACATACCTGTGTGCACGACCCTCCCACATTAAAACGCAGGACTACAGTAGAACATTGCACCAACATGTCTGTTGGCCGGATATATTGATCCAGATACTGAAGGCAGAAAGTAAGTACAGACAAGGCCATGGGCCAGTCCACTCAAATAGTCCAGTTGGGCCCACAAGGCTCCCACTTAACTCCTACCACAAGCATAGCTTCCACAGGAAGGGGCTTCAAGGGGGCAGGCAGACACCTCAGGGAGCAGGGGTGGCGGGGTGGGGACTCAGGCTTGGGAGGGGGTTTCCCTGGCTTAGGTTTTGGATTGGGTGGGGTTTGGCCTTGCCCTGGGAAGGAGTAGGAGTGGGCTTGCACCGGGCGGGTGGTAGTGAGATCAGGCCTCCTACATGTTCCTTTCCTCCCTGGGGAAGGGGCGTGGGACTGTGAGAGGAGGACTGGGGAGATTCAGATGAAGAAGGAGTGGATTTGGTGAGGCCAAGGGAGCATTTAGGGATAAGACGGGGAGGGCCAGTTGGTTCGGAAAGGTTGACACAAGAAAGGAAAAGCTTCTTAGGTGCAGATGGAGGGGTTTGGAGACATGCTTGGTAGTGAAGGTTGAGGGAGTGGAAGTATGTGGTGTAGGCGTGCTGTCAGTGGATGCAGGTGCATGATTCGTCTGCTCATGTGTGGTGGATGGCTGTTGCGTGGATATATAGTTATGTTTGCGTGTAATGGGGGAGGGGCAGAAACAATGGGAGTTGACAGGCAGCTAGTGTGGATGGATGTTTATTGGGTGTCTGCAGGTCTGGTGAGTGTCTGTGAAAGTTGTCATGGTGAGTGCAGGTGTGGTGTTTTGGGTGCATGAGTGAATGTCAGCAGTCGTGGTGACTGTGAGAATGGTGGCTGGAGTAGTGGCTGAGGGTGCAGAGAATGTGGGTGTGCATTGTGAGGTGACAGACAGGTAGGAGGGGGTGGGCGATACAGTGGGGGAAGTGGCTGTTGTGGTGTGTGCACTTGGATGTTGGGTGTGTGCCTGCTTGTGGTGGGACTTGTGGTGCCTGTGTTCCTCTTTGAGTTTCTTGTGTGTTGTCTTGGGTGCATGTTGTCTGTATGTGTGCTTGGAATGGGCAAAAGGAGTAGGGTGCTGGAAGGGGCAGAGGAGGTGGGACGGGGCAACAGAAGAACCAGGGACACTGGTTGCCATCAAAGAGGAGGCAGGAGCCTGCAAAAATCTCTGTAGGCCAGATATGGCACAGTGAATACCTTCCAGGTAGGCATTTCATTGCTGCATCTGAGATGCCAGCCCCTGGATGGCATTCATAATGGTTGTCTGCCCTACAGAGATAGTTCTCAGGAGGTCAATAGCCTCCTCATTGATGGCAGCAGGACTGACTGGGGCAGGGGCAGAGGTGCCTGCGGTGAAGAAGACGCCCACCCTCCTGCGTAAACGGGCACAGGCAATTCAGGGGGTAGCTACTGCGAGGGGGATGCTGGTATAGGGGGTCTGCAGAAGATTTCATGGATCTGGTGGTCCCAGAAGTGTCTGCCACCACCAGGGAGCTGCCATCGGAGGAGCTGTCAGAGCCTCTACCTGCACTGGTAGTTGCCTACCCCATGGTGCTCCCCTCACCCTCCATCCCACTGGTCCCCTCAGCATCGGTGGTCTCTGCCTCCTAGGTCCCAGTCTCCTGGGTCCCATGGGCAGCAGCATCCCCACTCGCCGATGCCCCTGCTCCTTTGCCAGATTATGCTAATGCACACTTGAACACAGAGAGGGCGGTTGGGAAAAAGAAGGATGTAGTCTGTCAATGCCTGATTGAATGGCATGTTGGTACAAATGCGCTCCCACCCATCCCAGACACTATCCCTCGACATCACCCACTACATCAAGGTAGGTACCTCTGATTGGTGCTCTGGCTCCCACACCACACTGACCCACCTACACTTCACTAGCCAACTACATCACCATCCATTCCCTATGTTTCCAATTAGTTTGAGTTTGAACAAGGGAGAGGGATGCTGTCTCACCACAATGTGTCCAGGCTCAGAAGACATACATCAGACCCACTAGCCCACCTATGGGACCTGTTACATGGCAAAATACCCACCCCTTCTAAGCAGAAACCACAATCCCACTGAAGGAAAGGGGGATGCCTGCATGGACACACCTGAGTACCACCCAGCCACTACTTGCCAACCACCCTTTTGCACCCATCTATACTTCACAATAAGCAATGTGAACAGTGGTGGTAGTCACCCCCTTGTGGTTGCTGTGTTGCCTTCAAGTGCCCATCCAACTCAGGATTGGCCACTGCCAGAATGCAGGCCATTAGGGGGGTCATGGTCTGACAGGCACCCCTTCCTCGTTGGGAGGCCATTCCCAGCTGGACCTCTGCAGTCTTCTGTGCACAGCGTCTCAGGTCCTCCCACAGCTTCCTGCATGGGGTGATCCACCAGCTATAAACCCACAGGGTCCGCACTTCTTTGGTGATGGCTCGCCAGTATCCCTTCTTCTGATGGGTGCTAACCTGCATGTAACACACAGAGGGAAATATAGCTGTGAGTGGAGGTGAACCATAAACACATGGGATACAACACCTTCAAATTTGCCATTCAAACTTACTGTTATCCCATCTATGATCCAACACACTTATGGCCTGGTTCACTGCACCTAACCATGCCCACATTCTCCAGTCACGCGCACAAACCTCCCATGCATTGGCACACATTCCTAGGATGCCTGAATACTACTCACCTGGTCGCCCACACAGCTTTGCGTATAGAGGTGGGACCCCATCTACCACCTTCTCCAACTCCAACGTTGTGAATGCCGGAGCCCGTTCACCTGTAGCCCACGCCATTTACAGGACCAGAGTCACGACACAGTAGCACACGCAGTGGAGTAGTGGCGGTCTGGAGGTGCAGGAGTTAAGTAGCATTGGCAAACTAAAATGGTGGTGTAGACCGCGGCGGTGTGCACCGTCACCACCGACGGTGATCTTGATTGGCCCCTGTTTTCCATAGACAACAATGTTAACCAAAGAGCATTTGCACGGCGCCGAACACTGGCTACAGCCATGACGATATGTGCAAGTGGTATGATGTCACTTCCTACTCGCCACAACCTTTATGACTGGAGACTGCCATTTTATGAACAAAACATGTACCCAAACAGGACAGAGGGAGTGCATATGGTGACATTTCATCTACTGTCAGGGAGCTAGAGGTGACATGACTAATGCCTATACCCATATCATGGTTGCAAGAATGCCTACACTGTTGAATGTCCCTTACACATCAATCAAGACACATTGGCCATTCAGGGTTACATCCTGCTTCGGAACTGTTATTGTGTAGTGTGTGTGGAATACACATGCAATGGATGTGAGAGGTAAATAGATAGTAATTTGTCCTACACAACATCTACCTACCTTTTTTCACCTTAGCTTCTGACCCATGTGGAGAGGGAGGGCTCCATATGTCTACACACTCCCGGATGATCTGGCTACCATGGAGGAGCGCCACATCATCATCACTTATCGCTTGAACTGTAATACAATCCTTGAGCTGCGTTCCCAAGTGGAGCTTGAACTCATGCCTGCAAAACAAAACCCATATGCCATCCCTACAAAATTGCAGGTACTATCAGTCCTACATTTCTTAGCAACTGGGTCATTTAAGGTGACAGTGGGCATGGCATCTGGTGTGTCACAACCAATGTTCAGCAAAATCCTTACTAAATTCCTGCATGGCTCTATATGACACATGCAGAGCTACATCCAGATTCACCAAAGCCCTGATCTCACTACTGTCAAATCAAATGTTTATGCCATTGACAACATACCACATGTGATTGGTGCCATAGACGGCACCCACATACCCCTAATTCCCCCCGAGCTTATGAACAAGTGAATAGGAATCGCCAAAACTACCACTCTCTGAATGTGCAGTTGGTCTGTCCTGCATATCAGTATATCTCACAGGTAGCTGCACGATTCCCTGGATCTGTCCATGATGCCTACATACTCAGGAACAACAATGTGCCACACATGATAACACTACTACAGGGAGAGAGAGCCTGGCTAATAGGTGGGTGTGTATGACACAGATCTGCAGTCAATCATGACTGTCAGCTTGTTTGCTTTGCAGCTAAGTGTGTTTTGAAGTGACTTTTAGCCCTCTTCCCAGGTGATTCAGGATATCCAAACATGCAGTGGCTCCTGACACCTGTGAGAAATCCCAGGACAGATGCAGAAAACCTGTACAATGATGCCTATGGTTGCACAAGAACAGTGGTTGAGCGGACCATTGAGCTCCTGAAAGCCATATTCCGCTGCCTGCACGTCAGGTGGATCACTGTGCTATGCCCCTGACAAGGTGTGTCAGATTGTAGTGGCCTGCGGCATGCTCCATAATTTGGCTCTGAGGAAACATGTTCTACTACTGGAAGAAGAAGATGCTACACTGCCACCCGTAGGATCTCGGGGGATGAATGACAGTGATGGAGAAGATGAGGGGGATGAAGTTGACTCCAGGACCCAGTTAATACAGCTCTACTTTCAATGACACTCAGGTACATGTTGCACTGTGATGTTGGCTAGACTGGGCTGGATGTCAGTAGCAGATGGTGACTGTACCTCCACAGTGCTGTGTGGATAGGAGTATGTGTATATGTGGATGTTTGGGGGGCCACTTTTAGCCATCTGCAGAGTGTTGAACAGAGTGGTCACAGTAGTTTTACACATCATCATTACCTGCACTACACTGTGATGGCTTTGTTTCTCCACATACCTCTAATAGGGCTGTTGTCTGGAGCTCACCTGGATTTTACATGGATGTGACACTTGTGGTTGTGCAAGAGCTGACAATTGTCCTGGCAGGTTGGGATTCCTAGACACTCTGGTGGGTGAGGTAATGTTCTGTTTTCTTCCGCCACTCTACATACATATCCATGTAAAAATGTGTTTTACACATGTCTGAGTAGTGCATAGCCCACATTAGTTATATGTGCTACCTTTAACCTAGATCCCTATGCTGTAATAGGGAGGGTGTATGTCTGGCAGCAAATGTGGCTTAATTTGTATTGGTACAGTAAATTGCTTTACATTTCTCTTGTTGACAGATGCTGCTATGGTGTCCTACCCCTGAAATTTGGCTACATCATGGATGTTGAAGGAATGCATTTAACACTTCTGGAGTGGACAGTGTCACATACTTAACATCCACCTCTCTGTACAATGGGTTCCTGCAAGATGTGTGTATTTAGGTTCATGTTGGATGATGTCAGTTACATTTAAATCTGAAACATTGGTATGAAATAATAACAATATTTAGGTGTGATTAGGTACTATTTATTGATGTTGTGCATGAAAATAGGGATGGGAATGTGGAAGGGAATGGGCACATGGTGAACAAAATACTCTGTTACATTTCCACAGTTGTTGGAAGAACAGGGGCAGAATCGATGAGGCCAATGTGAAATTGCCAAATGGCAGTGGATTGTCAGCAAGATGGCTCAGTGGCCCACAAGGGAGAGAGTTCAGGGCACTCACTTCTTGGTGATGGTCTTGGTCTTGGCTATACGGTCACTGGTTTGTCTGGCTCTCTGGCCATGTTTGCGAGGGACTTCCTGGGCTACAGGGGAAGTGGTGGTGGTGTCCTGTGTGTCCTCTGGCAGGGCCATTATTCCGCTGGCTGCTGCAGATGTTGATGGCTGGGCTGTGTCCTGGGTAGTAAAAGGGGCCTGCTGGTGGGTGGTGGACTCTGGAAAGATGTAATGCAACCTCTGCAGCACCCCTGCAATGGAGGCATGGTGGCATTTAGTTGTTTCCATTACTCCATGGCCTCCTGGTGATGTGACACATGCAGCCTCTGGTTGTCCAGCAACGTGCCCAGGATCTGGTCTATCCTGTCCTGGGAATGGTGATATGCCCACAGGACCTCTGATATGGCCTCAAGGCACTCCCGGGCCACTGACACCCTCCTATTTGGCCTAGCCCCCTGTGTCTGTTTCCCCACCACAGGTGGGCAAGTCCCACTTGCACTGGGGCCTTCATCATCCTGCCTAGTGGTGGGTGGGGACTCCAATCCCTGTGCAGGTGGGCAGACAGTCCGTGGCCTGGAGACACTGGTGTGGGGACGTTGGGCCTCTGGTGATGTGGTGGCTGAGTGGTGGGGGTGTCAGTGGTGCCGTGGGTGGGGCTTCTGGAAGAAGACTGCCCAGGGCTGTGGGATGGACCAGGGAATTCCTCTTGGTCCAGACATGCAGTTGCACTCTCCTCACTGGGGCCTTCTTCTTCTGGTGGGGGGCTTGCACTTCTTGCCATCTCAGGCAGGTGGCATGGGCTGTGGTACCTGTGTGTCACATCAATGAGTATTTAGTTTCCTGCAATGTGTTATGAATTGTGCTAATGGGTGATGGTGCAGTGGCAGTGCTGGAGGGGATTTGGCATTGAAAGTAGTGTCCCTGAGTATTTTATTCATTTTCTATTTGTTTTTTTGGTAGTTTTAGCCATCGTCATATTTCTCTTCTGTTTTCTGCCCCCTCTGCCGTCATTGCCATTTCCCTTGCAGCACTGGTGACCTGTTTGTTGTGCTTCCATTCCCAGTCACTTGCATGCAGGGGCATAGGTGGTGCATTGTGGGTGACGTAGTGCAGCATACATTACATGCAGGGGTTGGTGATTGTGCTCAGAGGGAGGTGTCCTGAGTTGGATGGGGTGTTGTGGACATGCAGGGATTCTTGGTACTGTTGAATGTGGGATGTTGGATGTGCATGGGATAGGGTGTTTAGTGGTAGTGAGAGGGGTAGGGTGAAACATGCATTGCAGGTGGGATACATGGTAGGATAGATTATCTAATAGTTCTCCAGTGAGTCCAGTGAGGCCCTCCGGGTGCACAATAGCCAAGACCTTCTCCTCCCAGTTCGTTTATGCAGGAGGTGGAGGGGAGGACACGCCTGTCTTATGTACTGCAATTCGATGTTGTGATACTAGGGACCATACCTTCCCCGCAGGTCAATCCACCTCTTCCTGATGTCATCCCTTGTGCATGGATGGTATCCAACTGCATACACCTTGTTCACAATCCTCTGCCATATCTCCATCTTCCTGGCAATGGATGTCTGCTGTACCCGTGCACCAAACAGCTGTGGCTTGACCCTGAGTATTTCATCCACCATGGTCCTTAGCTCCTTGTCAGTGAAGCGTGGGTGCCTAGGGAGTGCCATGGTGTGTGATATGCATGGTGTTGTGAGGGTGAGTTAGTGGGGGTGGTGTGTGTGTGTGTGGAGGGGTCCTGGTTGGTTGTGTGTGGTGGTTGTGTAGTTTGTGTTGTCTAATGTGTGTGTGTGACTTGTGTAATAGATTTGTAGAGTGTGTGAATGGTGTTTGTGGCAATAGCTGTGGTGCAATTGGCGTTGCAAAGGATTGTGGGATGTGTGTGTGTGTGTGTTTTATAGAGCTGTGTGTGGGTGTGTGTGGCGTGTGTATATGTGTCTCAGGTGAGAGGCTTTTGAATGACCGAATGCATGAGGTTGTTGGTGGAGGGTGCCATCACTATCCCCTGCGGTCCATACCGCCAATGGGGTACCACCGTTGAATGTCCATGGGGCTGATTTGTGGATTATAATCTGGTAGGCAGAGTTTTGTTGGCGTGGTAGTGACGGGTTGCTGAGTCTCGCCTTTCTGCCGTCGTTACCACTGGCAGTGTGTGAGGTTTTGCAAATTTTGACAGTTTGGCTTTTTGTACTCATAATATGGCAGAATGCATTCCGCCAACACTGCCGGTCTTTTGGAGGCCGCCAACACGGTGGTCGGCTGTTTTTCCCACCAGACTCATAATGAGGGCCATTGTCTGCTTATGTTAAATAATAAATGTTGGTTTGTTTTGGCTAGCTCACACTATTACATCTAAACCCCTAACCTTACCAGGGTAACAGATGTTATTGGTAACCTCAAACATGACCACTCTGATTCCAAAGGAATTATTGGAAACAGATCTAACTCATTTGTTTGTTACTTTTGCAAGCCCAAGGTATAAACAAGAAAGATACAAAAGTACATTTTCAAAATATTTATTGAAATAATCGTATTCTTGTAAAGAAAACATGAGCTGCAATTTATAAGCAGATGAGACAAATCGTTATCATAAGCATTTTTTGAATGGTGAAAACTAAAAATAATTTGGCCATGTTAATTTTTATTAATGTTAATTCACTCCTATCTGTCCCTAAGACTATACTAAAGAGAGCATGACAGGAGAACCCTCTTACAGATCTGTGTGGATAGCCGAACCTCCATACCTTTGGTATTATGTTCCAGGAAATCTGTCTAAGTGTGCAGGGTATTTTCCTTTGAAGGATGAAGGTTGGAGTAAACAGGGCTGCATCTCAGTCACACTTCCATACGGTTCCATGGTAACCTCAGCATGAAGTGCTCCTCTCACAGATTCTAGCAATGATGCTGTTTATATAATAAAACACTGTCCTTATTACACTGTAGTAGAGGTGCAGAACAGCTTCCTTGACTAATCTAGAATAAACAAGTTTTCTCCAATGAGCATTGCAAATAAAACAAGGGCACTGAGTTTGATTTTACAATCCTGGTGCTAAAAGTGCAGACTACAGGGTGACAATGCTCACCAAATATAAATGAGTATGCAGGACATTCTTGTGTTAGAGGAAAATATGTAAAAAGTCATCATTAGAAAAATATGTCACGTTAAAAAAGGAGATCTACAAAGGAGATAAAGTGCAGGTCCTACAACACCCTGCCCTTGGTAAAAGGAGACTACTCTATAGAAAAATTAGCACTAAAGGGACCTAAAAGGCCTGGCATTACGCAACAAGACACCTTAAAAAACAGAAGCTGAAAGTCATACAAAATTACATATTAAAAACCATGCAACTATTAAAATATAAATAAAACAAATTTACAAACAGGGAACCAAAGTAGAGAGTTTGGGAGGCACACAAAATTACAGGACAGCATCCCTGATACATTCACCAGGTCCAGGGAGTCACCAGAGTCTAGGAGGGAACCCACATCTCCAGATGAGTCAGTCAGGAAACAGTTAACATATTTAGCAATGTCATTGGCTCTAAAATCAAGGATTGCTTACTTGTTCCAGATCTTTTTCAGGCATCTTGCACTGCAGTGAGCAGAAAGAAAGGTAAGGCCAAAGTTTTTGTAGTGCAGAGGTGGGACAGAGGCCTATCGTGCACTCTGAGATTTCCCTCTTACATACTATGATTCCCTTAGAAGGAGCAGTGCCCTAGATATAGCTCTGACAACTGTAACACATTACTCACAAAAAGGTATAATGTCCCAATGTGCATAGGCCAAAGCAGTGTTTGAGCACTTCAAACGAGTTGCTGTTTGCAATGCTCCAGACTGCTTCATGGGCCACCCTGCCATGATCCTTGCCCATTCCTCCCTCACTCTGTGCATTGCTCCCTGTGTACCCTAATCACCCCTCCCATTTTCCACTAGGAAAGAGCAGAATGAAGTCAAGTCTTACAGTTTTGGTGTCCACTGTTTTCTTAGCAGGATTCTTCTGGGTGTACCAACCCTAGCACTTACTCTAGTGCTTAGGCTGGTCCCCCTAATGACTTCTCTTCCCTTGAACATTTTTGTCTCCAAAATGGACACAATGTGTAAATTGTGTAAGGGCAGCAGCAGTGACTTTGCAACATGAGCTGCTCCATCTTTCTCATGTACGGTTTTCACTGTACACAGTGCATTCCCCGACCTGTCCTTGTGTTGTGCCGTGTCTTGCCCCATGAAGCACTTCTACCTTGCTCTCTGGAAATGGATACTAATTTCTTCATATCCATATTATTCCATATGCATGATGATATATTGTATGTATACTTTATTTGGTTTTATTACAGTGGAAAAACTCTAATGTCACTAGGACACAAATCTTTCAGTCCTGTGGACTGGAACATGAGGAAGATGTGTGTTGGCCTGTCTGGCACCCTGTTTTTCTATTTGAATCTTGGACTATCCCCTGCGCCTTGATCCCAGAATTAACCCACTGCTCCTCATTTCCAAACGCATCGCTTTCCTGCACTCAGTCTTGTACTCAGAGCTTCCTTGTGCACCATGCACTCCACTATCCACACTATTATATCATGGCCAGTAGGACTGCAAGCATCCTCATAAGGAGAACAAATACAGTCTGTAAATCAGAAGACCAAGTGTAACTTACATAAGAGAAGCATTAAACCACTACTCTTATGATCCTGACACCACAGTAAAATAAAAGGTGGCTATTAAACAGTATCACCTAGGAAATCAGGATGGCATACTTTGTAAACAAAATTGATAAATCCAACAATTAAAATAAAGAGAGTTTTGATATTGTTAAGTCTCATATGAACCATGCATGTCAGACAGTTAGCCGTCCCAGGAGACAGGTGCAATGAGCTAGCCAACATTTTTCCAACAAAGTGGCTGATATATGTGGCTCCTTTAAGACCAACTTATCGAACACCATATCCTCTGCCACTCTTCCTTTTTGCCTCAAAGGGGTCTTTCCATGTCTTTTTTTGAGCTGCTAAATAGAGACAACTTGGAGACAATAGTAGCAATCATCAAGTTGCCTTCCCTACTGGGCCTAGTAGCTCCTTGAGTTCTAAAAAAGGCTAGCCCATTCGTTCTTCCAGCCCATCTCAATCTGCTCAATATGTCCCTAATTACAGATACTGTCCTACAACCCTGGAAGCATACAGTAACTCTCGCTGGACTCTTCAAAACTTGAGAATTAGAGATACATCTCCCTTTTCCCAGTCTTTGCCAAAACTCTTGAAAAGCATATTTTCTGCAATTCTTAGCCTGTCTTGAATCCAATCATCTATTACATCATTTTCAATCAGGTTTCCAGCTTTGCCACAGCACTGAGTCTCCTCCCCTCACAGCCGCTGAAGCAATCAAGGCATCATTAGATGAAGACAGAACTGCTGCCCTCATTGTTTTGGACCTGAGTGAGGCTTTTCACGCAGTGTCTCATCCCACGCTCTTCGAGAGGTGCAAGGAATGCGGCATCACGAGTACAGCCCGGAACTAGTTTTCCTCTTTTCTGGAAGATTGCACATTTCAGGTTACCTCTGTAGGCCTTTAGTTCAATGTTGCAACCTCTTCACTATGGTGTTTCCTAGGGGTCATCTCTGAGCCAGACAGTCTATAACATCTATGTTTGACCCCTCATCGACATTGCTGATACTTTTGGCCTTTCCATTTCTCATATGTTGATAATACACACAGCCAGATTTATGAAACGTGGTGCTGCACTGAGTGCAGCGCCACTTTCCCTTCACCTCATAGCACCTCCCTACCGCCGCCATGTATGAGTCGTATTTAAAATACAGCGCGCCATGGCGCAGGGTAGGGGGCAATCGTGTTATTTTTTATGACACTATTGATGTACTCTGCAGGAGTAGCACCAAAATATTGGAGCTACTCCTGCAGAGTCAATAGAGCCCCATTCTAAAGAATCCTTGAGCAGGCGTTAAAAGTGCTGTAAAAAATGGCACAGGGAAATCTCATATGTTTCCTTATGCCATTTGTCCAGCTCCCCTAACGGGAGAACAACCCCTTTGCATACATTATATCTAGCGCAGGCATAATGTAGCGCAAAGGGTTACAGAGTGGAGCAATGTATGCATTGCGCACCTCTGTAAATACGGTGCAGGGAGTTTGGCCTCGTTGGGCGACATTAATGTCAAAATAAATTATGTTAATGTGGTGCAAGGTGGCACTAGCGGCCTAAAAATATTCCCCACAGTAGCATCAACTTAGCGTCTAATGGAGACATAGCCCTTTGCAACTTAAAACCTGCCTTCAAGCAGTGGAAAAATGGATGGACAACAAATGTGTGAAAGTAAGTGGCAATAAGACAGAGATCCTAATACTAGGCAACCAATCTAATCTATGATGTCCAGTGGTCCAAATGGCTATGCCTAGTGCTGGTTCCTGTTTAGGTGTAAAAAATCTTGTTTTTTGAGTTGACAACTAGCTCAGATTTGAGCAGCAGATCAACGCATTGGCTTCTTGCTGTTTTGGTCATCTTAGAGTCTTCATGAAGTGCGTTTGGATGCTTTCCCTTGTTATTCAAAAACAGAATTCGAGCCTTGATAATTTCCTTGTTAGATTATAGCAATGTGCTTTATTCAGGAAAGCCCTGCTTTACAGTATTCAAGTGATTTAGAACTCGGTGGCTTAACTCCTTGGTCACTTGCCCAGGAAAGCTTATATCTCTAACATGCTCCAGGACCTTTATTGGCTCCTGATTATCAAAAGAATTCAATTTAAGATAATCTTCATCAGCAGAGTTGAGTGCAATTCTGGCCCTACTTACCTTAGACAACTGATTTTTTCTTATCGCAGTAGCATACAGCTTAATTTCTCATGCCTTCTGCTGGCCCAGGTCCCTAGATGCAAATGGACCGGAGCAAGTGGCCATTGCTTTTGAAACTTGGCCCCCAAGATTTGGAACTCCTTTCTCATGCACTTTCGGAGCTGACCTAGCGAGGAAAGTTTCCCGTAGCTTCTCAAAAGTAGGCTTTTCTAATTGTTCTCCTCGCTTGAGATGTCTGATTTAGGTGTGCTTAGCACTGGGAAGCCCTGTTGGGTAGCTATGAACTTCATGCGTTTATGGAATGAAATGAAATGAAACTAACAACCTGTTAGGCAGCTGTGTGAACATCTCTGGCATAGCAAAGTTATCTTACAGATGGTTGCAGGAAAGTTTCTCATGAAGTGTGTGAAGGGTCTGATATTATAGGCATGTGTGTATGTGGTATGTGGTTGTGGAATTGTGTAATATGAGTATAGGTGATGTGTGCCATGGTGTGGTCAAGCACATGTAGAAAAGTGTCATACCTGAGCTGCACAAAAGTATCAAAGTAGTCTCTTGTCAAACATGCAGGGATGAATAATTGGACCCTACATAAATCTGAGTGTTGCATAATGGCTCACCTCATATGAGCAAAATATAAATTGAATATTTGGGGGAACTCACTGCAGAAGAGAAATTGAGAGATCTTTTAGACCTAATATTATCTGACCTTCTATACAATGCAAATCCTGCTATTCATGAAAGATTAAACAAGAGCTTGTATAGCTGTTCTTTTCCCTATCTCTTCCAGCTTTGGCACAGCCAGACAGGTAGGTACAGCCTCTAACAGGATAGGCCTAATATTAGTAAACAAATACAAATAAGGAAACGCTATTTAATCATAGCTTCGGAAAACAGAAGCATTGACAAACAATTTCGCACAAAGGATTAAATGCCCCTACTGTCCAACAGGACTTTTAAATCTTAAAATAAAGGTTTAATGTAGCGGCCTATGAAAGGGGATGCCTATAGACAGTGATAGAGCGAACCGTAGTAACAATTTTCCTGTGTTCGGACGCTCTTTAGGCCGATGAATCTTTTGACTATGTGGGAACTCTCTGTACTCTTAATCGATCAGTCGCATCAAATCAATAATCAATAACGTACATAAGCAATACCTTGATCAACATAACACTTAATGATTAATCCAGAATACATTTCGGCAAACCCTGACCTTTCAGTCAGGAATAACCACACCAGTTTATTGAAAAGTTAGTGAATTTATTTCCCTATATTAACAAAGCTAGCACGATATAGATGTGTCTCAACACCAAATGATAAACATAAATGAACATTAATAGCTGTCCATAATGTCGAAACAAGTGTAATCTATGTAGCATTTGAATCACAAGGCATTCGATAATAGCAATGCAAAGCACTAATACGATAATCTGTAATGGGCTAATTGCGTACATTTAGTCAGCATAACAAGATCTCAAATTGCATCGTGCGACATATGGAATCCTCATCTAACCTCAAATTAGCATCGGCATGTGGGTCTTCATGCAAAAACAATTTAGCAACATAAATTTAGAAAATCTCCTAGCTAGGGCTCTTATCAAAATCAGCAGTTGGTTACCTAAAAGAAACACAATGCAATTTTACAATTTCCTTTCAAATTTACCAATTACGATCAGCATACAAGGAAGTCTTCGTCTCACAGGTACCGTTTCTCGATCAGCATGGGACGGGACAAAGGGGCAGGGGTGAACGGGGCAATCGCCTCACGGCGGCAAGTTAAGACTACTACTTCATGCAAAGGGACAAATCAAAGTTAAAGTCTCTAGGGCAAGAATCATTAAAGTCTCTTTCTCTCGATTAGAGAAAGCATCAAAGTCTCTCAAAATGGCGTCGCAGCAAAGTGGGCCATAATAGCTATGAAGTCTGCAAAATGGCGGGTATCGAGCTGATAATGGCTAAATTTCTTCTTGTGCACCTGGTTTTTATAGACAACAGTTCGAATCCAGTAGGGTCTCCATTGGAGGGTTCATAGGTTAGCTTCAAATTGTCCAATCAAAAACGACAGTTCTCAAGCTTTTACTTAAGCATACATTATCCTTGGAGATGGGTACGCAAATCGCAACATTGTCTCCCAATTAGCTCACTTTCAGAGCCTCCATTGTCCGCACCTGCAAGTCGACCTTGAATTAAAGAGAAAATATGCCAGGCTGGCACGAAACTTTAAGATAAGCATGTGAACAGTTTCTGTGGAAAAGTACAGCTTCAAGCAGAAATACACGTTTAATAGCACATTGGAAAAATACGAACATCTAAACCGTGAGACCAGGCCACTAGGCCAAAGCCTCCTCTAAAGTAATGCTAAGCTAACGTAGTTCAAACAAGCAAATCGAAGCACACGTTTATGATTAGGTCAGATTAGTGCAATTCTAATACACCACGTTATATAAAGCACGCGTATAATGTTGGCAAACTACTCTGAGGGCACATTTTGTCCCTGTACAATCTTTATTAGTTTGGTTAATGTCACACATGATTATTTCACACTACGTTTATGCGTTAATAAATCAAAACCTTCATTTTCTGCTTCATCAACAGTGTTCATGAAAATATCATTGTGCCCTGCAATCCTTGGTGAGGTGGGTGTGGGAGGATCCTAGAAGGCATGTAGTTAGGTTTGCACCCAAATGTGGATATTTCCCTTCATCCTTTTCTAGTGAAGCAAAGAGTAATTCACCTGGTCCTTTTGTGCATGCCAAATGTCCTTGAAGAAACCGCAGATGCTGGGTTGTGGAGATGGGAGCATTTCCTTTGCAGTAGGAAAAACACAGTAATTTCGCTCATTTTCTTTCCTCCTTCAGAGCGTATTCGGGCTGATCCGCTGCTCCACGAGCAGAAGTAAAGCCGAGAGCCAAAAGAACAGTCGATTTTAAAAGCACAGCGAGGGACCAGGGCAATGTACTTAACTGAATTCATCAAGAATAATACATTCTTCAGACGCCTTACTTCAAAGCAACTTTTCTAGCAGGGACGTCTGTGTGCTGTACCTGCCTGAATTGACCTCCTCGGGGTCTAGGTGGCAGGTGTCACACGCAAGCTCCCCTGGTGAAAAAGGTACATCAAAGAGCACTGTCAGGGTCCGGCCATAAGCAATCAACTTATTGTAATTATCATTAAGTCAGTTTCTTTTTCCAGCCCTAGAAGGCCTGGGCGGCACAAGAATACCTCGTCCCTTACATTCCTCACCAAGCAGAACAAGCAATTCTTGATATTGAATATGGCCTCTTCCGCACTTCTCAATTGGGTACAGGAAGACAATACCTGGCAGGTCTTGCAATACTTCACTAGAGCTGCAAACATTCTGGTGTTTTGGGGTGGTACCACTGATCATTTACAAAACGCTTGCCAGGAAAAACGTCTTACTGCTGTGTCTTGGAAACGTTGCATCCATCTTGGATTCTATTCACTCCCTACTAGAAATTGCCCTTGAAATACATCAGGTACGCTTCGAGGAGATTTGTGTGTTCAACAAGAAGAGGGATTCACAATGTTGGCTGGGCGATGCCTCAGAGCTGAAAAGGTCTGAGTCTACAGTTGTGCAAAATCATGGCATTCTTTGCACAAGGAAATCTCATCCCTTCTTTTGAGATTATCGTTCCAAACCGTGCATACATTCCTATCCCAGAACACAATTCTTAAGAAATGTAGCTCTTAGGCTTGTACAATTAAAGTTATGGAAGTAACTGACAGCTTGACATTCGTCTTGTTGTTGAAGTACAACACAAATAGGTACACTATTGTCATGGTCCCAACTTCCAAGTATAAGAAGTACCTCTCTGCATTAAATTATGCAGTTTGTAACGGGGAAAAAGTTACTTTTCAGCAATAAATCAACAAAAAGGTATACCAAATTATAGGTACATTGTAAGGGATCGAAGTGTAGTCCCCAAAGTTAAAATGTTACAATTAAAAGAATGAAAAATGTTTTTAAAGGATAAAATGATACTCCTGTAAAATTCATAAGCTAGAGTTATCATGAGGTAGCTACAAAAAACACAGAAGTTAGAAATTAAAACAGCAATTGTTTGTGTGTGTTTGTACATTCCCGTGTTTGCAAGTGTTTGCAAAACAGAACCTGACCTACTGGCTTTGCCAAAGCTTCCTGTCCAACTCAAGATATTACTAGATGTCCCTTTTGACACAGCCACAACTGGTTGAAGAGCATTTCCCAAAGATGAAGGCCCTCAAGCCATTACAAGGTGTCGCTTCTACATCACGAACAAGTGCTGGAAGACTCTCAAAGATGCAGTACCTCAAACTGTTATTAAGTGTACCTCTGAGTCAGGTATAAGTAATTGAAGAATCCTTCACAAAAGTGCAGTACTGCAAACCAAGGGGCTTATTTACAAGCCTTTTGCGTCACTGGTGCATCACTTTTTCCCAAATAAAAAGTGACACACAGTTGGCGCAAGGGGCTTGTGAATAAGCCCCTAAATGTCCTTCTTGAGTCAGAAAAAAGCGCTTGCAGTGTCTTTTACAAAGTTGCAGTTGCTCAAGATCTACTAATTCTCCTTGCTGAGTCAGACACAAAGCAATTACTAAAGGCCCTTGGGACATCCACCTCTGTCTACCCAACCTTAAAATATCAGAGACATGTAAACATAGCAGACCCTCCTTAACCCCTTAGCTGCTGGGCCTTTCCCCCCCCAGTGCTGAGCCCTTTTTTGGCTATTTGGGGTAGTTCGCGCTTAGGGCTTCATAACTTTTTGTCCACATAAGCTAACCACGCCAAATTTGCGTCCTTTTTTTCCAACATCCTAGGGATTCTAATGGTAGAGTTGGTGGTTTCCCCCGGAGGAGACCAAGAAAATAGCCAAAATACAGTGAAAATTTAGTTTTTTCCAAAAAAATGGGAAAAAAGGGCTGCCGAAGAAGGCTTGTGGTTTTTTCCCTGAAAATGCCATCAACAAAGGGTTTCTGGTGCTGAAATCACTATCTTCCCACCTTTCAGGAACGGGCAGACTTGAATCAGAAAACCAAATTTTTCAACACAAATTTGCCATTTTACTGGGACATACCCCATTTCTACTATATTTGGTGCTTTCAGCCTCCTTCCAGTTAGTGACAGGAATGGGTGTGAAACCAATGCTGGATCCCGGAATGCTAAACATTTCTGAAAACTAGACAAAATTCTGAATTCAGCAAGGGGTCATTTGTGTAGATCCTACAAGGTTTTCCTACAGAAAATAACAGCTGAAATAAAAACATATTGAAATTGAGCTGAAAACAACAGCCATTTTTCTTTATGTTTTACTCTGTAACTTTTTCCTGCGATGTCAGATTTCTGAAAGCAATATACCATTTTGTCTGCTGGACTCTCCTGGTTGCGGGGATATAAAGGGCTTGTAGGTTCATCAAGAACCCTAGGTACCCAGAGCCAATAAATGAGCTGCACCCTGCAGTTGGTTTTCATTCTATACTGGGTATACAGCAATTCATTTGCTGAAATATGAAGAGTGAAAAAGAGGTATCAAGAAAACCTTTGCATTTCCAAAATGGGATCAAGATAAGGTTTTGAGGAGCAGTGGTTATTTGCACATCGTTGAATTCCGAGGTGCCCATACTAGCATGTGAATTGCAGGGCATTTCTCAAATAGACGTCTTTTTTACACACTCTCTTATATTTGGAAGGAAAAAATGTAGAGAAAGATAAGGGGCAATAACACTTGTTTTGCTATTCTGTGTTCCCCCAAGTCTCCCGATAAAAATGATACCTCACTTGTGTGGGTAGGCCTAGTGCCCGCGACAGGAAACGCCCCAAAGCGCAACGTGGACACATCAAAATTTTTGGAAGAAAACAGAGGTGTTTTTTGAGAAGTGTCTACCTGTAGATTTTGGCCTCTAGCTCAGCCGGCACCTAGGGAAACCTACCAAACCTGTGCATTTCTGAAAACTAGAGACCTAGGGCAATCCAAGGAGGGGTGACTCGCTGGGCTCGGACCAGGTTCTGTTACCCAGAATCCTTTGCAAACCTCAAAAAGTGGCTAAAAAAACAAGTTTTCCTCACATTTCGGTGACAGAAAGTTCTGGAATCTGAGAGGAGCCACAAATTTCCTTCCACCCGGCGTTCCCCCAAGTCTCCCGATAAAAATGATACCCCACTTGTGTGGGTTGGCCTAGCGCCCGCGACAGGAAACGCCCCAAAGCGCAACGTGGACACATCAAAATTTTTGGAAGAAAACAGAGGTGTTTTTTGAGAAGTGCCTACCTGTAGATTGTGGCCTCTAGCTCAGCCGGCACCTAGGGAAACCTACCAAACCTGTGCATTTCTGAAAACTAGAGACCTAGGGCAATCCAAGGAGGGGTGACTCGCGGGGCTCGGACCAGGTTCTGTTACCCAGAATCCTTTGCAAACCTCAAAAAGTGGCTAAAAAAACAAGTTTTCCTCACATTTCGGTGACAGAAAGTTCTGGAATCTGAGAGGAGCCACAAATTTTCTTACACCCGGCGTTCCCCCAAGTCTCCCGATAAAAATGATACCTCACTTGTGTGGGTAGGCCTAGCGCCCGCGACAGGAAACGCCCCAAAGCGCAACGTGGCCACATCCAAATTTTTGGAAGAAAACAGAGGTGTTTTTTGAGAAGTGCCTACCTGTAGATTTTGGCCTCTAGCTCAGCCGGCACATAGGGAAACCTACCAAACCTGTGCATTTCTGAAAACTAGAGACCTAGGGGAATCCAAGGAGGGGTGACTTGCGGGGCTCGGACCAGGTTCTGTTACCCAGAATCCTTTGCAAACCTCAAAAAGTGGCCAAAAAAACAAGTTTTCCTCACATTTCGGTGACAGAAAGTTCTGGAATCTGAGAGGAGCCACAAATTTCCTTCCACCCGGCGTTCCCCTAAGTCTCCCGATAAAAATGATACCTCACTTGTGTGGGTAGGCCTAGCGCCCGCGACAGGAAATGCCCCAAAACAGAACGTGGACACATCACATTTTTTCATAGAAAACAGTGCCTACCTGTGGATTTTGGCCTGTAGCTCAGCCGGCACCTGGGGAAACCTAGCAAACCAGCACATTTTTGAAAACTAGAAACCCAGGGGAATCCAAGATGAGGTGACTTGTGGGGCTCGGACCTGGTTCTGTTACCCAGAATCCTTTGCAAACCTCAAAATGTGGCTAAAATACCACGTTTTCCACACATTTCGGTGACAGAAAGTTCTGGAATCTGAGGGGAGCCACAAATTTCCTTCCACCCAGCGTTCCCCCAAGTCTCCCGATAAATATGATACCTCACTTGTGTGGTTAGGCCTGGTGCCTGCGACAGGAATAGATCACACAACGGTCAATGTTGGTCCTTACGTGAGGCAGCTGTTGACCCTGGGGTGATCCATTCCTGACACAGGCACTAGGTGTAGGCACTCAAGTGGGGTAATGTTTTTATCAGGACAGGTGAGGAGTCACTGGGTGGTAGGAATGTTGTGGATCCCAGCATATTCCTGTAGTTTGTGTGACAGAAATGCGAGAAAAATAGAGGTTTTTTTCAACATTTCAGCTTTGCAGGGTATTCTGGGTAAGAAAACTTTGGGTAATCCACACAAGTCACACCTCTGTGGACTCCCCCGAATGTCTAGTTTCCAGAAATGTTTGGGTTTAGTGTGTTTCTCTATATGGCCGCCGAATCCAGGACCAAAAACACAGGTGCCTGCCTTACAAAACCAGTTTGTTTTGCCATAGACAATTTTGATGTCTCCACAATATGATTTGGGTGGTGGAATTTGGGGCTGAACTAAATTGGTGAGCTCCCAAGAGAGCACTCTCTCTCTGCTTGCCGCCGCATTCACCTGCTCTCTGGGTTGGCCTAACCCACTATTACCCAGTTGCACGAACAGCTTGCGAAGGGACAGCAGGACTGTCCTCATCACCTCCCTCATAATGTACTGGAAGAGGAGTTTTCGAATGGGACTCCTCTGACTGAAAAATCACTCCCAGAGTCTGCGCCATTGTCCTATCCCTCAGATGCTGTCTCAGTATCTGATGTCTCAGTCTCTGATCCTATGTCAGAGCGGTCCTCTATAACCCGAGTGCAGGCAGCAGTCATCCATCAAGATGCCATCTCTGCTATTGGCTAAACTGTTGCTCTAAAACACTAGCCTACGTAGACAGTCACAAAATCGATGGTGTGTGTGAGATACGTGCAACAGTAGAGGCCACCTTACCTGCGCTTCTTCCCTCAATCAGCACGTACTTCCAAGACACTCAAAAAACACCTTGTCACATACCATTCGTCACAGTCTTTAGCACCTCCTGCGCCCAGTCCAACAATCATTATTGGTGCTCCCACTCCCTCCTCCTCGGATTCCCTCATTACCACACAGCAAAAGTGCCCTTCATCTCTCCATAGACTTTACTAATGTACTCAGCTATTTACATAAAATACAGATGTGCTCTTTGCAGTAGGCATATAAACCTTCTGCGCTTCTTTATGGCACTAAAACTGCCACTAGACAAGTCGGACCCTTTTCCCCCCAGGGAAACCACACACATATTGACAAAAGTGATGTATATATGACAGCCAACCACCTGAAACTCAACTCAAGCAAAACCAAAATAATCCTCTTTGGCCCTCACCAAAAAAACCTGGGACCCCCCATGGTGGCCCACCACGCTAGGCCCTGCACCCACCCCCGCCAACTACGCACGCAACCTCAGCATCATCCTAGACTCCTCCCTCTCTATGACCCAACAAATCAACGCTCTTACCTCCTCATGCTTCAACAAACTCCGTATACTGAAAAACATTCAAATGGATCCCCACAGAGACCAGAAAAACTGTCACTCACGCACTCATCAGCAGCAGGCTTGATTACAGAAACGCCCTCTACGCCGGCACCACTCTAAAACTCAAGTGCAAACTACACGCATCCAGAACTCAGCAGCATGACTCATCCTCGACCTCCACCGACACAAACACATCTCTCCACACCTCAAATCCCTCCACTGGCTCCCCATTGACAAAAGGATCACCTTCAAGATCCTCATCCTCACACACAAATCACTCCACAACACAGGCCCTGCCTACCTCAACGAGAGTCACCTTCCACACCCCCACACGAAACGTCCGTTCAGCTGACCTCTCTCTCGCCTCTGACCCCCGCATCAAACACACCACCACCGGGGGCAGATCCTTCTCCTACATTGCACCCAAAACATGGAACGCACTCACAACCCACATTCGCAAGACCCAAAACCTACTTCTTTTCAGGAAGGGCCTCAAAACCTGGCTTTTTGAACAGTGAACCTCCTAGCCCCTTTCCCTCCCCCCGTCCCCCCCCCAGCGCCTTGAGACCCTCACAGGTGAGTAGCGCGCTTTATAAATCTCTTTGATACAGATCTACCTATATATATATATATATAAATATATATCTACATAGATATATCTATAGATATATCCATGTACCTAGATATATCTATCTACATAGATATATATATATAGATATATACATATATATTTTTTTTAGTTGTTGTATGGTTTCCTTGGGGGCCAAAATGGCCCCCAGGGAAACCCTACAACATCTAAAAAAAAAATTGCCCCCACAGGGCAATCCAAGAAAATTATGCCGGGGGGGGGCGGCCCGTTTTCCGGGGGGGGCCGCCCCCCAAAAGTGAAATCCCTGGTGTCTAGCCTTTTCAAAATGTTTCCTGACCCCCCCGATCGCAGCTGTGCTGCGATCGGGGGAGCCAGGAAACCTGAAAGTGTTTCCTGGCCCCCGATCGCAGCACAGCTGCGACCGGGGGCCAGGAAACACTTTCAGGAAGGCCTCGTAAGAAAGGGGAGTGTCTCCCCTTTCTTACGAGGCCTTCCTGAAAGTGTTTCCTGGCCCCCGATCGCAGCTGTGCTGCGATCGGGGGCCAGGAAACACTTTCAGGAAGGCCTCGTAAGAAAGGGGAGTGTCTCCCCTTTCTTACGAGGCCTTCCTGAAAGTGTTTCCTGGCCCCCGATCGCAGCTGTGCTGCGATCGGGGGCCAGGAAACACTTTCAGGAAGGCCTCGTAAGAAAGGGGAGACTCTCCCCTTTCTTACGAGGCCTTCCCGAACGTGTAAAAGGCCGTTTTCCCCATGAAAGCAGGAAGCGGCCGCAAGGCTGCTTCCTGCTTTCATGGGGAAAACACCTTTGCAACGTCAGTGCGCCTCGCGGCGCGCTGACGTCACAAAGGGGCGGGTGGGGGGCGGGGGGAGACACGGTAGCTTCCGTGTCTCCCGGGGGGAAAAAAAAAATAAAAAAAAATCCTCGGGTGCGACGCACCCGAGGATTTATTAATGCCCTTCCTGGTGTCGGCCACTGGTCTAATCTTGTTTGTTGATGGTGGAAAGGGGCAATGGCAAGCACTCAAATGAGCTTTTGTTTTGATCACTGAAGATCAGACCTAGGGTATGACTTCAAAATATACATTTGCATATTCACTTTGCATGACCAATAATGTGTAGTTGTTCTCCATGGGCTAAATACATGTATAAAAGTGATGGCACTGTGCATAGGCATTGTTACCAATCAGCCAAAATCTGCTTGCAATTCTTTAAAAACATCAATCAATTAAACCAATCAGGGTTCTTATAAAGCATGACTGCTCACCCATGAGGGTCTCAAGGTACTGAATGTAAGTTCAAGTTTTAAAGAATTGCAAACCGGTTACCTGCCCTTTATTCTGTGCATTTAGTCACTATCAGTGAATAGTGCACCTAATAAGATTAGGTTTATTATAAAACTGAAAAAAATGTAAACAAAATTCTTTTTTTTTTTTAAATATGCCACTATTCAATGCTCTGATCGATAGTTGCACTTACCAAAATATTTTATCTTCTCGCTTTCATAATACAGCCAAACAAGTAAATAATCAGGTAAATTATTCCGATTTTCAACCCAGATGATTATAGCTTCCTAAGCAGAAAAGCACCACGGTAATAGTGTCACCAAGTTGATCATGAAAATTATCCCAATTTCTGTTGGTCGGAATTTCATTGAACACTATGGATTATGCTTTGATTCTAAAATGTAGATCTCATTTGAAGCAACCTATTCATTTGCTGCTCAGTTTCTTACATATTAGGTTACATTTTTAATTTATGTTTAATGTGTAAATGAGACCACTACACGAACCCTTCGAAAATCTTGCTATTGGTGGTTCGTATGTCAGCGCAGCATTGGATTACCTATTTTGTTATAGTAATAGTAAGCAGTTAGCCTTGCTTAAGGTCGATGAATCTTTTGACTCATTTAAATAATTATTGTAAGGTATTATAACAACCATCAATAATAAACAATTCAAATCAATAGGGAGTCAGTAAAGAATGCACCATGACCCATTTGGCATGAATAACCACATCTTTTGGTATCAATTAGAATATTTATTTCCCTATTTTAACAATGCTAAGGTCACGAAAATGAGTCTCAATGCCAAATGGTGCACATAAAGAAACATTACAGGCTGATCAAACCTCCTGAAGAATCTTAAATTGAGCAAAGCAATAAGAACGATAATTTCAACGTCGAAAACACTCATTAACAACAGCAATATTTGAGAAAGAGAAATAATATACATTTATTCAGCAAACAAATTAACATCAGTTCATAGGTATAGAGAAACACCTCACTAACTCTAGATTAGCACTAGCAAGTTGGGCTTCATGCAAAAGCTTTAGTAATACTAATTTGGAAAACATCTAGCTATGGCGCTATCAAAACCATAGCAGTATTAAAACAGTAGCAGTTGGTCACTGAAAAACAAAAAACAAATAACAATGCACAGATCAGTTATAATTACCTATCCCTAGGGAATATCAGTAGTAAAGCCACAGCTTCATCAGGGGAACAGCAGTATCATCATCAGGGCAGGTACGGGAAATGGGAAGGTTTAGAACTTGGAGTATAAGATCACTAAACCATCAGAGCATTAGTTCAGCATTTGAACAGGCATAGTAAACTCAGAAAATAATAAAGTACCAGGACGTCAGTAGACTAACTGGTAAAGCATGAAATGTCAAAGAGACAGATCACTAGGAACCAGAAAGCAAGGAATGAAAAAAGTCAAAGACCCCAAAAACCCTCACCGAACAGTTAATTAAATTAAAGTACACACATGTTTGCTATTGGTCAGAAACATCAGGCGAAGAAAGAACATCCAATTACAAAATAATTAGATATCAGCAATGCATTAGAAGAGACACAATAAGAATTGGCAAAGTGTTGATTTGTTCTTCTCTATTTACGTAACTCCAAACTATACTAAATGTATCGTCTAGATCTTCCTTCCGACGGCCATCAGTAGGCCCTTTTGTTCTGCACATTCTAAATACGTTGCTGTTGGACAGTAGTTACAAAAATGTGGAAACATTCTTGTGTTGCACCATTTCCTCGAGAGAAATACATTTCATTAATACATGCACAGAACAAGTTTTTGACTTGAACAAAAGAAGTTTGTTATACAACAGACGTGAGAGCTCTTAAATGTTTCTTTCACTAAAACATTGGCAGTTAAACAACTTCTTGCTGTGGCCTTGTCTGCTTGAGGCCTAGCAGAAAAGAAGAAATACTCGTATTATTTCAGTTATTAATTTTGACATCTTAAAGAGACAGAATTCTAATACTTTAGTACTTTATTTTCAAAGTGCATGTGCAGGTTTTGCACTCGATGGTGGCCAATAAGAATAGCACATTTTATGTTATTCATAAATTTCACCATTAATACATCTTACATATTCAAAACAAATGCTAAATAATTATTAGTGTTAATTTCAGAGCTCACAAATATCAGCAACTACCATTAACTATTCCTCAAAATTACATCTAATTTTATTTCATGCTCTGATGCCCAAGCTTGTACCTTCAACAAACTGAAACCAGGGTGGGTCCTACAACAGATGCAGGAGGACACATCAAAGGATGTAGGCAAAGCTTTTGGCCACCCATTCTCGAATTCAAAATGTTAACTAGACTTCCTGTTGGGTTTCTTGACCTCATTGAGTCGAGGGAAGAGATGGAGATATTCAAATGTGTGTTTGTTTTAAAAAGAATATTTTTTCATTGTTATTAAGTTTAAACTCTCCTTCAGCTGTACATAATCATATTCAGATTCAAACACTACTTGACCTGAACACCATTATGCAAATCTAAGTGTAATTTGGAGGCCATGGCTTTAATTCTTCATGACATAGCCTTTCTAAAGAACAGTTACACATTGCTTTCTTCAGTATCACAGATGGGCAAGGTCAAAATAAATATTTCTAATTTGTAGTTGGAAGCAAGTGTACCCACCTCTTTTTTTGCTTGAATCCAGCATCCCAAAGGTTCATTTGTTTTCTGGAACCTGTGTCAGCAAACATATGAATTGGAAACAGCACCACGACAATCACTTAGAGGTAAATAGATGGAGACCTCTACCCCAACCCAAATCCTGACACAGACTGCGCCTAGTTCTGAAGATCCTACATGCTGTTCAGCCAGGTGCTGGCTACAACTGTAAAACATGCTCAATTTAATGAGATTTCAGGATCCCAGAAAGTATGGCATTCCACTCCGTGGTTGGAGTCTGACTCCTGATAGAAACATGCTCCTCTTCCAGTGCTCATTGTCAGCTTGGCCGTACTTGAGAGCTCAAGGTGGTATAATTCCACGCGTAACAGCAGTGGCCCTGATTCTAATCAAAATTATGCCACAAACAGGTTCAATGCAAGATATTTGTGCTATAGAAGACATTGCTTTTGTCACCTTTGTGTTTGCAACCATGATTTGTACACTGCTGCGCCTTCGCTGCCACACACACTCACCTGTCCTCAGAATCCACTCACTTGCTCTGCCAAAGGTAGACAGAGATCCTCTTACTATGAAATTGATTGAATATTTATTTATTGAAATTATTATTTTTCAGTCAGAAGGCGAACCGTCAACTGCAGTGTATCGTCGGTTGTCCCAGAATGCCTTTCAGTTAAATGGTCCTTGAAAAGTGCCATCATATAATTCATGAGGTATACATGAACGAGTTAAATAAATGCAGTTTCCTGAGAGGTACTGGGTTAGTGTTACTATATCAGGGTTGCTTGCACTGCTCTCCTCAGTGATGTATCTGTCCAGTAGGCATAAAGGAACCCTGTACTTCTACTAACGTTTTGTCGCTTTCTGAGTATGAATGTAGATTGCAATGCCATTGCGCGCTCACACACGCCTTCATCTTAAAAGGGCTTTTCAAATTCATAGCCTTGTATTAATGTATCTGTAGTGAATATAAGTCAGAACAACACATGCTGGAACCATGCATGCCTGAACAACGTGGTCGGAACAACAACCGCGTTGTTACCACTAATACCTTTACCACATATGCCTCAACAACGATTTTTCCTTGTAAAGGCATTCCTAGTAAAGGCATGCGTGGAATGGCATGCATGGTTCCAGCATGCGACCCCCCCTGACCACCCCACCCCTGCCCCTAAAAATATGGCAACAACCCACCCCCCTAAAGACCCAAAACTACCATGCCCCCACCCCACTCCTAAAACTACCCCACCCCTAAAACCTAAAACTAACCCGACCACCCGCCCTAAAACCTAAAACTACCCCAATCCCCCACCCCGCCTCCTAAAACCTAAAATTACCCCGACCCCCCCACCCTGCCATTAAAATCTAAAATTACCCTGAGCCCCACCCCTGCCCTTAAAATCTAAAACCACCCCCACCCCACCCCTAAAACTACCACCAATCCTACCCCAGCCCCACTTACCTGACCACGTCCTCTCCAATCCCGAGTCTGTTGTTGTTAGAAATGGGGTCTTTGGTTGACAGTCAGATTACCCCCTGTTCAAGCAAGGACCCTCTCTCTAGTCAGGGTAAAAGAGAATCACCCTCAGCTAACCCCTGCATATCCCCTTGGTAGCTTGGCAGAGCAGTAGGCTTAACTTCAGAGTGCTAGGTGTAAAGTATTTGTACCAACACACACAGTAACTTAATGAAAATGCTACAAAATGACACAACACCAGTTTAGAACAATAGGAAATATTTATCTAAACAAAACAAGACCAAAACTACAAAAATCCACCATACACAAGTCAAGTTATTAATAAAAATGTAAAAAGAGTCTTTAAATAGTTTTAAACACACACTAGCGCTGCTAGCGTGAAAATGTACCTGGCGTGCGTCAAAAATAACCCGTACGGGGGGGGTGTGCATCAAAAATAACTCTGCACGGTGGTACGTGAGTCAGAAATCCAGCCACACGATGATCCGAAATCTCAGCAGCGCAGGTTGTGATCTCCAAGCCTCCATCAGCGAAGCTGCGCGTCGTTTCTCCTGCTCCGTGCGTTGATTCTTCGGTCGCGTTTCCTCATCTGCGGAGCCGGCGGCGCATCGTTTTTTCAGCCGCATATCAGAGTTGCGTCAATATTTTCCCCGCACGGCGCTCTGTGCGTGGATTTTCTTGTCTTAAGGCTGCCAGCTTCTCCTTTCAGGGTCCCAGGAACTGGTTGGGCACCACAGGGAAGAGTAGGAGTCTCTGCAGAGACTCCAGGTGCTGGCAGAGAGAAGTATTTGCTGTCCCAGAGACTTCAAACAACAGGAGGCAAGCTCTAGATCAAGCCCTTGGAGATTTCTTCTCAAGATGGAAGGCACACAAAGTCCAGTCTTTGCCCTCTTACTCTGGCAGAAGCAGCAACTGCAGGATAGCTCCACAAAGCACAGTCACAGGCAGGGCAGCTCTTCTTCCTCAGCTATTCAGCTCTTCTCCAGGCAGAGGTTCCTCTTGGTTCCAGAAGTGTTTCTAAAGTCTGTGGTTTTGGGTGCCCTTTTTATACCCACTTTCTCCTCTGAAGTAGGCCTATTTCAAAGTAAAGTCTCCTTGGAATGTGAAATCCTGCCTTGCCAGGGGGTTGGAGACTGCATTGTGTGAGGGGAGGCACAGCCCTTTCAGGTGTGAGTGACCACTCCTCCCCTCCCACCTAGCACAGATGGCTCATCAGGATATGCAGGCTACACCCCAGCTCCCTTTGTGTCACTGTCTACTGTGAGGTGCAACCAGCCCAACTGTCAATCTGACCCAGATAGGGAATCCACAAACAGGCAGAGTCACAGAAATGGTATAAGCAAGAAAATGCTCACTTTCTAAAAGTGACATTTTCAAACACACAATCTTAACATCAACTTTACTAAAAGATGTATTTTTAAATTGTGAGCTCAGAGACCCCAAACTCCACATGTCCATCCGCTCCCAAAGGGAATCTACACTTGAATCAGATTTAAAGGTAGCCCCCATGTTAACCTATAAGAGGGACAGGCCTTGCAACAGTGAAAAACAAATTTAGCAATATTTCACTGTCAGGACAAATAAAACACATTACTATGGGGGTGATTCTGATTCTGGCGGGCGGCGGAGGCCGCCCGCCAGAATTCCGCCCCCATTATACCGCTCCGCGGTCAGAAGACCGCGGAGGGTATTATGAGTTTTTCCCTGGGCTGGCGGGCGGTCTCCAAAAGACCGCCCGCCAGCCCAGGGAAAAACTCCCTTCCCACGAGGATGCCGGCTCGTAATCGAGCCGGCGGAGTGGGAAGGTGCGACGGGTGCAGTGGCACCCGTCGCGTATTTCAGTGTCTGCAAGGCAGACACTGAAATACTTTGCGGGGCCCTCTTACGGGGGCCACTGCCGTGCCCATGCCATTGGCATGGGCACGGCAGGGGCCCCCAGGGGCCCCGCGACCCCCCCTACCGCCATCCTGTTCATGGCGGCTTTCCCGCCATGAACAGGATGGTGGTAGGGGGGTCAGAATCCTCATGGCGGCGGAGCGCGCTCCGCCGCCATGAAGGATTCCCCCGAGCAGCGGTAAGTCGGCGGGAGCCCGCCGACTTGCCGCTTCTGACCGCGGCTGAACCGCCGCGGTCAGAATGCTCGTGGGAGCACCGCCAGCCTGTTGGCGGTGCTCCCGTGGTCGGTGGCCCTGGCGGCCACCGGCCGCAAGGGTCAGAATGACCCCCTATATGTCCTACCTTAACCATACACTGCACCCTGCCCTTGGGGCTACCAAGGGCCTACTTTAGGGGTGTCTGACATGTAAGAAAAGGGAAGTTTTAGGCCTGGCAAGTGGGTACACTTGCCAAGTCGAATTTATAGTTAAAACTGCACCCACAGACACTGCAGTGGCAGGTTTGAGACATGATTACAGAGCTACTTATGTGGGTGGCACAACCAGTGCTACAGGCCCACTAGTAGCATTTGATTGACAGGCCCTGGGCACCTCTAGTGCACTGTACTAGGCACTTAATAATAAATCAAATATGCTAATCATGGATAAGCCAATTACATACACATTTTGTAAAGGAGCACTTGCACTTTAGCACTGGTTAGCAGTGGTAAAGTGCCCAGAGTAACAAAAACAGCAAAATCAGAGTCCTGCACACATCAACAACCTGGGGAACAGAGGCAAAAAGTTAAGGGAGACCACACCAAGGATGAAAAGTCTAACAGTTGTCCTCTGCCATAACCATGCATGTTCGTTGTTCCGACATGCATGATTAAGGCCGAGGAAAACAGGGTTGTTCAGGGAAGCGTTGTTCCGTTTACATGGACAACGCCCGTCATTGTACAGCCGTTGTTGTTCAGGCTGCTTCCCATATGTAACAGCACAGGAAAGCAATATGTAGGTGTCTAGTGAATATTAACCCAGTCATGAACGCTCTTTGCGTATAACTGAGATAGATGCTGTGTGCTACCACTGACAAAAATTACTTTCTGTACCTCAAAATCCAACTGAAGATGTATTACTCAAAAAACTCTAAAACAAATCAGGGATAGGTGGAAAGTGAAATATGCATGGTAGAGAAAAACAGCAAACACCATCCCCTAGTAATGAGGATTATATTTCAGTAGAGATTGTACTCCGAAATTCATCTTGCAAACACAGAACCATCCCCGTATCCCTATCTGTATTATGATTTCTTAGAATTTCTAGCAGCTAATGTATTCTTATATCAGCTTAGACAGATGTGTTAGCCAGTGTATGCCTTGTGAGAAATTGTGTTCACTTTCTTCCTAGGCGGGTAACATAACAGGAAGGCTCTGCTGGCTGAATACACTTAAAGAATAAATTGTTGCATTTAGTCTAGAGTGTGGGAACATTTAAAGAGCAGAAGTAATCGTCACTTTAAGAATATTCACTCGTAAGGAAAGTATAACAGATGTCTTGAGATGCTTCTGTGCCTGGGATGTCGTAATCCTTAGGAGTGTATCTGAAGTGGACAGTGCCACCAAAGGAGGGGGGGGCGGTGGAAGGCTTCAGCCATTGCTTCTCACTTTGTTGCAACCCCGGCCATCTGCTGCAAGTTAAAACTCCAAGAAACACAATGCAGGCCGCTTTTAGCGTAAACGAGAGGCTTCATCACAAATGCACCCCACAAATGCCACTTGAGGATGTGTTTGCCAACTGGCGAACAATCTAGGTTGCCCTGGGAACTCCGGGCATACTACAGAACCATGGATCTTTATTGTGATAAAACGGTTGTTCCAACTTGTTGTTTTCAACAGCAAGCCATCATTTTGCAGTTTCAAATTCAAGTGCTCCTGTGCTCTAAACTATAGTGGTCGCGCCGCTGTTCTAAAGCAATGTATAGGGAGCCATTGTGCCGACAATTGCATTGAAGTAAAAAAAAAAAACTGCACGCGTTGTGAGCGGATCTGTTTAAATATTGCATGTAAGGTTATGCTTGGGTTAGACCTTAACAATGTGGTTATGTTAAATGAGGGACTTTAAATCCCCTGCTGTCTCGTAGTCGGTGCAGACCACATATGCTCTGCAGACACACGTTTTAAACATCTGAACGTCTGATGTCTGGCGAAGAAACTCGCTTTAAACAGGAACAGGTTTTGGGTAGGCGTACAGTGCATCCTGTGGGGCAATCAAGCAGTCACTCGTTCCTCTTAAAACAGCAACAGCCACCGTTAAGACAGACGTTACAGTTTGTAGGGCCCGAGTGCCATCCGTGCAAGCAATTTAAAGGCACAGAAGAACAGTTTAGAGCTTTTTTTGCTCTTTTTCTATGTGTCAATTTGAATTGTAGGAAAGGAAAGGGAAAGCAAAAGGAAGGCAAGGTTAGGTTAACACTGTCGTATATTCAGTTTCTTTTGAGCAAAAGCATATTGGCAAGCAGCAATTCCGTAACTGGCATGTGTAGTTCCATTATTTACCTGGATAGCTCCTTGAGGTTAAACTTACCTATAGTCCTTTTGTGTCAAATGGTCTGTTAATTCCTGTGACGATCTAGGAATAAGTAAATGTTTTACATTGTGATAAGTCTTCAGGAGCCAAAATAATGTGCAGAGATTGATTTTCACATTAAAGTTCTAATCTTTGAACAGGTCCCACAATTCTATGACTTCTCTGCATAAAGCTTTCGCAGTCCTTTGCCATCTTCCAGAATATCATGCTTCCAAGTCAGTGGAGTAACAAAAGCCGAGCACCCCTCCCCCCCCCCCCCCCCACACACACACACTCAACACCTCCCGCCCCCGGAAGATATGCTGAATGTGCCCTCACACCAAATTCTGCCCCCTCCTGCCTCCAGAAAAAAAATATTTTAAATGGGCTATTTACAGCAGCATGAAGCCTACATATAATAACGTTATTATTATTATTATGAGATTGTTTCACAAAGTAGGAGGCTGATTGCATGTGCCTTGCCTCACTGAGACATGAAGGCCAAAAAAAAAATCTCTCATCAACAATGATTAGAAATGGGCGAATGTGGATTTTTTAGTACAGCTACACCAAGTGTTATTGGACTACATTTCTTTTCACTGTCAGTCATATTTAGAAAAATGCCGATACAGGCAGGCAAGATTAATATATTGTATATTTCATTTAAAAATAGAAAAAATACTTTCTGATTTTAAACAAAATACATCTTTAGACACAAATAACACTTGGACACAATTTGATTCCTTACTGAGCATTCTTGTCGTCTATCATGTACCAGGGTCACCGACTAGTTCCACTTCTCCCTTTCTTGGTCAATACAATCTATAAGAAAAAGGCAAATGTCTTACATTCATTATACCAGGAAACACAGTTTGTCATATCAACCAGAACTGAAGACAAAGGCCCAGACATTGCTGTCATAGGTCAATTCTGATAGCTTCCACTCACACACACATTGTGTGATCCTGGGCAAATCACTTCTTCTATCCATGTCTTTGTTCCATTATTCACCAAAATTACAGTTATACAAGGGTTGCTGCTGCTGACAAATTATCCCACTGAGTTATCTTTCAAGGTTTGTAAATTGTAGGTTATAGACAGAATCACCTCTATCACTCCTTCGACTTAGTGTTCTTTTTTACATAACATCCCACTCTGCATTGTTGTAACAACAAAGGCACATAAGAGAAGAGTCTAACAATCGTTTTGGAAATGATCATATTTTGGGAGTAATCCTGAATACATGCAAAGAGTACTTTGGTCCTAAGGAGCAGCTGTCCATTGAAAACTGTCACTTAGTGCTTGAAAAGTCTTGACATTTCTTAGACATAACATACAAGTAATACAAAGGTCGATGTAGCATGTACATTAACACTCTGAACCTACTATTTTACGAGATTGGGAGCATGTGACCCACAGGTTGCAGGCAGAACTCTATATTTTATCGCACCGTGTCACGAGCCTTTCTTAACCTTCCAAGTTAAGGGAAATAGTATTTTGGAATATGGCTATCTGTGCATCCTTGCTTTACGCAATTGGTTCTTTCATTATCAAGTTGGAACATCGTTTAACACAAGAGATGCCTAAGCTGCCTCTAGACAGAGACTGTCTATTGGTATACTGTCTATTGGTGAGTTGCTAACAGTGGTGCAACAGAGGGTGACAGGCATCCCTGAAAGATTTGTTAAGGGATCAACGGAATTGATGCACTTCAAATGAAGAACATTAGTATGACTTTGCGATCTCCCTGCATGTCTCAATGACTTCAGTTATCTGCAACATATATACATTCTATTATTCATGAGGGATGTGTAGAATTTATTTTAGAAAGAACTTTAAAATTTGACAGTATTTAAAGACTTAGGGGCACATTTACAAGGAACTTGCGCATCGCCCCGATGTGCCAATTTCCTTGCGTTGCCCTGCGGCCCCCATACTGACACCATGATAGCGCTGTATTTTCAATACAGCACATCATGGCACACGTTAGCACAATAGCGTCAACATTTTTTATTATATTGTGGCACATTGTTGGACTAGTGCCAACAATTTTGACGCTAGTCCGGCAAAGCTTGAGGAGGCCAATAGGAAATAGCTTAGCATCACTTTAATGCCGACCTTGGGCATGCGTTAAAAAATGACATTTAAATGGTGCAGTGAATCTTGTAAATTTCACTGCACCATTTTTTTAGGCCTCCCTGCGATGGAACGCCCCCCTTGCATACATTATACCTGGCGCAGGTATAATATGGTGCAAGGGTTTGCAAAGTGGCACAATGCTAGCATTGCGCCACTTTGTAACTATAATGCAGAGTGAGGGCCTGCTTAGCGCCGGCGTAGCGTAAAAAAGAAAAATTGCTATGGTGGCTCTAAGGGGCACAAACAGCTTGTAAATATGACGCTACATTAAAAAATAGGTTACATTTTTTTCACTAAAGACGATTTTGGAAAAAATGGGTTACATATTGTATATTTCAAAGTACATTAGAAGAACAATATTGACTAAAGCCTGATTTTGGTTAAAATATAACCTTCATTTGAAGCTGGAAGGGGGGTATTTCAAGGCTCATTTCTAAAGCCGAGCAAAATGGAGCATTTTAGTGCACAGCGAGTTAAACAAGCTACATAGAGGTGCTGGGGAATAGCAATCCTGCAATTTTTCTGTAACATAAGTACTGCCAGCTACTACATTCAAAGGAGACACTTGCACGTGGTGAGGTAGCAGGTCTTGCAATTGTTGCAAGCTCTGCCTCCCAATTTCTCTTACATGCATTTCACACATCCTTGCACTAACAAAAATGCAAACAGTGTCACACACACGCCTGCTCATCAACACATAAAACACGTAAACACATTACACACTTGCACACTAATAATATCCAACACTGTTTCTCACATACATTTTTGTTCACACTTTCACACACTCTTCCACAGTTTTGTCCCACGGTTGTGCACACAGCATCAGTCTCTCTCTCTCTCTCTCTCTCTCTCTCTCTCACAAAACACAACACACACACACACACACGGGACTTGAGGGAAAGACAGTGGCTTAGAGGGCGTCAAGGAGTAAAAGGGAAAGCTGCAGAAGTATACGGACAACTATGTCAGCCTAGAATGTCTTTATAAGAAGTGGGGATTGAGATAAGGGCATGTAGATCAGAATTACATATGTACTCGTGTGAGCTCTGTATGTTACATGATTAGACGGTGCCAGTTGTTTTAAGGAACCACAAGTCAGTCCAATTGCAGCGTTTTTGCTAATGTTTGCAAAGATGCATTTTTCATCCACCATCACATGATCATTGCCTCCCCTTGATATCATGGAAAAAATAAAAGCAGAACTGATGCAAAGCTTCGGAATCCGAGTCTATGAAGTCATATATTCAGACACGTACCATGCCCCTGCCAACCACGTGCTGTCAGCATACTTTTTCCTGAAAATTTAATAACACCGTATTTTCAATCTTCTCCACGAAACACTCAAAAGAACGAGATAGGTGTGTGCATACAGCTGTATGGCAGGTGCAAGTAAACATCCTGTGCAGTCACACCTACCATTTACAGCCACTTCCTTCCGGCTGAGTCACCAACCAACTACAAATCAAGGAGAGTGACAGTGAACTGGCACACTCATTTAATCAGAAACCTTCAACCACCAATCAAAATAGTCTTGTAATCTAAAGCAAGGGAAACAAGTGGGAACAAATATAACACAGAGAAAGATGTATTGGGATTCGTGTGAGAGGGTAGTGACATAATTAAACTGGAGATAGTCTTAAAGAGGAGAGAGACATAAGAGAGGTGGAGACTGCTACAATAGAATGACAGTAATTGATGGGAAACAATATGGTAGAAAAACAGACCGAGGGGTAAAAGAGCGAGTGACAGGAGGTGATTATTGCTATGGAAAAGGATGTGAGGTGATACAGTCAAAGACAGGGACAGAAAAAAGGAGATCATGAAGTACAGTTCATGACAAACAATGGGTAGGTAAAATACTTGAGCAATAGAATAGTACTCTCAAAATATGTAAGTGTGAGAGAGATTAAGGGAATGAGTTACAGTTAGAGAAAGTGGATTAAGACAGGCAGGAGAGCTGGCAAGGAGATAAAAGAAGAGAGTGAGAGGAAATAGTCTAAAGAGAGGTAACGGCAGAAAAATGATACATGTATCAGAAAGAGAAGAAAACAAGCAGGGGAAAAATAGAGAAACAAAAGAGAGATAGAGAGACAGAGAGCGAGAGAGAGAGAATGAGGGCCTTAAGACCCAAGACTGACCACCACTGAACAGAGGCTGTCCAGAGAGCAAGGCTACCTGAAATGAGGGATGCTCACAGAGCGTCAAGCATACCATTTGGAAGACAAGCATTGACAAAGCCAATAGATTTTTCCTATACAAGAGATTGGTTTGGCAATGTGTTTTTGCCATGTTGATTACAGTATGGTTACTGTTTAGCAGGGCTAAAAGTTAGTGGCATGGAATGTCATAGAGTTGAGTGGGGAAGTAGTGTTGTAAAGTGGAGTTGTTGGAGTAGTGTGTAGTAGAGTGGAGCAGGGGGAATAGAGCATTGTACAGTGGAGTAAAGGGGAGTAGAGTTAGGTGGTTTGGTGGCAGAGTGTTGTAGATTCTGGTGTCACAGATTGGAGTGGTGTAGAGTGGAGTGGGGTGGAATTGGGTGGAGCAAGTTGGAGTGGATTGGGGTGGGGTGGATTGGATTGAGGTGGATTGGAGTGGGGTGGATTGGGGTAGGGCAGATTAGATAGGATTGGGGTGGATTGAACAAGAGTGATAGGACTTGGGTGGATTGGATTGTGGTAGAGTGGATGGACAGGAGTAGATTGGATAGGAGAGGAGTGGAGTGAGGTGGATTGGAGAGGAGTGGGTGGATTGGGTGGATTGGGTGGACTAGATTAAACTAAAGTGGGGTGGATTAGATTCAACTAAAGTGAGGTTGATTAGACTGAACTGGAGTGAGGTGGATTGGACTGGAGTGGGTGGATTGGAGTGGGGTGGATTGGATTCATTGGATTGAGATGGGGTGGGGTGGGGTGGGGTGGATTGGACTGGAGTGGGTGGATTGGATTGGAATGGGGTGGGCTGGATGGATTGGATTGGAGTGAGGTGGACTGAACTGGGGGTGGGGTGGATTAGATTGGAGTAGAGTAAGGTGGATTGGAGTGGATTGGGGTAGATTAGAGAAGAGTGTGTGAATTGGAGTGGAGTGGACTGGATTGGAGTGGGTGGACTGACATTTGGTGGGGTGTATAAGACTGAATTGGAGTAGACTGGAGTGAGGTGGACTGGAGTGGGGGTAATTGGAGTGGAGTGGAATGGAGGATGTTGGACTGAATTGGGGTGGATTGTAGTGGGGTGAAAAGGATTGATGTGGAGTGGAGTGGACTGCTGTGGCATGCTTTGGATTGTATTGGAGTGGGGTGCAGCTTATAGAATTTGTGGATTTTTGTAGTGGGTTGAATTGGAGTGAGATGGCTTGGAGTAGAGTGAATGGGATTGGTGTGAGGTGTATTGGATTGGATTGCAATGGGGTGGATTGGACTGGAGTGGATTGGACTGGAGCAGAGTGGAAAAAGGTGGTTTGGAGTGGGATAGATTGAATTGGAGTGGGGTGGATTAAGATGAATTGGATTTCAGTGGGATGGATTGGAGTAGGGATGTTTAGGTTGTGGTGGATTGGAGTGGTGTGGATTGGGTTGGATTGTACTGGAGTGGGGTGGATTAGATTTGGGTGGATTGTATTGGAGTGGGGTTGGATAAATTAGAATTGGATTGGTATGAGGTGGATTGGATTGGGGTAGATTAGATTGGGCTGTATTAGGCTGGTGTGATGTGGATTAGAGTGGGGTGGATTGTGGTGGATTGGATTGGGGTGAGATGGGATGGAATGAGGTAGATTGGACTGGCGTGAGGTGGATTGAATTCAAGTGGGGCAGATTAGAATGTGGCATATTGCAGTGGGGCAGATTGGAGTGGAGTAAATTGTTTTGGATTGAGTGGGCAAATTGGAGTGGGGCAGATTGTTTTGGACTGGAGTGGGGCAGGTTGTTTTGGGTAGGAGTTGGGCAGGTTGGAGTGGGGCATACTGTTTAAGTTGGAGTGGGGCAGATTGATTTAGCTTGGAGTGGAGCAGATTGTTTTGGATTGGCGTGGAACAGAATGTTTTGTATTGGAGTTGGACAAATTGGACTAGGGCAATTTGGAGTGGGGCAGATTGGAATGAGGCAGATTGTTTTGGGTTGGAGTGGGGCATATTTGAGAGTGGCAGATTGTTTTAGATTGGAGTGGGGCAGATTGGAGTAGGGAGTATTGCATTAGATTTGAGTGGGGCAGATTGTTTTGGATTGGAGTGGGGCTGATTGGAATGGGGCAGATTGTTTTGGGTTGGAGCAGGGCAGATTTGAGAGGGGCAGATTGTTGTATATTGGAGTGGGGCAGATTGGAGTAGGGAGGATTGCTTTAGATTGGAGTGAGGCAGATTGTTTTGGATTGGACTGGGGCTGATTATTTTGGATCGGAGTTGGGCATGTTGGAGTCGGGTAGATTGTTTTAGATTGGAGTCGGGTAGATTGTTTTAGACTGGCATGGGACACATTGTTTGGAACCGGAGTGGGGTAGATTGGAGTGAGGCAGATTGTTTTGGATTGCAGTGGGGAACACTGGAGTGGGGCATATTAATTTGGATTGGAGTAGAACAGTTGGATTGGGACAGACTGGAGTGGGGAAAAGTGTTTTGGATTTAATTGTGTGGGGCAGATTGGAGTGAGGCAGATTGTTTGAGATTGGAGTGTGGTAGACTGGAGCAGGGCAGATTGTTTTACATTGGAGTCGGGCCAATTGTTTTGGATTGAAGTGGGGCATATTGGAGTCTGGAAGATTGTTTTGGATTGGAGTGGGGTGGACTGGAGTGGGGCATTTTGCTTTGGTTTGAAGTTGGACAGATTGGACTGGGAAAGATTGGAGTGGCAGATTGTTTAGATTGGAGTGGGACAGATTGTTTTGGATTGGAGTGGGGCAAATTGAGGTGGGAAAGATTGTTTTGGATTGGAGTGTGTCAGATTGGAGTAGGGCAGATTGTTTTAGATTGGAGTGTGGCAGATTGTTCTGGATTGGAGTGGGGCATGTTGGAGTGGGGAAGATTGCTTTGGATTGGAGTGGGGCGGACTGGAGTGGGGCATATTGTTTTGGATTACATTTCAACATATTGGAGTGGGGCAGATTGGAGTGGGCTGATTGTTTTAGATTGGAGTGGAGCAGATTGTTTTGCATTGGAGTTGGTCAGATTGGAGTGGGGTAGATTGTTTTGTATTGGGCTGGGGCATATTGGAGTTGGGCACATTGTTTGGGATTGGAGAGGGGCAGATTCTTTTGGTTTGGAGTGGGGCAGATTGTATTTTATTGGAGTGGGACATGCTGTTTTGATTTAAGTGGGACAGACTGGAGTGGGGCAGATGGGGCAGAGTGGAGTGGGCTGTGTTGGGAGGATTGGAGAGTGGTGGATTGGAGTGAATTTGGGTGAGTGGTTTAGGTTGGAGTGGGGTGGAACGGAGTTGGGTGGGTTGGGTTGATCTTGGGTCAATTTGATTGAGTGGGGTGGATTGTTGTGGGGTGAGGTGGGGTGGATTTGTTTGCAGTGCAGTGGGGCATACTGGATTGGACCAGGATGGATATGGATGCAGTGCACAATTAAGTGCTAAAGCATCATTTTGGGAACAGCACATAAAAAGAATGAATGGGCCAGATTTACAAGGGCCTAACACCTCCTTGTGCCACATTAGCGTCATGTTTTTACTCTAACATGGCTCAACAAGGTAAAAATCCATGCACCATATTTACAAAGTGGCTCAATGCATGCATTGCGGCACTTTGCAACTCTTTGCGCCACAATATCCCTGCGCCAGGCATAATGTATGCAAGGGGGGCGTTCTGGCATCAGGAGGCCAGCAAAAATGGCACAATTGAATCTAAAAGATTTCATTGTCATTTTTAGCGCCTAATTAAAGCAGGCATTAAAAGGACGCACCCATTGAAATCAATTGTCACCCTTGCACTTTGCTGCACTAGTGTCAAAAGTTTTGATGCTAGTGCAGCAAAGCACCACAATAGCGTCATAAATTTGAATGCTAATAGCCTAACGTGCGGCATGGTGCACTGTATTGTAAATACAGCACACCCATGGTGTCAGGTGGCGTGGGGGAGGAGCAAGAAATCTGGCCCATCAGTATTGATGCGCCAGATTCTTGTAAATCTGGGCCCATGTCGCTTAGCAATATTTAGAACAAGGTAATCATTAGCTTTCGCAAACGGCACCCACAAGAGAAAACAAAGCAAACATGAGAGAAAGGTGAGAAAAGAAGACTTGGAAAAATGAAGGAAAAGAGATAACTATAGAAAATAAAACGTTGCAATTTTGTTTGTTCTGCAAGGCACTTTTTGCCAGCCGCACACCTTCTGTTTACAGGACCCCAGAAGTTAAAAAGAATACCTCAACCACGTTGGGAACAGTGGACGGGCACTGATTAATTTGAATCAGTCAGTGCTTGGTCCCTGCTCCACAAACAGAAACGGAAATGATGCTACGCTTGCAGAAACACATTACAAGGCTTTAAAGGAGAGTGTCACGCAAGTCAACAATTGGTAATGAACATGTGAACTCCAATCTCTTTTTAGATAACAACTGAGCCATGCTAGCTAGACTTATGTGCTAACGCAGGCACTCGCAGGCTCCACTCTAAAAAAGAGAGAGGCACAGACGACAGGTACATCACAGTGGCAGTCATAGAGAGTTGAGGAAAGGAAGGAGGATTGAAATTGAACACTGAAAGATGAGGGAGAAGAGGTAACTTACAGGATGGAAAGACAGGCAACTAAAAGGAAAACAGAGTGATGTTCTGTTAGGAGTAGTGATTTACAAGGGGATGGCAAGACACCAGGAATAATACACCAAATGCAGCATCAAGCATTGCAATTATGGTTTTGTACATGAGTGCTTCATGTCGAGTAGCAGATCTCTAAGAGCTTTCACATATGAGTTCTCAGTGCTCTCCTACAGAATGGAAAAACAATTTTTAAACTGCAGGGTACTTGTTTTTAGCAAGATGTTTGGAAAACAGGAAAGATGTCCCGACTTTCTCTCCCAGTTGTCATTAGTTATAGTGATAAATCTTCTATTTAAAGGCGCAATATCTACTGTTCAGAGGCTGCTTGGGGTAGCTAGGGCTCTGAGCCACAGAACCACCCAGCTACAAAACCTTGACACTGATATTCTGAGCCAACAGCACCACTCCCAGAGTCAGAGGATATGAACGTGGCATGGTTCTCCTTTCCATCTTTAAACCAGACCAGAACAACATATGACATCCGCATCTGCAAAGAAAGTAACTCTGCTTGTGGTATGCAGTTCTCAACTACACTGTGCATTGGTGGTGATGTAGGTCTATTTACTTGGCCATATCTCATCTCTTGGGGGCCCACAACCTGCCTCTGAAAGGCCAAACCAAGCAATGCCAGGAGCCACCGCGACTCTGATTCCATCAGCTGTCTTGCATTTTGTAAACATATGCCTTTCTTTACTGGATAGACCCTAGTGAATAACACACCTGTCTCCACCTTGCAGGGGAAATAGAGTTTTTGTTATGACTGGTGGTGACCAGATAGTGAGAAATAAGGAATCCGTGGTATAGTCTCAATATCCCCAAGGCCTGCCGTTTATGCCAGGACTCCATTTGTTATATCAAGGTTAAACCAGAAAGAAAAAGGCTGCCGGTGGACTCAGCTGTTTGGGGGCACCATCCAGACCAGCACCAGTGGTAGGTAGTTTGACTTCTTCTCAAATCCAGATGCATCACAGCCCTTCAGCAACTTGACATTGCCAGCACGGCCTGGAAGACAGCTGCTGCAGGATCTGGATGCCTGAAACACAAACACAGCCTTTTTGCTCTTTGCCGCTTGCCACTTCTGCAGTCTGACTCAGATACTGGCCTGTGACTGAGGGGACAGGCTGGATGGGGGAGGGTCCACAGTCAACCACTGAGGGCTGCCTTCATTCATTCCCTCAAGCCTTCTGCTAGGCAGGGGTTTCTAACAAGTCAACCACGATCTACCAGTAGCTCTCAGGCTACATCTGAGTAGCTCACACATGAAGATTACCTGTCAACTGGTGTGACAATATACAGCTGCCAAAATGCTAAGGCAGCACTTTAAAACACAGTACACCACTTTATGTAGAGCCTGGAAAGATGAAAATGCAAAACCATGTAGAACAGACTCTTCTAAAAAATTATTTGCTTCTTTTCTTGTCTTTTTTTTTCTTTCCTTTCCTTTTTAGGTTGAGCACAGACATTGTGCATGCGCTGTCTGCAAAGTCCTGCTGTATCCAGCAAAAGGACTTTGGTCCTATCTGCTGCTTACTATTGATTGACTGCAGCGTCACTCTTCCTTGCTACCTCCTAAATGATTCAGGCTTTCGATACCTCACCTCTTGGCTTAGAAGCACCAGCCAAGTACAGTTTATTTTCACTTTCATTGTTTAGCTGTTGTTAGGGGGGAACTCTTTTTTTAATTATTTCCTACCTTGGCTCATATGCGTTTACCAGAGGGGAGTATCCTGCTTGGCTCGTGTTCAGATTTTGAAATGTTGTTGTACACTCTTGCTTCAGCTCATATTCCAATTTCAGAATGTTGTTTTACATCCTGTATGCGTTTACCTGACAGGAGTATTTGTATTTATATTTATTTAAATTAGTTTTTTAAGCAGGAGAGAGCCGATGACGGCAGGGTTTGATTTAGGCCACAATTAGGCCCGGGCAGTCAAAAAAAAGTTGCCCCCATTCACAGATTGCAACCTTTCGCAAAACACTGTTTAGTTAGGAGCATGGACCTAATGTTCATAAACATTTGCGGTACTAAAAATATTTTAAACCTGTAACCTTTCTCAAGACTGGAAACAAAATTATTCCACATAATTCTCTTGGGTGTTCTTGGAATATTTCGCACCCTGAGATTCCCTGAGAGTCCTCTCCATCCTTAGGCCTTTTACACTCATCCATGGCTTTTAGATATGTGCAGTACTTTTACTCTGCTTAAGAGAGGTCCTGTAGTATAGTGTTCAGAGACTGGCAAAAGACGCATCGTTCTTTTTTTTTTTTTACTTGCAGGCAGCATCATGTGTAAGTTCTAACAAATGGAATGATGCTAGTGAATAAATACAAAAATAAATATGCATAGTGTCACTTTCCTCACAGTTTTATATAGCATAAACTTGGCACAGGAGTGTTGGGGAGCTTTACAAGAGCACCAGGTAACAATACAGAAGGTCAGATTGATTTATTTGGAGGCTCAGGTGAATTATGTGATTTTCCCAGGATCACAGGATTCTGAGCTGATGCTGTGACCTCAACATGGTTTCTCAATTTCAAAGTCCTCTAAGGCCTCGACCTCTCCCTGTTGACTGCAGGAGGATATGGGGCAGGCAAAGAAGAACAGCAGAGACTAATTTATCCCACCCTGTTCCATGGAGGGGAGGGGACAAAAATCAACTGCAGAGTTCCCTCTCTGCCTCTTATCAATCCCAGCTACCCAACTCTCAGGTCCTCACCCAGGCCCCAGTCCTCTGCAAAGCAAGTGGTAACTGCTTACCATCGAGAGCTCTGTCACACCTGGAGAGAGTTGGGGGTGGGGGTATGCTGTGACAGTCGGAGCAGCCCATTGTCATTCTGCCTATGACAATTAGCCAGCTGACCTGACGTTATTTGATGGAGACAGGTTCAGTATTTGCATATAAAAGCTAGTATAACAGGCTTTCACATTGCGCACTTGGTGGCGCCTGAGAGGGCCAATGCAGGTTGCACTGTTTAGCAGACTGAAAAACCGGCCCATTAACTGGCCTCAGCCACGGGGCCATCAGCCGATGCCCGCCTTGCCAATCTGAGGCTGATGCCAGGACTCGAACCTGGCTCCCCAACTCAAAAGTCATCTGCTCTGGCCCTTGTGCCTCAAGTTACATTTTTTTAAGAGGTCAATGTAAGTGGTAATAGCTAGCTTTTGACCTACCAATGAACCTCCTGATTTCCTAAAACTCTACTTCAAATGTATTGATGATTTACGAGCGGAACGTTTCTTTTCTACACACTTATGAGGGAAGGAGCAGGTCCTGACATAAGGGGCTTCTTTACATTTTTTTTTAATTGATGGTTGAGTTGCTTTCTGGAAAGTGCTTTCCAATCCCATTTTAAAGAGTTGTAAGTTCTCTTTGGGAGGTTTTCTATAGTGCAAACTCGACCCGAAGGTTTTGGAGCACTTTGAATGAGCAAGAGTTACTTTACTTTACTGTTTCCCCTTCCCGTGTGTTTCAAGGTGCGTAAGTGATTTTGTGCGCAAGCTCCTATGTACGTGCTCACCTCTTTGTATACACGTGAATCTTTATTTTTGCCTATGCACCTCTCTATGTTTGTCTCCCATTAATACATGAGTTGTCTGGAAGGGGGCGGTGTTATTAGACGAGAACGGTCCCTCATCCATCTGTCTTGACTCCAGGCCCATCAGCTGCTCCATGGCACAGACAGGCAACGACAGATGACGCTCGGGGACATGCGTGAATTGTAACTTCACTTCAAGATCAGTGGTGATGGTTCCTGGAGCTGTGAAAAGCCAGGAGAGGGAAGTATGAGTGAACGGTACGACCCCCGTATACATACGTTTACATAGGTAAAATACATTTTTTATTACACAGCTAATAGCTTTAACTCTCGTTTTAATTGGAAGGCACAGCTTAAAGTGTCTGAAGTGAAAATACAGCAGGGTCAAAGGTTCAAACCCAAATAAGCATTATCGTTTAACAGGTACGTACTCATGTGCCTTTTCTCCTTACCCTGGGTACCATCTGCCTCTGTCGGTTTGGGGGTCTCCTGGTTTATGGGCCTTTCATCAGCTGAGGGCTACTTGATATCCTACTGTTGGCCACAAACTTTCATCTTTGATGCTCTATGTGGCGTGTGAAAATTCGATGAATAATTTTAAAATGAAGTAAATTGCCTGTCTTCAGTGTAAAAACAACCCATTCAGTAAGGTATTTGGCATGCATCTGCATATAGTCCATGTAAATGCTTAATTCGCCTCATCATACTAGAAGTTGAGCACATCAAATCTTTAAATTATTTCCTTGTAAGTTGAAAAGTGCATATATTGCATTTATTAGGCTGGTCTTTTTCAATAGCATTTCCTGTCCACCCCTCCCATTCAACATCATGTTATAACTGTAGCCCACTATCGGACAGTTCTTGTCTGTTTTCCCTATTGAAGCTTTTTTGTAATTTTCAATAGTGAATCCCCCCAAATTGTTAATTTCTCTCCTGTGCACTGAAAGGAACGACGTGTGTTTACAAACGTGAATAGATAATATTGTGATGTGAAGATGTGCCTTGGGTGTCAGTATTAGGCTACGTGATGCCGTCTATCTCTATTTCAGAAAAAAAAACACACACACACAGAAGGCTGAGCAGCATCAGAAGGTAAACACTGGCTTCCTTCTGCCATGGACAGTGAGGTGGATTGTTTACATGCAGTTTGCCTCTCCTTGAAGGGGCTAAGTTTCTCTTGGCGTTTTGTTTTTTTATTCAACTAGCTGCACCCAATGTCATGCTTTCCCAAAGCAGCACCGTCTAATAAATAAGTCTCCTACCTTCTCTCACAATTGAAAAAGTCAGTTATCTGCAAGACCACATGTCCATATTCAATGTCCCAAACAGATGGTAGTTTCTCCATGTCAGGGAAATGTGTAGCAAGGTTCCTTTTTCCATGACACCCCCATGTGTCAAAGCTGAGCTGCTCCCATCTACCTTGAGATGAGGCAGGTTAGAGGTTGTTGATTATATTCGTGGAGGTGTCTCCTAAATTGAATTGACCTTTTCAGTATTGAACTAACCGCCTTCAGGAAGCTTGGGTTCATTTGAGAGGTGGCAGCCTAGGGCAAGACTGGCTGTGGGTGAAATAACTTTTTCACTGAAGAAAGACTTCAGGTCATCACTTGGGGACTCGCTGAAGATATCCTGTGTATCCTATGAAGTAGAACATTTTGTCATGGTCTCATAAAGTGTTCTTTCTATGAAATAGGACCTCTTAGCTGTGATGATGGCATCCTTTTAGCCTTGGTAATGTCTGTGGTATGCTATGTCTGATGGTAGGCTGGACTGTTTCCACCTCCTTTTAAGGGTCCTTTTTCATCGTAGTAGTAACAGCTCATTGGAAAACCATTAGTTGCTTTAAGAATTTGCTGTTGGAGCTTTTGTTGACGTAAGTGGTGCCAAAGGCCATATCAGCTATATTTAACATCTGATTGTTTATCTTATACCTGCAAGATAATAAAAGATAATACAATAAGTCAATATTGTGTCACCAGTTAATTTTCTAGTAGTGATCAGTGGAGTTGACTTTGCAATATAACATTTCATTTACTACAAGGATCCTTGGTTCATCAAAGCTTTTAGAGTTGGGTCATGGGCTAGGGAGTTATAATACCAAAACCAAGCCAAAAGGGTATAACTGAGTCATTTAAGGATATTGGGACAAACATACACGGGTATAAACATCTCTAGGTGTGTTAGCTGATTGCTCAATTCAAATGGATCTATGCAGACTAGATCAGAGTTTGATTTTAATGCAATTACACCAAATAAACATTATAGCTATTTCTTGGCATAAAACTGTGAGAAGTTGCTAGTTAGCTATGTATATATGGCAGCATGTGGGATGACTTTTGATGTTGATTAAATTGAATTGTTGATGCAGTTTATTTCTTTTATAACAGATACAAAGTAGCACGTCTCTTCTGTGACATGCTGCCGGAAAAGAGCACTATCTTCAACATATGCTAGAACCTTTACAGTGCTTAGGTGGGACCTCCTCCTTAGTCATCATAGCAAGTCAGTCTCCCAGTGAACACATCATTTGCTTTTCAGCTGTTGTGATCCAGTGTGAATACAAGCCAATTCATTAGCATCTAAAATGTTGTTTGCACAGTTTTGCTGGTAGACTTTAAAAAAAACAAATCTGTCTATTAACTATTTGAGAACATGTGAGAATGGTAACCAAACACCATTGAAAAGTAATACATTGTTTCTCTTAATTCTTTCAGTCTAATTGCATTGGAGAGGATGTAGTGTAGTTGCCTTCACTGCTGACTTTGGAACTGGGGAACCACTTTCGAGTCTTGACATCAGCTTATGGTGCTGTGATTCTGGACAAAACACTTAGGCCCATATTTATACTTTTTTAGCGCCGCATTTGCATCATTTATTGACGCAAAATCGGCGCAAACTTACAAAATACAATGCTATTTTTTAAGTTTGCGCCGATTTTGCGTAAAAAATTACGCAAATGCACTAAAAAAGTATAAATATGGGCCTTAATCTCCCAGCACCTACAAATCGTGCCTATGTGTGATGTAACTGGTGCTCATGTAAAGCACTCCAGCACCTTCAGGTTAAGTTTGACCCATATGATAACTGCCAAAAGAAAATCCACATTATTTACCAAGGAAATGCTCAAATAAGCTTATCATATTTTGCCCATGCCAAATAATAAAGATATATTTTTGACATGTCCAATCTGTCCGATAGATCATTTTAACTGGCTGCATGTGAAGCTTTAAGCAATCAAGGTACTTTGTACATTGGTGTTAAATAGAAGAAACATATTGAATGTAACAATAGATTTGAAGTGCTCTTGCATCTCAATGACCAGGCTGATTGAATTCATATTGATTGGAACCTCAATTAGACCAGTAATTTGGCTGATCATTAGGTTTCTGAGTGTCTGGGATGTATTCTACATAGTTACAGATGGGCCAATTACAAATCCCTTTGGCGATTTTGAGCACAAGATGCAACTGTTATATTACAAAAAAGGCATACCGATTTTCAAATGTAACCTTTTTACAAGTATTAACAACGGTAGCCTACATTTAGGGGAATACTTACAAGCCCTTTTGTGTTGCTCTTGCACCACATAACGTGGTGCAAGAGCAACAAGACTAAAGAATGAGATTAATGAAGCCACACAAGGCCACCTTGTGTGGCTCTGAGTGGTTTCATAAATCTCAAGTAATGCAATGCAGCGCAAATCACTTCGTTGCATTTCTCTATGCCAGAGAGGTGTTTCCTTGGGTGTACCTATGCAACATCCATGGATTTTGATGCATTCCTATATGTACCAGGTATGGTAGACCTGGGAATGCGCCAAAATCCATGCCTCCCTAGGTGAGGCGTAACATGGAGAAATATCTTTATGTCTTCTTGTTTTTTTCCTCTTTCTATGTGTGCTGCATTTTGCAGCACACAACGAAAGAGGAAAAAGCCTCAGGGGAGTGTTTTTGTGCAGGAAGGTTCCCCTTCCTGCACAAAAACAATTCTACATGCAAGGGAGGCACACTTTCAGCATGGTACAAGGGTGCCTGTAATAATACTAGACAGCTCATTGTTCCCCAGCGCTAGGGAAAGGAGAGGAATGAGCTGTGTTGTGATAAATACGGCGCATTCCTGCCCTTTCCCTGTGACACAGTGCTGCAAGGTGACTCAGGGCAACAAGGTGACTTGCTGCACTTTACTGCACAACTTGGCCATATACATGCCCCTTAGTTAGGAACACACACACAGCAGTGATACGTTCCTTACCAGAAACATTGTGAAAATACATGGGGCAAAAGAAAGGGTTTATCGCAGTAGAAAGAAATACTTTTTTTCGTTTCCTTGAAGCTTTTACTCATTAAACCCTCATGTATGATGTACTTGTTCAATTTGTTCTCTACTGCACGAAATTGCTCCGGCAGCTGAGTTGTTACCTCTCTCCTGATCTTATTTTCAATTTTCTAGCATGTATTTTATTAAGTGAACTTTGTGAAGCCAAACTGTTGCTGAGGAACAGCAAGCACGGGTGTCCTATCACTTTCTTTTCATAGCCTGGAAAGTGTACATGGTGACAACCCTTTTTTCCATCTACATTTTATTTATCATTGCAACAACAAAAACAGAGGAACGTCTGGAAACAAACGTTTAAGCCTTGTTATTTTTTCCATGATTGCTATTCATATGAGTTTCTTGTGCATGTTTTCTAACGACTCTAAACCCACATTCATCTCAATGATATATATCTTGTGGTCTAAAATGAGACCTCAAGGGGCCAAAAGATCTTAGGGGCATATTTATATCCCATTTGCTCTGAATTTGCGTAATTTTTTTTAAGCAGATTTGGCGCAAAACCAACTCCATATTTATATTTTGACGTTAAACCCCTCTAGCGTCAAAATATTGGCATTTGCACCATTTTTTAGATGAGTGAACCTACCTTGCGTCAATCAGATGCAAGGTAGGCGTTCCTATCTAAAAAATGGTGCTAACCCCATAGCCCCACATTTATCCCCTGTGCTAAAATGACTCACGGGTGGGAGGAGGGGCTAAATAATCGTGCAAAGCTTGCTTTGCTCCTTTATTTAACAACTGGGTCAGACCAGGCATTAAGGGACCTGTGGGCCCATTTCCATAGTTACACATGCCCCAGAAACACCCACACTCACACCGGAGGGACACCGGAGGATGGGGGACTCCATTCCAGGTAACTAGGGTAAGACTAGGTAAGTAATTTTTTATTTTTAATTAAAGTGCCTTCAGGGGCCCAGCTTGGGGCCCCCTGTATGGCACAGGGTGCAATGGCCCTGCCCAAGGGACCCTGGTCCCCTGTGCTGGCCATTGGGGTGGTGGGCATGATTCCTGTATTTCTAAGACAGGAGTCATGTGGTATGGATGGTTTTGCGTCAGAAAATGACGCTAGGTTGGTTAGAATCATCTTTTTTTACTCTAACCAGTCTAACGTCATTTTTTGGTGCAAAACTCCCTTCTCCCATACCACCAGCTCCACCCAACTAACATTTATTTATTTACACTAGCCCACCCTTTGCACCTGCTTGCATCATTCCATAAATATGGTGCCCAGCTGGTGCTCAGGAATGGTGCAAGCCGGTGCTAAACCTTTTGGTGCAAAACTGTGTTAGTGCAGTTTTGCACCAAAAAGTATAAATATGCCCCTTAGAGTCTAAACGCCCAATTCAGGAAGATTAGGGGCAAATTGATAGGCCCCTAGCACCACCTTGCGGCACATTAACGTAATTTATTCTGACGTTAATGTGGCCTAACATGGCCAAAATCCCTGCGCCGTAATTACAGGGTGGATGAATTAATGCATTTCGCCACCCTGTAACCCTTTGCCCTATATTATGCCTGCGCCAGGCATAAAGTGTGCAAAGGGGGTGTTCCCCTGTTAGGGGAGCCTGAAAAATGGCATAAGGAAATCTACAAGATTTTCTAACGTAATTTTTAAAGGCACTTTTAGCGCTTGCTCAAGAGCAGGCGTTAAATGGGGCCTTCCATTCTATAGAATAATGCCCTATGTACTCTGTCGGAGTAATGCCAATATTTTGGCGCTACTCGTGCAGAGTACATTAATAGCACCATGAAAGATGACGCTATTGCCCCCTACCCTGCCCCATGGTGTGCCGTATTTTAAATATGACACACACATGGTGACGGTAGGGGGGTGCTAAAGGGCACAGGGAAAGTGGTGGTGCACTCAGTGCAGCACCACTTACCATAAATCGCCCATTTGTGTATTAGTAAATGTCACTTGCTCCTGGCTTACTCAGAAATTTCAAGAGCAAGCCACAAGTACTTCAGGCTTACTTTTGGAATGTAGGCCCATATTTTCATAGAAGGCATGCAGCACTATGTACCAAGTAAAGCTGCTGTGCTGCATTGCATGAATGGTACAGCGCAGGGCAGTGCCATATCTGATAAAATGTGGTAATGCTGTGATTTCTCCCTGTGTTCATGCATTTTTGGCTGCCATGCACCAACGCAGACACCCTGGCAGTGGTGTATGTGATGTCTGAAGTATAGATTTTGTACTGAAAGGAGTATCTTCCAGTACAAAAGCTATGCCTTAAGGCTTTTCCACTTTGTATGTGTGCTATACAATATATCAGACGTGAAAGTGGAAACAATTAGGCAAAATTAAAACATTACTCCCTCTTGCACCTTCCTCAAAGAGGTGCTGGATTTTGTAGCAAATCCATGTGGGATTTGTGTCAAAACCCTGGGGTGGTTGTATGGGTACACCTGTGCACCAGCCATTGAAGGCCTCCTTGAAACAAAGTAATGCAAGGCAGCCCACTGTGCATCTTTGCATTTCTTTAGGTTAACATCTAAAGCAAATCATTATGTAGCAAATCCATAGAGCCCCAACATCAATACCTGGCAAATATGTAGTATAGTTAGGTAGAACACCAATCAGTTTGTTTAACTGGGCTGTTCTTATGCTTACTTACATGTTGTCATAGCTCATCATCCATGCACTAGCCACTCACCAGGCCGACAGGTCCTCTGTGCTGTACCGTATGTCCAAAAGTGAGGAGAAACCCATCAATTTATTTTGCAGCCAAATGCTTGCTCCCTATATTTTTGTTCTGTAACATCTATCAATGCCTTTGATTTCTGCTTTGAAATCTCCAGGGGCCCTTCATTGTTACGTTCTGACTTCTCATTCCCCTTTCTTTTTCAGGGATCACCTAACTAATTTTCGAACTAAGCCTATGCCCCAATTTCATACAATGAGGTCACACCGGTTACGTTGTCTGCATTTCAGGATGCTCTAGTCCATTTCAGTTGCTATCCTCACTCGCCTAAGTTGACTCTGATCTTGATTCCACTTTCAAAGAGGTTCCATACTACCTCAGGTTTAGAAAGTACTAGAATTTTCCTTCATTGATAGCCCTATGCGATGCACGGAAAAGCATTGTGTACTTCACACTCATTTTCTGAGTCATCTTTTCACACTATCAAAGTGCCTCATCTGCCTTTGGGCATTTTGCATAAAACAAGAAAAAAGCAGCACTCTTGAATTCTTTCCTTGGGTTTGTTTTTTTCTCATGTGTTGCAGTTTGATTCCTGTTCCTAAACTTAGAAATGTGGAAATGGTAGCTCATGAAGGTGGCCCTAGAAAATGAGACCCTGTGCAACCTTTTAACAGAAGGGATGTTTGACAAGTGCTTGAGTTTTAGGTTGGTTTTAGTTTTTTCCTCAGCACACAGTGCCATACTGATTCCATACTTTTCCATCTTTCAGGGATTGCAATAAAGAGGACACTGTTGTGCTCATACTGTCCATCTGCATCCTTAATCTTCTGTTGTAGAAGCAAGAAGTGACACACCAAGGCCGATATTTATGGAAGGTTAGCGTAGCCTTAGCGTCACAAATTTTGATGCAATAGCTGTGCTAACCTAACTCCATATTTATATTTTGATTATAGACCCGTCTAGCATAAAAATATTGGAGTTAGCGCCATTTCTAGCAAGAGCCAACCCACCTTATGTCAATGAGATGCTAAGTAAAAGATTGATTGTTGTTTTATTAGTCTAAGAAAGGCTTTGAATATTTGAGGCAGTTATATCTAAATATTTGACTACTGAAATAAGTAGAAACGTGGAAAAATTCATTATCCTTCAACTTAAGGCAAAACCCACTGTCTTTGCTAGGCACATAGGTATATAGATGCTAAAAAAGGCTTTGAAACATATTGTTGCAGTTCATCTCTGCACTAACATCTCTGGCAAATAAACATTGTTGCTGATACCATCAAAACATTATTTGAAACAGTAAACTTTCTATGTTCACATAAAAAAATTCCACGTTTAGACATAACATCAAAGTAAACATCCTACATTTGGACATAACATGGGCAGAAAAGCTTGCAATGGTTAAACTCCAAATTCTGATAATGAACAGTTTAGAAAAAGGCCTTTCAGAGCCTCACTTTGAAAAGGGTTACACAATGGCAGGTGTCCGAAGTTTCTTTCTTCATTTGTTATCATGCCACATTCAAACATTTCCAAAATAAGAGAGAAATAATTTGTAATGAACTTTGCAGTTCACAAGACAGATGCATAATTGTTTCTTCCATTGCAGGGTAAGTAAAGAACCCCTGGATTTAAAATATATTTCTTATTATCAGCACAGACCAGCACTGGCCAACCCAATCGGTCTAGCATGCATTTTGAGTCCTGACTATTGAATTAAAAGTCTTGAGGCAATGAAAACACAAAAAAACAAATTGATTTTATATACAATGCATCTATGAGGCAAAAATGTTATCTATGATCATTCAATGTAATTTTCAGATGTAAAATAGTCCCTCATTCATTCCAATGCAAGCACTCCATAGGAGGTGGAATGATAGCAAGGGGCATAGCTTCAAGAGGAGTGTTTGGGGTGTTACACCCCCATTAAATGTATTATCTAGTAAGTAGTTTGGTACAGGTATTTTCAGTCGGGTATGATCACCTGCGTTTTTTTTTTATCACACACACAGACAAACGCACACACATGCACTCTTTCTCTCAGCTCTGTTTTGATGTATTTTTTTAAATATTGCTTATTTTTCAAAATATTGTGTTTGAAATCCTCCTAACAATCCAAGCTCCTCTCCCTCTACCCTGCCTCTAAAGCTCCACCATGCCTTGATCTCATATAATATATTTCAATATGATATGCCAGCATGATTAATGGGAAATCTGAAGCTCCTATCCCCACAATCTTACTGACTAAGCTACTCTTGTGATGATACACTAAACAGCCTATAGTATGAGGTAAGAGATCAATCCTCCTTTGGGTGGCTCTAATCCCACTCTATGTATATTTTGAAGAATTGTTAAGAAAAGGTATTACTGACAGCTGTAATAAGGAGGCACAATCAACCCCTCGGACAGGAGCATGACATTCCAGTACTTGAACTTATCTGTTTGACATTAAATCACTCACATTCATTTGCATGCAGCACATTTTGGGCCACATGTACAAACGTCAGATTTAGCGACTCACAAAACCTGATGTACAACAGTGTCTCAGACGCTGTTTGTGATTCCCAAATGGGTCACAATGTACCTGCCTCATTAATATTCATTTGCAACATACTTGGGAATGGCTGCACTCACTGGGAAGGTGGCCTGCTGGCGTCAGCAGACCACCATGTCTGTAACTGTTTCTTAAATAAAGCAGCTCTTTTTTTAAAATGCAGCCCATTTTCCTTAAAGGAAAATTGAATGCAATACAAAAAGAAAACAATGAAAAGTTTCCAGTGGTTTCTGGTGCTTGGAACCAGCACTTAATTGTCAACACAGGTGCCAATGAAAGCATGCCACATGATGGCATTCTTTTGTGTAATTTAAAGATGAGCAGAACAACAGTTGCTAAATATATATTATGCCTTAAAATGATTGATTCCTGCCTCCCAAGCACGTTATATAACTTTGGGGGGGGCTAGAATAGTCTGAATTGTCCAACTTGTAAGAAGTATACCTGGGCATAGTTCATGGAGTGGAACTATGTTGAACTTCGCAGAGTAGGCCCAAAACCTTTTTTTCTGTAGGTTGGCAGAGCTTCCCTGTCACACTTGTTCACATTGAGTTATATGTCAAATGCAACATGGACTGTCCTTGCGTTCAGAATCGCATGTGAACGGCACCTTGGGGTTTGCATGGGCATGGCCATCTTGCTTTCTTAATCTGTTCATGGTGCTTGGCCTGTTTTGAATCATTTCTTATCTTTTCAATCCTCCGCCCTCTTACTTATTCTAATTAATCCATCCCTCATTTTTATTTATTGTTTTAGTGTGTGTTTTTGTGTCTGTGTATGTTTATGTTTGTTACATATTTTTACTTTTCTTTTTTTTACTTTTTGTATTTTTGTTTATTTTCCCTTTACTTTCTTACCTTATTATTACTTTCTTATTACTTCCTTCCTTCTTCTGTTTCTTTTCTTCACCCCACCCAGTGCCATGGCAGAGTAGTGTGGCGAACAGGGGACCAGCGGCACCAGACTTACCAAACAACCAGCAGCATCCCCCTACCCTGCGGATGGCAGAGCTGCCAAAGTGTGCAGCCCTGGGCTATTCTTTGTGAGGTGGAAGTGGCAGCACTGTTTTTTTTATGTGTAGCACCACCTCCCCTCCATACTGGCAGCATGCCTGGCAGTGGGAACCCCCTGTGGGAGAGCATTGGCTGCATTGGGAGAGGGTGCACAGGTGTGTGCAGCGTACCTGTCAGGTCCAACGCACCACCCAGCAGCTGTAGCACTGCTGGGTGGATATCCTCAACCGGGAGCAGGACCTGCTCAACCTGATAGGTGTCGAGATTATGGGGTTCGTGAACATTGACTATATTTATTCTGTTTGTGTTCTAAAAAATTTACTTTTTTCTGATTAGCATGCTGCTCACACTCAGAGGTAAGTTATGTTTAGTTTATGTTAAGAATGTTATTAAGTGGTCTTATTAGAGCTAGGTAGGTGTTGGACTCTACCTCATTGTACTCGTTGGCTCTCGCTTTTGCTGATTATTTAACAATCCATTACAATGCAAACTTCTTTGTCCTCCTGTCACCATAGTACATTAGTAATATCAGTGAGTTAGTGATCTGAATTTCTTTATGTAGCCCCTACAGTCCCAAGCAATTTCACACTGTGTAATACTAGTTTGCATCTATGTATTGCAAAAAAGGTAGACTGAGATGGTCCATCAAGATGGTTGAGATGAAAATGAAATAGAATCAAAGATCATTCATTGCAGTGCATTAGTTCAAAATGTAGTTTTGGTTAAGGAAATTTGAATTTGGAATTTAGGACTATAGCCAACTCAACAATAGTCGATACTGGTACGATAGGCATTCTGATTTAGATAAGTACAATGTTACTGCGTTTGTCTGTTATAATAAATTTGTGGAGATTACAAGTACCACTTATCTATTTTTTTTAACTTCTTTTTTTCTTACATCAGCACCTAAGGGCAAGAAGAGGTGCACCACAGAGGTGGTTCCTGCAAGAGCTGCGGAGAAGGCATCGACCCCCAGCACCAATGCTCAGGGCTCTGCTCATTCCATTAAGTCCTACTATTTATTATTATTATTTCCCTTACTTTTACCTCTGCCCACTATAAAAATACATTTAATTTTGTTCTGTTTTTTATACTGTCTCCTTTTTCCAACTTCCCTATACAAATGTTCCTGTTATTCCTGAATTATCTTTTATTTCCTTATTTCATATTTTTTTTGCTACCTGACTTTTTCCAGTCTGTACTAGTCTGTACATTTCTTATGCTTTGTTGGCAGTCTTTCTCTCTCCACTATATATCTTGTGGTACTGTAAGACTTAGCACAGATTTTTGGTACTCTGATGTCTACCGTGATGATTGCAGGCCCAAGTAAGTCAGAAATATAAATAATATTCACAATGTATGTTGGTTGAGAAAGCTTTATTTTTCTTGCTCATGCTCTAACAGTTAACAAGAGAGTGGCCATGGTCATGGACCATCTCCTCATCCCCAATGTTGAGATGTGTAATTAATTTGTACAGTATACCAGCAGTTCCATGACAGTGCAGCATGGCTGGAAAGTATGAGGTCCCATTGCATTTGACAACCAATACCATATGTCTTTTATTAACCATATTATTCCACGCCTTTGTCGTGCAGCAATAATTCAGAGTCACCATCATCAAAGGCTATAGCTCTGCCCCTCCGTTATGAATAGTTTTGGTTGGCTTGACTACCTGGCTTTTCTAACATTGTGATCTAACAAAATGCCCAGTTTGATATGTTTGATGGAAGATCCTCCAGTGCTTCTAACTAAACTGTATGCATGTATTGCAATTGTATTGTTTTGATAAAAAAAAATTAAGGGGAGACGTATTTGGCATCTAGAAAAAGCATAATGTTTTTTTCTAGGCACACTGACCACCAGTGCTTGGAGCTCCAGTGCCGGTACAGGAGGCGTGTCAGTTGGAGGGAGAGAAGCGGCGGCAGGGACGGGCAGTGGTATGGCACATTGCTTGCTTATTGACAATTACTATTACACTCACTTGCTACAAGGGCATTATTGTGACTCATGATCATGAACCCCCTGCTTTATTAGCTACAGCGGTGATTGAGGTAGGGCCTCTTCTATCTGCAACTCAGAAAAAGCTCACATAATGTATGCTAAAAATGATGGCTTGATGGAAACGAGAAAGAATGGAAGGTTAAAGGAAAGGATGCATGAGTGAGTGAAAAGATGCGTGGGTGAGTATTGGGTAAATGGATGGATGGTTGGAAGGATGATTGAAAGAAAGGGTGGATACTTAACGGATGGATAGTGGATTTGATTTTTTTTTAAAGGATCTGGTGAGCCAAGATCGCGACCACTTAGGTCTTTTGCGTGACCACTCTTCCCCCTCTGCCTGTTGTACCTAATGTGATGTGGTGGTGCTAAGTGGTGGCATATATGGAGTCAAGGAGGAAGGAAAAAAATGGATAGCATACTGCAGGACCCCGTTTGGCAGCTCACCTCCTTCGTGCACGGCGACCGGGCTCTTCTGAAACTTCCTATATTCACCTTTGAGAGTGAAGTGATTCAGCGGCAGTTAGTGACTGCAGCGATTCGATCCACCCACTGTGCTGCATTCAGAGTGAGGTTGGTGTTCTAGCTTTTTGGAGCAAAAATAAGGAAGTCCCAAGGGCATTACTGGATTGTGCTGTCTTCGTTCGTTGGTATGCCGTGTAAATTAATGCACCCCGCCCGGGACAGAGGTGAGGTCTCAGCTGTCTCATCTGTCAAGTGGCAGCGTAACTGGTGTCAGCGTTCAGGTCTGAAGGGTAACGGCAGCACTGTGGCTGTCGATGGAGTCAAGGAGGAGGCTCGTTCTAGTTCCCGGGGGCCACTGTGAAGAAATTGTGTGACAAACTGATGCCGTGGGGGCCCAAGAGCGGTAAGTCACAGTCTTCTATTGCTGTTTTTTTTTTTTATTACAGCCTCTACCACAGATGTGGAGTCTACGCAGGCAGTCCCACGGGAAGGCACAAAGCAGTCGGACATCAACCAAGGATTACTGGGGTAGGCAAGGCTTCAGCCTGCTGTGGCGGACTCTAAATTCGACACTGTAGCCAACCCTAAAGACGTGCCTAGTTCTACACACAACCTCTCTTTGCAAAGCTCTTCTGGAACACATGGGCCCTCGTTAAGGACAATGCATGACTCTTCATATATAATGGGACCTAGGGCTAGCTCCCGTAATGAGCCCCACGAAGAGTCTCAGGGGGTAAGGATGTCCCATTTACAGAGGAGGGTGAGCAAAGCGCTGTGGTAGAAGTGGTGGTCCAACACTCCCATGCTGCTTCAATGGTACGGTGGTAGGAAGGACAAGAGATTATCCAGGCCCAGACTTTTGGTGTTATTTGGGGTGATGGGGAGGGAAGGGGGTCTGCACAAGAAGAGTTCAGCAATTATATGTATTTGGGAGAAGGAAATTATGCTTCATGTCCTATTGGTAAGAGGAGATCAGGTGAGGTCTCTTACCATCTTTGGTATTGCAACAGTTAATATCTCTGGCCTAAACAACCGTAATAAAAGACAAGCTGATATTCTTTATTTGCAGGCAACCCACGTAGAGGATTCCAGAAGAAACTTACTCGACTCCATCGGATTTCCATCAGTGGTAGAAACACCTCAGAGGGCCAGAACTCTGGGTGTGGCTATCTTGGCTTGACCTCTCTGGTTTCATGCGTAGTTTGGCAGACAGGAACAGTAGTTGAGCTATCAGCTATCATAGAATTAAGTAACTCTGAGTGGTCTCTAATAACTTTTTCAGTTTATGACTCAGTATTGGATGATCCTTCATGTTTTGACTGATTGACAGGGAAGCTGGCACAGTTGCCAACTCCAATTATTATTTCAGGAGACCTCAATTTTGACACAGCGGAGGGGGTTCACCTGGAGGACAGGCCTTGGGAGTATAAAGGTCGTAGACGTAAAGTCTTTCTTTCTTTGGTTCCACTTAATATGGATAAGGTTGGCCATAGATCAGGCTGGCCGACCCTGGTTATACCTACTACTCAGTACTGCTTAGGAAGGATGTTCAACTTGACTATTTCTTGATCTCCTGCTGTTTGTTACATGGGTGTCAGATCAAGAAATTCCCAAAACTAATGTCTGACGATAATCTGCTGGTACTTGCATGCTCTGTAGGTCCCTAGACTTGCCACCAGTTAATTGGACATTCAAAGGCGCGCTACTGCTAGACATGGAATACGTCTCACATATGAAGTAATGGACCCCGGGTTTTTTCTTATTAACATAGGACCTTGGCGTTAGTGGTATGGGAAACTTTTAAAGCCGCTGTTGGCGGGGTGGGCAGTTGGCTTTAGCTGTGGTAAGCAAAAGAAGCCCAGTTTACAAGTCAAATAGTTGTATGAAGATTTAAAAAGGGCACAAATTCAGTTAACCTTAGCAAAGTCCGATGAGGATCTGAGAAAGGCACAGGTTGCAGTGGGGCTGGTGAAGGCTGCAGTTTGTGATATGTCCTCACGACAAGCTGCAGGTAAATATTTGGCATGGAGACAGGACTGCCACGAGTATAGCAAATGGGTAGAGCAAGTGCTAACGATTTGCTCTCATTAGAATGAGTCTCATGATCGATGAAATTAGGGATGTTCAGGGAAGGTTGGTGGATGATCGGGTTGCAATTAGGGAGCCTTTTCGTAAATATTATGAGAGACTTTATAAAGCCAAATTAGATCAGTCAAGTGACAGGGATAGATTGCAATTCCTTAATGAACTCTTGATGAATGGTTTACAAGAGGACTCTTGGATGCTGCTGTGTCAAAGGAGGAAATAGAGATTGCCCTAAAAGATATGGCTTCTGGGACAGCTGCCAGAACAGATAAGATTCCTCTTGAGTTTTACAAACATTTTTCTCCCACCTCAAGAAAGTCATGGTTGAGTTGTTTTTCTTGGTTCAGTGTGAACATTTCGCATCAGAGCCTTCGCCCACGGCTACTATTGTAGTATTTCTCAAAAAGGGTAACTCTCCCAAGAAGTTGGGGTCATACGCTATTCACACGCTATTCAACAGTAATGCTAAAGAGTACTTGAAAATTCATGCCTCCCAGCTTGGTCTAGTTGTCAGCAAATTAGTCTCACCCCCGGCAACATGATTTTATTCCTGGGCGTGGGACCACAGATCATATCCGTTGAGTGATTATGTAGTTCAATCTAGCAGAAGTCCAAGGGGACCCATTAGCGCTGGTTTTGTTGGATGCTGAGAAGGTGTTTGACAGGGTTTCCTGGAGTATTTTATGTGTGACCATGAGGAAGTGTGGATTCGGCCCAATGTCATCAACATGGTAAACTCTTTATATTATAATCCTACTGCTAGGGACAAGATTCTAGATGGATAGTCTGGCTCGATACAGATCCAGAGGGGAACTACCCAGCGATGTCCATGCTTTTCATTCTTGTTTGCCTTATACTTTGATCCATTGCTTAGGAAGTTGGAGTTCAATTGTCTTATAAAGCCAGTACACTCTTTGGCAGGGGATATAAAGGTCCTAGCTTACACAGACAATGTTGCGGTTCTCACATCAGATCCTGGTCTGGCATTGGAGGAGATTGATCATGAAGTGGCAGTCTTTGGTAATGTCACAGGATATTCACTTAACCAGGATAAAACCCAAGTGGTGATTAATAGACATCTGCAATTCTGGGATCCCCGGGTGGTGGAGAAGGCCACATACCTGAGCATTACAAATACAGCAGATCTTGACAGGGATGTAGATCCCAATTTCGCTCCAGTCTTAGGGAAAGCGAAGCGGGATTTCCAACGTATTGATAACCCGCACATATCTGTTGATGGCCACAGCAGCATGGTCGAAATGACCTTTCTGCCCAAGATTTTGTATTTCTTTAGAGATATTCCCCTGGAAGAAGGCCAAGGCTGGTTTAAAGTTCTTGACAGTTTTGTAGGGGGATTTCTTTGGCCATATGGTGAAGTTAGGAGATCTTTAAAGTTCCTAACACTACCTAGGGAGAGAGGTGGGTGGGCTGTACCAAATTCTAAGCTCTATTAGTCGGCGGCAGCCCTACAGTTTATGCACCCTCTTGTGGGAGGGGAGTAGATCGGTGGTGTGGCAAGGAGGTTCCATCTATTTTTTAACTCTTGATAGGTGAAGAGGCTAAGGGCTGCTTGTTATGACAGATTGAACCCAGTTACTACAAGAAGGTTTGCTTTAAGACATTGGTGACTCCCATAAGATCTGGACAGCTTTGCATAATAAGGTAGAGATGGGGGGCAAGATATGGCCATCAGTAATGTGCCCCCATGGGGAGCGACCCTTACCCAAGAGGCTGCCCCCCTAAAGAAAACACACACATACTCACACACCAATCCCTGGTGCCTAAGTGGTTTCTGCCCCCCCGGAGGTAGATCGGCATAATAGAAATACACCGATCTTCCACAAAGAGGAGCAGAAATGGGCTAAAATAAATTCCCCCCGCCCGGGGAGCGACCCTTGCCTAAAGGGTTGCTCCCCTTGCGTGAAATTGGCGCAAACAAAAAATCCTGGTGCCTAGTGGTTTCTGCCCCCCTCGGGGGCAGATTGGTGTAACAAAAATTGGCTGATCTGGTCTCAAGGGGGGCAGAAATGGTCTAAATACAATTTGCCCCCCAGGGGAGTGACCCTTGTGTAAGAGGTTGCTCCCCACCTCTAGAAAACAAAAACACTAATAAAAAAAACGATCCCTATAGCCCAGAGGTTTCTGCCCCCATTGTCCTATTAACAATAGGCCGATCTGCCCCCGGGGGGCAGAAATGACCTCAAATAAATTAGCCCCCCCAGGGAGCGACCCTTACCTAAGGGGTCACTCCCCTAGCATAAAATTGCCGGAAAAATAAATAAATACCTGGGCCTAACAAAAATCGGACGATCTGCCCCCAAGAGGGGAGAAATGGTCTAAATACAATTTGCCCCCCAGGAGAGTGACCCTCGCCTAAGGGGTCACTCCCCACCTCTAAAAAAACAAACAAAAAAAAATTATCCCTGCGCCTAGAGGTTTCTGCCCCTCCCAATAATAACAATAGGCTTATCTGCCCCCCGGGTGCAGAAATGGCCTAAATATAATTTCCCCCCTAGGGGAGTAACCCTTGCCTAAGGGGTTGTTTCCCACCTCTAAAAAACAAAACAAAAAAAAAGATCCCTGGCGCCTAGAGGTTTCTACCCCCTCCGGGGGCAGATCGGCCTAATAACAATAGGGCCATCTGCTCCCTCCTAGCTCCAGACTGAGGACGTAATGGTTACGTCCTCGGAACAGGAGCACTGTGCCGGTGGATGTAACTATTATGTCCTCGGCACAGAAGGTGTTAAACCACTTATTTAATAGGGTGTCAATGTTTTTGGTGTCCTCTCTGGGTATCAAAGTCAATTTGACCCCACAATTGGCTCTTCTGGGAGTACATAATGACCCGATCCCCAGGGCTTTTCAACTTTCTCTCTTTGTTGTAATGGCAGTGTGGAGACTGTATGCATCGCTGGATAAGAACCCCCCCCCCAAAAAAAAAAACACACAGCAGCACTGGTTTTCAAGACTACTGCTACTATCTAGTCTACAAAGGGATGTATACTCCCGCAAGGACAAGAAAGGGAGGTTGAAAGAGAGGAGGATCTGGGCCAACCTTTGGGAGTGGGTGGACTCTCACCAAGCGGGATAAAAACATAGTAGACAGCCGTGCCATCTGCTCTATGTTCAATAAATAGTCCTACTTGTAGTTGGTCCTCGTTGGATTGGTATAAACTTAAAAAATACTATGTTAATTGTATTAATTTGGTTAGTTCCATCCCACTTTCTTTGTCTCCCTTGTGGTATGTTTGATGGGTGTCTATTTTTTTCCTTTTTGGATGAATGTATATATTTTCTGTATTATTCTCCTCTCATTCAATTATATTCATACATTTTGCAAAACAAATAATGAAAAAAAGGACATTTTGGTGAAAGACTGGATGAAAGAAAGTAAAGCTAAAATCATGCTAGCTATGGGTCAATATAGTAGGAAGAATAAAAGAATGATTGAATGATTGCTTGGATGAATAAACAAGGGAGTTCTCCTGCGGAGGGGCATGCTGATCATCTACTTCACTTATTTCATTTTATGGTTTTCAAAGCTATGGTTCAAAGTGGGGAGTATTTTAATTTTTGTTCTAATCCTTTAACTCACTGTATTCGTTAAGTGAGGCAGATATGTAACCCACCCATCATCATTCATCAATCCCCTCCCTGCCCATGGCATTTCTCCACCCATAATCAAAATGCAGTATGGTTCAATTCATGACAGCAGTGTTGGTTATGCAATGTTTGTCTGCTACAGTTAATGCAGCATTTACAAAGTTTTCAGTGCTTTGCAAACCGAACACACAAGGTGTGTTTTTCTTCACCAACTTAGACACCTCTTAGTACTTCACTTCTTATTAGTTTTTCCATCCCAGCCTACCAAAAAATTCAAAAATCCATTCTTAGCATGTGCCACTTTTCTATGGCCATGTGAAGTGATTCCAAAACATATTGCATGGTTTCCCATAACAGATTTGTTTTATACCTGTTTAGATTTTTCCCTTTAGACATTCATCTATTACAGTGACTGAATAAGCCAAAGCTGAGGCATGTGACAAATTGATAATCAATGACACCCCTCTGTTCTATAGCAAAAGCTCTATCTACCCACTTAATCTCTCTACCTTACCCTGCAGTACAGTAAGTCAAGTTTTCTTTCCTTACTGCCTAGTGAATTAATTTGTTGGAAATAATTTGTGGTGGTGGGTGGGGCCAGTGAAGAAAGTGGGACTAAGGTGCTCATTCCGAGTTTGGTGGTCATTACCGAAGACCGGCTTGCAAACGGCAGCCAATACACCGCCAGCAATGGCGGAATGAAGCTAGCCGCATTACGAGTGACCCACACAACACCGCCAAATTTAGACCTAAAAAACAACACTGTCAGCCCAAATTACGGTACGAAGGAGGTGGTTGCACCACCACCACCGCCACACTGAGAAAATGCCGCCTGCCAAATTCACAAATCAGCATTGCGGAAACCAACAAAGCGGTAATCCATTGGCAGTCCAAACAGCTGTGGGAAAAAAGTAGACACCACCGCAGCAACACTGCACCAGATAGGATAACACCAATAGCAACACCTAAAACACATACACACACCTGTCCACAGCACTACAAAACACACACCCCCACATACCCAGAACCCTTTACAACTAGAAACCCTGACAGAGCAAGAGAAGAGCACACTGAAAGGAGGTACTGCACCTACATACCACAGGCACCATCATATTAAGTACGTATCACACAACACACAGAAACACAAGAGAGAACATGCACATACCATTACACGTAATGACAACTACAAACAGCACACCCAGAATCCCTGCACACCATACACCCCGACCTACAACATAACCACCATGGTACCACAAAAAAAAAACAGATTCACAGAAGAGGAGCTCAGGGTAATGGTCGAAGTAATAGTAAAAGTGGAGCCGAGACTGTTTGAAGCTCTGGTTGAGCAGACATCCATAGCCCAGAAGAACGACTTATGGCAGAGGATAGTCAACAGGGTGAGTGCAGTGTGGAACCATCCATGCACAAGGGAGGACATTAGGAAGAGGTGGAACGACCTTAGGGGAAAGGTACGGGCCATGGCTTCCAGGCACCAACTGGCCATCATGAGGACTGGTGGCATACCCCACCACCTCCCCCAGAAATGGCACTGTGGGAGGAGATGGTCCTGGCCATACTACATCCGGAAAGGCTGATGGGAATTGCTACTGGACTGGACACTGGTAAGTCCACTGTACTCTCTGGTCACCATGCCCCTGTGCACAGCATGTAACCCTACCACCTTCGCACCCCCTCAAACCACCCAAACGTGCACAATCCCATCATTGGCCCCATACCCACACTTGCATGCCACATCTCCCCAGTGAAGCCATCCCCTCACAGCCCAACCTAGGGCATGTATGCCTCACGCAGCGGAAAGGACCACAGCTACCACAATGCAATACTCCCTACCCTTGCCTGGCTGCAACGTCCTTATCACATCTCTGCAATTGCACGTTAAACGATGTCACTCCCCATCACCAATATGTGGTAGGAATGCACATAAGTACATGGCAATGACAGTAGCAAGACACATGTAAACTGTACTGCAAATTAGGGCCATTGCAACCTTCCACTGATGGGAACACAAGCAGTGGACTGGAAACTGTCAATGCCATTACTGTACTGCAAATACAGTGAATGAGGGAATACAACCATGTGTGTCACCACAAAAATAACATTATCTGACTCAATACCTCTCATCTCACAGGTCTCTCAAGTACTGACACACAGCAGAGGAGCCCTCTTCTAATCCAGAATCCTCAGCAAACCTCAATTTAGCTAAAAAAATAACATTTTTTTCCCACATTTCTGTTTGGGATCTCCACACTGGGACAAATTTCATACCACCCAACGTTCCCCTCAGTCTCATGGTAAAAATGATACCTCATTTGTGTAGGTGGGCCAAGTACTTGTGACAGGGAAGAGCCAAAAACATGTCAAAATTGAGGGGGAACCAAAGTGGGTCCAAAAGGGCAGTTTGAAAAAATAAAATGTAGGCTGACAAGTGCAGCAGAATTTGTATCAGTATAGATGAGACAATGCTGGGTGGTTGGAATTTTGTGGATTCCTGCAGATTACGGAAGGTTCCATCACAAAAATGTGGGAAAAATGTGTGATTTCCAGCAAAGTTGGAGGTTTGCAGGGCATTCTGGGTAAGAAAATGGTGCAGGTGCATGTGAAACACACCACCCTGGAATCACCAGATGTTTAGTTTTCAGATGTGTCTGGGTCTTGTGGATTTTTCTACATGGCAGCGTCCCAAAGTCCATAAAGTGCAGCCCTCACCATTCCAAGTGGGATGATTTTGAGAGTTAGCCAAGCTCTCATGGCCCAAATGTAAAACTAAAAGCCAAAATAATCAAATGTCCTCTTGCTTGCCATGGGATAAGATGTTTTAGTGTGCGGGGGAGAGCTGAAAGACTGTTACCCCCTTCAGTTGCGGTGGGGGCAAAACCAGACCCATACTGGTTGATAGCCACCACCCCACTATTTTTAATTCCCTGGCATCTAGAAGACTTTCTGCCCCGCTGGGGTGTGGATCAGCGGTAATTGCCCCATCTGCCCTTTGGCCCCATTTATTTGGGGTGGGGGTATGGCCATAACCCCACCCTCTAATTTTAGGGAAAAAAACTTCCCTGGTCTCTAGTGGGCTTGTCTCAGTGACAGGAAGCCTAGGCCTGGATGCAGCACCAATAGTGGAGGATAACCATGCAAGTCTGGATTCGGGCAATTAACCTGGCCCATCAGGCATGAGTGGTCAGTCCACCACCACCAACCTCACCCTGCCCACAACTCAAACCACCTCCCCTGTGGCAGCCATTGCACAGCAGAGCCCACCTTTCCATATCTGTGTCCCAAGGTCACATCAATCATCAGTGTGCCCCACAGGACAGGAGTCACCGGTACAAACCCAAGACAATGACGGTCCTGGTGTCAGTCGGAGGGGGCACACTGCACCAGGGTCACAGGCACAGGGGGCAAGGGCCAGTGGGAGGCCAATTGTGGGACAAGGGATGAGGCAGGTACAGGACACTACTGGTCGGGAGGCCGTCTCCAGGGTCCTGAGAGCCTACCAGCAAACCCAGGACCAATTGGGCCAGATACTCACCACCTTGCAAGACACACAAAGGCTGCAGGAGGAATACCACCAGGAGGCCAGGCAGCAGTGGCAGGCACACAATGCCACCATGCCCTGCATGTTAGGGGAGTTCAAGGAACTCAACTGCATCCTGTGGACATTCTCCACCCACCAGCAGGACCAGTCCCGTAGTCAGTCAACACTACTGCCCTCAACATCAGCACCTACTACTGAAATGGAGGCACAGCAGGAGGACCCACAGGACAACAGCACCCCTACCCCTGCAGCTGAGGAATACCACCCGTAAAAGAGGTTGCCCATCCAGACATCCTGCAGAACCCAAGGCCACGACCAATCCCCCCACCAGGAAGTGATCCCTCTTCTGAAATGTCACCCTTGTGTGCCACTGTTACACCCTCGTGGCTGTCCAATACCAAGGTCACATAATTCGTAGGCAAATGGACACAGGACCCATGAACCTAACAGCTGGACCACCCACTCTGTTCATCACCTAGAGCACTACCCCACTCCTCTGGACTGTGAAATACAACACTAAATAAACACCTATCATCACAAGTCATGGTGAGTGTCTCTTTATTGTTAGTATTGCCAAATATGTTACAGAACAACAGAAGAATACACAGGTCTACACAACCCAAATGTCCAAGTTACAGATGTAGTGGGATACTCCAATAGATGTGTAAGTACATCCATTTTGTTTCAACATCCACTGTCAACTATGCCAACAGGCAAATCAGCAAGCAGACTGCAAACAGAGATGTCACCTGAAGAGTGATAAATAAATGGAATGAGGTACAAGGTTATAAAGAATGTAATTTACAGTCATACATCAATAGCAGTTGAACACAAAAACAGGATGAGTGTCCCAGCAGCTATGTTACACCATATGTAAGGGTCTGAATTGGCATTCACACACATGTGGGACAGGAAAGATGAAACATAGGTAACATCCTCAATTGCACAACTTCCTGAGTAGTCATGAACAGGTACTTGACACCCAGCAGATGACAATACATGATATGACTGCACAGCAGGACATGACTGATAAGTCCCCCTAACAAATTCCCAAATAGGCAGCCTGAGGACCCTAAACCTTTAGTACAACTAGAAGGATGTACTGCAATGGCACCAGCAGTCGACAAATGAACTTAGCAGCTGTGCATTTCCACTACCTCTCAAGGTCGTTACCCAATGTGTAAGGCTCCAGTCCCCACAAATACCTTGATGCATGGAAATACTGGCTACAGATTGGATTCAGCAATACATCTTCCATGCGCAGATTATATGTAATGCAGACATACCTGTCATCAAGGAAAGTAGTGATGAATCATGTCAGTCCAGTTGTCATGTGCCTCATCCTCGTCAGCCTCCCCCTCAGCATCAGTCACCATCCACAAACACTGCTCCAGCATTATCTTCTCCCTCCTCCAAAAGTGGGATGTGCCTTCTGAGGGCAAGAATGTGGAGCATGTAGCATGCAACAATGATAATGCAGACTTGATTGTAGTGTAGAGCACCACCAGACACATGAAGACAACGGAATCTGACAGAAAGTATGTTCAATCACACGCCTCACCTGGCCATGTGCCTCATTGTACCTGTTCTCCCCTTATATAGTTGGATGTCTCACAGGTGTCAGGAACCGGGGCAGGTTGAGGTATCCGGAGTCATCTGTGTTGAAAAGGAAACATGGCAATGGGTAACATTACTAGGTGGAGTGCTGACTGTGTCATGAGGGGTATAGTCGTCTGACATGAAGAGCAGAACACACACCTATGAGCCAGGCCCTTTCTCCCTGTAGCTGTGACATCATTGCAGGGACACTGCTGTTCCTCAGGATGTAGGAATCATATACTGATCCTGGGAAATTAGTGTTCACATGTGTAATGTATTGGTCTGCAAAACACACCACTTGTAAATATGTACTTTTCCTGTTTTTGTAGACCTGTTCATTGATCCTCTGAGGTGCCAGGGCAATGTGAGTCCCATCAATGGCCCCAATTACATGTGTGACATTTGTGATGTTGTAGAACGCTGCTCTCACAGTGGGAAAATCTGGAGGTAATAGGAACCTAATGTACCTGTGCACATGCTAGAGTAGGGCATCCAGCACATCCTGCAACACCTTACAGAACTTGGGCTGCAAAAAGTCTACAGCCAGTACCACTGTACTCTGAAAAGAGCCACTCACCAGGAAATGCAGGACTAACAACCCCTGGACTGTTGGAGGGATGGCATGGGGATTCCTAAAACCCGGCAGGAGGTCTGCCTTCAACTGGGTGACCAGTTCCCTGATGCACAAACGGTTCAGTTGATAGGTCAGGATGATGTGGCGCTCTTCCATGGTTTCAAGATCTACGAGTGACCGGTAAATTGGTGCATTCCTCATCCCTTCATTGTGGCCAAATCTCTGCGGGGATACAAACAACAATCAGGGTATCTGTCACAATGTAGGCTGTTCAGTAAGACACATGACAGTCATTATGTAATAGTCATGCAAGTTGCCTGTAATGTGGGAGTACACATTACTCTACCCTCCATAACTAACAGGACGATGGCACATGAAATGGACGTATACAGGAAATGTACACCTCCACCTTCCCTGTGTTTTACTATACTTATCAAATATGCTGACAATTGTTGTGACAAGTCTGTAAATGTCACTAGACACACACTACGGCCCATATTTATACTTTTTTAGCGCCGTGCTTGCGCCACTTTTTGGCGCAAATACGATTGTCACTTTGCGCCGCTTTTGCATAAAAAAATGAAGCAAATGCAGCGCTAAAAAAAGTAGAAATATGGGCTTAGGTGTCTATATTCAGCATGTCAAACCTGAAGTATGTATTTGTGACGACAGGCAGGTAGTTACGCTGTGTAAATTCAGGACAGTAATGTCAGAGACTAAAATGGCATCTGCGTGTCCGGCATGCATTGGACTGCTGGAAATGACCTCATTCCACTGGCCGAAGTCATCATGGCAGAGTACGGGTCTGAACCGCCGTGCAACTCCTCATCGGTTAACATTGATGTCAGTGGGAGACTGGGACCAATGACAATCACCGCCGACGGTGGCGGTCATGACCGCTGCGGTCGTAACCACCATTTTGTGTGGGACAGCTCACTTGACTCCTGGCATTCGGGCTAGACAGACCTCCACTGTGTGTGCGGGTGGGTCCTGTTTTTTGGAGCAACAATGGCACGCGCTGCAGGGGAAAGGGCCCCAGCCTTCTCAACAGAGGAGCTGGAAAAACTTGTGGATGGGGTCCTACCCCTGTATGGGCAGTTGTAAGGAGCTCCAGGAGTACAGGTTACTACAACATCCTTTGTCAAACAATTTGGGTGGTGTTTGACGATGTATGTGTGTACACATTGACATGTCATGACTGATCAGGTCTGTAGCATGCACATGAGATGTGTGGGATATTGCCAGTGTGCATGAGCAGTGTTCGTTGTGTGTCACCAAAGCTTACTGCTGGATTGGTATCATTAACATCTTGTCCCCCCTTTTCTCACTGTTTTCCAATTAGGTCAGCGCCCACCAGAAGAAAGGGCTGTGGCGAGCCATCGCCAAGGAAGTGCAGACCCTGGGGATCCATTGCCGGCAGAGCACCCACTGCAGGAAGCGGTGGGAGGACCTGCGACGCTGGGCCCGGAAGACCGCAGAGGCCCACCTGGGGACGGCCTTCCAACATGGGAGGGGTTCACGTCAGACCCTGACACCCCTAATGGCACCCATACTGGCAGTGGCGTATTCTGATGTGTATGGGTGCTTGAAAGCAGCACATCAGCCACAAGGGGGTAAGTGTTGACTGTCAGGTCACTACTGCATGGTTGTGCACTGTCACCCTCCTTGGACTTGGAAGGAACGTAGTCTGATGTGATTTAGAGAATGTACAGCCTGGTTACCACACCCATCAAGTAGAAGTGTGTGATGGTGGCTATGTCGAGCCATGTAGGATGAGAAGTGGTGGTACAGTGACACATGTTCAGCTGTAGGTATGGGTCTCTCAAGTCTGCTATCATGTCAATGGCTGCACCCTCCATCTCTGCCTGTACTGTAGTAGTACAATGTGGTCATGATGGCACTGTATATGGGTAATGACAGGCATGTTATGTGAAGGTTGCAGTTACATCACTTCCTACATCAATGGATCCTCTGTACCACATGTACTCCTCACATTCCTATTAGTTAGTTAGTGTCCTGAGTCCCTCTCTGCTTAGATTAGTATCATCCTGTAATGGATGACATGTGATTGGGTATAGTTCTGGGCTTGATTCTAGGAGTAGTCATTTTGGCATTAATGGGCATGTAGTTATCTTCATGCAGGAGTTTGGTCTGCAGGGTTGAGATGGGTTTGGACAGAGCTTGCATGACTCTATTTGGGAATGACTGCTCATTGGTCTATTGTTTCACAGGCAGCGACTGTTATCTGCATTGTTTGTATGTGAAGTGGATGTGTGGGTTCTAATATTTTACTCCCTTTCTGTTTCTGCCACCCTCCTTTTCTCTCTCCTCCTCTGTCTATGTGTGCATTAGCATCATCTGGTGAGGGAGAAAGGGCACCGGCGAGTGGGGCTGCTGAAGCCCACAGGACCCAGGAGGCAGCCAGCAGTGAAGCCAGGGGACCAGTGGGACGGAGGGCAACGGGAGACTGGAGCTACCATAACATCTGACTCACATACCTTCTCCGATGGCAGCTCCCTGGCAGTGGCGGACCCTTCTGGTACCACACCAACATCATAGTTGTCCACCACCCCCATTCCCAGCACTGCCCACCCAGTAGAGTGGGAGTCTCTTTTGCCGCAGGCACCTCTGCCCCTGCCCCAGTCAGCCCTGCTGCCCTCAAGAGGAGGCTATTGAGCTCCTGAGGTCCATCTCTGTTGGCAGACAACGATCGTGAATGCCATCCAGGGACTGGCAGCCCAGATGCAGCAGACCAATGTGTTCCTGGAAGGCATTCACAGTGCCTTGTCTGGCCTCCAGAGATCATTTCTGGCTTTGGCCTCCTCGTTGACGGCAGCCAGTGTCCCTTTATCTTCTGTCCCCCCCTCCAGCTACCTGTTTCCAATCCACAAGCCCTCTCCCTACTCCCATGCATGGCAAATCAACACACACGCATACACCCACTACAACAGACAAGGTGTGCAAAGACAGAAAAGGGCATCACAAACGTTCACACAGGCATGCACACACACACAATACACATCTGCAGACAACAACAGACACTTATCCCAAAACATCCTCCCATACAGTCACATCTCCACTCATACCTGCCAGCACAGCATCATCACACACTGGTCCTGCTGTCATTCCTGTCACCCCCTCAATCACCACAACAGCAGACTCACAACCACACACCACACACACCACATCCACACTCACCACAACAACCGTCTCTGCCACCTGCAGCACATCCACCTCACTTGCACACACCACCACAACATTCACTCTCACATCACCCATTCCCTCTCTCTGCATCTCTGCCCCCTCCCAAGAAATGCATACATACCCACTCACCCACCCAACATTCAGCAGCCACACACATCCAGACACTGCACACACCAGCATCCATATAAAGCACACAGACACGTTAGACGAGCACTCCCTCTACCTCCACTCCCAACCCTCAATCATGTGACCACCCTGTGTACCTAACGGAGTTTTCCTTGCCACCCTTGACCTCGTCCCTACTCCTCTCCCACCCCGTCTTCCCCGTAAACAGAGTGTCCCTCTGCCCCTCTCAGGCCCTTCTACCTCCCATTCCTTGGGTTCCCACCTCTGGTGTTTCCCCTGCTCCTCCACCCAGCAAAAAAGCCACCTCTCCCAGTGCCAAGGTCATCCCTCCCAAGCCCAAGCTGAAAAGTGCCTCTTCCACATTCAAGACTCCCCCACCACCCCCACAACCCTGTGGTGCCTGCCTGTCCCCTTGCTGCCCCTAGGAAGTGGAGGCCTATTTTCAATCAGGAGTCAAGTTGGGCCCATATTGATGGACAATGTGTCCTGCTGAATTTGACATTTGGACATGCCATTGGCACATTCTGTGTATAGTTTATTCATTGTTTGATTACATCAGCCCACATTGCTGTGTTTGGCAAGATAAGATGTTTGTCCTGGTTTCCTTCTACATGGTGGTGTGACATCTGTGTGCAAAGGTGTGTGAGGTCTGTGTGTGGATTGTGTCTGTGTTGTTGCATGCACTTGGTGGATGGTTCGGACCATGGGGGTGTTGTGATGTGTGTGTCTGCTTGCTTGTGTGTTTGTATGGTGTTGTGTGCGTCCGTGTGTCTTGTGCTGCATGTGTGTATATCCTTGATTGTTGATTGTATGTGTTGTGTCACCTGTATGATTGACTGGATGCGTGTTCACAGCTATTGATTGTGTGTCATTGCTCCATGGAGTTCATGGTGTGTGTGTATGTGTAGTGTTGCACAACATGCCCGTCTATGCCATTGTTGAGGTGTTTATCGGGTAGTTGTCGCTGTGTGGTTATGGGGTGTGTTGGTGCTGTTGTGCATTGTGCTGTATGTTTGGCACGTATCTGCATAGCTTGGTGTGTGTATTGGGTATTTGGCATTGCCATATTTTGTGTGTGTGGCCTTCACTGTGTGTGTGGGGTATGTGTGTTCTGTGTGGGAGTGTACCACTGCCATTTCCCTCCCCTCTGTGCTAGGTATACTTATGGTTGTTGTCTTCGTCGTCGGTGGTCCTGAAGGTGTATGGCGAGATAAAACGCTGGGAAGACTAGCAGTTAATTTGCCATGGCGGCCGCGGCGGCGTCTCTGTGCCTGGAGGTGGGTGTTTCCTTTTATACTTTCTGTTTCTGCCAGGTTTTTCATTGGGGTAAGGCCCCACCGGATATCCTGGTGGAGTGGTTGCTCGGAATATGGAGGGTGGGGAGTTAGCTGCCTCATGCCTGAAGTTGTCTTCCTCTGGCGGATGCTGCTCATCGGCGGTAGCGGGGCTGACGGTGAGTTGTCTGTATTGCGTTGGTTTCACCACCTTACTCGTTATTTGGTGGTCTGCACTGCCACCATGCCAGCAGTCACAAGATCGCCATCATCATGGCGGTTCGGTTACCGCCAAACTCGGAATTAGCACCTAAGTGTCTGATTTGATTTCAAGTTTGGAGTAAGGAATGCTCTGTGATAACCATGCCAAATACAATCTATATTACTGGTTCCTTTTCCTGTAGTGCAGTGTGTCATTTTTACCGCTGTCTACTTATCGCAGACAGGAAAATAATATCCACATTTTATATGTGACATGTGTGATGTAGTATCTTATTTGTTCTTCATCTGCCTCTTTGCAGTCAGGTTAGAAACTGAAAGGCATTTGGATAAGAGCAGGGCCATTGGAATTAAAAAAAGTTAATTGTCAACTACAACTGCCCCTGCAGCAGAAGGTAGCAAAGCACCTGAGGTGCTGGCTAGCATGCCTCCATTAATTTAGCTGCACAACAAATTGTACTCCATAGTGCTTAATGCCTTGCTCATAAATGAGAAGCAATTTATATTTGTTGTTCCACTCAAAGTGTCTGTTTAGTTGCTACTAAAGCATTTTCAAGAAAAAAAATCTAATCACTGTTTTTTTTAAACTGGTGTTATTCTGTCTTAATTATTTTCTGCCAAACAGATAGTGCTATTTATGTGAGGCATGTGGGGGTAAGAAAATTGAATTGTCCCTGTGACTCTCCTAATGATAATTACAAATTCCAGTGGCCCTAGGGGCCCAGCAATGTACTGCTACTGTTCCAACAAGTGTTTGCACAGAGCATTGTTTACAATTTGTCTTTTTTCTTTTTGTTTTTCTTGATATAGCTACTCTTGCCGGTCCACCAGCACCATCCACCAGGCAATAGATAATAGCCCATCTCTGGTGGCAGAGGCTGGAGACCATTCAGACTGAATACCGGCAGATGGTAGTCCTGGTGGATGAAGAGGTAGAAAAATTCAAGCTGCCTCTGACCCGGACCCCAGTTCAGCAACCGGGCCCCAGCTTCCAGCCTCCCATCTATTCCATGGCCGGAGCCACCACCAGCTGTCAGGAACTGGTGCCGCCCCCCCCAGGCAGACACGGAGAGGATATTGCTGTTGCCTATTCTGCAGCGGCTGTACCACCTGGAGAGTTGGGTGGAGAGCTGGCTGGAGGGGATTGAGCAGAGCTGGGACCAGTTTTGGACCCAAATCAGCAGTGCTCTCGTCTGAGCCCTTTTTAAGTTTTGATGGGAGGGACTTGTTGTGGGTGGAGAGGGTGGGAAGGGAGTTGGGACCGGGTTTTGGACTTTGGACTTTCGTTGTGGACGTTTGCTGTGGACTTTTGGGGATGGGGCCATTTGTTTGGGGAAAGGGGTGGGCCTGTTGTGGGAGGGGTGGCTGGGTGCTCTCTTTGTAAAAATAAAAGGGAATAATTTATTGTACTTGATTTATGCCTCAAACGTTTATTTTGTGTTTTAGTTTGCACTGGTGTCTTATAGTGTAGCCTGTTTCTTAAATCTGCTTAAAAAGTGTATGTCATTTACTTACACCCTTGCTCTACTGCCCTCTGTAACTATATTGACACTAGGGGATGATTGTCATTGCCTGTATTGCCAACATAAACCTAGTTACACACAAGCAACATCTTCTTCAATAGAAGTTAATTACAAACTAAACAAGTCCACTTCAATCTATAGTTCTTCTCTTACTTGAATAGATGAAGTGAATGCTAAAAGTACCTCAGTATTCTTACTACAGGGTTTTTCCCAAGTTGGCATCTTAGGGTGATGGTAGTAGTAGTAGGCTAGTGTGGTAACAGGGAAGACACAAGGTACCACTACCACCTATGTGAACTCAAACTGCAGGATTAATCAAAGGGTTGTCCATCACTGTCAACTAGATTGAAAGAAAACAGAGAGTTGTTTGGTCATATATTATAACTTTCGAAGACTGAAACCAGACTACCACAATGACAGTACTTGACACACAACAAAGAAGACGTCATATGATAATAAAAAATAGCAATACCAACTTCTAAGGTAGGAAATTAAATCCTCAAATTAGTAGAAGTGGGCTCAGAGTCAGGAATGGTTAAGAATTTATACATCACAAGGCCTTAATGACGATGGGGCCGGTGTGGAATATTGCTTAAGTATTAGAAGGTCATTCAGTGATTTGGTGTCACTTTCACCACATCCACCACAGCAAGTGTGTAATCTATTTATGGTGTAAAATTAATGAAGTCACACCTAAATAAACAACACAGCCCGGGGAAGAAGTGGAAGAGGGTTAGGGGCTTGATGAATGGATGGGAAAGGGAATTTGGGGAAGGGTGTGACAAAGACAAATATGCCAAAAAAAAAAACAATAATAATACTGTTTTGGGTGCTGAGGAGCACACCATCATCAATCTGCTGTGGAAAAAATAAATAAAGGGATAAGTATGAAACAGTTTAGTTAAATGCACTGCCCCATGAAGATCCAAGTTAGTACATCTATAAAAGTTATTTCTTCTAGGTTTGAAAAATACAAATGATTGAGGATTAAAGATAACTAACCCAGTTCTAAAATTGTGATTGGTAAAAGAAAAATGATACTGTATTGGGCAGTGCATCTCCATTTTTCTTGGAATGTCCGTCACTCTTGGGTGCTTGGCTAAACCTGTCCTGCTGATAAACTGGAGTGCTGATCTTTTAACAAGTTTTGTTTGTGCAGGAAGGGCTAGGAATAGGCCAGCATATTGAAAAACAGCAACTGTATTATAGAGTAAAGGAGAAGGACAAACGGAAGCAAGGTAAGCTTCATGAGGAGTCAGAAGCGTACCAAGAAGGCTCAGAGGCAAAGCAAGAACGTTTGATTCAGCAATGCAGCAAACACACACTTATCAGCTTGTCTCAAATCAATGTACTTCTGTCCAGTCCACAAAGCTGAGTGAGTAGTAGGCCTCTGAGTCTTTGCCATTATGGTTTCTTTTTGAAGTTGGTAACTTTCTCCTTCTAGCTGTTGAGGTACTCCCTTTGTGAGTCCTTCCATCCTCCTTCTCCTTCTCCTGATTCTGAGTAACTCCGTCCCAGTCCCAGACAGAGCGAGGTAGACCTGTGTAGTACACTGTTGTTGAAGGACAAATAGAGAAATAGAATTGGAGTATTTTGTGTAGAATTGTGTTCGGTAACTAAAGTGACTGGTCTGGTCTCTGAGGAACCAAACAAAAGGAGTGGACCTTGCAGGTAAATTTCATTTGAAAGGCCAATCTCTTTTAGGACAAAATTATCACCAAATAGCCCCTAGGCATTGCAAATCATCGAAATCAGGTTTACAAATTTCAGTTTGTTGAACTCCCTCCCTCACTGTCAGCCACCACATACATCATCAATCGTCACTCACAGTCACTCAATATATCACCACTCATTGGTGCAATAGTTAGTAGTTAGCTCTTCCAATCCAAGCACAGTGGTTGATACAAGATATTGTCCCTCATTATGTCCTTGGCGGTATAAACCTCATACCGCCGCGGCAATGGCTGCCAAAACACTGTCGCCACGGTTACGTACCATCCACCATAGACACACCACACACCGCGCCACACCAGTAGACCGCGCAGACCGTATCATGATCCATGATACGACCTGGCGGCGTTCTTCTGACGGACGCTGCTGCTGGCAGCAGTGCCATGTCCCGTCTCCTGCCGGAGGACCCCCTGCAAGCAGGTAAGTTGGGTGCTCCGACAGGGGAGGGGTATGGGGGGATGTTGTGTGTGTGTGGATGTGTGGTTGTATGTTTGTGTGTGCGTGCATGCAGGTGTGTGGTGTGTGGAGTGCATGTGTGCATGAATGGGTGTGAGTGTGCGTGTATTTTGTGTGCATGCGTGTGTGCTTGTATGTATGTCAGTGTGTGTGGATGTGTGTGTGAATGTATGAATGCTTGCATGGGTGAGTGTGTGTATGTTGGCGCGTGAATGTGTGTGTATGTTGTGGGGGGTTTGGGACGGGGAGAGTGGGGGAAGATTCTGGGGAGCGGGTGGGGGAGACCCCTATCAGTGTCAGGGAAGGAATTCTGGGGCAGTCAGGCTAGATGATTTAAAAAGTACAAAAGGGATAGGCAATGGCATGTCAGGGAGGCAGGCATTCTCTTGAATGTACTTAAGGGCAATTGGGGGATTCTTCACTACACAAGGGGTCAACTCCAATCCAGCAATATATATGATTATTACAAATGGTGGGGCAGCATAAATTCAACACAAGCAAAGAAAGAAGTTCAGCAAGAAATAATTTAAAAGTTCTATACTGGTTCATTTTGATGATGGTTAATCTCTCCACATTTTGAGGCAAGAGACTGGTTTTTCTCACTGTAACAACTGTGCCAGCTGCACTGAACACACATTCAGCAGACACATTGGTTAAAGGACAAGCCAGATACTGTATTGCCAGCCTGCTGAGCTGTGGCCATTGCTGCATCTTCCCATGCCAGTACACCAATGGGTTGTGATCCACCTACACCTCTTTTGGGTCATCCAGATACTCCTCTAACATCCTCTGAAGTGCCGTTGGTGCTGGCACTTACTCAACCTCTTTTACCTTCACCTCTGCACTGGACTTAAGACCTGCCACCTGAAACCAAGCTGATGCAGAGGTTGGGTCTGATTCTTCTGATACTGTTGGTGCCGGTGTTCTTGTTGCTGGTGTTGGCTGCTGTGAAACAAGACAGCCCTCTCTGAAAGTTGAAGGCAGCATCCCAGAACTGCAGAGGGCTGGCTCTAAGTTCCAGCCGTTCTTCTTCCAGTTCCACGTCTTGCTCAACAATCCACCGCTTGTATTCTTAAACATCCCCTTCAGAAAGAGGAATGAAAGTGGGAAGACATTTTATGTAGCTTGGATCATGCAGGGTAGCACAGAGGTTCACTTTGGACTTGATAATGCCATTTTGCAGCCTTGCATTACAAGTCAAGCAATAGCTTAGGCTCACAACCAAAGCATGCACTTCAGAGTTTTCATTCACACCTCCGAGTGCAAACCTTTCAGACACCTTCTTTAGCTGCTCCTGGGCAGATGCAACAATGGTGTCGCTTGGCCCATTGTACTGTCCTCCTTGCTAACTTCCTGTGTGAAAACCTCAAAAGGGACCAGCATCTGTGTCAGGCATTTGGCTAGGCCCCATTTGTCCTCATCCATGGACATAGCTTTCCCAAATACATCACCTCCTCTTAGAATGACATAGGGGGTCATTACAACCCTGGCGGACGGTGTTAAAGCGGCGGTAAAACCGCCAACAGGCTGGCGTTCTTTTTTTGAGTATTATGTCATCCGCCGCTTCCCCGTTCCGCCCGCCAGGGCGGAGACGACCGCTGGGCTGGAGACCTGGGTCTCCAGTCCGCCGGCCGTCACAATACCGCCGCCGGTATTGTGACCCGGCTTACCGCCGTGGATTTCCAGCGGTAGGAACCACCACTATTTCCTTCCCTGGCATTGATAGGGGTCTCCCCCACCCTCCACCCCCACCCCTACTCCCTCCCCTACACCCCCCACCAGCCCCCCTCCCCACCCTGACCCCCGACATTACCTTACACATACACACCCAACACGCATGCAGGCACCGCCAACACACATACACGCACACACACCGACATACATGCCAACATCCACACACACAGTCAGACACGTACACCCACATTCACACATTCACGCACACATCCACACAGACATACCTACAGACATACACGCACTCATTCCCAAAACACGCAACACCCCCGCAAGAATACACGCACTCACACCCCCCCTACATACACAGATGCACACCCCCATGCACCCACGCTACACACAACACTCACCCACCCCCCTCCCCTAACGGACGATCGACTTACCTGTTCCGTTGATCCGCCGGGAGGGGACGGGAGCCATGGGGGCAGCTCCGCCGACACCACACCACCAACAGAACACCGCCGCGCAGAATCACAGGACGTGATTAGCTGGGCGGTGTTCTGTTGGCGTGGCGGTGGATGTGGAGCAACCTCCACTTCCCCGCCGCCCGCAAGTATGGCTGTTGTCGGCTCTCAATTGGCAAAACAACGGAGGGCAGCCAACGGTCATAATACGCCGAGCGGCAAACCGCCACTACTGGCGGTCTTCTGCACGGCGTCCCTCAGCGGTCTTGTTAAAAGACCGCCGAGGTTGTAATAACCACCATAATCATTGATCTGTCTGAACAGCTCAAACAGACAATGCAGAATACAGTAGTCTGAGTTCCAGTGTGTTAGCACCTCCTGAATCAGGGCCTTAACTGGTACTCTGTTACAATGCAGAAAAATCTGCAACTGCTTCCAGGCTTTTGAGAGAATGACTAAAATGAGTGCAGATTTGTCTGCCGGTGGTCAGTATGTTGCTGACTATGTTTTCTTTTTTGAGAACGTCTTCCACAACCAGGTTGATGTAGTGTGCTAAACACAGAACCCTGAAATAGCAACCATCTGCTATGGCCTCGACTATGTTACTGCCATTGTCCATAGCAACAAATCAAATTCAGAGACCTCTGAGTCTCAGTCGTTCAGAGATCTTGCTATTAAGTTTGTCCAAGATGTTTGCAGCAGTATATGATTTCTTCATGGCAAACATGGCTGCTGTTGCATGCCGCTGAACATCCTTATAATTGTCTTCGGTCCAAGACCCGTAGATAGCTTTTGCTTTCCCCCTGCAAAAGACATCCATTGTAATCAGAAGTCTGACAACTGGTCCACATGTCTGTTGTTAGGTGGATAGTGTAGACAGCACTTTGCTGCAAAGCGTGTCCAACCAGTTGCAGCACATCATGATACCACACTGGAACAGCAACTCTGGCAAAATAGGTCACACTTGGAAACTTCTATTTTGGGCAGATGGCTGCCACAAACTCTAAGAATCCCATTCCTTCCACAAAAAAAAGAAAAGTCCAACGCTAACATTTTTGCCAGCTTCCCGTTGAACAAACCTGCCATTGGTTGGTTGCGGTCATAGGGCCCCTCCTGCATAAACATGCCCGTAATAGTAGCCTAGATTTTCTTCTTTTCTGGGACCATTGACACAGGTGACTTTTGAGATTTAAGTGGTGGCAGACTCATGTGCTTTGTGGTGCAGTCACCATATGCCGCAGTGTCTCCATCAGACTGAGTCTTTCTGTGCCATTGTGAGGTTCCTGAGGCCGGTGATTCTGGTGCACTGCTGGAGAATAGGCTGCTTTTCATAAGGATGTCACTGAGGATGTCACCCTCTTCTTCCTCACCATCCACTTTGATTTGAACAGTTGTAGCTAGAGTTTCCCTGCTCTCCTCACTTTCACCAAGGCAACCACATTCGACCATTTTTTTAAGGTGCTCCTCCCATCGATTGCATGATGTTTTTCCATATGGGGCATCTGGTCTCCAGTACCATAATGTGAACCAGGGTTACCTTGACGCACACTTGTGTGGCAAATGGAGCAGATCACAATGAATGTTCTCCTTCTGTTTGTTAATCATAAAAAAGTCCCAAACTGGGGAGAAGTACTTTCTTATTCTTATTGGGTCACTGCCAATGCCTGAAGAAGAACTGGAGGCAGGTGGGTGTGTTGATTGCCTCTCTGCAGTGCATACTTCTACTGAGGTATGGGTTGGTACAGGTCTCTGCTGGAGTCTTATAAATATGGGAGATGGCGGTGCTGCTAGTGCCACATCCCTCAGAACAGATTTGATTGTAGTGTAGGACTCCTGTGGGCCAGATTCAACAATGACTGGTTGGTCATCATCATCCACCTCACCATCATTCCCTTCCATGCTTCCAGGGCTTTCTGGAACTTTTCTTTTCTCTTGCCTCTCCTGGTGTCTTCCGGACTCTGTTGGGGTCCACTCCATGTCCCTATCATCATCATCAGAAGTTGTGCTTGGAGAAGATGGTGAAGTAGTCCCCTTCCTTTTCCTTGCTGGAGATCTGGGAGTCATTGATTCTAAAAGAGGAGGTTCTTGCTTGGCAGGAAGCTCGATCTTCTTTTCTGCTCCAACTTCTAGAAGATCTACTATTGTTGGCTGTGGCTGCTGTCCACTTTGCTCTGTTTCCTGAAACGACTGGGTACTACTTTGTGAAAGAGATAAATCCAATTCAATGACACTGCTTGTCGGTGTTGTCATGATTGTAGTGGCTGTCCCACTGACAGTAATGGTCTTAGGCTTTGGTTGGGGTGGTTCTGTAGATGAAGGAGTGCTGGTCCCATGTTTCTCCCCGAAGGCTGATGCGGTAGGCACACATCTCCCGAAAAAGTTTGCAGTTGGCACACCACTGATGGAAAGCTGCTTCTTCTCACTGACCCTTTTCTTGGGAGCAACTTTCTTTGGGGCCATCTTAAAACTCTCAGTTGGTAGTGGCACTTAACTGCACAAGCAGAAGAGATTTGAGACCATAACTGTACAGGCCTTCTCTTTGGCAGTACTGCGGGTGACACTACCTTTCTTTTCTTGTGCACATAAAAGCAACCAGCCAAGAAAAACATGAAGTTTGTGAAATGTGGCATTGTTACAGGTTACAATAGTACAGACAAATGCAATCTTAGTGTGGTTGGTTACTCATGTAACAAGAACCAATTTAGTCAAATATTGCAAAGCCAAACCACACCACCAACCATAAAACCTAATTTAAAATCAGGCAGCACAACATGCAGATATAGCTCTTTGCTTTCTCTCTATCTGTTTTGGCGGAGAAACTCATGGGAGTCAGAGAGAGGTGCATGGTAAAATTAGATCATTCTTAAAAACATCAGCCCAGATTTAAGAGGGCCTAGTGCCATTCCAACGCCACATTAGTGTCATGTTTTTATGCTAATGTAGCCTTGGATGGCCAAAAACGCTGTACCATATTTACAAAGTGACACACTGCTGACATTTGCACCACTTTGTAATCTAAAAGATTTCTTTGCATCATTTTTATCTTCATTTTTAACATCTGCTAAGACATTAAAGGAAAGCTCCCATTGTTTTCAATAGGACTCTAGGTGCTTTGTAGGATTAGAGTCAAAAGTTTTGATGCTAATCCTGCAAAGCGCCGGACTAGAGTGAAAAAGTATGACGCTAATACCCCTCACTAATGCCATGGTGGTCGTATTTTAAATGCAGCTCACACATGGTGGTGTTAGGGCAGCGCTAAGGGGGCACAACAAAAGTGGCACTGCACCAGGTGCAGCACCACTTTTCATAAATCTGCTCCTTATGATGATAAGGTGGTCCAGGGGAAATGAAATACTCATTAAAAAATGAAATTATGCTGCTGATTTGTTTGCAGTGCACTCCTTTGGTGGATGGATGGAGGAATGGATGGGGATGGGTGGATGGATGGATGGATCAAGGCAAAATGTAGAATTAAATAAATGAAACAAAATGTTGTTTTAAAAAATGGAAAAAAATAAAACAAATAAAAAAATTAAAAACAAGCAATTAAAACAAAAAAATGAAAAAATTAAAATAATAATTAAAATTAAAATTAAAATAAAAACATTAAAAATGTCAATAAAAATTAAATAATAAATTATTATCAAGTAATAGAAAACAAAATTTAAATACAAAATTTAAATGGAATATTTAAATAAACATTTTAAATATGAAGTTAAAATACATGACTGATCAATATTTAACAATGTTTGTATGTAAGTCTCTGGAAAATACACACTAGCTGGATGCACAAAATGGCTGCCAGCCTCATGATAAAACAACAACTAGGAGCAAGGAGGCATGGAAAACAAAAAACACATGGCAATGGGACACTGGCTGGATGGACAAAATGGCCATCAGCCACATGGCCAAACAACAAGGAGAAAGGAGGCAAGGGGAACAAAGAAGAACTCATGCAAACCGTTGGCAAAGACACTCTGGCTGGATGCATAAGATTGCTACTAGCCACATGGTAAAACAACTAGGAGGCATGGCAAACAAAGAAGAGATGCAAGCCCATGGCAAAGGAAAAGCACAGGAAGCCAGAATTCTGCAAACTCCGCCGGCGGAGTGGAGTTCTATGCCCGAGCCTGTTAGGTGTTCATAGGTGTTTAATTGGTCATGTCGGCAGGGCAATGGATGATAAAAGCTCCAATGTCCTCCTGACGAGGCCCTGGTACTTACTTGTTTACAAATTAAGCACTGAGGCAAAGCTTTTAATGTCTTGAATGTCTTGAAACAGACTTTATTCTGTCCCATATCTCTTCCCATTAACATTTCAGTTTCATACATTCTCAAATGGTATGGAGAATATCACAATTGGATTCTGCAGACCACCAGCATAGTTAGACTGAACTAGCCAACTGTAATCACGATGGGTCATAAATTCTAATTTTGAGTATGTTGATAAACCAGACCTTGTCAGTGAGACACCTAGGAATTTTAGACCTAGAAACATGAGTGCTTAATAAATAATTTACAGAAAACGAAGGTGGCATGAAATCATGGGTGCTTCTATAGAAAGAGAGTGCTGAGAGGGTGGGTGGCAGGGGACCATGATCTGTGCCATTAGAGTACTAGAGCGGGGATTGCTTTTGTTTTGAAATTTGACTACATGACAAAGGGAGGCCTGAACACTAAGAGACTGCTAGTGAAAAACATAAGTGAATATCAGACAAGATTGAAAATCAGACAGGGCTCTCAAATGTGTCCGTACAAAGTCTGAATGACAGCATGCAACCTACTGTCCCAGTATGGCAGGAAACTTATATAATTGGTGAGTCAAATATGAACATACACTGGAAAAAAATGCCAAAAGTTAAGATAGAAATGGCCATTTATGAGTCGCGGTTAGGGAAAGTATCTGGGTCAAGAGGGCTCTTAGTGAGTAACTGGAGCTGTTTGGATACATGTACCAACTAAGTTTACCTAACTTTGAATGAGTGTGATCACAATAGATGGTGGCCAATTTGTTCACTGGTTTAATCTGAAATTAGGTCACACCTCACACTTGTTAAAATTCAATGAGGTTCAGGGCCCAAAGATGGGCATGATCTTTGCCAGATAGGAGTTACGATAATGGCTGTCCAGAGGTTAAGGATACTTAGACCTAACAAGGAAAAATAGCTCGTGAACACATCTGTGGGATCTACATGTACAGAACTTTCCTCTACATCTGTTCTGTTGCTTCTCATCTAAATCTTGTCTTTTATGTGCACAAGCAAGTCACAGCAATAAAACAGACATTGTGGATCAAATATGAATAAGTTGGAAATAATTAGAAAATATGGACATTTCAAGTTCTCCTCTGACTGGAAACATAGCTTGAATCTACCAGTAAGCAGTCTGCCTTTTCTTGATCACTTGGTGCCATACCTTGTTTTAATTATAGTCATACTATATGGAAATCTAGGATCTCCATTTTCTGGTGCATGCATTTCAAAATGTGGAACTAGGTGCATTAAGTAGGTCTTCTCAGTTCCTAGATAAAGGTTACAAGTTGTTTCCTAAAATTTCACAGAAGGATGTGATTAATTTGCAAAAGCAACTGATTTCTTCACATGTAAATAGAGTCTAACAAGAATTTAGAACAGAGGTGGCAAGGACATGAAACATCAATTGAGCTGCTCAATCAGCTTGCAAGAAGTAATTTGTCAGTCTCCTTTTCTCACCTTAATCATTGTTGTGGGGAGGACCTTGTCGCACACACAAAGATTTGTTTTCATAGAAATGTTATACCCCTTCACTTTTTAAAAATGTTTAATGTAAAAGAGACAAACATACATTTGCAAGAACATTAATAAATATATTCATCAATCAAGTCATGTTTTTCAATTAAAAGTCAAGTCTTAAATCCTTTCAGAGTAATATTGTGTAGTTCATCCCAGAGTGAGGATAGATTTGATAATCTTGACTCAATGGCCCTGATTTATACTTATACTTTTTGGTGCAAAACTGCACTCACGCAGTTTTGCACCAAAAGGTTTGGCACCAGCTTGCATAATTTCTGTGCACCAGCTGGGCACCACATTTATGGAATGGTGCAAGCCAGTGCAAAGGTTAGGCTAGCGTAAAAAAACATGACATTAGTTGGGTGTGGCTGGTGGTATGGAAGAAGGGGGTTTTGCACCAAAAAATGATATGAGGCAGGATAGAGTACAAAAAATTACTCTAACCTGTCTAGAGTCATTTTCTGACACAAAACCATCCATACCAGATAACTCCTGTCTTAGAAAAGACAGGACAGGAGTCATGCCCACCACCCCAATGGCAAGCACAGGGGACCAGGGTCTCCAGGGCATGACCATTGCACCCAGTGTCATGTAGCGGAGCCCATATATTTACTTGTACTTACCTATTCGTACCTGGGATGGGGTCCCCCATCCTCTGCTGTCCCTCTGGTGTGGGTAGAGGTGTCCCTGGGGCCTGGGGAGGGGACCTGTTGGCTTATTCCCTGGTGTTCCACCATGGAAATAGGCCCACAGGTCCCTTAACGCCTGCCATGACCCAGGTATTAAAAAATGGTGCAAAGCAAGCTTTGCACCATTCTTTTTACCCCTCCTCCCTCCCGTGCGTGATTTTAGCACTGGTGATAAATTTGACGCTAAGGCCGTAGAGTCATTTTTTGCATGGGAATGCCTGCTTTGCATCTCATTGACGCAACGTAGGTTTCGACGTCAAAAAAATGACTGTAACTCCATAAATTTTTGCTTTTTCCTTTCAATGCGTAACTGATACTGACAGGGTATAGCCAACATGTGTTTCGCGACAACAGCACCACTTCTTCAGAGCTATATTTAATGAATCCCTTCCAAGTATCACACTAAGGTCCTCATTACGACCCTGGCGGTCGGTGATAAAGTTGCGGTAATACCGCCAACAGGCCCGCAGTAACTACTGCCAAATTATGACCATGGTGCAAAGATCTCCAATAGACAACCAATGTACCACACCGACCGCCAGGGTGGAAACAACAGCCACCGCCACCTACGGTAGCCGTCTACAACCAGGCGGAAGTCAATGTTTCACCCACCACATTAAGACCCTGGAAACCACCACCTTTTCCGGGGTGGTACCAATGACATCAAAAGCCTGGCGGAAACTGAGCTCAGAAGGGAAAGGACTCACCATTGGAGACACAGGAAACAACCACACCACCATGGAACCTGAACTGCATGTCTTCCCGATTATATTCTACATTCTGCTCCACCACAAACACCAATACTGGCGAAGACGACGACGGTGTGTACGGATTCCTTGCACACAGGGGAGGGTGGGAGGAAAACAAGAGTGACACACATACGCACAACACACACTCCATACACACAGCCAGATGCATTACAAAAACAATTTTCCCACGTAACTCGGCTGAATAATGCAAGGACAAAATGATTTCGCAAAAATGAATGTGATCAACACTGTATGAAAAATAAGTTAGGCAAGATAATAGATATATACATATGTACAGAAAAAGAGACCCAGCCCAGTCCACTGTTTGCATAGGCCACATGGCCACAGGCCAAAGTCCAAGGCCACACATGTCACCTGCTTCAACACGGAGAGAACACTGCAGTTTCATCAGTTGGTAAATAGGCAGGCACCTCAGGGAGACGGGGGCACCTCAGCCGGGAGATGTAACAAGACCACTGGTTCTGGAGGGGGGGACATGCCCTGTGCTTGATCCTGGGGAGTGATGGGCCACAGTCTCTCAGCTGAGTGTCATACCCACTGGTTTTGGAGGGGCAACATGCCCTATGCTTGATCCTGGGAAGTGCAAGCCCACAGCCTCTCAGGTGGTTATCTTGCCCACTGTTTTTGGAGGAGGCAGGCCACACAGCAGCCCATGGAGGCAGGATTACATGCCGTCCACCGGCAGTGATGGCTGCACAGTGGTGGTGCTACTGGTGGGGGGAAGCTCCTTCCCATCCCCTGCAAACTCGGACGGCTGCACAACCATGTTTGGTGGTGGGGGCTCCGTCACAGTTCCTGGTCCAGGCCCCTTGGTCTTCCTGCCTGCTGGGATAGGCTCCTTGGTCTTCTTATCTGCTGGTGCAGGCTCCCTGGGCTTTAGGGTGGCAGCTGTAGGCTCCATTCCCTTCTTGCCTTCTGGCGCAGGCTCCTTCCCCTTTAGGCTGGCTGGTGCAGGCTCCTTCCCCTTCAGAACATGTGGCCTGGATCCCTTTCCAGCGCGAGTGGGTGCAGGGCCCGTGAAAGGTGTGGCTGAGGTGCTTGGTTGGGTTCTTCCTACCCTGTCCATACGTGCAGGACGGGGAGGAGGGGTAGGGAAGAGGTCAATGGTGGAGAGGTTCTGTTTTTTAGGGACATTGCGGTGGGAAGAGGGGGAAGAAATGGGAGTAGAGGATGAGGGAGTGGTTGTTGGAGGTGCCTGCTGCTTTTGGGTGCAGGTGCATGGGCTGTATGCTGTTGTGAGTTTGGATGGCTGTTGGGTGTCTGAGTGCTTGTGTTTGTGTATCCTAGGAGGGAGGACAGACATAGTGGGAGAGGACACAGAGGACGTGTGCATGGCTGTTGTGGAGGTGTCTGCCAGTGAGGTGTGTGTTCTGCTTGGTGTGGTGATGCTGGTAGTGGATGACGATGTAGTGCATGAAGGTGTGAGTATGGATGTAAATGGGTAGGAGTTGGAGGTGGAAGAGAGGGAGACAGTGGAAATAGTGGATGTTGGCGTGTCGGCAACTGGATCGTGTTTGTGAGAGTGCCTGTGGGATGAAGTGTGGTGCTTGTGTTTGCCTGTGACACTCTTGGGTGTTGTCTTGTGTGCATGCTCATCTGTATGTGTGCTTGGGATAGGTTGGGTTTGAGGGGAATGGGACTGGGCAGTGGAAGTTGGAGGGGGATGTAGGAACACAGACAATGGCTGCCATCAGGCCAGAGCCTGAATCGATCTCTATTGGGCTGCCAATCCAGTGTGAATGCCCTCCACGAATGCATTAGATTGTTGCATCTGGGCTGCCAGCCCCTGGATGGCATTCAAAATGGTTGACTGCCCAATATAGATGGATCGCAGGAGCTCAATAACTTCATCACTCAGGGCAGCAGAGCTCACTAGAGCAAGGTGCCTGGGGCGAAGGAGATGCCCACCCCCCGGGGTGAGCGGGCACAGGCAACTCGCTGAGGGCCTGCTGGGAGGGCGGTGCTGGTACGGGGTTTGGCAGCTGTACCTGTAGCTGGGGTGGTCACAGGGAGCTTCCATCAGAGGAGGTATCTGTGTCAGATCTGTCCCCTCCAGTCTCCTCCGTGGTGCTCCCCTTGCCCTCTGTCCGATTGGTGTCCTCACCGTCGGTGGACTCTGTCTCCTAGGTCCTGTGGGATGTAGCTCCCTCCGTTGCCGGTGCCTCTGATCCTCCACCAGATGATGCTAATGCACATAAGGACAGGATGACAAATCAAGAAAGGGGGGGGGAGAGACAAAGGATACACTTGGTCAATGGCTGCACCAACACCATGGGGAGAGGCACACACCGCCAAATGCACACCTGAGACCCACGCAGCCCTGACCAGTAATGGATGCCTACAAGTTAGGTAGCTAAATTTGCACTTCTGCACCCTAGCCACCAGGGGACCTATGCTGTAATATCAGGCCTGGGCTAGGGGCACCCACTGACACACGTCCCCCAACTGGATACCACCCTACCATGCGTAAGTTGTAATGATGGGCACTGTACTCACCTCCTTGTGGCTGCTGTGATGATCTCAAGCGCCCATCCAGCTCGAGATAGGCCACCGCCAGTATGTGGGCCATCAGGGGGATCAGGGTTCGATGGGCCCAGAGTCTCAGGTCCTCCCCCCGTTTGGGCCGGTGAGTGCTCCACCTGGCATAGACCCCCAGGGTCCGCACCTCCTTGGCGATGGCACGCCATTTACCCTTCTTTTGATGGGTGCTGATCTGCAGAGGCAATACACATAGGAAAACACCATTAGAAACACAGTCAGCCTGTTACACATATGGCCCACCATACCCGTTTCCATCACCATTTACACATACATGTCCAAGCACACAACCTGTACGCCTCCCAGAGGAGATCCACCCAACCCCCTTACATGAAGCCTATACACACACACAAAACTCCATGCATTCATGAAACATGCATCGTGCTCACAGTGTACTCACCTTTTGGTCTGGACGCCCACACAGCAGTCTGTACTGGAGTAGGACCCCATCCACCAGTTTCTTCAACTCCTCCGAAGTGAAGCCTGAGGCCCTTTCCCCGGTCACACAGGCCATGGTGGGTTCCAGGCACTGGTCACAGCAGCACATGCACTGTAGGTCCTCTCCTATGGAAGGTCAGGTAGCAAGTAAGGAATGAGATAGAAAATGGCGGTCACGTCCGTGGCGGTGCATACCGTCACCACCGGCGTAGATCACCATTGGCCACTGTACCCCTTAGGGCCCAATTATAACCAATGAGGAGTTTAACACCGGTTCCCGACCGCCTCCCCCAATGGCGCACAATGTCAGCGGAATGACCTCACTTCCACCTGTCCCCCCACACGTGACAGGCGGATGCCATTTCATGGGGGGGGGGTAGGCCCTGGAATAATGCTGCATCACACAAGATATTAGGACATACTGGACAAATCACAATGACCCATTATAATATAAGTTCTGTTGTAGCTCCATTGTTCAGTTTGTGAGCGGATCCTCACTCTTGTGTCCCTTAGATTTCAACTGCTGCAGATGAATAGGAGATGGAGACATACCCCTGTGTACAGACCCCTGGTGGACTTGGTAACTCTGGGGAACAGGCACATTATCCTTACCTATAGACTGGACAGGGCCACAATCACAGAGCTGTGTGCCCAATTGGAGCCTGATCCACTGGGATCCCCTCTCTTGTGCAAGTGCTATCTGGACTCCATTTCCTGGCAACTGGTTCATTCCAAGTGACAATGGGCTTGGCAGCAGGAATGTCACAGCCAATGTTCTCAATAGTGCTGACAAGAGTATTGTCCACCCTGATAAAACACATGTGCAGCAACATTGTTTTCCCCCAGGCTGAAGATTTGGCCACAGTGAAGGCCGAGTTCTATACAATGGGACATATCCCCAACATAATTGGGCTGACTGATGGAACATATATTGTATCTTCACCTGCCAGACTGAACAGGTATTCAGGAATCAGAAGAGTTTCTACTCTATGAATGTACAGATGGTGTGCCTTGCGGACCAGTACATCTCCCATGTCAGTGCTAAGTATCCTGGGTCAGTGCATGATGCCTTTGTCCTGAGGAATAGCAGCATCCCAACTATGATGGCCAACTACAGAGGCACAGGGTGTGGCTAATAAGGGAGCCCTGGTTCCCACTAAGTATACGTTGGTGTATGGGTATGATGTGTGCCATATGGGATTGTGTGTGGCTAAATGTTGTCCCTCAATATTTGCAGGTGACTCTGGTTACCCCAACCTATCATGGCTGCTGACCCCTGTGAGGAATGCCAGGACAAGGGAAGAAGAACGTTATAATGTGGCACATGGGTGAACCAGAAGGATAATTGAAAGGACCTTTGGCCTCCTGAAGGCCAGGTTCCAGTGCCTCCATCTAACAGGTGGATCACTGTGCTACTCACCAAAAAAGGTCTGCCAGATTGTGGTGGCATGCTGCATGTTGCATAACCTGGCCCTCAGGCGCCATGACCCATTCCTGCAGGAGAAGGAGGCTGGAGGTGCCCGTATGCCAGCAGTGGACCCTGTGGACAGTGAAGATGAAGAGGCAGAGGATGAGGATGAGGAAAACAGAACCACTGTGATTCGACAATACGTCCAATGACACACGGGTAGGACAGAGTTACTTCACAATTCAATTATATTTGTTTGAATTTGTGTGGCAATGGCATGCTGATATTTCCCACTTCTATGCCCACTTACTATTCCCTCTGGAAATTCATTTTGCAGATGTTGGTGACCTCACATATACTCCTGGTGTGATCACTGCAGACAGAGCCAGGTCATTAATCTATGCTCATTTTCTGTACAGTTGATTTGCAATGTTTGTACCTGTTTCAATGAATACATATTTGATGTTCATGACATACTTCAAACTTCTTTTTTTTCCATGGGTGTTTATTGAAGTGCTAAAACATGGAGGGACAAGTGCAATGGGATGGGGTGATGATGGAGGCAAGTCCAGGGTATTGTTTCAGTCTGTTTGTAGCACAGGTGCATTGTCCATGGGGACATAGGAAGGGGAGCAATGGCATTTCAAGGTGGACAGGGTGACAGGGTGGGACACAAGGGTGACAATCAGGAGAGTAACATTTCCTGGTGGTGGTCTTGGCAAGTGTCTCTGGCTTCTGTCTGGATCGCAGGGAACGTTTGTGAGGTGGTTTACCTTCTGCAGTCGAGGGGTGCTCCTGTGGCGGAGCCTCCTGACCACTAGCGGCAGCAGAAGTGGAAGGCTGTTCAGATGTCTGGCTAGTGGCAGGGGCCCGCTGGTGTGAGACTGCCTACCTCATAATACTGGCCATGTCTGCCAGCACCCCTGCTATGGAGATCAGGGTGTGGTTGACGGCCTGCAAGTCCTCCCTGGTCCCCTGTACCCCTGGTACTGTCCCTCCTGCAGCCGCCTGTTCTCCTGCACGTTGTCCAAGATCTGGCCCATCGTGTCCTGGGAATGTTGGTAGGCTCCCAGGATCTCGGAGAGTACCTCCTGGGGAGTCGGTTCCCTGGGCCTGTCCTCCCCCTGGTGCACAGCACTCCTCCCAGTTTTCCTGTTGGCCTGTGCCTCTGCCCCCTGAACCGTGTGCCCACTGCCACTGACCCTAGGTCAATCATTGTCTTGGGTATGAGGTGTGGCCTGGGGTCCCTGTAGAGGTGGATACACTGCTGATTGGCGTGTCCTGGGGACAGAGGTGTGGGTACGCTGGGTGGGTGCTGTGGTGGTGTTTCCTGATGGGGGAGGCTCTGAGGCAGTGTGTGACTGAGCCTGGGTAACCGGCTGTCCAGTGGTCCCTGATGGGCCAGGTAGGTCATCCAGATCCTGAAGACCAGAGTTCCCCCATAGGTCGTTCCTCCTCTTCTTGATGTCATCCCTAGTTCTTGGGTGCTGTCCCACGCTGTTGACCCTGTCCACAATTCTCCGCCATAGCTCCATCTTCCTAGCTATCGATATCTGCTGCACCTGTGCTCCAAATAACTGTGGCTCTACCCTGATAATTTTCTCCACCATGACCCTTAGCTCCCCTGTGAAACGGGGGTATCTTTGTGGTGCCATGGGTGTTGTGTAAGGTGTGTTGGTGAGGATGTGTTGGGTAATGTGTTGGGGTGTGCGATGTGGGGTGCATGAGTGGTGTATAGGTGTGAATAGACTGTGGCTTTAGTTGTGTCAGTGGTCTTGATGTCTCTCTGCTGGCAATGGTTTGAAATGGTAAAGGGTTGTGGGTAATGTGGGTATGTGTTTTATAGTGGTCTGGGTGTGTGGATGTGGTATGTGTATGGGTGTCGGGTGTGTGTTGTTTGAATTGTCCAATGTGGTGTTGTTTTGTTTGTGTGTGTCTATTTTGAGCGCAACAGTACGTACCGCCAATGGTTTACCGCTGTTGAATGTCCGCCGTGGTGATTCATGGGTCATAATGTGATGGGCGTTGTTGTGTTCACGTAACTGTGTGGGTTTTGATACCACCACTTATCACTGACCTTTGGCTGGCAGATTTGTGCATGTGGCTGAATACTGATGGATTGCTGTGTGTGTCATAATATAGTGAACGGATATCCGCTGCTGCGGTGGTAAGTTTTCGGCAGTCAGCGTGGCGGTAAGTGGGATTCACCGCTAATTTCATAATGAGGGCCTAAATCTGTTAATTTTTCTTGTTTTAATGGAAACCTCTGATCTACCATATGGTATTTCATAGAGGCATAAAGTTCCTCAGGTCGATAAATACTTAAAAAAGGACTTTGTAAAGATTATGGGGGTGATTCCTAGACCGCCGCCCACCAAGCGGGAACCGCCAGAAGACCGTACCGCGGTCAAAAGACTGCGGCGGTCATTCTGGCTTTCCCGCTGGGCGGGGGGGTGACCGCCAAAAGGCCGCCCGCCCAGCGGGAAACCCACAGCAACGATGAAGCCGGCTCCGAATGGAGTTGCTTTTGTGCGACGGGTGCAGTTGCACCCGTCGCGATTTCCAGTGTCTGCTGTTAGGGGGCCCCTGCAGTGCCCATGCCATTGGCATGGGCACTGCAGGGGCCCCCAGGGGCCCCACGACACCCGTTCCCGCCAGCCTGGTTCTGGCGGTCAAAAACGCCAGAACCAGGCTGGCGGGAAGGGGTTCAGAATCCCCATGCCGGCGCTGCCTGCAGCGCCGCCATGGGGGATTCTGCAGGCCAGGGGAAAACCGGCGGGAAACCGCTGGTTTCCCTTTTCTGACCGCGGCTTTACCGCCGCGGTCAGAATGGGCCTGGATACACCGCCAGCCTGTTGGCGGTGCATCTGCGGTCCCCTACCCTGGCGGTCTCGCACCGCCAGGGTAGGAATGGCCCCCTATTTTTTTAACTTTGTCCATTTTTTCCCTGCTGAACTTCTCGACTTAAAGCTCTCCCTTACTCCATCTTGCAGGTACACCAGCATTTTCATCTACTGTCCCCAGGATCTTATACTAGTTTCAGGTCCATCTCTCTGGAACGTTTGTGATCATTTATCTTCTCATCCAGTCGCCTGATTTTGGGCAATTTTAATATTTGTGCCGATTGTGCTGAGCATTCAAACACTAACAATATAGCAAATGCATGTGTGAAACTAGGCTTACCCATTTGTTAACTTTCCTACTCACGAAAGGGACATACACTGGGCCTGAGTTTCTCCTTATTTCCTAATGTTAAGGGAAATGAGGTATTTCACCTTCCCTGAATGGCTCACCCCGCTATTTTTCCTCACCGATGTTACCTTGTTTGTGAATGAACTCTGCATGCATGTTGAAGCATGCAGTGGACCTTGGGCCGAATTTCAGAAAAGTGGTGCTGCATCCAATGCAGCACCACTTTCCTTGCACCCCCTGGTCCCACTAATGCCACCAGGTGTATGCTGTATTTATGATGCGGCGCACCATGGTGGTATTAGGAACAATAGTGTCACATTTACTGACGCTATTGTGGCACTTTGCTCCACTAGTGTCAAAAATGTTGACGCTAGTGGAGCAAAGTGCAAGGAGGCTCATTGACTACAATGGGTGCAGTCTTTTTTAGGCTTCTTTGTGCCACAACGCCCCCTTTACATACATTATGCATGGCACATGTATAATGTGGCTCAAAGATTTACAAAGTGGCACTATGCATGCTTTGCAACATTTTATTAACATGGCGTGGGGGAAAAGGCCACCTTAGCGCCATCTTGGCATAAAAAATGACGCTAAGACAGTGCTAAAGTGGTCCAAGGGGCTCTTAAATCTGCCCCTTTGTATGCATATATGGAATGTTAGAATTTCCAAAAACGCTGTGAAATATTTACCTCTTTGATGAGCAAGAGGAGCTTACCCACATTAGAGAAAAGCAATGCATTTGTAGTACAGCTGACTAGATATCCACCAGGCGTGTGTTGGAATATTTAGAACAGATAGACCTAGGACTAAAGTTTTTTGTTAGCATTAGCTTACGCAATGTGCCGCTAGCTGAATCAGTCACTGGGTGAGCCTGCCCCAAACAACTCAAAGTCATGGCGGTGTCTGCAAAGAAAGAGTTGAATTGATTACCCAGAGCACCTTACTCATTCACATCCTCCTAAAGGTTTAAATAGTTGCAAAGACCACAATAGTTCCCTAAGTCTTGTTTTATTTTTATGAGGAAGAGGACTGATGAAGGATTGCTGAAGACGGATTCACATGCATTCCAGTCTCTGTGCGCTTAGTTTTTTTTACCATGATGGCATGCCACCATCTGCCATTAGATACGCCTATGGGCCAGGACATACTGCTTTTTAACTTCGCTTGAGAGGTGTGAAGCAGACTTAGTCTAATTTATCCTGGTATTCACTCGTTTAGGGAATGAACAAGTCCTTTAGGTGTTAATCAGATAAACAGCTATCCCTATTTCCACTTCAACAACACTCATAGACCTAGATTTTTCAGAGGAACGTCTGATGTTAGACCCTTACTGCTATACTACTGCTCATCAACTTAAAATAGTAAAATGTGCTATTGTCAAAAAACGTAGGTCCTCATCTTTAATTGTATACCAGTATTTTAAGGACCAGCCAATTCTATCTGTCATTAAGTGCATTTAAGCATACAGGGCCAAAACTCCCGAGCCACGACCTACTAGGGTAAATCAGGTCCTGATCTCATTTAAGAAGTGAGAGCATAGCGTTTATCTATCGTTATAGGGCAGAGAAGTTGCCTGGTTGTTTTGATGCTCTTCAGCAGAGTGCAAGTGGCTTCTTAGATTCTTGTGTTAGATGAAATGTTGGCATACATTTTAAAAGTAGTTGATGGTTTAATATTTTGATCACTTCCACTTTTAACAGAAATTAATAGAGCCTGATTAAGGCAATACCCTACAACATCATTGAAAATGCATAGAATGATCGTCTCCATGTATTGCCATAAATGCTGATATTCTTCACTAAAGTGACTGGAACATCAAGATTTTGAAAACCACAGAGGCAACATTATTGCACCGCAAAACTGGATTTATCATTATTTGGTAAACCACAAATCATAGGTTATTGGAATGAATGTGTTTTTCCACACACATACGTATTAGGAGTGCTAGGGAGGTTTGGAAGTATTGAAGGTTTAGAAAGTCTATTTCCATTTATTTTCATCAAGGCAGAGGTGTAATTGTTTTGCAGACAGAATAAGACCAACTCCCACATGACGAGCTTGGTTCACATCACATTGTTGGGTTTAAATGTGTGGTTTTGAGAGTCTGCAGAGGATCAAAGAGGAATGCCTTTCTACCAGTCCGAGAAGCAAATTATAGAGATTAGTTGGTAAGGATGTTGCACCGCCTGCCATTGTAATGCTTTGCTTTTGATTTTTTAATTGGGGTTATAAATATTATAATTGTGTTTTTGTGTTTTGAAAAATCTGGATTTTCCAGTAACTTTGATTATCTTAGCAAATCGGCATTCCCAGAGAAATAAAATAACAATTGTTGGCTGCCTTTACCAAATTACCAAAATACAAAGCATATTGTCCAAGTTTAAACATCAGTTAATTCTCAGTGTCTCTGAATGATGAAACAAGTCACCCCATTTTCATTCACTTAAAAATCCAAAGAAAAATGCTATTGCAGTAAGAGGCTAACAGAAGGGTCCCGTTACTCTTTCTTTACTTTAGCTGCTGTTGATTTATTAGATGGTTCCTAGTGGTAAAATAGCATAATATTCACTTCGAAGGATGTCAGCTCTCTCCAGATAGAGCTTAGGGCAAGATGGTTCTATGTCGAAAAGCGCACCCAGATTATCCTTTTCTTCTTTTAACAGGTCCATTCTGCATTAATCCCGTCTGCTTTTTTATCGAAGTCTTATTCTGTCAAGAGCATGGTCATCTACTCTACTGTCCTCCTTCTCTTTCACCGACATTGGCACGGATTCTGTTTCTTATCAACTTTACTCCTAACCTGGGTAAATGCCTGTAAATAACAAAGTAGCACAGTGGAGATGCATGACCTCATTACAAGTGTGTTTATGGTGTCACTGATTGTGTGATCCTATCTGAATTTAACCCCTTCGCTGCCAGGCCTTTTCCTCCTGTGCCGAGCCATTTTTTGGCTATTTGGGGCAGTTCGTGCTTAGGCCCTCATAACTTTTTGTTCACATAAGCTACCCACGCCAAATTTGTGTCCTTGTTTTCCAACATCCTAGGGATTCTAGAGGTATCCAGACTTTGTGGGTTCCCCAGAAGGAGGCCAAGAAATAAGCCAAAATACAGTGAACATTTAGGTTTTTTTTTAAAAATGGGAAAAAGGGGCTGCAGAAGAAGGCTTGTGGTTTTTTCCCTGAAAATGGCATCTACAAAGGGTTTCCGGTGCTAAAATTACCAGCTTCCCAGCGTTCAGGAACAGACAGACTTGAATCAGAAAACACAATTTTTCAACACAATTTTGGCATTTTACTGGGACATACCCCATTTTTACGATTTTTTGTGCTTTCAGCCTCCTTCCAGTCAATGACAGAAATGGTCATGAAACCAATGCTGGATCCCAGAAACCGAAACATTTCTGAAAAGTAGACAAAATTCTGAATTCAGCAAGGGGTAATTTGTGTAGATCTTACAAGGGTTTCCTACAGAAAATAACAACTTAATTTTTTAAAAATCGAAATTGAGGTAAAAAAACTGAATTTTTTCTCTACGTTTTACTCTGTAACCTTTTCCTGCAATGTCAGATTTTTTAAAGCAATATACCGTTACGTCTGCTGGACTCTTCTGGTTGCGGGGATATATAGGGCTTGTAGGTTCATCAAGAACTCAAGGTAGCCAGTGCCAATAAATGACCTGCATCCTGCAGTGGGTTTTCATTCTATACCTGGTATACAGCAATTCATTTGCTGAAATATAAAGAGTAAAAAATAGCTATCAAGAAAACCTTTGTATTTCCAAAATGGGCACAAGATAAGGTGTTGAGGAGCAGTGGTTATTTGCACATCTCTGAATTCCGGGGTGCCCATACTAGCATGTGAATTACAGGGCATTTCTCAAATAGACGTCTTTTTTACACACGCTCTTCTATTTGGAAGGAAAAAATGTAGAGAAAGACAAGGGGCAATAACACTTGTTTTGCTATTCTATGTTCCCCAACGTCTCCCGATATAAATGGTACCTCACTTGTGTGGGTAGGCCTAGCGCCCGCGACAGGAAATGCCCCAAAACACAACGTGGACACACCCCATTTTTTGACAGAAAACAGAGGTGGTTTTTGCAAAGTGCCTACCTGTAGATTTTGGCCTCTAGCTCAGCCGGCACCTAGGGAAACCTACCAAACCTGTGCATTTTTTTAAACTAGAGACCTAGGGGAATACAAGATGGGATGACTTGTGGGGCTCTGACCAGGTTCTGTTACCCAGAATCCTTTGCAAACCTCAAAATTTGGCTAAAAAAACACATTTTCCTCACATTTCGGTGACAGAAAGTTCTGGAATCTGAGAGGATCCACAAATTTCCTTCCACCCAGCGTTCCCCCAAGTCTCCCGATAAACATGATACCTCACTTGTGTGGGTAGGCCTAGCGCCCGCGACAGGAAATGCCCCAAAACACAACGTGGACACATCCCATTTTTTGACAGAAAACAGAGGTGTTTTTTTGCAAAGTGCCTACCTGTAGATTTTGGCCTCTTGCTCAGCCGGCACCTAGGGAAACCTACCAAATCTTAGCATTTTTGAAAACTAGAGACCTAGGGGAATCCAAGATGGGGTGACTTGTGGGGCTCTGACCAGGTTCTGTTACCCAGAATCCTTTGCAAACCTCAAAATTTGGCTAAAAAAAAACACATTTTCCTCACATTTCGGTGACAGAAAGTTCTGGAATCTGAGAGGAGCCACAAATTTCCTTCCACCCAGCGTTCCCCCAAGTCTCCCGATAAAAATGGTACCTCACTTGTGTGGGTAGGCCTAGCGCCCACGAAAGGAAATGGCCCAAAACACAACGTGGACACATCACATTTTTTCACAGAAAACAGTGCCTACCTGTGGATTTTGGCCTCTAGCTCAGCTGGCACCTGGGGAAACCTAGCAAACCTGTACATTTTTTAAAACTAGACACCTAGGGGAATCCAAGATGGGGTGACGTGTGGGGCTCTGACCAGGTTCTTTTACCCAGAATCCTTTGCAAACCTCAAAGTTTGGCAAAAAATACACATTTTCCTCACATTTCAGTGCTGAAAAGAGCTGGAATCTGAGGAGGGCCACAAACTTCCTTCTACCCAGCCTTCCCCCACATCTCCCAATAAAAATCATACCTCACTTGTGTGGGTAGGCCTAGTACTTACGAAAGGAAATGGCCCAAAACACAATGTGGACACATCACATTTTTTCACAGAAAACGGAGGTGTTTTTTGCAAAGTGCCTACCTGTGGATTTTGGCCTCTAGCTCAGCCGGCCCCAGGGGGGGCAGAAATGGCCTAAAATAAATTTGCCCCCCCAACTCCCCTGGGGAGCGACCCTTGCCTAAGGGGTCGTCCCTGCGTGACATTGGCGCAAAAAGAAAGATCCCTGGTGCCTAGTTGTTTCTTTCCCCCTTGGGGGCAGATTGACCTAAAATCGGCTGATTTGCCCCCAAGGGGGGCAGAAATGGTCTAAATACAATTTGACCCCCAGGGGAGCGACCCTTGCCTAATGGGTCGCTCCCCATCTCTAAAAAAACAAACAAACAAAAAACAAAAACACAAATAAAAAATTAGCCCTGGCGCCTAGAGGTTTCTGCCCCCCCTGGGGACAGATCGGCCTAAAAACAATAGGCCGATCTGCCGCCGGGGGGGCAGAAATGGCCTAAAATAAATTTGGCACCGCCACTCCCCCCGGGGAGCGATCCTTGCCTACGGGTCGCTCCCCTTGCGTGACGGCGCAGAAAAAAAAGATCCCTGGTGCCTAGTGGTTTCTGCCCCCCTTGGGGGCAGATTGACCTAAAATCGGCCGATCTGCCCCTAAAGCGGGCAGAAATGGCTTAAATACAATTTGCCCCTCCAGGGGAGCGACCCTTGCCTAAGGTGTCGCTCCCCATCAGTAAAACAACAACAACAATAACAAAAATCCCCGGTGCCTAGTGGTTTCTGCCCCCCTTGGGGGCAGATCGGCCAAAGTAAAATAGGCTGATCTGCCCCCCTGGGGGGCAGAAATGGCCTAAAATAAATTTGCCCCCCAGGGGAACGACCCTTGCCTAAGGGGTCGCTCCCCTTACGTGAAATTGACGAACAAAAAAAAAAACTCCCTGGTGTCTAGTGGTTTCTGTCCCCCTTGGGGGCAGATTGGCCTCATAAAAATAGGCCAATCTGCCCCCAAGGGGGGCAGTAATGGCCTAAATATAATTTGCCCCCTATGGGAGCGACCCTTGCCTAAGGGGTCGCTCCCCACCTGTAAAAGAAAAAAGAAAACAAACATTTTTTTATCCCTGGTGCCTAGAGGTTTCTGCCCCCCCTGGGGGCTGATCGGCCTGCCCCCAGGGGGGGAAGAAAAGGCCTTAAAACAAATGCCCCCCGTGGGAGCGACCCTTGATCCTTTATGTCAATTTCATTTTTAAAAATAAATCCCTGGTGTCTAGTGGGCGTTTCAAAAGCCGGATTGCTGAGCTTCCAGCGCGATGGGAGGAGGCCCTGTGACAAATCAGCGTGCAATCGCTCGCTGACTTCACGGGGGAGTGGGGGGGTCGGGGGTGGAAGGGGAAGGGCTTCCCCTTCCATCCCTGCCTTAGGGGGGTGGGGGGGAACCCCACAGAGGGAGCGCTAGCGCTCCCGCTGGGCTCTGTGCCCAGGACATAATGGTTACGTCCTGGGCACAGCAGCACTGTGCCTCAGGACATAACCATTACGTCCTGGGCGCAGAAGGGGATAACTGAGTCCTTGCCCTCAGTGTTGATATGCTTGATGGCTCAATCAGCTGTTGCCTTTGAGTTCATTTGTCTACCAACTGAGGGACACATTTGCTAAATCTTCACGCAACGCAGGGCAGCAAGCAAAGTTGCTGAACTGCCAAAATGGATAGAGAGAAAATGCTTTATATTTACAAAGATATGGGGAAATTCTGCTCTCTCCCTGCACTGGTGCACTGTGTACAGCCTAGCGCCAAGGCAGGCATCCTTGCACCATAGTGAAAAGGTACCTGCGTTACAGGCAGGATAGGTTTTGTGCAGAAAGGGACACCTTTGAAGCACTCGTGGAAGTAGGAAACAAAAAGAAGAAATAAGGATGTTTCTCCTTGTTACGCCTCACTTGGGAAGGTGTAGCATTTTGACATATTTCCAGGTTTACAAGTCTTTGTGAACCTGGGAATTTGTCAAAATCCATAGGTGGATGAATGGGAACACCCATGCTCCAACCATGGAAAATCTCCCAAGTTGAAATGTAATATAACGCAGTACAAGCAGCTGTCTTGAGGAGAGCAAGGCCACACAAATCAGGCAGAGTGGCTTTGGAAATATCATTGAAGTCTTTACGCTGTCCTTGGGTCACCTTAAGTGATGCAAGCTCAGCACAAAGGCTTCATAAATATGGGCCTTTAAAGCTCTCAAGCAAAAAGGCGCTATCTTTTTGGTTGCTTATAGTCATGTGCTTGTTAATAGCGACCCATCGCCCACCCATATTTTTTTTGCTTTTCTCAGTAAGGCATGGTTATACCCAAACATGGTTATCATGTTCACTAATCTACAGGACTTCATCTGCACCTCAACAATTAGGCCCCAATAGCCATAAACTGGTTTGGGTTTGCCTGTGATCCTATTCTCAGGGCACCTGGCCTAGAAGCATGGGTGGTACTGTTCATATTGGAGCAGAGCAAAAGCTGATTTACATATGGTTTGTTCCTGTCTGATTAGTGTGCAAAAAAGTTGAACTGAAATGCAGCACCAAGCAATCAACAGCTGTTGAGATTGATTCAAAGATTCTACTCGTCACCTTTTTATTTTTTCTCAGTGAAATATCCTAAGTTCCAAGGAGTGACCCAGACATCAGACATGTGCTCACTGTGTCTCTGTGCCATGCTGACCTCACTGATGAAGTCCAAATGATGCCCAAGTAGGCCAGGATCAGTATGAGCTGTTTGTGTTTCTGCTCAGAGTGTCCGTGGCCTGATGTACTGATTGTAATGGAACAGAAATAAGGTGGGTGAGATTAATTCAAGCAAAGCATCCATTCCTTTTTTAACTCTCTCGGTGAAAAGGCCACAAATGCTGCAGCTACAACAGGTGTGTGGTTGCTTGTGTCATCGTTCAGGCATGAAGTTTGAGCTGGATCCTTCTAATTGGAACAGAACCAAAACTTACAACTGCTTCTTGTCTGACAAAGCACAGTGAGCAACAAAACAATAGACAGGAATGTGGCCCGGAGTAATTAAATGTGTGTGGGATTAATTCAAGTATTTAACCCATCACATTCTTTTGCCAGGTCGCCTCATCACAGAAGAGGCACTGACCCTGTCATCTGAAACTAAGTAAATGGTGTTATTTTGGCTCCCGAGTCACTGCATTCGCAGGCCTTTTAATCTTTTTTCCAGACTCAGGGCCTGATTTATATATGGGTGGGCAACCCAGCATTCCAACATGGGGACGGAGTAAATCAATCCATTCCCATGATGCAAGGGACCCCCCAACCTAATTTATAAATGACCGCCAAGCAGGCAATGATTAATAAAAGTACTGCCAGTGCATTTTACTATGCGCTACAGGGCTGCGTCAGTATCACACAACCCTGTAGTGCAGTGTATTCTTTTTTACTTTACAAAAAGAAAGTCCAAAACTGGATTTTCATTTTATAAAGAAAAAACGTAAGTCTCCCATCACCAAGGATATTTTCTCCCATGGCAGAGGGAGCAACGTTGCTATATTATTGTCCCTTACTGCCACGTTTTTCCTAGTGGTGAGAAACAGTAACAAATGGCTACATGTCCACCCATCTAAATTGTGTGGGAGGACATGTAGTAATGTCTTTGACAGCCCTTCACACCCTAGGGCAGTTGGAGATGTTTGGTCACACCAGAGAAAGAGTAGTCTCTGCTGTGGCCAAATTGATGGTGTGCCCATTTACAGATTGGGCGGGCAGACTTGTATGTTGGTAGGGAGGGAACTCTGTCACCACTGCGATGGAGCTCCCTTTCCACCAACATATAAATCAGGCCATTACTGCCATTAATTTACTGGACTATGCCTAACCTTTACCTCAGTGTGAAAATTGTAACTGGCAGTGTATGTTTTGTCTTTCTTGGTGCATGTCCTCTTGTTCTACTACTGTGGTTCTAGTGTCCCTTATATTTTGTTCCCCAATGCTCAGGGGCATGAGGTTCATTTTAGAATTAGGATCTGTGTAGATGAAGGATGTGAATAACTGTTCTTTTCCTTTCCCGTGATGGTGTGTCCCTGAAGTGAGTGCAATTTGCGGTATTGTGTGACACCTGTGATTTGTGCATCAGTGTCTCTCTGCCCAGTGTGTAAAATGAAGTATTTATCTATTCTTTTTCCATCTTTTCTCACTTCTCAGTGTCTCTGTATCTACCAGATTCCATGTTTTACTGCTGTGAAAAACATAAAAACATCAACATTGTGTTTACACAAGCTTGTGGAGAAGCAACCTTACAAACATAGTTAAACAGTGTTACAGAATGATATGCTACATTCCAAATTCAATCCATTGTGACACAAACACTTATGCCAGAAGGCATGTCTTGCTAGAAATGTTCGAAGACTGTGAGAGAATTTTTTGATCTAATCCAAAAGATTCTATTTTTCCTTGACCTCAGCATAATATTTTTTGGCCTTGTCCTGACTTTTTAGTTTTCGTTGGCGTGCTCATAGACTTTGTGTCTTCTCTTCTCTTTGGGAGTAATGACAAAGATTGAGGCACCTCCTAAAGCTATTACGTTCTATTTTATTCTTGGTACTTATAGAGTGCACTAATACACTCGAAGGCCACCCTGGAGCTAAAAGACACAGAATAGTAACCAAGAGGAAAGAACATCTTAATTGGAAAGCCAAGTCTTAATTTTCTTTTTGTGAAATAGAAAATGGTTATCCTCCTTGCACAGCTCCAGAGGCCTAGTTCTAGTACTTGGAAGACAAACCGAAAAAGGACCTGTCACCATGATGCATTCTTCTAATGATCGGAACACAATTTAAGGACACAGGGGAAGAAAGGACAGTGAGATTCACAACAAAATAAGGTATGAGACTGTACTGAATGAAAATGGACCTTTGTTCTTCAAAGAATGGTGGCAGAGGCAAAAAGATTTGATTTTTTTTTTCAACCACTGCAATCCAATGTAAAAATATAAAAATATCAGGGAACAAAGAGGAAGGCATAACAATTGTCTTGATGCAACATTTTGAGTATGCTGTTGAGGTGCTCACAGGAACTTTGTTAGACCTATCTATAAGAAATTACCATAGCCCCAACATTGACATAACAGTTTCCTGGATGACAGTTTTTTGACAATCAACACAAAGGAACAGAATAATCGTAAGTAACATTCTGCAAAAACTGGAGGCTGAGAAGATCTGTAGAGTCGTCTTCTTGCTTGCCAGAGGAAAGGTGATCTCTTCCAATAGTCGCAAACCCATGCAGCACTTAATATTAATATTTTGTGTGAAAAATGGCAAATATGTTCTTAAGAGGGATAGTTTCTGTAAAAAGAATTGCAATGGGTAAAAACATCCTTGGCAATCCTGTTGCACTTGTAAGAAGATGTTGAATAATTCAGAAGTTCATAACAAGGCACCTAACACTCCCTGACATCAGGGAAGAGGGAAAAGCCAAGCAAGATTATCCGTAAGTAAATTCAGTTGAAGTACCAACTCTCAAAGAAAGAGTTTGTTTTTGAAAAAAATAAGAAAACACTTATAGCTCCTATGCCTTGGAAGTTTAAACTCTAAGCATGGGGGTCATTTTTTGTTTCCTGCCCCTCACCACCAGGTAAAACTGCCATTGATGTACAGGAAACAAAACACATAATACCATCCACCCTAAATAGAGTAGATGGTGTTACGCTCTTCTACTGACAGCCCCAACTTCATCTGGATGTTGTGGGAAAGTATATGATGATGAAGAAAGTTTTATTCTGTCGGCCTAAACCTGGTGGTCTGCTTGACTCAAAATCAGGCAGGTGAACTAAGAGTTTAGTGCAGAGAGTATTCTGTTGTTGTTGTGATCTAGTACCCTATCCGCCAAGCTCTAAATTGGGCCCTTAATCTCATTTACCAAGGTCATGATCATGGAGAGTTTATCAAAAACCAGTAGAATCTGATAAAACTGTTTTGGGTCACGCAATGTTATAACGTAAGGATTAACAGGACCTAAGAATGTGAAGAGCACAGTTTGAGCCTAATTACGACTTCGGCAGACGGAAAAGGCCATCCACTAAAGTTCCATGATCAGGTCACCGCAAGTTTGGCATGCTGAATTTTCCCCTGGGTCAGCAGGCAGAAATAGAGTTTCTGCCGGCTGGCCCAGTGGGAAACAGCAGACAACATTGACGCTGGCTCATAATAGAGCTGGTGGCAATGCTGCAGGGTGTAGGGTGCACCAGCACCCGTCACTCTTTTCACTGTCTCCAAAGCAGACAGTGAAAAGCACAATGGGGCTGGCCAGGAGGGCCCTGCACTGCTCATGCCAAGTGCATGGGCAGTGTGGGGGCCACTACTGGGCCCCCTGCACTCGGTCTCTGCCAGCCTTTACATGGCAGTGCTACTGCTAAGTAATCACCGGCAGAGAAGGGACTCATAATCCCCAGGGCAGAGCTGCTTACAACACTGCCCTGGCAGATTAGGACCACCAGCACCGCCAGCCCCTCCAGTGGAGGAGAAGTGGCGGTGCTCGCAGTCTGATCGTGGCGCAACCGCAATGATTGTAATGTGGCTGTCGGACCTCCACGTTGGCCATGGTCCGACGGCCAACATGATCTTGGCGGTCTTAAGACTGCCAGGGACATATTGAGGCCCTTTGTCCTCTTAAAAGTAGACAATGAGTCAGAGGAGGCTATTTAAGGTGGGCTGAGAATGGCAAATAAGGGCACAAACAGAAAACTGACTGGTCCATTAAGCACTATGGCCCTCATTATGAGTCTGGCGGTCTTAAGACCATCAGACTCGCAGTGGCGGTCGGACTGCCATGGCCTTGGCGGTCCAACCGCCACATTACGACCGTGGCAGAGCCACCACAGTCCGACCGCCCACACCACCATGTTGCCGCCATCCAACAGCCTGGTGGTGTTGGTGTTTTGTAATCCACCAGGGTGGCGCTACATGCAGCGCCGCCCTGGGGATTATGATTCCCATTCCACCAGCCTTTTCATGGTGGTTGGACCACTATGGAAAGGCTGGCAGAATGGGGGTGTCAGGGGCCCCTGCACCTGGCATGGGCAGTACAAGAGTCCCATGGACAACCCTGTCATGCTTTCCACTGCCCGAATAATGGGCAGTAGAAAGCACAACAGGTGCTGCTGCACCCACCACACCGCCAGGTTGGCTCCGGCTTGATTACAAACTGGCGTCAATGTTAAGGCCCTGTTTTTGACCGGGCTGGCAGATGAAAATGCTGTTTCTGCCTGCCAGCCCAGTGGTAAACTTGAAATAGGGCCGGCGGTGTTCTGGCTGTACTGGCGGTCAGATGGTGGTACAAGTTTGGTGGGCGGCCTCCGCCGCTCGTCAAGCTCGTAATGAGGGCCTCTGTTATGATTTGTCAACCAATCTAGTGATTGTACTGGTCTTAAAATATTTATCAGGGTATGTATTGTCTTTCTTTGTCAGTAGACATATCAATTTCTTCCTCTCTCAGTAAGTGAAAGTGAGCTCAATTTAACCTCGCCTTAGCAGGTATGAACCTCCCTCATCTGGTTACCACCCCAATGCTTAAAGCTGCTCATAACTTTGAACAATTTCTTTCTAATCTTCCCGATATCCAGGTATTTCCAGCTAACATTTTGACTTGGTTGAATCACTTTTTAGTCCCCTTCCTCCTTTAGCTGTAGGACTTGGAGGAAGAAATAGTTAAATTGTTGATGCATGGCATAAAATCTCTGAGTTGTTTTTTTCTCATCATTTGCAATGCTCTACTCCTTCTTTCACAGGCATCCCAGATACAGCTATAACTAATGTTTAGCGAATGTCCTGGACCCCTTTTCATCATGTTGCTAGATCATCCAAAGTGACAGCCCCTTGGTTCTCACCCACCTTAAAGGAGAAAATGAGCCAATGAGCATCAATGGAGAATAGCTTACAATTCTGAGGCAAACATTAAATATACATTTGCACTGAAAACATTTCACAAATCGATTTGCAAATCCAAGATGGAATTCTTCTCCTCTCTAATTTCCACAGCTTCTAATATTCCTTGTGAGTTGGCCACATTTGCCCATACTTTTCTATCTTCAGAGGACACAAAAACAGATGTACTCCTTCTTTAGACTTCTGCAGTAACTTATCACATTATTTCTAAGAGAAAATTCAGAATATTTATCTGAAATTTCCTGCAGCCTCTGTTTCTAATGCTCAAGTAAATGTAGTGCCAAATCTGGTCCTTCATTTACTGAAATTCAATTCCATCTTGACCCATATGCCGCCTGTATACTGTCTCACATTCCACCGTTCCGGTGAGATTCAAATTGCCTGGCATTGAGGAACTGGATTTTGGATATTTAAAATGGTTTCTCAAAGGTAGATCACAATTGCTTTATCGCCATCTTTTACAGCGACCCCAAAATCAATCAGGTATGGCATCTCTCATGGTTCGGCTTTGTGCCCTACCCTTTTTAATCTAAATCTAGTTCCGTTAGCTAAGCTGACTGAATCAGTTTCGAAGTAGATGACTGACAATCTTCTCAAATTAAATTCAGAAAAAGATGAAGTCCTTTTATTTAGACCAAAATGCCCATCTTATCCATGTAGGTGGTAACAAGAGGTACTTAATCCTCCTCATGCTCCCTCTCCCACTGCCAGAAATGTAAGAGTAATTTTTTACTCTAATCTCTCCTTATTCCAAAACCAACAGGTGTCTCTTGTTTGTTTCAAGCACCTTAAATCATTGCAGAAAATGCTCCACCTGGTTCCTGAGAACATGCGGAAAACCACTGTACAGACGATGCTAACATCCAGATACTAAGCGAATAGCCTCTATTTGGGCCTTCCTCCTGCCCTAACCCAATACTGCAGGTAGTAGAAAATGTTGCAGTAGGACTGGTGCTGAGAATTCATCGGCATAAATCAATCTGTTCTCATTTGAAACTTTAGCACTGGCTATCAATAGATAATCTCATTAAGTTCAAAGCCCTTACCTTCACTTTCAGAGCCTTTTCAGGGCATGAGCCCACTTATTTAAGGGAAGGACACCATCCTTGCCTTCAATTTATATCCCTACGATCAAATAACCTTCACTTACTGCAAGACCCAAAAATCTTTGAGGCCAGAAAGGGAGGGTGGTCCGTCACTTTCCTTACAACTAAACTTTGGAATGCTTTATTCATTAACCGAAAATATGGCTCGCTCGGAGGCCATATTTAAAAAAAATAGTTAAAAACCTTCCTCTGTGATGAGGATCAGATATTTTTTCTCCACTCCCCTTCTTTCAGGTCAGTCTATCTGCTGATTAGCGCCGAGAAGCTTCTTGTTGTGCAGCTGTGCGCTGCATAAATGCAATTTGATTGACTGACTGTATAAGTGCAATTTGAGTGCTTATGTTCCTTTCCAAGATACATGTTCAAAGTAATTGTATTTCTGTCCTGATGTCTTTCCTGACCAGTGCCTGCACATTTTTTCCCAGATATCCGTATATTTCTGTGCCCTGTGACAGTGCATTTAATTTTTCAATACGGTATTTGCCCTTTGAACAAAGTAAACATGTACCTCTGTTAATTTCTGAGATTCACTCTCTCTTCTCTTCCTATAATTCTGCAGCATGTCATGATGGGATCATTTCAGATATTGACTTAACTATGGCGCTTCCTTTCCTAAGTTCAAAGGGTGCTATGGCATGGCAGTGATGCTTTATATATTGGTTAATATTGTGGATACTGACATGGTTGCGTGCTTTTCCTTAAGTAGAACGATGTGAAAACTGGGATAGTGATAGTGCTTTCCATACTCAGCGAATATATGGACATTAACAATTGTGTGGTACATAGTGTGAAGAAATGTACATGTGTTACATGCTAGAGGTAAATGCAATTCATGGTATGGCAATGGTGGGAAATTGTGGATAATAACATGACAGTGGAGCTTTACATATTGGGACCTACATGACTACTGTCATGCCAATGGTGGTTTGCTTACAGGAGGCAATGTGGACACTGACTTGCTAATTTGCTCATTAGAAAACGATGAAATGTGGACACTAGAATCATGAGAATATCTTAAACATCACAGATAAATCTACTGTTTGAGACCTTAACCCGTATAATCAATATGTTGAGCGTGCAAAATAAGCTGCTACAACTCTGGGTTAAAGTCCTATCTTTCTCAGACTTCTTCTGTTTAATTATCATGGATCCCCACTGAGAGGCAGGCTATTGAGCAAGGCTCTAGAGTATTTAAGCAATACCCACCAGAGGCTGAATCAAGGAACATCACTTAAGCATCACCCTGCAAAACCCGAACAACACCTCAGTCTGATTCGTTTTACACTGGATTATTTGAGCAGCAAAGGGACCTCAATATGTTTTGCAGGATTAGTGTCAGCTAATCCTGCAAAGCGCCAACCTAGCATAAAAATGTTGGTGCTAGTTCCCTAACTACTGCCATGGTGCGCCATCTTTTAAGTATGGCGCACACATGGTGGCGCTGGGGGGGCGCTAAGGGGCACAAGAAAAGTGCTGCTACATTGGATTCAGTGCCACTTTTCTTATATCTGCCCCACAGTTTGCACAGTATTTTGTGATTCCAGAATTCATCAGTTGCATAAATGGGAAAATGACAGCTTTCATAAACGCTATGCTTTTGGGAAGAAATTTATAGACAAGGATAGACACAGCAATATAGCTGTTCACATAAACTGCAAATCTCAAGTTAGATTAGACATGCTCTGGATTTATTTTTACCTTTAGGAGCATGAAATGGAAAATGGTACTCCATACAGTAATATAGCTATTCACATCAACTGAAATTCCCAAGGTAGATAAGACATGCTCTGGATTTAATTTGATTTTTGGAAGCATGATAAGGGACATGGTATTCCTTGATGAACATCTTTGAAAAAATCCTGGGAGACCACTCAGGACATACTAATGTGTGCAGCTCATCAACTAATTTCTTGGGGTGGTATGCTCCTGCTTACCCTTATCCATCAATAACTGGAATTTCATTCAAAGTTGTTAAAGTTCTTAAACTTTGACTTAGCCTCCAGCACTGCTACATCAAGTCATTCATAACGTACTGAATAACAGGTTGAGAAGTGCTAGGAATCTCTGAGACTGCCTTTGACATCTTTATTGTTCATATCCTTGCTATGAACACATTGATTCAGTGCCTGAATCCTCAAATAAAATTAGTAATCAACATTTGGCCAATTTGTCAGTGGACTATACAGGTTTTGTGGAGATTCAAAATTATATTGTCAGTCATGTGGTAATTCTGTTACGTGCTGAGAATTTAGAGGCCTCTACCCCACTCCTAGCTCAATCAGATGACATTTCTTGTGCTCGAATGAATACACAATTGACAACTGTAATTTTATATTTTTTATTTTTTAATCACAGGATGCCAGTAATCAAGTAAATTGTTCTCAGTAACAAGTGGTAAAGCTGATTACATATGGTCTTCCCATCCTGCCCAACTGATCTGAAATTTTAGAACAGGTAAGGGATCTTGACAGTTATTTCAAAGCTCCACTCCTTGACCTGTCTGGTGTTTCTATTCACAGAAGGAGATCAAATTTGATGCAGCATTTTAGGGCGGATGTTAAGGTTGAATGGGACTAATAAATACCCTTTTAATGTCTAACATTTTGGTTGATCATTACTTGCTACTGCTTTTGGTAGATGGATATATCTTGCATACTTTTGCACACTCTATTTTTAGGGTTTGGGGTCTCGGGCAGAGTTTATGCACCACAGAAGCTGTCTCAGGATGGGGCTCTATTGAAGACTTCAGATAGGGGTTACTAAGGTGCCTGGTTTACTCCCACAAATCAAGTTTATTTTGGATTATGCAGAACATGAAAATTGCCACTGTTATTCTAGATCTAGCAGACATGGAATCAGACATGAGAAGTGGGACTCCTCCTGTTTGCTTACTAAAATCATTTTTTGACATTAGCAGGTGAACTGTATAAATGAGAATTGCTAGCTTACCTGCATTCTCCAAATGGAGTATAGGAGATTTTCTGTACTGCTTCACATACTCAAAGCTCCTGACTTCCCAAGAGCAATTCTAACATGCTGTTTGGCTTCTGAGGAAGAACTCCTTGAAGTACTGTGAAGTCAGCATACCACCACATGATTTGCTTGCTTCAGATTTTGTGATCAGATTCACCCACATATTTTGGAATGTTCACTGTCTTACAGTTTCTCTTAGCCCCTTTGGTGCCGTGGATGAACTGGTTTAGCCGTCGGCTGCAGCGCTGCTGTGCCCAAGGGCGAGACCATTTTGTCCTGCACCTGGCCCACGGGGCACGCTAGCACTCCCCCCCTGGGACGCCCACCCCCCCCGGTCAGGGATGGCAGGGGAAGTGCTTCCCTGCCACCCCCAACCCCTCCTGGCCCCCTCTGACGCCCTCTGACCCCCGTGATGTCTGATGTCAGCGCACACAGATTAGTTTCTCCTCGGTATGGGGGAGGGGTAGCCCCTTGGCAAGGGTTGTTCCCCAAGGGGGCACATTACTGTTGACAATTTCTGCCACCCTTGGGGACAGATCGGCCAATTTTTGTAAGGCTCATCTGCCCCCAAGGGGGGGACAGAAAGCCCACCAGACACCAGGGAAGAATGTTTTCTAAAAAAGAAGGTGGGGGTATAGCCATACCCCCACCCCGAATAAATGGGGCCAAAGTTGTTCTGCCCACTGGTTGACAGATGGGGCAATTACCCTGGATCCACACCCCAGGGGGGAAAAAAAGCCTACTAGATGCCAGGGAATTAAAAAAAAAAATAGTGGGGTGGTGGCTACCAACCAGTATGGGCATGGTTATGCCCCCACCCCAACTGAAGGGGGCAACAGTCTTTCAGCTCTCCCCCTGCATGCTAAAACATCTTATCCAAGAGGACATTTGATTATTTTGGGTTTTTGTTTTACATTTGGGCCATGAGAGCTTGTCTAACTCTCAAAATCGGGCCACCTTGGAATGGTGAAGGCTTCACTTGTGGGACTTTTCGACATCTACGAGACCTACACACATCTGAAAACTGAACATGGGGGTGAGTCTAGCGTGGTGTGCTTCACATGCACCTGCACCATTTTCTTGTTCTCAATGCCCTGCAAACCTCCCATTTTACTTAAAATCAAACGTTTTCCTCACATTTTTAAGATTAAACATTCCAGAATTCCAGAATTCCTACCACCTAGCATGCCGCATCTATTCCGATAAAAATTCTGCCCCAATTGTCAGCCTAATTTTTTTTTATTTCAATCTGCTGTTTTGGAACTGCTTTGGTTCCCCCTCAATTTCACCATGTTTTTGGCTCTGCAATGTCACAGGCACTTGGCCCACCTACACAAGTGAGGTATAATTTTTTGGGTAACATTGTGTAGTAGGAAATTTGTGCCAGTGCGGTGATCCCACACAGAAATGTGGGAAAAATTTGATTTTTTAGCTAAATTTGAAGTTTGCTGAGGATTCTGGGTAAGAAAGCACTGGGGGATCCACACAAGTCACACCTCCCTGGACTCCCTCAGGTGTCTATTCTTGAGAAATGTCTGTGTGTGAAAGATTTCCCTAGAATGGCTGCTGAGCCCAGGACCAAAAACTCAGGTGCCCCCCGCAAAAACAGGTAGTTTTGTATTTGATCATTTTTATGTGTCCACGTAGTGTTTTGGGGCATTTCCTGTTGCGGGCACTAAGCCTTCCCACACAAGTGAGGTATGATTTTTATTGGGAGATGTGGGGGAAGGCTGGGTAGAAGGAAGTTTGTGGCCCTCCTCAGATTCCAGAACTTTTCAGCACCGAAATGTGAGGAAAATGTGTATTTTTTGCCAAATTTTGAGGTTTGCAAAGGATTCTGGGTAAAAGAGCCTGGTGAGAGCGCCACAAGTTACCTCATCCTGGGTTCCCCTAGGTGTCTAGTTTTCAAAAATGCACAGGTTTGGTAGGGTTTCTTAGGTGCCGGGTAAGCTAGAGGCCAAAATCCACAGCTAGGCACTTTCCAAAAAACAGGTCCGTTTTCTTTGTGAAAATATGATGTGTCCATGTTGTGTTTTGGCCATTTCCTGTCGCGGGCACTAGGCCTACCCATACAAGTGAGATACCATTTTTATTGGGAGACTTGAGAAATACATGGTGGAAGGTAATTTGTGGCTCCTCTCAGATTCCAGAACTTTCTATCTCCGAAATGTGAGGAAAAAGTGTTTTTTTGCCAAATGTGTAGGTTTGCAAAGGATTCTGGGTAAAAAAACTTGGTGAGAGTGCCACAAAATACCCCATCCTGGGTTCCCCTAGGTGTCTAGTTTTTCAAAAATACACAGGTTTGATATGTTTTTCTAGGTGCAGGCTGAGCTAGAGGCCAAAATCCACAGCTAGGCACTTTCCAAAAAACAGGTCAGTTTTCTTTAGGAAAATGTCATGTGTCCATGTTGTGTTTTGGGGCATTTCCTGCCACAGGCACTGGGCCTACCCTCACAAGTGAGGTACCATTTTTATCGGGAGACTTAAGGAAATACTTGCTGGAAGGAAATTTGTCTCTCCTCTCAAATTCCAGAACTTTCTATCTCCAAAATATGAGGAAAATTTTTTTTTTCTTGCCAAATTTTGAGGTTTTGCAAAGGATTCTGGGCAACAGAATCTGGTGAGAGCAACTCAAGTGACTCCATTCTGGATTTCCCTAGGTGTAAGTTTAAAAAAATGTATAGGTTTTCCAGGTTTCCCTGGGTGTTGGCTGAACTAGAGGCCAAAATCCACAGGCACTTTGTAAAAAACAGGTCAGTTTTCTTTGGGAAAATGTGATGTGTCCATGTTGTGTTTTAGAGAATTTCCTGTTGTGAGCACTAGGCCTACCCACACAAGTGAGGTACCATTTTTATTGAGAGACTTGTGTCAATTCTGGTTGGAAGGAAATGTGCGGCCCCTCACAGATTCCAGCACTTTTTATCACCGAAATGTGAGGAAAAAGTGTTTTGTTTTGCCAAACTTTGAGGTTTGCAAAGAATTCTGGGTAGCAGAACCTGGTGAGAGCCTCACAAGTCACCCCATCCTGGATTCCCCTAAGTGTCTAGTTTTTACAAATGCACAGCTTTGGTAGATTACCCTAGGTGCCGGCTGAGTTAGAGGCCAAAATCCACAGCAAGGCACTTTCTAAAAAGCACGTCAGATTTCAATGTAAAAATGTGATGTGTCCACGTTGCATTTCCTGTCACAGGCATTAGGTTTACCTACACAAGTGAGGTACCATTTGTATGGGGAGACTTGGGGGGACAAAGAATAGTAGAACAAGTGTTATTGCCCCTTGACTTTCTCTACATTTGATTTTCCAAATGTAAGAAAGTGTGCAAAAAAGAAGTCCATTTGAGAATTTCCCTATAATTCACATGCTAATATGGGGACCCCGGAATTCAGAGATGTGCAATTAACCACTGCTTCTCAATACCTTATCTTGTGCCCATTTTGGAAATATAAAGCTTTCCTTGATACCTATTTTTCACTCTTTATATTTCACCAAATGAATTGCTGTGTAGCCAGTTTACAAGGTGCAGCTCCTTTATTGGCTATGGGTACCTAGGGTCCTTGATGAACCTACAAGCCCTATATATCCCTGCAACAGGAAGAGTCCAGCACATGTAACAGTATATTGCTTTAAAAAATCAGCCATAGCTGGTGAAAGTTATAGAAGAAAACACAGACAGAAATGACTATTTTTTCACCTCAATTTCAATATTTGTTTATTTTAGCTGTTATTTTCTGTAGGAAAACCTTGAAGGATTTACACAAATGACCCTTTTCTGAATTCAAACTTTCACCTACTTTTCAGAAATGTTTAGCTGTCTAGGATCCAGCATTGGTTTTACACCCATTTCTGTCACTAACTGGAAAGAAGCTCAAAGCACAAAAAATAGTAAAAATGGGGTATGTCCCAATAAAATGCCAAAATTGTGTTGACAATTGTAGTTTTCTGATTCAAGTCTGCCTGCTCCTGAAAGCTGCTAAGATGGTGATTTTAGTAACGCAAACCCTTTGTTGATGCCATTTTCAGGGAAAGCACCACAAGCTTTCTTTTGAAGCTCTTTTCCCCATTTTATATAAAAAAGGAATGAATACAAGTGCATTTTGTAAGTTTGCGCTGCTTTGGCGTAAAAAAGCGGCGCAAATGTGGCACTAAAAAAGTATAAATACGGGCCAAAGGTTTTGCTGTATTTTGGCTAATTTCTTGGTCTCCTCCAAGGGAAACCACAAACTCTGGGTACCTCTAGAATCCCTAGGATGTTGGAAAAAAGGATGCAAATTTGGCATGGGTAGCTTATGTGGACAAAACGTTATGCAGGCCTAAGTGCAAACTTCCCAACTAGCCCAAAAAAGGCTTGGCCCCAGGAGGGGAATAGGTTTGGTAGCCAAGGGGTAATAGAAGGTACAGGACTGACTGTGTGGAAGTTGCAGAGATCGATGCCTGAAAAAATGCAGCACCAGTATCCTGCCATAGACCATGTTGTTTGTAGAACGGCACCATTTGAGACCACTGAACAACACTGCTGGCATTACTTAATCAAAAACCTGATAGGGGTGTGGGCTAACAGCAAAAATCATGAATTACAAGCAAGTACATGGAGGGACCACTGAAACTAACAATGTGGAATGTTGCAATAGTCCACATTACTGGCCTGACATGACTCTGTGGCTGATTTATTTCCATTGCACAGACAGCTCATCAAATATTTGTCCATTCAATAAAGCATTCCTAATGACCAAAAGCTCTGATTATAAACCTCACCCTATGCAAGTATTGTCATAAGACTTCAAGGGTGCGCCAATGACAGCCTATGAGTTAATTTAATAGATGGCCTGGGATGTAAACTGAATGATGGACATTGTGCCCAACTATGTGGGGGGAACACCGTGGGGTGGTTTGTGGAGGCTCCTACACAGTTCCGCAGGCGGAGACAAGCCACAAACTGCCTCTTTACTACTTTATTAATGATGGAGCAACAGACACCTCAGCAGTTGGGGAAACAGGTAGTTTTCAGCCTGCTGCAGGAGAGTGAAGGGTGGAGGATTTCTTACAGAAGTTGAGGGGCTCCCCCCAAAAATACTGCCATGGAATATTAATGACTTGTGGAGGATGCTGAAATGGGTAATAGTGACAAAATACCTGGCTTGGCATGATACCAACATGATTCTGTTGCTGGAGATGCATTGGTAGGAAACAATTGAGGGTTACTCAACCAGGGATGCTATCAGCTCTTGGCCTACGCTGGATTCTTCAGGGGACCAAGGGTAGTGGGTGTATTGGTGCGGAAGTTGCTGCCACTGCAGGTTACTAACACATGGGTGGACCGCCAGGATGGTATGCAGTGATGACTGGCAGTTAGAATGGCATGTGGTTGGTGGTGGCCTATGGGTACCTCCCACTGGGACTGCAATGGAAAGGGATGGTGAAACTCAGCGAATGGATAACAAATACACCTGATGCTCTGATGCTGGTGGGGAAGACCTTAACTTGACTAACAAGGGGGACATGAACTGATTGACTAGCTCTGAGGTTCCCAGAGGCCAGAAACCCTTCTGGGGGTCTTCTTGGTTGTGACTAGACTGGCTGATTTATGTACGGTCCATAATCCCCAAAAATGAAAATACTCCTATGTCTCAAATTCCATGCTGTCGATGTCCAGATTGGATTATCTTTTGGTGCTGCACCACTTCGTAGGAGGCTTTGGAAACACAGAATCCCCATGTTGGGGGATCGCAGAGCATGACCCAGTGGTGACATCACCTCAGATGAGACTGCCCAAAAGTGAAAGTCGGTGGAGACTGGACCCCTGGAAACTTTAATAAGCCAAGCCCCCGAACACTACTTTGGGTCAATGGAGGGATGTGAGCTCTAGCGTGATAGCTTGGGAGGCATACAAGATGTTACTGAGAGGAGACCTAATAGCCAAATCATGGGGAAAAAGCTGGAAAGGGAGAAATCATTCAGGGAACTGGAAGAAAATCTGGTTCGAGGGGAGGCTGAATTTGTGTCACACCCTCCAAGGAAACAGGTGCTGGAACTGAAGGCACTGAGGGAGGAATACCGAAGTCTGAGCCAGCAGGAGGGGAGGCGGTGCTTCAGAAATAAACACAATAGATTGTATGAAATGGGAAATAAAACTGGGAAGTTGCTGGCCAGGTTGGCAAAAAAGGAGGAGGGGCAGAGAAGGATACACAGGGTGTGCACCACAGGGGAATCCAGCGCGGAGACTCTGGGTGGAATAGAACAAGCCCAGGTAGACCATCTAAGTGGGGTGTACCACTCCAAATTGGGAGAGAACCTGCCCAACATGGTGAACTTCCCACCTAGAGGAGGACGTCAGTAGTGCCCTAGTGGTGGAGGTGACGAAGAACTAAATCTCAGAGGCAGTGACCCACCTTAAGAGCCAGAGGGCCCCAGGTTGGAACAGGTTCCCGTCGGAATTCTGCAAGGGTGTGAAACCTCACATGAAGGTCCCGATGAAAGCGAAATTTGAGGAAGCATTAAGGGAAGGAATCCTACCCATGGAGTTGATGAGGCCGACATGTACCGCATTCATAATGATGGATAGGAGAGGGATGACTGTGCCTCTTATAGGCCGATCTCCCTGTTGAATATAGAAACCAAAATCCTAGCCAAGGTGCTGCTGTTTAGGCTCAAGAAGGCGATATACAAAATAATAGCCCAATATCAATCGGACTTCATGCTATATAGATCGACCAGATATAACCTCTGAAGCCTGTTCAGTTGTTTGGCCCTGAGAGACCAGATTGGTGAACCGGCGATGTGGCTAGCACTAAATGCTGAAAAGCCATTTCACTCAGTGGACTGATGGCAGCTCTGCAGAAAATGGGATTTGTGCCAATAGTTTTTCAATTAGGCTCTTACATCAGGAACTCCCGGATTGGGTGAGCATGAATGCAGCATGGTTGAGGGAATTTAGGCTCAGCAGGGACACCAGATTGGGGTGTCCATCATCACCCCTCTTGCTTGCGATTGCAAACCAGCCCTGGCAACCTGAATCCAGGGAAACGCCATAGTCAGAGGCTTAAAATGGGACCCTGAATGGGAAAATAGTATTTTGATCTCTCAGATAATATTCTACTGTATGTGGATTACCCTAAATTCTTGATCCCCCATATTCTGTACATCCTTGAGGTGTTTGGAGCATATGCTGGGATCCATATTACTTAGAAGAAATCTGTAGCTTTCCACCTGATGGCGTAGTCCTTGTCCCTTGAGATGTGACAAACCTGGTTCAGGTACCTCGGCATCTATGTCACTATGTGACCGGAAATTATTTTCTGGGAAAACCTAGGGTGGTGTCCCACTGGAGAAGCCTCCCAGTATCCAAACAAGGCAGATGACTCTCTACAAAATGACTTATTTCCCTAAGTTTCTGTACATACAGCATAACACACCATTGAGAGTCCTGGTCAAATTTCCACCATGAACAGACAGCTTATTTGGAATGGAGGCCCGCCCTCTCTGCATTGAAACAGAAGCCAGACAATGGTGTGGTGGCTCTCCCAAATTTGAAGTTGTACTACTGGGCGGCCCAACTGCATGTAATTAATGATTGTATATTCATGACAAGAACCATCTACATATGCGGACAGGAGGGCATTGGATCCTTACGCCGATGACACCCAACTCATCCTCTCCCTCACGAGGAACCCATCTACCGCCAAAATCAACCTACATGCCGAACTCCTCGCCATCGCTGACTGGATGACAACAAGCCACCTCAAATTGAACTCAGAAAAAAATGAGATCATCATCTTTGGTCCCAACAAAACAGCATGGAATCACTCTTGGTGGCCCATCACCCTAGGACCACCCCCAACACCAGCCACCCACGCATGCAATCTCAGCATCATACTTCACTCATCTCTCTCCATGACTTATCAAATCAACGCCATATCATCCTCCTGCTTCAACACCCTCTGCATGCTATGCAAGACCTTCAAATGGATTCCATTAGAAACCAGAAAAACGGTCACCCACGCCCTCATCAGCAGCAGACTGGACTACAGCAACTCCCTCTATGCAGGGACCACAGCCAAGCTTCAGAGAAAACACAAGCACATCTCCGCCCACCTCAGATCCCTACACTGGCTGCCCATCAACAAAAGGATCATCTTCAAAATCCTAATCCACGCTCACAAAGCCCTCCACGACACCGGTCTGGCCTACCTCAATGAACTAATCAACTTCCACAACCCGACTCAACAGCTCTGCTCCGCCGACCTCGCCCTCGCAACAGTACCCCACATCCAACGCACCACCTCCGGCGGCAGATCCTTCTCCCACCTCGCCGCCAAAACCTGGAACTCACTCCTCACCAAACTATGATAGACCCAGGATGTCCTAACTTTCAGAAAGCACCTTAAAACATGGCTCTTCGAGCAGTAACTTCTCCCCCATCCCCAGCGCCTTGAGACCCTACTGGGTGAGTAGCGTGCTTAAAAAATTTGATTGATTGGTTGATTGATTGATTAAGGCTACATCGGTTGGCTCTATAGGGTGGACAAGTGAAATCTACTACCAAACCACATTACCCAGGCAGTTAGGATTTGTCAGGAAGTGACGAAATCACTCAGCTAGAGGGGTTGCGTGATGCTGGAGACTCCACTTTGGGAGTTGGCTCTGCAAGTAGACCTGAAGTGCGTTTAGGGCCACAGGAAGTGGGTTGTGCTGGGCATATCAAAAGTGGTTGAATGTCTTGAAGGAAGGGGAGATGACTCGATTCTCCAGACTCCAAGCTCAATTTGAGCTGGCAGGGGGACAATATGTCTGCTACCAACAGGTGAATTGCATGGACATTGAGATGGAAATGCCCTTAAAGTGGAGCGTATTGATGGTCCCCCTTACACAAACATGCCATATCACAAACATACACCTCCCTGCTGGTGCACAGTCTGCCCCCTCTGGACAGCTGGACAGCCTAAAAAGTAAATGGGAAAACATTTGGGGAGACTGGAGGATAATTCTTGGGAAGAAGAATGCAAGTGTTCCTGAGAGGTAGCTATCTGGGCAGGCTTTCATCTAGTGCAGCTGAAACTATTCCATAGGGCATACTACATGAGCATACACCTCTACAAGATGGGGCAGTTGGGCAGCGACCATAGTTGAAGGGACCTTGAGCCACACCCTGTGGGATTGCCTGAAAATACAGGGCTAGTGGGAGAAGGCTAGAGGAGGATCTCTTCAGTTCCGGACTACTCCCTCACGCTCACTCCACAATTTGTGACTCTAGAAAACAGGGGGGGGGAGATATCAGCTCCTGTTCTATAATGTGGTATTAACAGTGGCCAGCAGAGATATGGTTGGTGCAGGGGAGAGGCAAAAGCTCCTACAATGGTCATCAAATAGGTGCTGGTACATAAGGGCAGAGGAGGTGGTGTAGGATGCCATGGGGTGCCATCATACTTTTGAGAAGATACCGGCCCGTGTAAAGCGGTTGAGGATATCTCTAACAGAGAGGAGGCATAAGGGGCACCAGGAGGGTTCTGAAAGTACTATGGAAAGGATGGGAGGGGGGCTTGAGCAGTCATTGGCAGAAAGAGACTGGAAAATGAAGCATATTTAGCAACATGGAGGTGGTGGCTGCAGGGTTGTGGGATCTGCTATATGGTGGAATGGTTAACAAGCTGTACTGTAACTACTTTATGGCATTAAGTTGTTAAGAAGCTCAGTAAAAAGATTATTTAAAAAAAGACAAAGGGCCTGATTCTAACCTTGGCGGACGGCGGAGGCCGTCCGCCAAGGTTCCGCCGCTAAATGACCGCACCGCGGTCACAAGACCGCGGCGGCCATTCTAACATTTCCTCTGGGCCGGCGGGCGCTCTCCAAAAGAGCGCCCGCCGGCCCAGAGGAAATGCCCCTGCAACGAGGACGCCGGCTCAGAATTGAGCCGGCGTAGTTGCAGGGGTGCGACGGGTGCAGTTGCACCCGTCGCGTATTTCAGTGTCTGCATGGCAGACACTGAAATACTTTGCGGGGCCCTCTTACGGGGGCTCCTGCAGTGCCCATGCCATGGGCATGGGCACTGCAGGGGCCCCCAGGGGCCCCGCGGCACCCCCTACCGCCATCCTGTTCCTGGCAGGAGACCCGCCAGGAACAGGATGGCGGTAGGGGGTGTCAGAATCCCCATGGCATGGAGGATTCCCCCGAGCAGCGGAAAGTCGGCGGGAGACCGCCGACTTTCCGCTTCTGACCGCGGCTGAACCGCAGCGGTCAGAATGCTCGTGGGAGCACCGCCAGCCTGTTGGCGGTGCTCCCGTGGTCGGTGGCCCTGGCGGCCAAAGTGTGCTTGGCAGGAACCACAAATCACCATCTTCAAGTCTACTGTACTTCCTCAAGGCTTGAAAAAGCCCACGCTATGTGAGCCACAGACCGCAAAAATCATGTTGGTTGTCACAACCTAAATTTAACTCAGGGCAATGAACATGTAATTCAGAAGAATGACAGAGACTAAACGATGACAAAAAATACCTTAGAATCCGCAATTTATTGAATTCATCATTGTTATTTTTTTTATCTACCATTGTGAATGATTATACTATGTGCTTTATGGTGTTTGCATTCACGTTGTAAATGCTTACATGAAGTTGCATAATAGACCCTGCCGGTGATCTATGCAATGCATACGTATGCCAACCGGAATCTGAAAATAATTAGGCTATTCTGTGGGTTATGATGCCTGTGGTGGCCCTACTCAAAGAGTTTGGGGCTCAGTGGAGCTCAGCCTACTTTACTTGAAATGGGCTGCATGTCTATAAGCTATCTTTTGACAGTTGGCAAGCTGCTGGTACTTCCCATGCAATTTATTAGAGACCCTGCTATAATTCTTGCAAAAAAATCAGATCTGGGACATTTTGCACAATGTGCCCTAGAGACATCACATACAGTGATATTGACTGAGGATGGCACATCGTTGTAGAACAATTAACAGTAGCAGACACTTTTGACCATGCTTTTTGTTCATAAATGCTCTGTAGTTTTTAAGCTTTAAGACTAATGAAGCTTTAGCTGTGATTAGTCAAAAATTTACGCAAAGACTTTGGAAATGGGGAAAACCTGCTTGAATGTGCTGCAAAATCTAACCTTCCTCCTCATAATTTACGTACTGCATTGCTTCACAAGAAAAAACATCTAACAATGTGAGCATAATATGTGCTTTTTTCACTTTAAGAAATAGAAAAATGGGAAACAGGGCCCAAGTGTTCAAAAGTCCAGAAGATAAAGTTGTGTATGTCTTATTACCTAACATACTACTATTATTTTAAATAATGATTGTGCCGGCATTTCCTGTTTCGGCCACTGTGAAGTGCTATATTGATTGATAACTCTGTAAATTACTGTTATAATAGATGTGTGGAGTCCAATGCCGCCTGGTCGTGGAAGAGAAAAGGGAGGTGGATGCTATGATCCATGCACTGATCTATATTTCTGCGGTCTTTTATGGATGAAAGGGAGATAATTTGAAAATAAGCAACTCACTGAAAATTATCTCAAATCCTGCCAGGAATCTAAGGGCCATATTTAAGAAAAGTGGCGCTGCACACAGTGCAGCGCCACTTTTTTTGCGCCCCTTAGCACCTCCATAATGCCACCACGTGTGCCCCATATTTAAAATACGGCACATCATGGCGGTAGTTAGGGGACTAGCGTCAGAATTTTTTGCACTAGTCCGGAGCTTTGCCCGATTACCGTAAAAAATGTTGACGCTAATCCTGCAAAGCTCATTGAGGCCCATTGTAATCAATGGTCTGCTCTGAGCAGGCATTAAAAGTGCCGAAAAAACAGACACGAAGAACTCTGTTAGATTTCATTGTGTAACTTTTTCACCCCCCCCCCTATTAAGGGACACCCCCTTTGCATACATTATGCATTGTGCCACTTTGTAAATATGGTGCGGGGATTTTGGCCTCAGGCCACATTAGCATTAAAAAATTACACTAATATTGCACAAGGAGGCTCTAGGAGCTCTTACATATGTCCCTTAGTTTGGTATTTATACGCTCAATAGATCATGTCTGCCTCTATTAATATTTTGGCTTATGTTTGTTTGACTTATAATTCACTCTACAGACTAATTGGGTGCTGGCTGAGTGAACAAAATGAAACCTATTGGGTAAGATATTTTGGAAATATTGCTGCTAGTGCTATAGATAGCTTTGTGAATGATACCCATATTCCCTCGTTAATTGTAGGGATTGTGGTTCATGCCTCATGGGAGGCAGTGCTTATGGCATGTTACAGCCACTGTTTGACAACTTCAGAGCATCTGCTATGCATTTTTCGTGCTCAATTTCTTATAGATGTCACTTACACCTTTTAAACAGGAAGGTGGATGAAACTTAAAGGAATTGTTTTTAGGATGCCCTTTTCAGGTACTAAGCTTGAAGAGCTTGGATAATTTTAAACGGGAGCTTCGCTATAAAGGCAGAAAGATCTTTCATCATAATAAGAAGAGATATGACTTCTTTTAAAGCAAAGGCAGTTTCCATCTTAAAGGAAATTTATATGGTTCATCTTCTTGTCAACCTGGGAGAAAGGGTTAACCAGGCTTTTGACCCTGCCAGGATCTCAACTACGAGCTTTTCTTCAAATTTGAAAAGACTTAATTGTTGACAAATGGGTTCAAATGATTGGTGCTCTACATTATTATATAGAAGTTCTTCTAGATTTACCAGAACCACATTTTGTTCAAACTCCTTGCCCCAAGGGCAAGATAAAACTCAAAGCCCTGAAGGACAGTGTCTCCCTTCTCCAGATGAAGAAAGTTATTTGCCCTGATCCCTGAAAAGAGAGGGGTCTAGGATGAGTATCAAGATTGTTCCTATTCAAATGATCATAGGGGACGTTAGAATGATAATGGACCTGATGTTCATAAATCAATATATTCCCAGAGGCCAGCATCATGGGATGGTGGGGGTGTTGGAAGACCACATGACTTGGGAACTCTTGGAGGGTCTAGACTTAGAGAAATCTTAAAACTGGAAAAGCAGCTGTTTGGAGAGCAATCCAGTTCTTTGTACTGCACTTGAGCTCTGGCAGTCTGTACTGACAACTTGGTGGCCATGTACTATCTCAACTGGCAGTTTGGCATGGACTCAACCTCTCTGAATCATGTAATCCAACAGGTTTTCATGTGGGCACAACACAATCTTTTTGAACTGAGCGCCATTTACATAAAGGGCTGCTAAGCACCCAAGCAGATTGCCTGAGAAAGTTTTTCCAGAGCTCCCAGAATTGTATACTCAGTACCTCAATCTTTCTGGAGATTTGCAGGAGGTGGGGCATGCATGTACTATAGTTATTTGCTACATTTAAAAATTTGCAACTCCTGAAACTTTAATTGAGCTTTCAGGTTCATAGAAATGTGAGTGTAGGTGCCACGACCAGCCCTTGAACAATCAGGCTTCTTCATGCATTTTCCTATTCCTTTGATTTAGAAAGTCTTCGCAAGGCTGCAAGGTAAGGCAGCAGATATGGTTTTGGTTCTTCCATTCTGGGCAAGGAGACTATGGTTTCTGCTCCTAAGAAGGTTCACAGTGGAACAAGAGCGTATTCTTCCACTGACACATTTTCTCCTCCTGCAGCCACAACTTCCCCTAAGTTCTCTTTCCCACCTAAGACTGTTGGTCTGGAGATTGAGAGGGAGGGATTCCTAAATAAGGGCCTCTCTCTGTTTTCAGAACATTGCAGGCTTCCAGAAGGCAGTCGACTAATAATGCTTATACCCATATCTGAATATCCTTTCATTCCTACTGCAGTAAAATAACTTTTTCACCTGTCGACATATCAATTCCAAATATTCTTCAATTATTACAGGAGGGGTTTGATAAGAGCCTATCTGTGGCCACCCTCAGATTATAGTGATCAGCGATAAAGTGATTCAGATCCCCTTGAAATGATCTATCTTCAGCTGAACCTCTAGATTCCACAGTCTTTATGGGTTTTGAACTTTTGAGACCTAAAATTGTAAACCTTTTCAACCATGGGATCTTCCCTTTGTTTTGTCATTTCTTCAGAAATCACCATTTGAACCATTGGAAGCATCTTCTGAAAAGTATCTCACTCCTAAAGACTTTTCCTAATCACCATAGCTACAGCTATGCAAATAGGTGAATTGGTGCTTTCATTTGCTGACAGCCCTACCTTAGAGTATTTGGGGACTGGATAGTACTTTCACTTGTACCTAAACTTCTTTCTAAAATTAATTCTACTTTTCATAGAGGGCGAGAGATAATCCTGCCTTCTCTAAATCCAGTAAGCATTAATTAATTAATCTATTGGGTGTAATGAGGCCTACTAAAATTTAGCTTACAGGAGCAGCAGCAGAGTATAGGATGCCAAATGCCCTCTTCATGAATTGCAGCCTGTTTAAAGAGGGAGAAATCCTTATTTTTCTACCATGGCACATTGGATACATTCAGTTATCCTTTCTGCTTACAAGCACTGTTGTAAAGAGATCTCTAACACATTAAACACTCATTCACTAGAGGAATGTCAGCTTCTTGGGCTGAATAGGAAGGTAACTCAATTTGAGACATTTGTAGAGCAACAACATGGGCCTCACCTTCTACATTCACTTTTCAAGATAGGCTGCATGCTCCACAGGTTTCAGAATAAACTTTTGGGTCAAAGATTACTCAGGATTCTATGCCAATTAAAGACTTGTTTTTTTCTTTGATTATGGTGTGTTACTTGGATTTGACTAACTTGTTGAACCCAATACTAATGTATGGAGTCTAGACATCTGGAGGACAGATTGAATGATGAATTACATTTGTCCAACTCTATTTCTTAGCTGGTCTATTTTTTCTTGTGCTGATGAGGGAGGGTGTTAGAAATGGGGTTTCTAGTTGGCAGAGGTACATACCCTTGTCCAAGTAGGGACCACAATCCTAGTCAGTGTAAGTCACACAAATCCAAATTATCCTGTTCCCTTCCTCTGGTAGCTTGGCACTGAGCAGTCAGGCTTAACTTAGAAGGCAATGTGTAAAGTATTGATGCGATAAATGATACAGTAACACAGTGAGAACACCAGAAAAATACTACACACAGGTTTAGAAAAATAGATAATATTTATCTGAATACAATAAAACAACAAAGATTCAATAAGCACAAGTTGAAATATCACTTGTTTAAAAGAGTCTTAATTGTCAGAAATAAGCAGATGTCTCTTTGTTACACACAGTACCTGGTATATGTAAAAAATAATGATGCATGGAGACCGCAGAGGAGGAGATGCGTGGAAAAATAAGGTGTTGCATCAGAATTTCCGATACGGCACAGGCGATGCGTAGTTTGTTTCCAAGCTGCAAGGGGTTTTGTGTCATTTTATAGCATGAAGTCTTGGTTCCTCTCTGTGATGCGGGGATATTTTGATGCCCATGGACGATGCGTGAAAATCCTTGATGCGCTGGAAGAAGGCACGGGTGCTGCGTCGATCTGGTAGGCAATGCATCAAATTTTTCCATCGCAAGGCAGGCGTTGCGCTGAATTTTCACTCAGGAAGTCTGGCTGCATCGTTTTGGTTGGCTGTGTGGAGATTTCTCAGTCGCAAGGCAGGCTTTGCATCATTTTCAGCAGGCATTGAGTTGATTTTTGACACACAAGGAGTTTCTTTGAAGAGATGAAGTCTTTGTTGGCCCTGAGACTTCAATAACTGGAGGCAAACTCAATCCAAGCCCTTGGAGAGCACTTTTGGGGCAAGCCAGAGTCCTTCCATCAAAGCCAGAGGCCAGCAGGGCAGCAGGGCAACAGCTGGGCGGCAATCCTTATCAGCAAAGCAGTCCAGATGAGACCTTCGGTCAGCCAGGCAGGTCCTCTTGACAGGATGCAGATGTAGGTCCAGAAGTGTCTGAGGTGGTGGGGTCAGAGACCCAATTATATACCCAAAAATGCCTTTGAAGTGGGGGAGACTTCAAAGAGTGGTTTTGAAGTGCACAAGTTCCCCTTTCAGCCCAGCCCTCTCTGCCAGGGTCCCAGTGGGGGAGGTGGGGTGGGCTGATTAATCTATTGTGTGAGGGCAGGCCACTGACCTTTGAAATGTAAGTGTCAGGCCCTCCACCCTTCCAGCCCAGGAAGACCCATTCAGTATGCAGATGAATGCAGATGTGACTGAGTTTCCTGTGTTTGTGGTTGTTTTGGGTAAAATGCACAAGAGAGTTATCAGCCAGCACAGACCAGATGTTGATAGACACAGGCTATAAGGCACAGATGGTTTTAAGTGCAGAGAAATGCTCACTTTCTAAAATTGGCATTTCTAACACAGTAATGTTAAATTCAACCTCACCAATAAGCAGGATTTTCTATTACCATTCTGGCCAGACTAAAAATGACATGGTTACCTCTTTCAGATTAGAATATATAACTCAAAAAGTATATGAGGGCAGTCCTAATTCTAGTCGATGAAAGAAATAGGCCTCACAGTAGTGGGATATTAATTTAGGAGTTTTCCTCTACCAGAACATTTAAAAGACATGTCCTGCCTTTTATCTACAAAGCATCCTGCCCTATGGGTTACCCAGGGCCTATCTTAGGGATGACATATGTAGAAAAAGGGAAGTTTAAGGCTTGGCGAGTACTTTTTGATGCCAAGTCGAAGTGACAGTGAAACAGCACACACAGGCCTTGCAATTGCAAGCCTGAGACATGGTTAAGCAGCTACTTATGTGGGTGGCACAATCAGTGCTGTAGGCCCACTAGTAGTATTTAATTTACAGACCCTGGGAACATGTAGTGCACTTTACTAGGATCTTACAAGTAAATTAAATATGCTAATTGGGTATGAGCCAATGTTACCATGTTTTTGGGGAGAAAGTGCATGCACTTTTCCACTGGGTAGCAGTGGTAAAGTGTCCAAAGTCCTAAAACCAGCAAATATGAGGTCAGAAAAAGAGGAGGAAGACAAAACGATTTGGGGAGATCCTTTAGAGAAGCCATATCCAACAGAGAGTATTTGCTGAGGCATACCACATTGGTGAGAAATGGGATTAGGAAGAAGAAGAGGAGTTAATGCTCACATTACTTTGCAGTAATCTTTATTTCTCTGATTCCTCCTTATTTTTTGCAATGTTTTTCGGATCTCCCTCCCTGTTTTGCTTCATCAAATTTTGGTGGTCATTACAACCCTGGCGGTCAGTGTTAAAGCGGAGGTAAAACCGCCAACAGGCCGGCGGTAAAAAAAATGGAATCACGACCTGGCGGAAACCGCCAACATAGACAGCCACTTTAACACTCCGACCGCCAAGGCGGTACAAACAAACACCGCGGTGGTAACCGCCAACAGACAGGCGGAAGACAATGTACCGCCCACATTATTACAAGCCACGAATCCGCCACCTTTTCCGGGGAGGATTGACCGCAAACAAAAACATGGTGGAATTAGGACTTGGAAGGGAAAACGCTCACCTCTGCACACCCCACGAGGAACCAGGACGCCATGGAACACGAGCTCCAGATTCTTCCAGCCTTTATCTTCCTGCTCCTCTACCAGGAACAACAAAGATGACGGCGAAGACTATGGTGAGTACTGCACCTACGACTCAGAGGAGGGGGAATGGAAAAAACAGTGACACACACATGCAACACGCAACACCCCCACCCTCATCCACTACAACACACACACAAGTACAAGTTGATACATTACATTAACCACGCTCAAACCCCCCTGGAAGAATGCAAGTAAAAAAGGAAATGAGTTGAACGATTGTAATATTTTCAAATACATTAATCAAAAATATATACATATATAAAGATATTCACACTCTAAACTAATATATACACCAAGAATACAAGTCCAAGGTATTCCACCATCATAGTTCGTGGACCACTGGGCCCAGAATGCATGGGCGAGGCCCACACTCAATACCCGAACAAGACAGAGAGAACACTGCTGGGGCATCAGATAGAAATAAAACAGGCCCCTCAGGGGGAAGGGAAGGGGGGGCACCTCAGCCGGATGACTGCATGACGCCAGATGCACGAGGGGGCTCAATGGCCATTGATGTATCCTGGGGAGTGCAAAGCCACAGTCTCTCAAGTCTCTCCAGTGGGTGGTTTGCCCACTGCATTATCCTGGGAAGTGCAAAGCCACAGTCTCTCAAGTCTCTCCAGTCGGTGGTTTGCCCACTACATTACCCTGGGGAGTGCAAAGCCAGAGGCTCTCAAGTCTCTCCAGTGGGTGGTTTGCCCACTGCATTATACTGGGGAGTGCAAAGCCAGGGTCTCTCAAGTCTCTCCAGTGGGTGGTTTGCCCACTGCTGAATCCAAAGTCTGGGTGGCGGCCTCAGTAGCGTCAGAATCTTTGGTGCTCACTGGCCTGCAGTGCTTGTTGCGGTGGTGTCCTGTTCAGCAGTGCTGGTGGTGGCGGTGTCCTGTTCAGCAGTGCTGGTGGCAGCGGTGTCCTGTTCAGTGGTGCTGGTGGCGGCGGTGTCCTTGGCAGCGGTGCTGGAGGCGGTGGTGTCCTGTTCAGCGGTGCTGATGGCGGCAGTGTCCTTGGCAGCGGTGCTTGTGGCGGCGCTGTCCTTGGCAGTGGTGTTTGTGGTGGCAGTGTCCTTGGCAGCGGTGCTTGTTGCGGTCTTGTCCGCCGTGCTGGTTTTCCCAGACTTACCTGTTTTACTGTGCGCCTTCCCCACCTTGGATGGTGGCACAGCTGGCTCAACACTCCCAACTGTACCCCTGGGAGCGGCTTTGGTGGAAGATTTTTTTCCTCTCTCCCGCTGGGCACTGCCCAACTTTTTGTGCTTTTAAGGTGGGGGACTGTCGGTGCTCTGGCTCCTTGGCACACTGGCTGCCCTGCTGCCTGGCGCTCTCCAGTAGGCGGTTACTACTGACACCACTGTTCCCACTGATGTTGTGGCTGAGGAGCTGGGTTAGGACCTGGAGAGGCGGGCCCTAGGAGACTGAACGGGTGGGGGAGGTGAGGGGAAGAGGTCAAGGTTGGACAGGAAACGTTTTTTGGACACACTGGGATGAGTTGGGGACTGTCTGTGCTCTGGCTCCTTGGCACACTGGCTGCCCTTCTGTCTGGTGCTCTCCAGAAGGCGGTTACTACTGGCACCACTGTTCCCACTGATGTTGTGGCTGAGGAGCTGGGTTAGGACCTGGAGAGGCGGGCCCTAGGAGACTGAACGGGTGGGGGAGGTGAGGGGAAGAGGTCAAGGTTGGACAGGAAAGGTTTTTGTGACACACTGGGATGGGTAGATGGAGGGAGTTTGGGAGTGGAGGAAGAGGTAGTGGTTGTGGGAGGTGTACGTTTGCTGACTTTGGGTGAAGGTGCATGGGCTGGAGGCTGTCATGAGGTGGATGACTGTTGGGGGGGTGTGTGGCTGCGTTGGGAGGTGGGCTCACAGATACACTGGGAGAGGACACCGGGGATGTGTGAATGGTAGTGGGGGTGGTGATTGCACATGAGCGGGGTGCGGTGGTGGGTGTTCTGGTGATGGAGGTAGTGTCTGACGATGTAGTGCATGCAGGTGTGAGTTGAGACGAGACTGGGAGGGAGGAGGGAGATGAGGAGGAGGGGGACACAGTGGAGGCAGTGGCTGTTGGTATGTCTGCATGTGTATGATGCTTGCATGAGTGCCTGTGGGATGTGTGGTGCTTATGTTTGCCTGAGCTTCCCTTATGTGTTGACATGTGTGCATGCTGGTCTGATGGTGTGCTTGGGATAGGCTGAGGTACAGGGGTTTGGGTCTGGGTGGAGGAAGTTGGAGGTGGAAGGTTAGAGACAGAGACAATGGCTGCAATCAGTGCTGAGGCCAGAGTCTGAAAAGCTCGCTGATGGGCTTCCTGACCAGAATGAATGCCCTCCAGGTATGCATTGGTCTGTTGCAACTGCCTCTCTACACCCTGAATGGCATTCAAAATGGTAGACTGCCCAACAGTGAGGGACCTGAGGAGGTCAATGGCCTCCTCACTGAGGGCAGCAAGGGTGACAGGGGCAGGGGCTGAGGTGCCTGGGGCGAAGGAGATGCCCACCCTCCTGGGTAAGCGGCCACGAGGCAAATGCTAAGGGGCTGCTGGGAGGGCGGTGCTGGTAGGGGGGGTGGCGGCTGTACCTGTAGATGCGGTGGGCACAGAGGGGCCCACCACCGCAAGGGAGCTCCCATCAGAGGAGGAGTCTGTTTCGCTGGTGTCTGCTCCTGTCCCCGCCATGGAGCTCCCCTCACCCTCCGTCCCACTGGTGGCTTCAGACTCCATTGTATCGCCCTCCAGGGCCATGTGGGATGCAGCTCCCTCATGCTCCGGTGCCACTGCTCCTCCGCCTGATGATGCTAATGCACACAAGCACAGGGAGACCACAAAAAGGGGGGGCAAGACAGAAGAAAGACATGTTGAGTGCATGCAATACCGCTACTGTTGGCGGACACTACAGACACAGAAGCCCCCTGCACTACGTCGTGCACTTGGAGTTCCCTAATCAATCACAGGGACATGGGTTACAAGGCTATGGCCGATTGCTGCACACATGGAAGTCACAGGAGCCTGACTAGGTGTAGTTGGCTCTGTACACAGGTGGGGTGGGGTGCCACAGGGCCTGCCTTAAGAAGGGACCTTGCCTACTAAACTCGCCCTGTCCTATGAGAACCCACAGCCCATCTCTCCCACCCAGGCACCTCCAAAGTGCGCTGAATCAGCTGAATGAGAGTGTACTCACCCCCTTGTGGCTGCTGTGATGCCCTCAAGCGCCCATCCAACTCCGGGTACACCACCGCCAGGATCCAGAACATCAGGGGGGTCATGGTGCGACGGGCACCCCTCCCACGTTGGGAGGCCATCCCCAGCTGGGCCTCCTCCATCTTCTTGCTCCAGCGGCAAATGCCTCTCATCTTTTTTGGCAGTGGGTGCTCCATCTGTGGTAGACCACCAGGGTCCAGACTTCCTTGGTGATGGCATGCCAAATATCCTTCTTCTGGTGGGCGCTGACCTACAGGAATAGTACAGGGGAAAAGGAGAAGATACAACCGTCCCCACCGTCACAGTCATTGGCCCGCATCCCTACCCTTGCCATGACGCACATGCACTCACTGTCGTTTCATGCACGCCTCATTCTCCCCCCTATCTGTCATCCACACCACTCCAAGCAGCCATTGCCCATACTGCATGCTCACAGTGTACTCACCTGTTTGTCCGGAGGACTGTAGAGTAGCGTGTACTAGGGGAGGACCCCATCCACTAGTTTCTCCAACTCGTCCGTGCTGAAGACAGGGGCACTTTCCCCAGACACACGAGCCATTGTCTTTTCCAGACTGAGGTCACAGCAGCACTTGCAGTGTAGGTCTTTTCCTGTCGAAGATCAGGTATCAAGTGAGTGAAAAGAGAGAAAATAGCAGTGAAGTCCGCAGCGGTGCGTACCGTCACCGCCGGCGTACATCGTCATTGGCTCCTGGGACCCATAGGGTCCAATGTTAACCAATGCAGGATTGCGCTGCGGACTTCGACCGCCTACCGTTACGGTGTACAACACCAGAGCAGTTACCTCATATCCCCTTGTCCCACATTACAGGTCAGGCAGACGCCATTTCAGGGGGCCACATGGCATTAATTTTGACTGCGTCACACATGTCTAGGCCTTGCTTAAACACTAATCCACCCATATGTCGATTTGAAAACATTTTACGATTAAGTTGTGTTTACGTACCTCAGAGTTGGTGGACTCTCTTGCTCATTGTTCTCCTCCATAGAGCACGTCCGCTGGGGCAGGTGAGGAGATGGCGGCATCCTCCCGTGTACCAACCGCTGGTGGACCTGTCGACAATGGAGGAGCAACAAGTGATCATCACCTATAGACTTGATCGTACCACAATCCTGGAACTGTGTGCCCAGTTGGAGCCAGACCTGAGGTCAGCTATCCCCCACCCCACAGAAATCCCCCCTCAAGTGCAGGTGCTGTCAGTACTCCATTTCCTAGCAAGTGGGTCTTTTCAAACAACAGTGGCCATAGCATCAGGGATGTCCCAGCCTATGTTTTCCAACGTGTTGTCCAGAGTGTTGTCTGCCCTGCTGAAACACATGCGGAGCTACATCGTTTTCCCTCAGGTGGAGGATTTACCTACAGTGAAAGGTGACTTCTATGCCCTGGGACATTTCCCAAACATCATAGGTGCCATTGATGGGACACATGTGGCCTTTGTCCCCCCGCAGGAGTGAACAGGTGTACAGAAACCGGAAGAGTCACCATTTGATGAATGTGCAGATGGTGTGTTTGGCAGACCAGTACATCTCCCATGTGAATACCAAATTTCCTGGCTCAGTACATGACGCTTACATTCTGAGGAATAGCAGCATCCCTTATGTGATGGGGCAACTCCAGAGGCACCGTGTGTGGCTATTAGGTGAGGACATGGACCCAATACACTGTGACTAGGTGTTTGGGTCTGGGGATGTCCCTAAGAGTTAGTGTGTGTCTAACAGTTGTCCCTCGCCATTTGCAGGTGACTCTGGTTACCCCAACCTGTCATGGCTACTGACCCCAGTGAGGAATTCCAGGACAAGGGCAGAGGAACGCTACAATGAGGCCCATGGGCGAACTAGGAGGGTTATAGAGAGGACCTTCGGCCTCCTGATGGCCAGGTTCAGATGCCTCCATATAACAGGTGGTTCCCTATTCTACTCACCAAAGGTGTGCCAGATCATCATGCCTGCTGTATGCTTCACAACTTGGCTTTGCGATGACAGGTGCCTTTCCTGCAGGAGGATGGTCCAGATGGAGGTGTTGTGGCAGCTGTGGAGCCTGTGGACAGTGAAGACGAGGAAGCAGAAGAAGAGGACATAGACAACACGAACACGGTGATACAGCAATACTTCCAGTGAGACACAGGTAAGAAGACAACACTGCCTGCTACATCTGATCCAATTGTTCTAACTATCATCTGTCTGTCACTTTCACCCAGTGTATGGACCCTGAGTTGTTGCTTTCCCTTTCAATTTCACAGATGTGGGTCCCACAGTGTGACCTCTGCTATGTTACCTCATGGACTAGAGCTGTGTGACATAGGTATGTTCACAATAGAATGGACATTGCTATGTTCCTCAGTTATTGCAATTACACATTTGTGAAAGCACAGACTGACTCCAGATTGTTTTGTGATTCAAGGGTGTTTATTTAAGTGCTAAATATTGGAGGGGGTTGTAAAATGGTCAGGGGTGATGGTGGAGGAATGTCCATGGCAGAGACTAGTCTATTAGTCTCACAAGTGCATTGTCCAATGGGGCATAGGAAGTGGAGCTGGGGCAGTTTAAGTATGGACCCGGTGACAAAGTGGGACAAAAGGATGACAATCAGGGTGGTCTCATTTCTTGGCGGGGGTCTTGGCATTGTTCTCTGTCTTTGTCCTGGATCTCAGGGACCATTTGCGGGGTGGTTCTCCACCTGCAGGGGTTGGGGTGCTGGTGTCGTGGTCCTGTGGCGGTACCTCCTCTCCACTAGCGCCAGCGGAGGTGGTGGGCAGTTCATCATCCAGGCTAGTGTCAGGGGCCCCTTGTGGTGCCACAGTGTCCCTCCTGGTGTTGACGAGTTCCTTCAGGACCCCTATAATGGTGCCCAAGGTGGAATTGATGGATTTGAGTTCCTCTCTGAACCCCAAATACTGTTCCTCCTGCAGCCGCTGGGTCTCCTGAAACTTGGCCAGTACCGTTGCCATTATCTCCTGGGAATGGTAGTAGGCTCCCATGATGTTGGAGAGGGCCTCGTGGAGAGTGGGTTCCCTGGGCCTGTCCTCCCCCTGTCGCACAGCAGCCCTCCCAGTTCCCCGGTTTCCCTGGGCCTCTGTCCCCTGAACATTGTGTGCCCACTACCACTGCCCCCAGGTCCCTGGTGTTGTTGGGGTGGTGGGTTAGCCTGGGTTCCCTGTAGTGGTGGACACACTGCTGCTTGATGTGTCCTGGGGACAGAGATATGGGCTGTGCTCGTGTTTCCAGAGGGGGGAAGCTCTGTAGTGGCATGTGCCAGTGTGGGGGAACCAACTGTCCCGAGGTTCCAGATGGGCCGGGCTGGTCATCTAGATCCAGTTGGACAGAGCGTTTGTCATCACTTTGGGCCTCTTCTGTGGGTGGAGTGTACATGTCTGGACCCTTCTGTCCGGTGACGTTGGGTAGGGGTCTTGCAGGGGTGTAAAAGCATGATTATTGCATCTGTGTCTGCCATGATGTGCAATGGGTGGGTGACCCTGTAGCCCAGTGCTTGTATTCTTGAGTGGGACCTTGTGTGATAATGGTTTAGGGGTATGGGTATGTGCAGTGGACATGCTTTGGTGATGGGTGTCCATGCTTTGGTGTCACATGCAGGGCTTGGGTTTGGGATGTGTGGTTTGTGATATTGGGATATATGCGAGGAGTTGGAATGATGGAGGTGAGGGCAAGGGTGGGGGTATGTGATAGCATGCAGGTAGGGTGGGGGATGTAATAGTTAAGATTTGACTTACCAGAGTCCATTCCTCCAGCTACTCCTGCGAGGCCCTCAGGATGCAGTATAGCCAAGACCTGCTCCATCCATGTAGTGAGTTCTGGGGGAGGAGGTGGGGGTCCGCCGCCAGTCCTCTGAACCGCAATCTGGTGTCTTGAGACCACAGAACGCACCTTCCCCCGTACGTTGTTCCACCTCTTCCTGATGTCATCCCTAGTTCTTGGGTGCTGTCCCCCTGTGTTGACCCTGTCCACGATTCTCCGCCAGAGCTCCATCTTCCTAGCTATGGTGGTGTGCTGCACCTGTGATCCGAATAGCTGTGGCTCTGCCCGGATGATTTCCTCCACCATGATCCTGAGCTCCTCCTCAGAAAACCTGGGGTGTCTTTGTGGTGCCATGGGGTGGTGTGGGTGATGTGTGGGGTGGGGTGTGTTGTGATGTGTGGGGTGATATTTAGAGGTGTGTTGTGTGAGGTGCATGGATGTTGTGTGAGTGATGGTGTTGAGTGCCTGTGGATGCTATTGTTCTTTCTGGTGGTGTCTCTCTCTGGCCTTCAGTCGCAATTGTTGTCGTAAGGGTTTGTGGGTGATGTGGGTGTGTGTTTTATATTGTATTGGATGTGTGGGAGTGGTGTGTGTATGTGTATCAGGTGTGTGTATTTGGAATTGTCCAATGTGGATGTGTTTTGTAAGAGTGTGTGTATTTTGAGTGCGGCGGTGTGTACCGCCAATGGAATATCGCGGTAGAAAGACTGGCGCATGGATTTGTGGGTCGTGATAGTGTGGGCGTATTCCTGTTGGCGTGACGGAGGAGGTTTTGTTATTGCCAGTTTATCACTGACCTTTGGTGTGGCGGACTTGTGTGGGTGTCTGGATTTTGGTGGATTCCGAGCTGTGGGTCATAATGTCAGTGGCGGTATTCCATGACCGCAGTGGTGTATTGGTGGTCTTCTGCACGGCGGTAAGCGGCTTTTACCGCCAATGTTGTAATGACCCCCTTTGTCCTTTAAGGCTTGGTAGAGAAGATGTTGTTCCTGAGGAAGAGATGGATTTTATGGGTAATCTCTAGTTTAGGGATTAGAAAGAGAAAACAGATTTGTGAAGTGGTGAAGAATAGTGGTGAATGGGTACTTTTTCTCATCGGTAAGCGCTGGGACAGTTAAGGAAGAATTGGATTTATTAAGATTACCAGTAGAAATTCGAACTTTATGTAATTGTTTACTTCTGTTTGAGGCCTAGTCTGCCCGATTAGTTTTTTATGTTTCTTATTTGTGAAACTACATGGAAGATTGCAGTAGATAACTGGGGCAGAATTAGCACCCTGGTAATTACCAGCCTGAAGTCGATTCTCAAGTGTGGATGTAGTGAAAATAGGTGTCCATGCCATGAGAAAAGCAGAACTTGCGTTCCATGTCATGTCAAAAGTGAATTATTCATATCAATTGCCATTTGTGTGAGGCCTGCTTTTGATGAGAATTATTGAAAAAACAGAAAAAGTTTAAACCGATTCCACCACTTGTCTCAGAGTCAGAATTAATAAACTCGGGTCCTCTAATAGCACATACATTCGTCAGACCTTTTGAGAGTTCTATTTCCATTTTCTTGTTTCTTGTTAATGTAAAGTGACCAACTTCTTCCCACTTATAGCAAAACATGTGTATACCTATAAATAAGAACCTTTGAAACACTTTGTATTATTACAGATGTATAACGTGTTAAGGAAAGATTATCTGAAAAATGATATTTATCGAAGTTATGAACGTGTACATACAGTGAGCTTTGGATAAATGCCATGGTATTTCTGGCAGTGTAAACTTTTTTCCCAAATACTGTGTGGCATTAAGAGCAAGGATGGTTTATGAAAACAAACAGAAGTTCATATTCTGCTCCTGGTCCTTGAAAGAACCCAGTAAAGCAAGCGCTCATGCTAGAAGCAGGGTTGATTTTGTGTTAACTTTGCTGGCTTTATGCAAAACATTGTAGCAATGTCGGTAATGGCCATCAGGGAGTCAGCCGAGAGAGGAGAGCTCATATTAAATTTATAAACATCTTTGGCATGACAGTAATTTGAGATAAAAGACTCCAGCATGCCTAAATTATTCAAATGGGGATTGATTTTAAAGATGATAATAGCAGTGAAGAAGCATTCTATAGAAGGTAAAATCATGCTGAGATTGTGATACCAAGCACGAGAAACACAGAAGCGGTCAAAAGGCAGTTCAAAATAAATAATGAATGCCTTCACCTTTAGTTAGGCGAGACGCTTCAGGGGAAAGTTAAGCAAATGGAAACTGCCATTCAGTGTAGGTTTGTATCTTTCTCAGAGGCAGAACTAACAAGATGGTTTTGAAAGTTTGAGCGGTTGACCTCATGATATGAATCGATTTTATATCCCCCAAGCCAATTAAGCTTCTTCAAATAATGGTGATTACTCTGTCCCATACAATGAAGGACTTCCGATGCTACACAACGACGCAAATAGTATCTTCCGTCTTTTTTATAAGTAAAGACAACTCCGTTATTTTGTTTTCCCCAAAAATATACATACCGAAGGACAGATTTAAGAGCCCCTAGCGCCTCCTTGTGCCACATTAGTGTCATTTTATTTACACTAACTTGGCCCAACAAGGCCAAAATCGTTATGCCAAATTTACAAAATAGCTCAATGCATGCATTGCACCACTTTGTATCACTTTTCACTACATTATGTCTGCACCAGGCATAATGTATGCAACGGGGGCGTTACCCGCTTGGGTCGGAGGGGGGGGGGGGGAACAACTCAAAGAAATCTAAGAGCAGGTTTTAAAACGAGGCACACCATTGTCTACTATGGGCCTCAATGGGCTTTGCTGGATTAGCGTAAACATTTTTGATGCTAATCCTGCAAAGCTCTGAACTAGTGTTAAAAATTCTGACACATGTTCCCTAACTACTGGCATGGTGTGAGTTTTCTTGGATATGGCACAAACATGATGGCGTTGGTGGGGGTGGTTGAAAAGTGGTGCTGCACTGGGTGCAATGCCACGCTTCTTAAATCTGTCCCCAAATGTTCTAAGATAAAAGTTAAATGTGGTGTACCAAAAAAATTATAATCATAAGCAAAAAAGACATTATCTAGATATAATACAATAAAAGTAAATTGGTTGATAGATAGATAGATAGATAGATAGATAGATAGATAGATAGATAGATAGATAGATAGATAGATAGATAGATATCAAGTTAGGACTGAGTTTCCATAGGAAATAGATTTTTTTGTTTGCTAATAACTTTGATGCCTTTTGATAAATTGTCACCAATTGTTTCACCAAAAGGTTAGGCCAACTCTTCATTTTTGTGAAAGGTTTTGGGTTCATCCGTCAAAAGGAGGCCAGGAAAAAGGGGGATCCAAAACATGTTTCTCCCGTGCAATATCCCAAGGCAAAATCATACAGTGCTGCAGCAAAAGAAGCTAAAGGGAATTATCACATATTTGGAGAAAGCTAGAGCTCTGCCCAGAAAGCATGCTTTTGGTCATGTGACCATAGAAATTTACCTGTTATAGTTAGAGTTCTCTCAAGTAACTAAATCTCGTGCCCTAAGGAAACTATGGCCCTCATTATGAACATGGCGGTAAACACTGCTCCACCGGCGGAGGTGGTTACTACTGCCCAACAGTCAGGTGGTCTGGGCCGCCAAATTATGAACCACCTGAAAAACAGGCAGCCTGAAAACCACTCACTGCCAGCAGAGGAATGCTGACAACGACTGCAGAGGCCGCCCACAGACCGAAGGAAAGACCATACCTGCCCATCAAGAAAGGAAGCACTAGACCGCCGTCAGTTCTGGGGCGGGAACCACTGCCACGCAAAGCCATGCAGAAACAAACCAATTATAATGAAACACTCACCGGAGGCTCACACAACACGCCAAAGCAGACATGGAGAGAGAGTTGCAAATCATGCCAGTCCTTCTCCTTGCCATATACCTCCACGACTGAGATTGCTGACAAAGACGACGACGGTAAGTACCGCAACCTACTAAACAAGAGAAGAAAGGGCACAGTTACATACCCACTGACTCCACCCAGCCCGCAATGCACCCACAGCCCCTCACAATAGCACAAGCCATACACCCCAAAGTAAGAGGTACTTACCCGACACAAGGCCAAGACAACCAGCCCAAAGTACACACATGTGCACAACACCCCCCCCCACAAAGAAACAATGAACCGCGGATCCAGAGTGTGCCAAAACCAACACTGGCCACACAAACTTTTTATTAAGCTCCAGGAGCAACAGAAGTCCAACAGAAGGCTAATGGCCAGTCCATAGTCCAAAGTCCGTTGGGCCCAAATGGCCCTAACTTGACTCCCACAAGTGCAAATGGTACTCTACCTTAAAGGGGCAACAATGGGGCATCCAGGCACCTCAGGGAATGGGGGCAGAGGGTGGTGGGGGTAGTGACTTATGACTGGGAGGGTGGCTTGGCTTTACGTTTGGCAGGTGGAGGGGGCTTGGGTCTGGCCTTTGAAGCTGGTGGAGTGGCCTTGGACTGGGGTGCGGCAGATGTACCTGGGCCAGCACGGGGTCTCTTGCTCACAGGGGATGTAGCACTGGAATGGGAAGGGCAGACGGGGCGGACTGTGACGTGGGAGGAGTGGACAGGGCAAGGAGGGGGGCACATTTAAGGACGAGACGGGGTGGGCTAGTGGGTTCGAATGGGTTCACATGGGATAGGAATCATTTTTGAAGGGCAATCGGAGTGGACCTGGAGGAAGGTGTAGGAGTGGAGGTAGAGGGAGTGGTTGTGACAGGTGTAGGTGTGCGTGACATGGGTGCAGGTGACTGTACAGTATGCTGAGGTGTGGTGGATGTGTGTTGGGTGGGTGTCATGAAAGTTTGAGTGTCTTGGGAGGAGAGGGGGTGGACACAGTGGGACAAGACAGGCTGCCAGTGTAAATCTATGTTGTCTGTGTGTCTGCGAGTTTGGTGAGTGTGCTGCATGTGTCAACCAAGTCGTTGTGGTGAGTGCAGGTGTGGTGTCTGTGGTGCATGAATGGATGTCTGATTTTTTGATGACTGTCAGAATGGTGTCAGCAACAGTGAATGAGGGTGCAGTGCCTGTGAATGTGCATGTAGAGGTGACAGACAGGGAGGTGGAAGAGGTGGATACACTGGGGGAAGTGGATGATGGTGTGTGTGCCTTTGTATGTTGGCTGTGTGTATGCCTGTGGTGGGAAGTGTGGTGCTTGTGTTTTTCAGTGCGCTTCTTGTGTGTTGAGGTGTTTGCATGGCTGTCAGAATGTATGCTTGGGACGGGTGAAGGGAGTGGGGTGCTGGAAAGCGTAGCGGTTGTTGGAGGGTGAACGGAATGACCAGGGACACTGGCTGCTGTCAAAGGGGAGGCCAGAGCCTGAAAATATCCCTGTAGGCCAGACACGGCACCGTGAATGCCATCCAGGTAGGCATTGGTCTGCTGCACCTCTGATGCTAGCCGCTGGATGGCATTGACGGTGGTTGTCTGCCCTACAGAGATGGTCCTCAGGAGGTCAATAGCCTCCTCCGTGAGGGCAGCTGGGCTAACTGGGGCAGGGGATGAAGTGCCTGGGGGCAAAGGAGACTCCCACCCTTCTGGGTGAGCAGGAATGAGCAACTCGGTGGGGAGCAAATGAGAGGGCGGTGATGGTATGGGGGGATGGTGGAAGATGACACAGAATGGATGGGCCCACTAGGGTCTGCCACCACCAGGGAGCTCCCATCGGAGGAGGTATCAGAGTCACTACCTCCAGTGGTAGTTGCCTCCCCCATGGTACTCCCCTCATCCTCCAACCAACTGGTCCCCTTGGCGTCACTAGACTCTGCCTCCGTGGAACCGTGGGCCGCTGCATCCCCACTCACCGGTGCCACAGCTCCCTCGCCAGATGATGCTGATGTACATAGATGACTCAAGAGGACAGGAATGGGGAGACAAAAGAGGAGAGACACTTGTAAATAGCTGAATGGAGGTACATAACTGGTTCACACATACTCCCACCCTGCAGCACCTACCACTATACACATGGCTATGCCCCTGACTAGTGGCCACAACCCTGCTCTACAGCCATTTCCAAAATCAAAGAAGGACCTGAGGTACTGTAGAGCTGTCCCTTACAACCTAACTTCCCATAGGGGCCATTATGTAAAGTGACATCAGTCAGAGTCCCTGCCAATAGACAGCATACATACTACAGCACACTCACACATCCATCAAGGAGGCATACAATGGTTTCTGTACTCACCCCCTTGTGTCTGCTGTCTAGCCTTCAAGCACCCATTCAGGTCCGGATACGCCACTGCCAGAATGCAGCGCTTTATGGGGGTCAGGGCCTGACGGGCACCCCTTTCTGGTTGGGAGGACTTACCACAGCTGGGCCTCGCAGGTCTTTTCTTCGCCCAGCGTCGCAGGTCCTCCCACTGCTTCCTACAGTGGGTGCTCCGCCGGTTGTAGACCCTCAGGGTCCGCACCTCCCTGGCAATGGCATGCCAGAGTCCCCTCTTCTGATGGGCGCTGACCTATATGGGACACGCAGAGAAAGTAACACGGAAGTCAGACAATGCCCATTAGATACAGCTGGCTATACGTCCCCTATGGGACGGACACTCACAATAGCAGAACAGGACCTCACACACGCAGCATGTCATGAATCCCATGACTATACAGTGTCAAACATGCACACATGTTTACAGCCATCTACCACCATTACACACATCCATGCCCCCCAATCAACCTACTCACCTGTACCTCTAGTCGACCATAGAGCTTGGCGTACAGGGGTAGGACCCCGTCCACTAGCTTGTCCAGTTCCTCGGTGATGAAGGCCAGGGCCCTTTCCCCTGCCACTTGTACCATTTCCAGGACCAGAGTCAGGACACAGCAGCACAGTGGAGTACCTGCATGCACGTAATCCGGGAGTCAAGTGAAGTTGGGGTGACAAGATGGCATACGCTCAGTGGCGCTGTGCACCGTCACCGCCGGGGGCGATTATGATACGCTCATATTCCCCATTGACAACCATGTTAACCAATGATCACCGCCTTACGCTATTACGACAACCGCTAGCGGTATGGGGTCACTTCCACTACAACATTTCTGGATTACAGGGGGCAACATTTTGCCCATTACTACGCAGTTATTAATTTCTCATTTACCCCATGCAGGCCCTATTGTCCCCAACCCCCACAGCCATGAACAAATATACATTTACTCACCACAACAGTCCTGATGTATCATTGAGGACATGTCACTCAAGTTTAACATCCTACTATGCATATGTGTCATCGACTTGCATGCCAGCAGTGCTGAATATTTAACATGGTGGGCAGATGTATGTGTGTTCCTCACATGTGTTCTCAACTCCTCCTAGGTACAGACCCATGTGGCGAGGGAGGGCCCCATCGGTGTACAGACCACTTGTTGGTTTAGGGACCATGGTGGAGCGTCACACATCATCAATTACAGACTCAACCTTGCTACTATTCATGAACTTTGTGCATTACTGGATCCTGCGCTGAGGCCGGCTAATCGGAATCAGCATGCCATCCCTACTGAAGTGCAAGTGCTCTCTGCACTCCACTTCCTGGCCACAGGTTCATTTCAGGTGACTGTGGGCATGGGTGCAGGTTTTTCACAGCCGATTTTTAGCATTATACTGTCCAGATTCCTGAATGCATTTGTACGACACCTGCCGTTCTATGTGAGGTTTCCCCAAAGTGACGACCTCTCTGCCATCAAGTCAGACTTCTATGCCTTTGCCAACATTCCCCATGTGATAAGTGCCATTGATGGAACCCACCAAGCTCTCATACCCCCAAGAGCAAGTGAACAGGTGTACAGAAACAGTAAGAACTTTCACTCCATGAACATTCAATTGGTGTGTACTGCAGACTAGTACATCTCACATCTCACATTCCATGTTCCCTGGATTAGTCCATGATTCCTTTGTGCTGAGGAACAGCAGTGTGCCACACATGATGGAACAACTACAAGGGGTCAGAGGATGGATCATAGGTAAAAGTGCCTGACACTTTTTGGCACATAGCAGACAGCCAGGCTATCTGCAACTGAGGGCTGTCAGTGACAGTCCTGTTTTGCCCCCTTTTGCAGGTGATTCTGGCTACTCAAACATGTGTTGGCTCCTGACACCAGTGAGGAATCCTAGGACAGATGCAGAGAGGAATTACATTGAGGCC